>NC_090317.1:73401324-74026324 GCF_039906515.1 Pseudorca crassidens | reverse complement strand
CTTACTACAATAAGTAATAGCATAATTCTAGAGGGCTTGGGGAAGACTGGAATTTCAAGGCATAGAGGCCAACTGGCCCCACCTTGGCTCCTAGTGGCAGTTCACCTTTGGTAGGGATTGATACAACCTCTCTTCAATTTTTCCAGGAACCAGCATAACCACCATGCAGGGGAAGGTTTCCTGACCATTAGCATGGAAAAGTTAATATGAAATTTGGAAAATCTGTAAGTTCTATTATCTCTCACTTAAATAAAATATAAGATATTAGACCTTTAAGAAAAAACACCATATTCAGAAAAAATACCTAGTATTTGCTAAGACATGAAATACATTTTCTCTTTTTTCCTTTCAGTATAAAACCTTCAGCAGGTAAATACTATTAATTTCAGCATGAATCATGGTCAACTTAAAAGCAATGGTTTAGAGTTTAGAGTGTTAGTAAATGAGAATGTAAAGTAAAAAAACAAAACAAAAAACTCCTTATATTTTAAAACCAGGTAAAAGAATTATTTTTTAACCTGTGTTTTCTCTCAGAGATCTATGCATAAGTTCAGTACCTAAGCCAGAGGGGGGAAAAAAGGATACCTCTGTTCAGTTTTTGCACTTATATAAGGCCTTAAAAAGTCCAGTCTAGGCCCCAATATTGCAAGTTAACACTTTAAACCATTTTCACCCATTGATATTGTGGCATGAGTTGTGTTTATCACATTAACAAGTCAGGGTCATAGCAGGACTCTGATGGTCTGGAATGAAGCTCTGGCATGTGGAAAAGCCAATGTTTTGTCCTCGCTTGTCAGGGTAGAAATTCTTCAGCTTTGCCCCCAAACTGTAAATGTCAAGACATTACAAATCTGCAACACAAATCCAGGAGGGCTTATGACTATTCTCATGGAGGTTAGTGTGGCGTAGATAGAAATAGCCATTCTGTGTGACTGGTAGTCTTTACCCTTCATTTCCACCCTGACATTTCATATAGATTCTCAAACTAACCTGTTTAGAAGTCCACAATCCACATTCTAACTAGTTAACCCCAGAACACTGTCACATGTTCTTTCAGTGAGCTTGACAGGCACATGAGACAATTTATCTGCCTGTAAGTTACCTGGAATACTGACCAAGGACATAGCCTTCCAGAACAGTAGAACTTATCAGAAAAAGACAAGAGACAGAAGAATTATGTCTGCACTGAGATTTTGACTATGCCAAACATTGATGTATCAGGACTTACATTTCAATCAGACAGCATAGTAGCCATAAATGCTATTTACCAGTTATTTCTGGCTTTCCTCCTTCAGCACATGGTAGAAATGCACTTCCCTCACCTCTTTGAAATTAGGCATGGCCATGTGACTTGCTTTGGCCAATGAAAAACCAGTAGAATTTACATAAGGTCACTTCTGGGTAGAAACTTTAATGATGAGTGAGTTGATTCAACTTGTTCCTCTCCTTTGATGTAAAAATCATGGAAATGAGTTGAGATGGAGGCTCTGTCATTTCGGGTCTCTGATAACTATGATGAGCAGAGCCCTCAGCTGACCTGCAATGGACATGTAGCATAAGCAAGAAATAAACCTTTATTGTTTTAAGCACAAGTTTTGGGGTTGTTTGTTACTGCAGCCTATCTTGACTAATACAGACAAGTATTCTTTCTCTGAGATAAGAGACTCAGGAATTCAAGGATACAGATAAGACCTATAGGATTTCAGCTTCTCTGACCATCCCCATTCCTGAGACATCAGATTTTTGGGTAAAGGAAAATATGACTTTGGCAGAATTACTTAGCCTCAATATAGTGACTGTAAAAAAAACACTTCCTGTTTTGAATAATCTCAGCTTCTTGGGCCAACTTACAGGGTTATTCACAAACCTGGACCTATGTTGTAAGGTCTCCAGGTTTGTAAACCTGGAGATGTTTGTAAATATAGGAAGATGGTGAGTGAAAAATAGCCTTCCAGTTACCTTTGAGGACTTTGTCACTTCAAAGCCTGAGTCAGCTATGGAGCATATGGCTAACAGCCAACAATGGTGGGCACTCTAGCTCTTATTTTCTCCTTTTCACCCCTTCCAAGTTTTCTATTCTGACTTTGGCTCACATTTCCAGTCTTGTTCTTATTCTTTAGACTTGACTTCCTTGACTTTCATCCTTCCAAAGTCAAAACCTTTGGCATTTACTCATTTGTTCTTGCCACTCCTGGGCACCACAAAATAACAGCAGTCACAATAATATTTCCCATTATTGAGCACCTATTATGTGCCAGGTACTTTGCTAAGCATTGCCTCATTTAATTTAATTCTCAAAACAGCCCTGAGAATAGGTATTATTAGAGTTTTCATTTTATAGATGAGAAAAAGTGAGGGTCAGAGAGAATATCAGCTAGTAAATGACAGTTCCAGAGTTCCAATTAGATGCATCCCATGCTTACATAACATAAAAGCCATGTTTTACCCCCTCTACAACCACTCAGCTCTGGTCCTTGGAACTTAAACTACAGCAGCTGCCCGACCATTGCCTTGTTTTCTGAAGGGGTTGGTCTCAGCCCTCACTAAAGTATCAGACACCACAGACACTTTGGACAGTTTGAATAATCAAGGTTTCCCTTTGCAACAGCTGCTAGATTAACTTGTCCAGCCCTCCTGGACCAAGAGGCAACAGTGAAGCCGCATCACATTCCCATTTATTCTCCAAGCCTCGCCCTCAAAAGTCCCTAGTCTGGCAAAGCCCTAGTCATCTCTGGCAGCATCACCTGTGAGCCAACTCAGTTATATACACCTGAAAGCCAAAATCTTTTTCATGGGCATGGGCTTGTCAACCAGGCCTCCAAGCCATCCAGGGAATTATTTAGGGGCTTTTGAGCTTGGTGATATTATAGAGGCTCACAACCCATCTCTCTGTTTTTCTAGGCTGTTTCTATGATCTACATCATTGAGATAGGCTTCCCAGTAGTGACAGGAAAATCATACTGGTCATAAGAGGCTCCTGAACACTGACTGGTACAGAGTACTTTCACTCTCTTGCTTATTTTTCTAGGAAGTAGACTGTAGCCAAGATCAACTCTACAGGATGGGAATAAAAACTGCTCACCAACAAAGCTGGTCCAGATGCCTACAAACCTTACTTCAAGGGGGCTCTGGACAATCCATGATCACAATGTCTAAAACATCCTAGAGCAGCTTCCCCTCAGGCCACATCAGTGCAGTTGATCCTCTTCCTTGGAAACTGTAGTTGCAGATCACCACCTTGTTGTGAGTGCCTCCTTACTGAGATACTGTGGCCCCAAAGATCCCAGAGGAGCTATGTGTCAAGATAAAGGGTCATTAGTAGGCAAACGCTACACCCTCAGGATAAGGTCTCCAGCCTCCCAGAATACCTTCCAAAGATGAGAAGAATGGGAAGAGAAAGGTGCTGTTCCACCAGATCACAGCCCATCCTATCAGGGGATGCCTTCAGACATCTCAACCATTATACATCTTTAGCAGACCACTGAGGTCCAGGCACTAGCTATGCCTCCCAGGACTTCTGGTGACCCACAGATCAGCCTTGCGCCTTACAGGACATTGATATCCATGGGAATTTACAAATTCAGGAGGCCATTGGGGCTACTGAAGTCCCGTTGAGACCACTGCAACACTTTCTAACATAAGATTCTCACTTCATGATCTGTGTTGAGCCTAACCTCCCTCCTAGGGCCACAGAGCCTTATGGTGGTGATAGACGCCCTCATGGTGGCATATATCATCCAGATTTTTAACAAGAACTTCAGTTTTGTCTCTCAAGTTTGTAGGTTTGACAGTTTTCAAAGCCCTCTATGTCCATAGTAGCTTATTTATTACCCATCACCAGAGTACATACTGAGTGCAATAGCAGAACCATAAAAGGGTACCTCCAGGTCTAGACATTACAACCACTAAGGAGGCTCCACCTACCTCCCACCACAAACACAATCTCTAAGAACTCCTTTTCCCTCTCCACCCTGAGCATGTCCTGGCCCTCTAATTACAGGCTTCACTCTTTGATTCCTCAAACCATAGAGTACCATCATAGCCACAGACCACCTAGGCAAACCTAACAGAAATCCCATGTGATACAGCAGGAAAGTTTACCAGACTTACAGCAACAGGCATCAAACACCAGCCAAGGCTTGGCATTGGGAGACAGCAGATCCATTCAAAAGACTAAAGAGATGGTCTTCTATAGCACTGGATCAGATATGACTTCTTGAAAAACATCCATTTTGCGAGTCCCTCATCTAGGCATATCTTCTGGCACTAGGCTGTACCTACTGCATTTTTGGAGATGGTCCTTTTAATGATGTATGAGGAATCAGGCTGTGGTAGTCCAAGATGGGGCCAAAGGAAACCTTCCCTAACTCTCTGAAAGGCTTATGCTTCTGTGGAAGCCCTGAACGAGGCCTTAACCACTCTTAAGAAACCTCAACAAAAAAGGGGAGTTTGGCTGGAAAGTAGCTATAAATTTGTAAGTGTGCCCTGCAACCCCAAATATCCTCCATGGTTCACAGGTCCAGCATTCTAGAAATTAGAACAACGTGATTGGCATTTTCTTACTCTCCTTCCCCTATCCTGAACAACTTTTTCTAGATTGGTCTAGAGATGGACCACATGGACCATTCAAAGTTGGTTTGACAATTCCATCTATAATCTCCCTATCCACAGAATAATAGCTCAGAATACTCAAGGGAGGCAGGAATGAGAGTGTGTTAAGATATCATGGATTTGGTCTATCACATTTGGTCTAGGAGGACATGGGAGATATATTCTGCCTTGTGATTGAGGTTTTTAATCCATTCACATTTAATGTTATGATTGATATGGTAGGATTCATGTCTGTCATTTTGCTAATTGTTTTCTATATGTCTTATGTCTTTCTTGTTCCTCAGTTCTTCCATTACTGCCACTATTTCTTAGTCTATCATTTAAGTTCTTTTGTTGTTACTGTTTATTATATTTTTGAGTGATTTTCTTAATGATTGCTCTGAGGATTACAATGTGCCTCTTAACTTAAAACAATCTAGCTCAGATTAATACTAACTTAATTCCAATAGTATATAGAAACTATATTCCAATATAGCTCCCTCTACCCTCCCTCTTTTGTTCTATTATTGTCATTACTCTTTGTAGACTATAATCCCATTAACACAGTTTTGTAATTATTGTTGTATGCACGCACCTTTTAAATTAGGAGAAGAAAAGAGTAAAACTATATATTTTATACTGTCTTTAAATGTATCTATGTAGTTACCTTTGTCAGCACTCTTTATTTATATGGATTCAAGTTACATGTTCTTGCTTACTAATGTTCTTTCTTTTCAGCTTGAAGGACTCCCTTTAGTATTTCTTGTAGTGCATACCTACTGGTAACAAATTCTCTTGATCTTTGTTTATCTGGGAATATATCTTTCATTTTTGAAGGATAAGTCTGCTGGATATAGAATTCTTGATTGGCCAGTCTTTTTCTTTCAACATTTTAAATATGCCATCATACTGTCTTCTGGCTTCCTTTGTTTTGATGAAAAGTAAGGAATTCCTTGTATGTGATAAGCCACTTTTCTCTTGTGGCTTTCAAGGTTTTCTCTTTTTCTTTGGCTTTCATCAATGTGACTGTGATGTGCCTAGGTGTGGATCTCTTTGTGTTTCTTACGAAGGTCATTGACTTTCTTGGATATATGGATTAATGTTTATCATAAAATTTGGAAGATTTCAGCTACTATTTATTCAAATGTTTTTCTGCATTATTCTCTTTCTTCCTTCCTTCAGGGATTCCCATTATATATAGGTTGGTATAAGCTGGTGTCCCCCAGGTCCATTAGGCGCTATTCATCTTTCTTCATTCTTTTCTCTTTCTGCCTCTCAGAGTAGATAATCTCAATTGACCTGAGTTCAAACTCACCAAGTTTTTTCTTCTGCCAACTCAAATCTGCTGTTGAGTCACTCTGGTGAATTTTTCATTTCAGTTAGTGTATTTTTCAACTCTAGAATTTGTATTTAGTTCTTTTTTCATCATTTATATGTCTTTATTGATATTTTTCTATCTGGTGAGAAATCATTCTCCTATGTTTCTAATCCTTTAGATATGGTTTTCTTTACTTCTTTGAATATATTTCTAATACCTGATTTAAAGTCTTTGTCTAGTAAGTCCACTGTCTGGGTTTCCTCAGGGACAGTTTCTAATAACTGTGCTGTTTCCTGTATATGTGCCACACTTTCTTGTTTCTTTGCATGTCTAATAATTTTTTAAAAATCAGACATTTAAGGTAATATACTATAACAATTCTAGTATTAGATTATACTTCCCCCAAGTCTTATTATTGCCATGTTTTTGTTGTTGGGGAATTGTTGTTGTTGCAACTCATTTGTTTAGTGACTTACCTGGGTTAATTCTGTAGACTTTGTATTTCCTGTGTTCTGGGGCCACTAAGTTCTCAGATATGTTTGTTTTTTAAGTTTTTGTTTTTATTTTTAAGCTCAGTTTCCTAGAGATCACACCTGGGTTCATGGTCAGCCAAAGATCAGTCAGAAGATTTCCTTAAATGCCTTGAACAAGTAAGTTTTCCACTCTTTACCAAGGAAGCCTGTGTGTGAAAACATGCCTTCAAACTTCAGGCAGTTTACAAGTCAGCCTTAGCTTTTACTTTTTGCTTGCCAAGATCAGATAATTGAGTGACTAGGGCCTTCTCCTTTTCCAGGCTTTCTTGGATATATGCGCAGGCTTTTAAATCCTCAGGACTACATTGAACATTTTCAAACTTCCCAATAATTATTTAGTTTAAAAGATTTTCCTTTAAAACTTTTGACTAGACTCATATTTGCCCTAACTGAAATCATAGCCTTAGGCAGCTGCAACATCACTAACAAAGCTGTGCTGAGAGTCAAATCAAATAGCCACAATACCTTAAAAATGGAGATTTTCTAGGGAGCTTCCAGTTTGGTCAAAATACTGACTGATTTCTGGGCATGGGGCTTTTAAGGAGTTCCAAAATTGGTCAGTCCTCTCTTTTGACTGTCAGGATGCTAGCTTTTCATGGCTACCAATTCCACACAATTTTAATTAAAATAGTACATTAGTAGACTACAATTTTTCTTCCAAGTAGAGCTTTTAGTCACATATTAAAACATTTGAAATGCAATGCTGTCATTATTCATTTATAAATACTTTGCATATTTCTGTTTGATTTCATCTTTAACTCAAGAGTTACTTATTTTTTTAACTTTCAGGTATATTTTGTTTCTTCTTTGTATTTTCATTTTTTGTTTCAGAATGTTGAAGATATTTCTCAGCAGTTTTCTCACATCCAATATTGTCCATGAGAAGTCTAGTGTAGCTCTTAATCTCATTTCTTTGTGGCCAATCTGTTTTGTTCCTTCTAGAATATATTAGAACAATCTTAGCCCTTCACATTCTAAGAACATCACCACAATATTGGTATCAGATAATATTGTAGCGGGAAATAGATGGCACACTCAAAAGAATAAGGGAAGAGAGTTTAATGAAAGGTCAATTTGCAAGGGTATGAACTGGTTTAAGGGAAACAACAAGGGGTGGTGTAGCTCCCAGAGAATAGAAATAGCAAGAAAGCGTTATCAACTGTAGGCCTAAAGAAGCAAGGGGAAGAGAACAACTTTTGAAATTAGTGAGAGCTGTAGCTCTGTGAGAGAGACTTCCTGCCAGGAGCTGTAGCATAATAAAGCCATTGCTGAACCATGGCTCACCTGGGAGGAGGCTAGGGAAATAGCATCCTGATTTCCTCCTGCCCTTCAATCTCTTGCCACTGCCTCTAACTGGCCAAACCCAAAAAGAAGCCAGAAAGCAAGGTATCCCTGATGATGAAGTCAATAGTATTCAGCCTCCAGGTGTATAGAACAAGGTAGAAAAGGGTAATCTGATGTATAAAATGTAGGTCGGGGCTTCCCTGGTGGCGCAATGGTTGAGAGTCCGCCTGCCGATGCAGGGGACACGGGTTCGTGCCCTGGTCCGGGAAGATCCCACATGCCGTGGAGCAGCTAGGCCCGTGAGCCATGGCCGCTGAGCCTGCGCGTCCGGAGCCTGGGCTCCGCAACGGGAGAGGCCACAACAGTGAGAGGCCTGCGTACCGCAAAAAAAAAAAAAAAAAATTGTAGGTCATTTTTTCATTCACCCCAGCCAGCACTCTGGCACCTTTCAATCTGTACACTTTTTCTTTCTTCAGCTAAGAAAATTTTTCCTTTGTTATTTCTTTGAATAGTTTATCCTCTCCTGGAAATTGTATTAGATGATTATTTGAACTTATGCATCTATTATTCCTATCTCTTAATTTTTCTTTTACATTTTCCATTTCTCTGTCTTTTGGGGCTGCATTCTAGTAAAATTTTTTGGCCCCATCTTCCAGCCCACCAATTAACTCTTCACTTATGCCTCTTCTGCTATAAAGTACATTGACTGAGTTTTCAATATTTTTATAATCATTTTCTTCAATCTCCAAAGTCTCTAATTTTCTTTTTCATAAAAACCTATTGATGATTTATAAATGCAATATCCTTCCTTAACTCTCTGAGAATATTAATTATTTTTAAGTCTTATTCTGTTTGCTCTAGTATCTGCTTCTTTGGATTTAATTCTATTTGTTGAGGTCGATGTCTCTCTTTCATAGTGTTGATTTACCTCAAATGTTTGGTGTTTCTTCACTGTGTGCTCATCTTCCCATGAAATATGTATCTGTTTACAGCATTCTGCCTTCAGTGATTATGAGAGATATGTGGAAAATTCTTCCAGGCAGGATGTATCAGAGACTGAAATAAGACAAAAATGACCACTATCACTGTTAGTATTGTTGTGGGAGTTCTAGCTAATGCAATAGACAAGAAAAATGAATGAAGTATAAAATAAGGGAAAGAAAAATACACATTATAATTTGCAGAATATATAATTGTCCATTTAGCACACCTAAATGAAATAGTTCAAACAAGTTCAGGATCAGGGTGAAGGTAAAGAGACAATTACATTTCTATGGCCTGGGGTTTTCTTTCCAGAAAGGATGGAATCAACATATTCGTTGTCTCTCCCACTGAATGCAGCTACAAAACGTGTACAGCAGGGGTCCCCAACCCCAGGCCACAGGCCAGAACTGGTCTGTGGCGTATTAGGAACCGGGCCACACAGGAGGAGGTGAGAGGCGGGTGAGCAAGCGAAGCTTCACCCGTATTTACAGCCTCTCCCCATCGCTCATATTACCACCTGAGCTCCGCCTCCTGTCAGATCAGCGACAGCATTAGATTCTCATAGGAGCGCAAGCCCTACTGGGAATTGCACATGCGAGGGATCTAGGTTACGCGCTCCTTATGAGAATCTAATGCCTGATGATCTGAGGTGGAGCTGAGGCGGTGATGCTAGTGCTGGGGAGTGGCTGCAAATACAGGTTAACATTAGCAGAGAGGTTTGACTACACAGAGACCATAATAAATCGATTGCTTGCAGACTCATATCAAAACCCTATCAGTGAGTGGCAAGTGAAAATTAAGCTACATCTGGTGGCAGCATTTATAGTGGCAAGTGAGTTGATGTACTTCAATTGTACAGCTGCATCTGCTGGCAGGATTTAAGTCAGAATCTGACACTTATTTTAGTCCATGTGTAGCCTGCCCGTTATTTTATTTACCACTTCCATCTGCACCTCTTTCCTGCACTGCACACTTGTCTCAGTCACAGTTTTGGTAAGCCCACAAGCTAACCCTAGCCAAAATGAGTAAAAAAACAAACATCGCTGGAGAGCTTCTTTGAAAAGGGGGAAAGACCCAATGATGAGACAGCAGAAGACTCTAAGACTGCCAACAAAAAGAAAACTGCATTTAAAAGGAAATACCAAGAGTCCTCCTTAAATTATGGTTCATTGCAACAGGTGATTCACATTCTCCAAGCTCGCTTTGTATAATATGTGGCGACCGGCTATCTAACGAAGCCATGAAACCTTCAAAACTACTTTGCCACATGGAGACAAAGCATCCTGCATTAAAAGACAAGTCTTTGGAGTTTTCCAAAGAAAAAAGGTGAACGTGAAGAACAGAAGGAATTATTGAAGGCCACCACTTCATCAAATGTGTCTGCACTGAGAGCATCATTCTTAGCGGCTAGCCACATTGCAAAAGCTAAGACACCCTTTACTATTGGTGAAGAGTTGATCCCGCCTGCTGCTAAGGACATTTGCATGAACTTTTAGGGAAGGCTGCAGTTCAACAGGTGGCACGTGTTCCTCTTCCGGATAGCACCATAACTAGATGAACTGATGAAATAGCAGAGGATATTGAGGCACAATTGTTAGAGAGGATTAATGAGTCACCGTGGTACGCAATCCAGGTTGATAAGTCTACCAGTGTTGACAACAAGGCAACAATGCTTGTTTTTGTGAGATATATTTTTCAGGAAGATGTGCATGAGGATATGTTATGTGCACTTTTGTTGCCAAGCAACACCAGAGCTGCAGAAATATTCAAGTCTTTGAATGATTACATATCAGGAAAACTGAATTGGTCATTTTGTGTCAGTATATGCACGGATGGAGTGGCTGCCATGACCGGACAGCTTTCTGGTTTCAGTACTCAGGTCAAAGAGGTTGTTTCTGAATGTGAGTCTACGCACTGTGTCATCCATAGAGAAATGCTAGCTAGCCAAAAAATGTCACCTGAACTTAGCAACGTTTTGTAGGATGTGATTAAAATTATCAACCACATTAAAGTACGTGCCCTTAACTCACATCTGTTCGCACAGGTCTGTGAGGAGATGGATGCAGAGAACACACGTCTTCTCTTACACACAGAAGTGAGATGGCTTTCTAAAGGCAGATCACTTGCCAGAGTTTTTGAGTTATGAGAGCCTCTCCAGAGATTTCTTTTAGAAGAACAGTCACCACTGGCAGCACATCTCAGTGACACAGAATGGGTCGCAAAACTTGCATACTTGTGTGACATATTCAACCTGCTCAACGAACTCAATCTGTCACTTCAGAGGAGAACGACAACTGTGCTCAAGTCGGCAGGTAAGTGGCTGCATTCAAAGCCAAACTGGAATTATGGGGGCGATGAGTGAACAATGGGGTTTTTGACATGTTTCAAACATTCACAGAGATTTTGAAAGAGACTGTGCCAGGACCTTCTTTCTCCCAGCTGGTGCATGATCACCTATCTAAAAAGAGTTTGAGCATTACTTCCCAACCACAAAAGACCCCCGAACTTGGAGGGAATGGATCTGCGACCCATTTGTGAATAAGCCAGGTGAATCAACTTTGTCCATGCTAGAAGACGATCAACTGCTTGAGATCACAAATGATGGTGTCCTTAAAAGTGTGTTTGAGACAACTTCAAATCTGCATATGTTCTGGATTAAAGTCAAGGTGGAATATCCTGAGATTGCCACAAAAGCACTGAAAAGCCTGCTTCCATTTCCAACATCCTATCTTTGTTAAGCAGGGTTTTCTGCAGAGACAGCAACCAAAATGAGATTACGGGGTAGACTGGACATAAGCAAAACACTTCAGGTGTCACTCTCTCCCATCACCCCCAGATGGGACCATCTAGTTGCAGGAATACAAGCTCAGGGCTCCCACTGATTCTGCATTATGGTGAGTTGTATAATTATTTCATTATATATTACAATGTAATAATAATAGAACTAAAGTGCACAATAAATGTAATGCACTTGAATCATCCTGAAACCATCACCCCGCCCCCGGTCCGTGGAAAAATTGTCTGCCACGAAACTGGTCCCTGGTGCCAAAAAGGTTGGGGACCACTGCTGTACAGAACACATGGAACAACTATTTAAAAACTGAAAGTAGGAACTTCCCTCCTGGTCCGGTGGTTAAGACTCCATGCTTCCATTGCTGGGGACACAGGTTCGATCCCTGGTCAGGAAACTAAGGTCCTGCATGCTGCACAGTGCAGCCAAAAAACAAAACAAAATGAAAAAACCCTGAAAAGTAAATAGCATGTGAACTGGGGGAACAAGACTAGAATTCAAAGTGTCACTGAGGTGGTGATAAGCTTGCCACTTTTTTTTTCCTTTGCTATCTTCCAGCCTGGACTCAAGGTAACCCAAAACTCAGAAGTCGGTTTCAGTGCAGACAGAGAGTTATCCAGGAAAGGTCATTTATTTCAAGCTTCAGGATTAAGAAAGGGGTCTCCTGGAAGCCACAGTGATGGCAGTGGAGTTTAGCAGGACTTTCCTCTCTGATCAAAGGGGCTGTGATCCCAAGATGGTGGAGTGAACCCACATTGCTTTTATTTCCTCTCTCTGTCATGTTGTCATTGGGCTCCTGATATAGACACAATCATAGGAAATGCATGGCAGAATAGCATAAATAAAACCCTACTTTTCTGGCTGGAGGACCAAGAAGGGGGACCCCCTAACTGTAAAGTACTGGGGAACTTGTAGAAAGGGGGGAGCTCAGGAAAGTGGCTCTATAAAATTGTCCAGGAACTCCTGGGTGTGAATCTGATCTTAAATGACATACCAAAGATATATCACACAAACATTAATAAATAGAAACCAGGAGTGGCTATATTAATATCAGAAAAAGTGGACTTCAGAGCAAATAAAATTACAAATAAAAACAGGGACATTACATAATAACTAAAGGGGCAACTCACCAAGAATACACAATCCTAAATGTGTATGCGGCTAACAACAGAGCCTCAAAATATATGAAATAAAAACTGATATTGTAAAAGACTGAAGGAAAAATAGACAAATCCACAATTACAGTTCGAGACTTTAACACTCCTTATCATTAACTGATAAAACTAGTAGACAGAAAATCAGCAAGGATATAAAATTGAACCCTAACAACAACCGACTACATTTAACTGATTTTAATAAAGCACTCCACTCAACAACAGCATAACAAACTTTCTTTTCAAGTGAACATGGAATATTCACAAAGATATACCATATACTGGGTCATAAAATAAAACTTATAAGAGACTTTACGTCAGAAACCATGGAAGCAAGAAGAGATATCATGAAATATTTTAAGTATTGAAAGAAAAAGACCTACTAACAGGGAATTCTATATTCAGCAAAATTTTTCCTTCAACAGTGAAGGAGAAATAAAGACTTTCTCAGACAAACAAAAGCCAAGGAAATTTGTCACCTGTAGACCTGCCTTGCAAGAAATGTTAAAAGAAGTTCTTCAGAGAGAAGGCAAATGATATAGGTCAGAAACTAGTACCTACATGAAGAAAGAAAGAGTGTTAGAGTGTAATAATTATGGTAAAATAAAATATTTTATTTTTTTTCTTTTTTTAGATTGAACTATATTTGGTGTACAATATGATATAAGTTACAGATGTACAAGGTACAGTTGTATAGTGATTCACAATTTTTAAAGGTTATACTCCATTTATAGTTATTATAAAATATTGGCTATATTTCCTGTGTTGTACAATATATCCTTGTAGCTTATTTTATACATAATAGTTTGCACCTTTTAATCTCCTACCGCTATATTGCCCCTCCTCCCTTCCCTTTCCCCACTGGTAACCACTAGTCTGTTCTCTATATATGTGAGTCTGCTTCTTTTTTGTTATATTCACTAGTTTGTTGTATTTTTTAGAGTTGCCTTATAAGTAATATCATGCAGTATTTGTCTTTCTCTGTCTGACATTTTTCACTTAGCATAATGCCCTTCAAGTCCATTCATGTTGCTGCAAATGGCAAATTTTCATTCTTTTTTATAGCTGAGTAGTATTCCATTGTGTATATATATACCACATCTTCTTTATCCATTCCTCTGTTATGGACATTTAGGTTGCTTCCATATCTTGGCTATTGCAAGTAATGCTGATATGAACATTGGGATGCAATGTGTCTTTTCGAATTAGTGTTTTTGTTTTTTTTCAGATATATACCCAGGAGTGGAATTGCCAGGTCATATGGTAGTTCCACTTTTATTTTCTGAGAAAACTCCATATTTTTTTCCACAGTGACTGTACCAATTTTTCTTCTTAATTGACCTAATAGATAACTGTTTCTTCAAAATAATAATAGCAACTGACATATAGACCAATGAAACAGAATAGAGAGCCCAGAAATAAATCCATGTAAATATGGTCAACTGACCTTTGACAAGGGTGCTGAGAACACACAATGGGGAAAGGATTGTCTTCAACAAATTGTGTTGGGAAAATTGGACATCTATATGCAAAAGAATGAAATTGGGCCCTTATATTACACCATACCAAAAAATCAAATCAAAATAGATTAAAAGCTTAAACTTAAGACCTGAAACTGTAAAACCCTAGAAGAAAACATATGGGAATGAGTCTTGGCAATGATTTCATGGATATGATACTAAAAGCACAGGCAACAAAAGTAAAAGTAAACAAGTGGATTACATCAAGCTAAAAAGCTTCTGCATATCAAAGGAAACCATCAAGAAAATGAAAAGGCAACCTATGGAATGGAAAAAATATTTGCAAACCATATATCTGATAAGAGGCTAACCTCCAAAATATATAAGGAACTCCTACAACTCAATAACAAAGAAACAAAACAAAGCAGAACCTAGTAACCCAATTAAAAAATGGGCTAAGGACTTGAACAGACATTTCCCAAAGGAGATGCAAATGGTTAACAGATATATTTTTAAATGCTCAAAATCAATAATAATCAGGGAAATGCAAATCAAAACCACAATGAGATATCACCTCATACCTGTCAGGATGGCTATTATCAAAAAAAAAAGACAAGTGTTGGCAAGAATATGGAGAAATTGGAACTCTTGCACACAGTTCCTACACTGGTAGGAATGTAAAATGGTGCGGTCACTATGGAAAACAATATGGACGCTCCTCAAAATTTTAAAAACAGAGCTACCACTTCTGGTATTTATCCAAAAGAATGGAAATTAGTATCTTGCAGAGATATTAGCACTCCCATGATTATTGCAAGACTATTCACAATAGCCAAGATGTGGAAACAACCTAAATGTCCGTCGACAGATGAATGAATAAAGAAAATGTAGTATATACATACAATGGAATACTATTTGGACTTAAAAAAAGAAAAAAATTCTGCAATATATATATCATGGATGAACTTTGAAGATATTATGTTAAGTAAAATAAGCCAGTCACAGAAAGACAAATACTCACTTATGTGAGGTATCTAAAATAGTCAAATTCATAGAATCAAAAAGTGGAATGGTGGTTACCAGAGGCTGCAGGGAAAGAGAAAATGGGGAGTTACTAATCAATAGGCATAAAGTTTCAGTCAAGCAATATGAATAAGCTCTAGAGATCTGCTGAACAACATTGTAACTGTGGTCAACAATAATGTACTCTTAGAAATTTGTTAAGAGGGTAAATCTCATGTTGAGTGTTCTTACCACAATAAACTAAAATAATAATAGCAACAATATATTGGTTGATTATAGCTTATGGATAAGTAAAATGAATGATAGCAAGGATATAAGAGATGAGAAGGAGAATTTGGGAATGCTGTGTTACAGGGTAACTGCACTACCTGTGAAGCATTATAGTGTTATTTGAAAGTAACTTAGATTAGCTGTAAATATATATTGCAAACCCTACAGCAGTCACTAATTTTTTAAAAATTAAGTACAGTTGACCCTTGAACAGCATGGGTTTGAACTGCATGGGTCCACTTATACATGGATGTTTTAAAATAAATACATACTACAGTACTACATGACCCATGGTTGGTAAATTCACATATGTGGAACCATGGATATGGAGGGCCAACTGTAAAGTTATACTCGGATTTTCAACTGTGCAGAGGATTAGCACCCTTAACCACCGAATTTTCCACTGTATAATTGGTGTACTAAGAGAAGAAAGAAAATGGAATCATATAAAGTGCTAAGTTAAAATGAGAGAAGGCAAAGAAAGAGGGGGAGAAAATAAAGAACAAGTGGAATGAATAAAAAACAGTTATAAATATGGTAGATATTAATTCAATTATATAATTAATCACTTTCAATGTAAATGGTCTAAATATACCAATTAAAAAGCAAAGACTGGCAGAGTGGATAAAAAAACTAAACCAAATTATATTTTTTCTACAGGAAACCCACTCTAAATATTTAGACACTGATCGATTAAAAGTAGACAGATGGAGAAGCATATACCATGCTAACACTAATCGAAAGAAATTTGGAATAGTTTATTTATTTCAGACAAAGAAGACTTGAGAGTAAGGAAAGTTATCAGAAAGAAAGAGCTGTGTTACATAATAATAAAGGGGTCAATTCTCCAAGAATATATAAGAATCCTTAATGTGTATGCACCTAGCAGCAGAGTGTCAAAATATGTGAAGTGAAAACAGAACTGCAAGGAAAAATAGATGAATCCGCTATTATAGTTTCAGACTTCAACAGAACTCTTTCAGTAATAGATAGATCAAGCAGGCAGAAAATCAGTAAGGATATAGTTGAACTAAACAGCACCACCAATCAACTGGATATAATTTACATCTATGGAATACTTCATCCAACAACAGCAGAATACACATTCTTCTCAAGCTCACATGGAACATTCATCAAGATAATTCACATTATGGGCCATAAAATGCATCTTAATATATCTAAGCTAGCAGAGATCATACAAAGTATGCTCTCAAATCACAAAGGAATTAAACTAGCAGAGAACAGAAAGATAGCTGGAAAATTCCAAAATATTTAGAGATTGAACAACATATCTCTAAAGAAGTCTCAAGAGGAATTTTAAAATATTTTTAACTAAATGAATGTGAAAATACAACTTATCAAAATTTGTGGGACGTAGCAAAATCACTTAGAAATAAATCTTTAGCATTGAATGCACACATTAGAAAAAAAGAAAGATTTAAAATCAATAACCTAAGCTTGTAGCTTTGGCCAATTGATGTTTGACAAGCATGCAAAGGCAGTTCAGTGTAGGAAGGATCTTTTCAACAAGTGGTGCTGAAACAATTGCATATCCCATGTGCAATAAAAGAATCTTGACCTAAATCTCACACCTTATAGAAAAATTAATTCAAAATGGATCATAGACCTAAATGCAAAAGTTAAACTATAAAACTTTTAGAAGAAAACATAGGAGAAAATCTTTGTGACCTGGGGTTAAACAAAGGGTTTTTAGACATGGCACCAAACTATGATCCTTAAAGGAGAAAGTTGATGTTAGATTTCATCAAAATTAAAAAATTTTGCTCTACGAAAACACTGTGAAAAGAATGAAAAGACAAGCTTGCAAAAAATATTTGCAAACTGCATATACAACAAATCTCTCATATCTAGAATATATAACAAACAGTAAGAAAAAAACCCAATCAAAAAATCTTTGAAAGAGAATCTGGAAAAGAATATATATACATGTATATTATATAACTGAATCACTTTGCTGTACACCTGAAACTAACACAACATTGTAAATCAGCTACACTTCAATTAAAGAAATAAAATTTTAAAAATCTTTAAAAGACTATCCAAAGAGGATATATGAAATGTAAATAAGCACAAAAAATTGTCAACAACTTTAGAGAAAAGTAAATTAAAAACGTGATGAAAAGCAAATTAAAAACATACACCTATTAGAATGGCTAAAATTTTAACATGTAATCATTTAATTAAAAACAGTACCAAGTACTGCAAGGATGTGGAGAGATGAACATATATTACTGATGGGAATGCAAAATGGTGCAGTCACTCTGAAAAACAGTGCAGCAGTTTCTTACAAAGTTAAATATATGCTTTCCATATAACCCAGTATCTTAGTCTGTTTGGGCTGCTATAACAAAAATACCATAGACTGTGTGGTTTAAACAACAAATATTTATTTCTCACAGTCTGGAGGTTTGGGAAGTCCAAGAACAAGGCACTAGCAGATACAACATCTGGTGAGGGCCCACTATCTGATTCATAGCTATCTTCTTGCTGTGTTCTCACATAGCTAAAGGGGCAAGGGAGCTCTCTAAAGTCTCTTTCATAAAGGCACTAATCCCATTATGAGGGTTCCTCCCTCTTGGCCTAATCACCTCCGAAAAGTCCCACTTCCAAATACCATCACATTGGTGATCAGGTTTCAACATATGAATTTTGGGGGACACAAATATTCAGTTTATAACACCCAGTAGCGCCACTCCTGAATATTTTCCCTAGAGAATTGAAAACATACATCCACTCAAAAATATGTATAGGAATGTTCATAGCAGCATTATTCATAATAGCCAGAAAGTGGAAACAACCCAAATGTCCTTCACTAGGTGAATGGTTAAATTTTGGTTCATCCATACCATGAAATACTACTCAGCAATAAAATGTAACAAACTATGAGTACCCTATTAATACATTAGATGTAGTTATGCTAGTGAAAGAAACCAGTCTCAAAAGGTTAAATACTGCATGATCCACTTATATGACATTTTTGAGAAGACAAACTATGTTGATAGAGAATAGATTAGCACTTGTCAGTACAAAAGGACAACGTGAGGGAATTTTTTTGGAGGGTAGAACTGATCTGGCTCCTGATTGGAGTGGTGGTCACACAAATCCATATATGTGTTAAAATTCATAGAACTGTACACCAAAAAAATCTATTTTACTGTATGTTATGTTTTTAATTAATAAACTTAATTTTTTAGAGTAGTTTTAGGATAAGAGAAAAATTGACTGGAAAGTACAGAGAATTCAAATACATCCCAACATACACACAATCTCCCCCACTATCAGCATCCCATATCACAGTAGTATATTTGTTCCAATCAATGAATCTACATTGACACATCATTATCACCCAAAGTCCATAGTTTACATTAGGGTTCACTCTTGGTGTTATACATTCTACAGGTTTGGACATATATATATAATAACATATATCCACAATTATAGTAGCATACAGAATAATTTTACTGCCCTAAAAATCTTCTGTGCTCTGCCTATACATCCCTTACTTCCTCTAACTCCTGGCAACCACTGTTTCTTTTTACTGTCTCCATAATTTCACCTTTTGCAGAATGTCATATAGATGGAATCATACAATATATACCTTTTTCAAATTGGCTTCTTTACTTAGTAATGTGCATTTTCCTCCACGTTTCTCATGATTTAATAGCTCATTTCTTTTTAGTGCTAAATAATATTCCATTATCTGAATATACCACAGCTTATTTATACATTTACCTACCGAAGGACATCTTGGTTGCTTCCAAGTTTTGGAAATTATGAATAAAGTTGTTATAAACATCTGTGTTCAGGTTTTTGTGTGGGCATAAGTTTTCAATTACTTTGAGTGAATACACAATTGCTGGATCATATGGTAAGTGTATGTTTAGTTTTGTAAAAAACTGCCAAATTGTCTTCCAAAGTGGCTATACCATTTTTCTTTCCAGCAATGAAGGAGAGTTCCTGTTGCTCCACATCCTTACCAGCTTTTGATGTTGTCAGTGTTTGGATCTTGACCATTCTAATAGGTGTGTAGTGATATCACGTTGTTGTTTTAATTTGCAGTTTGCTAACAACATATGATGTTGAACATCTTTTCATAGGCTTATTTGCCATCTGTATTTCTTCTTCGATGAGGTGTCTGTTCAGGTCTTTTGCCTATTTTTTATTTGGGTTGTTTGTTTTCTTATTGTTGAGTTTTAAGAGTTTAAGAGGGTTTTTTGGTATATTTTAGATAGTAATCCTTTATCAGATTTGTGTTTCGAAAATATTTTCTGCCATTCCATGGCTTGTCTTCTCATTCTTTTGACGTGGTCTTTCACAAAGTAGGTTTTTAATTTTAATTAAGTCCAGCTTATCAGTTGTTTATTTCATGGATTGTGGCTTTGGTGTTATACCTAAAAAGTTATGGCCATACCAGTAGGTTTTTTCCTTTGTTATCTTCTAAGAGTTTTATAGTTATGCATTTTACATTTAGGTCTATGATCCATTTTGCATTAACTTTTGTGAGGGGTGTAAGGATTGTGTCTAGATTCTTTTTTTTTTTTTTTGCATGTGGATGTCCAGTTGTTCCAGCACAGTTTGTTGAAAATTCCACCTCTGCTCCATTGTATTCCCTTTACTCCTTTGACAAAGATCAGATGACTATATTTATGTGCTTCTATTTCTGCACCCTCTATTCTGTTCCATTGATATATTTGTCTAGCCTTTCACAAATACTACACTATCTTGATAACTGTAGCTTTACAGTAAGTCTTGAAGTCAGGTAGTGTCAGTCCTCCAACTTTGTTCTTCAACATTGAGTTGGTTATTTTGGCTTTTTTGCCTCTCCATATGAATTTTAGGATCAGTTTGTTGATATCCACAAAATAACTTGCTGGGATTTTGATTGGGATTGCTTTGAATCTACAGATCAAGTTGAGAAGAACTGGTATCTTGACAATATTGAGACTTTCCATGAATATGAAATGTTTTCCCAACTATTTAGTTCTTCTTTGATATCCTTCCTAGAGTTTTCCTCATTTAGAGCTTGTACATATTTCATTAGATTTATAAATATTTCAATTTTGTGCTAATGTAAATTTTAATGTGTTTTTAATCTCAAGTTTCACTTGCTCATTGTTGGTATACAGGAAAATGATTGGCTTTTGTATGTTGATCTTATATACTGCAATCTTGCTATAATTGGTTATTACTTCCAGGAGGCTTTATTTTGTCAGTTCTTTCAGATTTTCTACATAGACAATCATTTCATCTGTTAACAAAGACAAGTTTATGTCTTCCTTCTCAATCAGTATACCTTTTATTTCCTTGTTTTATTGCAAGAGGTAGGACTTCCAGTACAATGTTGAAAACAAATGGTGAGAGGAATATCCTTCCCTTATTCCTGATCTTAGTGGGAAAGCTTCAAGTTTCTCACCATTATGTATGATGCTGGCTGTAGACTTTTTGTAGATGTTCTTTATCAAGTTGCAAACAATTTCCTCTATTCCTAATTTGCTGATATTTTATTCATAAATAAGTGTTGGATTTTGTCAAATGCTTTTTCAGATCTTCATATGATCAGTGATTTTTTTCTTCTTTAGCTTATTGATGGGATGGATTACTTTTCAAATGTTGAACAAACCTTGCATATCTGGGATAAATTCTACTTATGTCACTTTTCTCTTGCTGCTTTCAAACTTCTCTCTTTGTCTTTAACTTTTGAGAATTTGATTATAATTTGTCTTATAATAATCTTTTGGTTGATTTTGCTTAGGGTCCTTTGAGCTTCACTTGTCTGGATGTCTATATTCCTCCCTAGATTTTGGAAGTTTTCAGTCAATATTTCTTTAAATAAGTGTTCTTTCCTTCCCCCACCCCTCTCATCTCTTCTGCTTCTTGGACTCTCAAAATGCATATATTTGTTCATTCAAATATAAGTCCTGTGTGCTTTCTTCATTCTTTCTTCTTTTTGTTCCTCTGGCTGATTTCATATGACCTGTCCTCAGGTTCACTGATTCTTTCATATGCATGATTGACTCCGCTATTGAAGTTCTCTATTGATTTTTCAGTTCTGTCACCATATTCTGCAGTTCTAGGATTTCTATTTGATTCTTTTTTATGCTTCCTATCTCTATTAAACGTCTCATTTTTTAATGTATTGTTTTCCTGATTTCTTTTAGTTGTCTGTGTTCTCTTGCATCTCATTTAGCTTTTTAAAGATGATTATTCTGAATTATTTGTCAGGCTATTTGTAGATCTCCATTTCTTTGGGTTGGTTACTAGAGCTTTATTCGTTTTCTTTGGTGGTGCCATGTTTGCTTGATTCTTCATGATTCATGCAGCTTTGTGTTGGTGTCTGTGCATTTGAAGGAACAAACACCTCCTCCAGCCATTACAGACTGATTTCAGCAGGTAAAAACCTTGTCCTGTCAGGTATCCAGGATGATGATATTGTCTCTGGGACAGCAGTCAACCAGGTTGGAACTGAGTCATGTGTTTTCAGGCCTGTTGGGCCTGAAAACACATGACAGGCATGAATTCTATCTGAGCAGGCATGAGTTCTATCTGGTCCCTGGGTATACAGGACTGCATCCAAGACCTCAGTCAGTAGGACTGAATCTGGGAGAAGGGTCTGCTTCATGGTCCATAGATGGCAGATCTGTTACCAGGTGTATAGATGCATGTGACTCCCATTGATTCCCTGAGAGGGCTCCTGACAGGTCACTGGGCACTTTTCTGGGTGGGCAGAATTGGCCCTGGACTACAGCTTATAGGAGCTGGAACTGAGACACAGGGTCCACAGCTTGGACCAGTGCCTGCAAACCTGTCTCCAGGGGCATGAACAGGCATGCCTCCTGCCAGGTCCCTGGTGGCAGAAGTCCCCCTACACTGCAGCTGAGCAGGACTGGAGCTGGGTCACAGTGCTGTTTCAGGATCAACAGTCAGACCCAGGTCAGCAAGCCTACCTTTGGGAGTACAGAAGAATGTGTCTCCCTTTGGGTCCCTGTATGGGCAGGACTGCTCCTGAACTGTGGTTGGATCCAAGTCACAGGGCCACTTCAGGCTCTGCAATCAGCAGGACTGCCTCCTGGTGGGCCACAGATGGGCATTTCTCCTTCCAGATCCCTGGTAGGGCAGGTCCACTCCCAGACTGTGGGAGGAAGGACCTGCAGTGAGGTTTCAGGGCCACTTCAAATCTGCAGTCAGACTGAAGTCAGTGGGCCTAGTCTGGGGACACATATGGAAGTATCTCCCACCCAATCTCTGGGTAGGCAGGACTGGCAGCAATATGGGCTGGAGCTGGGTCATGAGCCATTTCAGGGTCTACAGCCAGGACCAAGGTTGGTAGGCCTGTTACCCAAGACACAAGTAGGCCTGACTACTGCCGAGTCCCTTGGCGGATAGTACTGGTGGCAGGACCAAGGCCAAATGGGGCTGTAGCCAAGTCCACGGGGGGATAGGGCTGTTTCTAGATCTGTAGCTGGACCATGGTCAGTGAGTCTGCCACCTGACATGGGCCTGCTTTCTCAAAACAGCCCTCCTTCTTCTTGGGGTCCAATGTGGTTTCACAATCTCCTACTTGGATCCCAAATCTCCCACAAAGGCACTTTGGGCCATGAGTGGCTGCCAAATTGTTTCTAAGGGAGGATACACAGCAGAGGACCTTCAACTGTGCCATCTTGCTGATATCAGTCAGCTTTTTGTGGTTTGAATTGAGCATTTTATATGATTCTATTTTCTCTCCTTTCTTAGCATATCAATTATACTTCTCTTTTTTACTTTTTCTAGTGGTTGCACTAGAGTTTTCAGTATATGTTTAAAATTAATATAAATCCACGTTCAAATTATACTATATCACTTCATGGGTAGTGCAAGTACCTTGTAATAACAAAATATTCCTAATTCCTCCCTCTTTTCCCTTATATCATTACTGTCATTCATTTAACTTACACATATGCATACATAAGCATATTTATATATATATAAGCATACATACATTGTTGCTATTTTTATTTTGAACAAACACCTGTTATATCAATAAAGAATAAGAAAAGTAAAAGTTTTATTTTACTTCACTTATCCCTTCTCCAATGCTCTTCCTTTCTTTATGTAGATCTGAGTTTCTGAGCTATATCATTTTCCTTTTCCCTAAAGAAATTCTTTTAACATTTCTTGCAAGGTGAGCACACTAGCAACAGATTTTTTCAATTTTTATTTGTCTAGGAAGTCTTTATTTCTCCTTAACTTTTGAAGTATAATTTCACAGGGTGCAGACTTCTAGGTTAGTGAGTTTTTTCTCTCAACACTTTAAATATTTCACTCCACTCTCTTCTTGCATGATTTCTGAGAAATCAGGTATAACTTTTAGATGTGCTCCTCTATCAGTAAGGTTTTTTTCCCTCCAGCTTCTTTCAAGATATTTTTCTTTACCGTTGATCTTCTGAAGTTTGAATATGACATGCCTAGTTGTAATTTTTTTTGCATTTATCATATTTGATGATCTCTGAGTTTGGGGGATCTATGGTTTGATGTCTGACATTAATTTGGGGGAAATTCTCTCATTATTGCTTCAAACATTGCTTCTATTCTTTTCTCTCTTTCTTCTCCCAGTGTTCCCATTATGAGTGTGTTACATCTTTTGTAGTTGTCCCACAATTTTTAGGAATTCTGTTTGGTTATTTTTTCTTTTTTTCAGTTTTTTTTCTCTTTGTTTTCAGTTTTGGAAGTTTATATTATCAGGTTCACAAGCTGAGAGATTCTTTCCTCAGTCATGTGCAGTCTATTAATGAGCCCATCAAAGGCATCCTTCATTTCTGTTAGTGTTTTTGATCACTAGCATTTATTTTTTTATTTTTTCTTAGAATTTCCATCTCTCTGGGGCTTCCCTGGTGGTGCGGTGGTTGGGAGTCCGCCTGCCAATGCAGGGGACACGGGTTTGGGCCCTGGTCTGGGAAGATCCCACATGCCATGGATCAACGAAGCCCATGTGCCACAACTACTGAGCCTGCGCTCTAGAACCCACAAGCCACACCTGCTGAGCCTGCGTGCCACAACTACTAAAGCCCGTGCTCCTCAACAGGAGAAGCCACCACAGGGAGAGTCCTGCACACAGCAGCGAGGAGTGGCCCCCTGCTCGCTGCAGCTAGAAAGAGCCTGTGCACAGCAGCAAAGACCCAGCACAGCCAAAAAAAAAGAATTTCCATCTCTCTGCTTATATTATCCATCTGTTCTTGCATGTTGTCTATTTTTTCCATTAAAGCCTTTAGCATATTAATAATAGTATAAAAAATTTGGGGGCTAATAACTCCAACATTTCTATCATATCTGGATCTACTTTTGATGCTTGTTCAGTCTCTCCAAACTGTGTTTTTTGCCTTTTAGTATGCCTTGTAATTTTTCGTGAAAGGTGGACATGATGTACTGGGTAAAAGGAACTGTGGTAAATAGGTTTTTAGTAGTCTAGTGCTAAGGTGTGTGTGTGTGGGGAAGTGTCTTATAGTCCCATGATTAGCCCTCAATCTTTTGGTAAACCTATGCTCCTGGACTGTGAACTTCAGTGCTTCTCAGTCCCCTCCCCCGATCTTAGGTGGAACAGGAAGGCTAAAGGGGCTTGAATTGGGTATTTCCCTTCTCCCACATGGAAACTAGAGCTGGCTGGAGTTGGCTATTTCTCTTCTCCAGGTAGGTTAGGCTTTGCTAATATCTCAGTAGGATAAACTCTGGTTAAGTAGCTTGTCCTGAGGGCAAACCCTGTTTAGAAGAATGTCATGCTCTGACATATTGCAAAATGGTTCCTTTTCTTCCCCTCCTGCTGGAAGCATGAGGAGATTTTTTCCCCAATATTCACTGGGAGAACCTGATAGAACTCCTGAAATGAAAATTCTCAAAACCATGGGGGGGTCCAACTATGAATGGGTCTCCTTGTCACTCTGAACCTCCAACAATTCATCAACTACAGTTCAAATTTTCTTATCCAAGCACTGGTCCCACAGATGTTTCTGCTCATGAGTTTCTGCTCTGGTAAGTTAAGATTCTCTGTATCCTCCTGCCTGTTTGTCCAATTTGGGGGGCATCAGTCTTCCCTGTGATCTCACTTCTCTAACAGATCTAAGACAAGTTATTGATTTTTCAGTTTGTTCATCTTTTTATTTGTTGATAGGATGCTGTGGCAACTTCTAAGCTCCTTACATACTGTGCTGGAAACTGGAAGACTGATGTGTTAAAGATAAAATTAAAAAAAAAAGTTTCTCAGCTGCACCATAGTCCAAATGATGCCTCACTTCTTCGTGCAAATGATGGTGAGAGCCATGATTAGGCTTGAGACATGGGTTATAAACTTGCAATGATAGCCTGCAAGTAAACCCCAAGTTTGTATGTCCTTGATCATTTAGGGGTTTGCTGTTCAAACCCTGCAGGCACTTTGTTCACTATCAGCTAAACCAATGGTTTATAAAAGTCAGTGGCA
Source organism: Pseudorca crassidens (assembly GCF_039906515.1). Classification (NCBI taxonomy): domain Eukaryota; kingdom Metazoa; phylum Chordata; class Mammalia; order Artiodactyla; family Delphinidae; genus Pseudorca; species Pseudorca crassidens. Next base: position 74,000,452 of record NC_090317.1, on the reverse strand, counting down.
TCAGAACTATTTTGAAAGAATTAATCCTGGTCTCCATCCCAGAATTTCTGATTTAGGAGATCTGAGTGAGGCCTGACGATTTGTTTGTTTTTGTATTTCTTTTGTTTGGACACTTGTTTGGATGTTTTGTTTTGTTTGTTTGTTTTCTGCTTCTCAGCCATTCTGATGCACAGAAAGATTTAGAAACTACTAGTCTAGATCAGAATTCTAAGATTCAAATTCCAAGCTATCAATATGCATTTCTTTGATGTGACCTGCAGGTGGTGCTGCTGTATTATCCCAATATAACTCAAACCAAGAACTAAAGGGAAAACAGGTTTAGGGATTAAATTATAAATTTAGAGCCCTAGATCCAACAAGAATAAAACATCTAATTGTTTAAGTGACAAAACAATAGAGGTTAATGCATATCAATATGATACTAATATAATACCTTATATTAACCCCCAAGTGATATGACATTTTTCACCCTTCTAACTCAAATGAGGCTATATGTAGGTACCCAGCAGGTCCAGGTTTATAAATACCTGGGCTCCTCTCATAACACCATTGCCTTTAACCACTGGAGACCTGTCATCCCATGAAATCTTTTTTTTTTTTTTTAATTTTTTGGCCATGCTGAGCTGCATGCAGGATCTTAGTTCCCCAACCAGGGAGAGAGCCCATGCCCCCTGCAGTGGAAGCACGGAGTCTTAACCACTGGACCGCCAGGGAAGTCCCCTCCTGAAGCCTTTTCTTAACCTTTTACGAAAGAGCCAGTGCCTGAGTGGAGGAATTTGAAGATTTAATATGCCTCTGCCATAGATTTTATATGTGGTGTCCTTGAGCCTTGGCTCCTGAATCAGAGTATGAGCACCTTGACTTTTCAAGGATGGGCATCCTGACTATAAGACCCCAAAAACAGTTGAAGGTGTATACTGTACTAGAATTTCCATCTCCTGTTCTGAAAACACCTCTCAAGTAAGTGACAATTTACTTGGCAAAATGGGTTCTCTGGCCATAAGCCTGACCCAAAGATAATGTTGGCAGTACTTATAGGTGATGTTCAGGGTCTCAACTGTTCCAGGAAATGATAAGTTTGTAGGTCTCAAGATAGGTACATCTAAGGTCAAACAGACACGTGGCCAGGGAGTGATCGTTTATATTATTTATATCTGAGCTTCAAGAGTACAGGTGCCATTAGAAGCAAACGCCCTTCAACAAAGCAGAGCTTCCCAAGCCATGTGCTGCATTGCTCAGCCTTAGGTGGCTGGGCAGAAACTGAGGCAGTTGGAGCCTGGACCAGTCACCTCTGACTATGAGTAGGCTCCATTTGCCCCACTGCACTATATAAATGTTATCATTTTCTATGTGCATTTTGGCATGATAAAGATTAGAAAGTTCTGTAATAAATTTTGCCAGGACTAGGGCAGGCCTGAGACAGGTCAGTTGCTGGGGTTATTATACCTAATTCCCCAATACCCTCAAAGACCACCGAATATATTTGTTTTTAACTGGGAACCACCCGCCTCTTGACAGTTTCTTTAATAACCAGAACATCTCCTGACTCAGTGTGAGGCTCAGATAAAATAAGGGTTATGCCTGAGCATACTCCATTTTCCTGTTACTGGCAGCTACAATATTTTCCAGTTATGCGTTCAGGACCTGTGGCACAATCCCCCCTTGTGGCCTGCTCACTAAGCTACTATCAAGCAGAAATATCTCTATCCCAACCCATATCCTCATGCAATGACTCCTCCTCATCTGCCTCGGGTGTGATGTACACTAGTCCCTGTATCAGAGCTACCAGCAGGCACTTAAGCCTAGAATGTCTAGGACTTTGGCTGGTTCGATAGTCTAGGCTACTTTGTTTCAGATAAGACTTCCTCTTAGAAGCATGGCCTCAGGGTGAGATTATTCATCTGTCAGCAGAATGTGATGGAATGAAGGCTTACTGACCTTTACCCATAGTAGAGGCAGAAAGGGTGGTGTTGGCCTTTTCTATCAGGACGCGGATGTAATATGGCTAGAAATATCATGGAATCTTTCCTGAGGGGGCTACCAGGCTATATATAAGGAACAAATTATCTTTCTACTACCTATCTGCCTCCCAACCCTACCCGCTTAGGAGGTTAGGAGATACATGAGAAATGCCACTAACCCAGAATTTCCATGAAAGTCTACAGCAACACAGACAAAACCTGGAGTTGGAAGCCAAAGGACATTAACCTGAGTCCCGAGATCATCAGGACTGTGAACGCAAGGTGAGCAGCTCTGCCCTGGCCTCTGTCAGCTGGCTCTTGGGGAAAATGTAGCTTCCTTCTATCATTTCAAATCTTTAGTAAAGAAATGCCCATTCAGCCTTTTGTGGTGAACTGTGTTGAATAAAGGGACAGAACTTCAAAGGGGGTGTCCTGAAAAAACAAACAACCCAATCAAAAAATAAGCAGAAGTTCTAAATAGACATTTCTCCAAAGAAGACATACAGATGGCCAAAAAGCACATGAAAAGATGCTCAACATCATTAATGATCAGAGAAATGCAAATCAAAACTACAATGAGGTATCACCTCACACCAGTTAGAGTGGGCATCATCAGAAAATCTACAAACGATAAATATTGGACAGGGTGTGGAGAAAAGGGAACCCTCCTACACTGTTGGTGGGAATGTAAATTAGTACAACCACTATGGAGAACAGTATGGAGGTTCCTTTAAAAACTAAAAATAGAACTACCATATGATCCAGCAAACCCACTCCTGGGAGTGTATCTGGAGAAAACCATAATCCGAAAAGATACATGCACCCCAATGTTCATTGCAGCACTGTTTACAATAGCCAAGACATGGAAACAACCTAAATGTCCATAGACAGATAAATGGATAAAGAAGATGTGGTACATGTATACAATGGAATATTACTCAACCATAAAAAATAATGAAATAATGCCATTTGCAGCAACATGGATAGACCTAGAGATTATCATACTAAGTGACATTAATACTTGAGAAACAACCAACCATTATAATCACATTTTGGGGAAGATATTTAATGGCCTATAAAATGCTCACAATGTAATAAATGTAAAAGGAGACAAAACTGTATGTGCAGTTTTGTCTATGTTTATGTTTACCATTCTGAAGTTATATGTCTATTCTACATCTATTTACCAATAAATATATAGGGAGATAAAAACAACACTGAAATGCAACATTGACTTACCTTGAGGTAGTAAGATATTGAGTGATTTTTATTTAAATCTTTATATGTTCCTTATTTTTTAATAAAAGCTTTATTGGTATGTAATTCATATACCATAAAATTCACACTTTTAAAGTGTACAATTCAGTGGTTCTTAGTATATTCACAAAGTTGTGCAACCATCACCATAAACAATTTTAGAACATTTTCATCACCTCCAAAAGAAACACCATAACTATTAGCAATCACTCCCCATGCTACCACTAATCAGCTGTTTCATCTCTATGGATTTGTCTCTTTTGGACAATTAATATAAATGGAGTCATACAAGAGGTGGCCTTTTGTGACTTGCTTCTTTCACTTAGAATGTTTTCAAGGTTCATGCAGGTTGCAGCATGTAACAGTGCTTTGTTCCCTTTGATGGCCAAATAATATTTCACTTTATGGATATACCATATTTTGTGTATCCACTCATCTGTTGCTGGACATTTGGGTTGTTTCTACTATTTGGCTATTATGAATAATGCTATTATAAATATTAGTTTGCATGTCTTTGTTTAGACATATGTTTTTATTTCTCTTGGGTAGATACCTATCAGTGAAATTGTTGAGTTTTATAGTAGCTCTATGTTTAACTTTTTGAGAAACTGCCAGACTGTTACATTTCTTATTTTCCAAACTCTCTATTATAAATATATACTGCTTTTATGATCATAAAAATAAAAATTTCACAATAGACAAAAGAAACCACAAAAGTTTCTGTAGCCATCATATACTAGTTGACTCAGATAATCACTCCAGGCTCAGCCTACCACCTTCTTGTTCACATGTTTCCTTTTCACTGACCCCTGGTTTCTGTCACACTGGTATTTTACTTAAATGAATGCCATCATGCTTGGAGCAGAAGAGGTGGTAACAAAAGCCCTCAGGTGAGAGTATGCTTGCTAAGCTCATGGGACAACAGCAAGTAGGCCAATGTGGCTGGAATACAGTGAGCAAATGTGTGAGAGTGGTAGATGAGGTCAGAGAGGAAATAGCATCAGTCAGGGAAGGCCTCTCTGACAAGGCGGTATTTGAGCAGATATCTGCAAGAAAGCATTCCAAACAAAGGGAACAACCAGTAAGTACAAAGGCCCTGTGGTGGGTGCATGCTTGGCTAGTTTGAGGACTAGCCAAGGGAGTTGGTATGGCTGGAGGAGTGTACGTGGGGATGAGAGTGATGGGCAAGGACGGTAGAGAGACATGGGGAGGGACAGATATTGTAGGGACTGGAAGACCATTGAGAGGGTATTTACTTTCAAAGAAATAGGGAGCAGTGGGAGAGTTTTAAGGCCAGGAGAAACATGATCTAACATATTTTAGAAGAATCCTTCTGCTGCTGTGTGAGGGGAAGCTTCAGAGGTTAACAGGGGCTTTCCAACTACCCTGACTTTCTGAACCAACTCCAGTGAACCCTGGGCTTCACAAAGGCTGATATCCAAGATATGTATAGATATGTCAGCCAGATGGAATTTTACTAACTTAAATCAGATTACAGTATCCCCGGTTTAACACCTTCCCATCACACTCAGTAAACTCCAACATCCTTGCCTGATGACTTATCTGTCCTCATCACCTCCCGCTCTGCTCCAGCCACATTGGGCTGCCTTCCTAGTTGCCCTTCTCCCTCATTCAGCAGGTTTATTCCTATCTCAAGGCCTTTGCACTTTTTCCTTCTTCTAGAACATTCTTCTCCAAGCTCTTCCGATGGCTTGCTCCTTCTTATCATTCAGCTATCAGCCAAAATGTCACTTTTTCAGAGGGGCTTTCCCTAACCTCTCACTATAAAGTAGCTCCTGGGGCCGTCCCTCCTACAGAGCCTAACTTTCTTCCTTCTCTGAATTTACCTTTCTTTATACTTATCTTCACTATTTATTTACTGTCTAAGTTCATCACTAGAACGTGAACTCCACGAGGAGAGGGACTTTATTTTATTCAGTGTTGTATCTGCAATAACCTAGGACAGTGTTGGCATAGAGTAAACATTTAATAAATGCTTGCTGAACAGATGAATGAAAGAAAATCAAGCTTTTCCATGCTTGATTTCTGTACTGCAGAGACAAGTTAGACTTTTTCTGAGAGAAAATGTACAAAAAGTAAAGGAGGTTAAAATTAAAACAAAGAAAGAAAATGCAAAAAGTATAACAGAGCTTTAAAATGAGGCATGGGTCCCTGAAAGAGTTAGTGAGACGGCATCTATGTGAAACCCACAGCTAACATCATACTTAATGGTGAAAGACTGGAAGCCTCCTGCTAAGACCAAGAATAAGACACAGATGTCCACTCTTGCCAATTCTATTAAACATTGTACTGAAGTTCTAGGGCAATTAGGCAAGAAAACGGAATAAAAGACATGCAGATTGGAAAGGAAGAAGTAAAAATACCTCTATTTCAGATGACATGATCTTATATGTAGAAAATCCTAAAGAATCCTCTGAAAAACTATCAGAACTAATAAACAAGTTCAGCAAGGTTGCAGGCAGCTTCCAGTGTAACAAGGGATGGTAGATGGGGTTTCCTGCCCCTCCAGAGCTGATGAAGTAGCCCATACACATTCTTGGGTACCATTTCCATGGAATGAAACAGTCCAGACACACAAAGACTCTTTCTGCTTTCCTGCAAGCCCCTCCCCCACCCTATTCCCATCACCCCTTTGTGAAAAGGTTGAAGGATTATATTCTCATATCCTGTGTGCCCTGTTAGTTGTGCCAGCCAAGCCGATCTGCAGTCAGAGTATAGTTATCTCAGGATAAGGAATCGGGACTCCGTAATGCATCTTTTCCTAAGCTTTTGTCTTCTTTCTCCCCCTCTCTCTCCCTTTCTCTGGTTTTGTTTTTCACTTTGTTTCCTAGCAAATTTCCTTTTGAGAAATTCCAATATTGTTTCATCTGAATCAAGAGAAATGGGACTTGTCTACATCTCAGCTGCTGCAGGGCTAGCTTGGGAGGTCAGAGGTCCCTTGAGGCTAGGTGTGGGGGTGGCGGCAGCCAGCACAGCTGATGATGCAGGGAAGGGTTAGAGCTGTGCAGATTTGTTTTTTGCTTTTTTTGTTTTTTTTTTTTGGACGATAGCTTAACACACTGGAATGGTAGGCTTTTGGCTAAGGATCAAGTGCATCTCACTAGGGAAGAATGTGGTTGCCTGGAGACTTGCCGATCTGATCAAGATGACTTTAACTGGAAATGGGGGAGGGGTGAAAAACATGCCCATATCAGACTGTAACACCAGATACTATAGACAACAGTGGGCACGTCAGCGACAGAAGAATAATAGTGAGAGAGACACTCAGTGATTTGCAGGAGAAAATGACTGGGGAGGAAATTGGGAATGGCGCTTCCAAGCCTCAAATGTCAATATACCAATGCAAAGAGTGAGAGCAGAAAACAAAGTGGGATTTTTAACAAAAATAAGTTTAAAAAATCAAAGATATTATTAAGACTTAGAGGAAAAGGATTCATAACTGGAATATACTCATAGGGACTTCTTTTTTTAATTTTTTATTTATTTATTTTTGGCTGCATTGGGTCTTCGTTGCTGTGTGCAGGCTTTCTCTAGTTGCAGTGAGCGGGGGCCACTCTTCGTTGTGGTGTGTGAGCTTCTCATTGCGGTGGCTTCTCTTGTTGCAGAGCACGGGCTCTAGGGCATGCGGGCTCTGTAGTTGTGGCACGCAGGCTCTATAGTTGCAACATGCGGGCTCTAGAGTGCAGGCTCAGTAGTTGTGGCCCATGGGCTTATTTGCTCCGTGGCATGTGGGATCTTCCCAGACCAGGGCTCGAGCCCGTGTCCCATGCATTGGCAGGCAGATTCTTAACCACTGCACCACCAGGGAAGTCCCTCATGGGGACTTCTAAAGACACAAATCTGAGAGATCTGGGTTACCTACCAGTTAGGAAGTTTGCCCTTTGCCCACATGCACTGGCTTTGTGGCATCCTGGGGGTCAGGTTAAGAATAGAGAAACAAGGGATGGAGTACTAGGGGAAGTGAACTCCAACTCCAAGAATTGTGGAAATAATAATTTGTTCATTTAATTAGTGCCCTGCACCCATGATAGGGCAGCAAACAAGTCAGACAAGATTCTTGCTCTCATGGAGCTAATACTGAAGGTAAATAGACAATAAACACGTGAACAAGTAAATTAACAAGATAACTTCAGGCAGTGAAAAGGTCACAGAGAAAATAAAACTGACAGTGAAAGGGACAGAGGAACTATTATAGTTTGGGTAGTCTTGAATGGCCTATCTGCAGAGGTTACTTTTGAACCAAGATAGGAACAAAGAGGAGGATGAACTGTACAAACATCTGAGGGAAGACCATATAAGCAGAGGAAACAGCAAAGGCAAAGGACTTGCAGCAGGAACAAGCTTGACTCGTTGGAGAAAATGAAAAAAGGCTATTATCTCAGTTTTAGTTCTTCCAGAAGCAGACCCTGAGACAAGAATTTGAGTGCAAGTAGTTTATTGGGAGATGAGGGGAATACCAGTAGTCAATGAGAAAATGACACAGGAAAAGAAAGGCAGCCAATAAAGGGTAACCAGTAAAGGCAGCCAGTAAAGAGTACGTTAATAGGGCTTCCCTGGTGGCACAGCGGTTGAGAGTCTGCCTGCCGATGCAGGGGACATGGGTTCGTGCCCCGGTCCGGGAAGATCCCACATGCCGCTAGGCCTGAGCGTCCGGAGCCTGTGCTCCGCAATGGGAGAGGCCACATCAGTGAGAGGCCCCCGTAAAGCAAAAAAAAAAGAGTATGTTAATAAGTCAGGTACATAGTGGGTAGCAGTCCTAATACCTCAGGAAAACTCTTGGAAATGAGGCAAAACACACGTCTCAAAATTACCCAACTCAAGGAGTAAGAGAGTTGAAGTCATTGGTCAATGGCTGTTCTCCATGAGCAGACCTTCCAAATCTCCATAAAAGCAGCCAGGCCCAAAGATGCAGACACTGGCTGTTGGAAGGTGAGAATGCACTGAAATGACAGATCTAAGTGATATGAGAAGATTTTGACAGTGTCTGCTATAGCTAGTAAGCCTGGGGCAGAGTCAGAAAAAGGACCAGCTGGAGAGTCAAGCAGGGCAGATCATCTAGGGCCAAGGTTAGCTGCAAATTAGTAGCTGGCAGAGGTGTTTGATTTGGCCTGCACAATATTTTCTCTTACTTCTGTTTGTTTCTTTAACTGCCAATAATTAAAAATCAGAAGATCTCATATCTAGACCTAGATTTCTAGCTCTCTTGGAAAAAATATCAAAAGAACTGATAATTTTGGATCCTCATTTGGCAAGGTGACAATCTGTTGGAAGTGAGTAGCAGATGCCCCATTTATAGAAGGGTTATGTGCCGTCCAGTTAACCAGTCCTCTTTTGAGTTTTGCATCAATGGTCAAGGGCATTGAAGGCTGTGATAAGGAGTTAGGGTTTCATTCTAGGAGTATGGGCAGATTTTAAGCCGGGGATTGATACAGTCAATCCACTTTTGTGCAGAAAGATTCAAGAGTGGAAGCAGGTAAACAAATAAGGAGGCTATGGAAGCAGCCTGCGAAAGAGATGATGGGATCTTGGAAATGGGTTACAGTGGAGATAAAAAGGAGTGAAGGAATTAAGTATATTATTTGGAGTGGATTTGACAGGACGTGCTGATGTAGGGGGTGAGGGAAAAGGAGGATTTTTCTTTTGGATGTAACACCTCGGATTACATCCAAATTTCTGGCTTCAGTATATGTTTATATAGTGCTACAATTCACTGAGGTGGGGAAGACTAGGGTAGGAACTGGTTTGAGGGGAAAATCAAAAGTTCTATTTTGAATATGTTTGAGATGCCTATTAGACATCCACGTGAAGATGTGAAACAGGTATATGAGATATTTCTTAGATATGAAGGGTGAGGTCAGGGGAGAAGACAGGAATTTGGGAGTTATCAGAATATAGAAATGGGACTATACCTTCCATTTCTGGCAACATTGTATGTGTGATATCCTGACAATAACTTTCTCCTACAAAACATCTAAAAATCCTGGATAAAAGATAACAAATATCCTTTTTTTTTTCAAATATCCTTTTAAATACATTACTGAGCTCAAAAGGAATCAAGCTAAATCCCCAAGAGCCAAAACAAAGAGCCAAGCTTAAAAGAAGAGCCCTGGGCTGATGCTGCTTTATGAATGCCCTGGAGGCAGGTATGGAATACTAACCAAGTAGAAGCTGAAGGGATTTGAGATTGTTTATTTTGGACCTTTTATTTTTGGGGGTAGAGGAGAGGTATACCATCAAACATCACGTTTACCATAAAAAAGGGCCTTTGCAGTTTTGTCTTTTGGATTTACTTTTAATATTACTATATTTTAAGCTATTATCCGATAAACCAAGTTTTGTTTGTTTGCTTTTGTTTTTGTTTTTGTTTCTTTGCGGTAGGCGGGCCTCTCACTGTTGTGGCCTACTCCCGCTGCGGAGCACGGGCTCCGGGCGCGCAGGCCCAGCGGCCATGGCTCACGGGCCCAGCCGCTCTGCGGCATGTGGGATCTTCCCGGACCGGGGCCCGAACCCATGTCCCCTGCATCGGCAGGCGGACTCTCAACCGCTGCGCCACCAGGGAAGCCCCCGATAAACCAATTTTAAAGTAAAACATCAACAGAATAGAAAACAACAAATAATTTAATGCTAAAATACCACTGTCCTCTCATGACTTCTTTTTCCAGATCCAAACCTGGAGCACACTCATTTTTCTATTTGCCAATCCAAGTTTTAAAGTAAGTTTTTAAAGTATATCATAAACAGAAAAGTACATATATCTTAAATGTATGACTTGATGAATTTCCTTAAAATGATCACACCCTGTAACCAGCGCCCAGATCAAAAAATAGAACAGAGCCCCTCCTCCACCTTATATCCTGTTCCTGGTCACGATCTCTCAAAGGTAACTCTAACAAAGGTAACTTCTAACATCATAGATTGATTTTATCTGTTTTGGAACTTTATAGAACGGAATTATATTGTATGTAATCTTTCATGTCTGGTGTCTTTCACCCAATATTGTCTTTGTGAGATTAATATATCCATGTTATAATGTATAGCAATAATTCATTTATTCTCATTACTGTATAGTATTCCATAGTGTGATTATGTATACTCTGGATACAAATTTTTGTTGGATATATGTAATACAAATATGTTTATACACTCTGTGACTTGTCTTCACTTGTTAGACTTGTTAGTGGTATCTTTTGATAAACAGATCTTCTTAATTTTAATACAATCCAATGTAACAATATTTTGCTATTTGATTAGCACTCATGTCCTGATCATAAAAATCTTTGCTTATCTTATAGCAAAGGAAGCCATCAACAAAACAAAAAGACAGGGCCTTCCCTGGTGGCGCAGTGGTTAAGAATCCGTCTGCCAATGCAGGGGACACGGGTTCAAGCCCTGGTCTGGGAAGATCCCACATGCCAGAGAGCAACTAAGCCCATGTGCCACAGCTACTGAGCCTGTGCTCTGGAGCCTGTGAGCCATAACTACTGAGCCCGCATGCCAGAACTACTGAAGCCTGCGTGCCTAGAGCCCATGCTCTGCAACAAGAGAAGCCACCACAATGAGAAGCCCACACACCGCAATGAAGAGTAGCCCCCGCTCGCTGCAACTAGAGGAAGCCCACGGGCAGCAATAAAGACCCAATGCAGCCAAAAATAAATAAATAAATATTTTTAAAAAATGTTTAAAAAAAAAGAAAACAAAACAAAAAGACAATCTACAGAATAGGAGAAAATATTTGCAAATGATGTGACTGACAAGGGGTTAATATCCAAAATATATAAACAGCTCACAAAACTTGATATCAAAAACAAATCCAATCAAAAAATAGGTAGAAGACCTAAATAGACATTTTTCCAAAGAAGACATACAGGTGACCAACATGCACATAAAAAGATGCTCAACATCGCTAATTATTAGAGAAATGCAAATTAAAACCACAGTGAGGTGTTACCTCACACTGGTCATAATGACTATCATGAAAAAGTCTACAAATAATAAACACTGGAAAGAGTGGGGAGAAAAAGAAACCCTCCGACATTGTTAGTGGAAATGTAAATTGGTGCAGCCGCTATGGAAAACTGTATGGATGTTCCTTTAAAAACTGAAATAGAACTACCACATGATCCAGCAATCCTACTCATGTGTATATATCTGGAAAAAATGAAAACTATAATTCAAAAAGATACACACAACCCAATTTCATAGCAGCACTATTTAGACATGGAAACAATCCAAGTGTCCATCAGCAGACAATTGACTTCAGAAGATGTGGTATACACACACACACACACACACACACACACACACACACACACACACACAATGGAATATTACTCAGCCATAAAAAAGAAAGAAATATTGCCATGTTCAGCAACATGGATGGAACTAGAGAATATTATACTTGGTGAAGTAAGTCAGACAGACAAAAACAAGTATTATATGATATCACTTATGTGTGGAAACTAAAAAATAATACAAATGAATCTATATACAAAACAGAAACAGACTCACAGACATAGAAAACAAATTTGTGGCTACCAAAGGGGAAAGGGAGAGGGCGAGGAATAAATTAGGAGTATGGGATTAGTAGATACAAACTACTATACATAAAATCAATAAGCAACAAGGATTTACTGTATTGCACAGGGAATTATATTCAATATCTTATAATAACTTATATTGGAAAATAATAACCTATATTTTCCTAAATGGAAAATATATATAACTGAATGACTTTGTTGTACACCTGAAACTAATGCAATATTGTAAATCAACTACAATTTTTAAAAAATCTTTGCTTATCTTAAGGTCATGAAGATATTCTCTATTTTTTCCCCCTAAAAGCTCTATTGTTTTGCCTTTAATGTTAAGATCTTTGATTATGATGCTCTGATTATGTCTTCTTGCAGTAGACAAGGCCTTGGGCCTTTGTAAGAAGGAGGAGTAGGAATTAAGATCATCACACACAAAAATGAGTACTCCCAAAAGACCACACCCTTAGCAAAGTATAGACTAGAAGAAAATTCCACTTGATAATTAAATGAGAAAACAAGCAAACTTTGCTGTTTTGGCTTTAGCATTAGTGTATATATATATTAATGGATGAGGTCTCTTTTGAGATTCATAACCACAAAGAGTCACGGCTCAAATTTAAACTCTGCGTGTGCCCAGGAAACGACAATAAAAAAATTACATTGAAAGTCAACTATACTCCAATAAAAGTTTTTTTGAAATTATCAGACATGTTCCCAGCTTGGTAGTGCCCTGGAGTGCATAGCAGAAGCAAATATAAATCATCTCTGGGGGTATGGAACTTCAACACAGGCCATAGAGAACACCAAGAGGAAAAAAACCTCATAAAACAGAGCTCACAAGTCAAACAAACAAAATGCATGAGAAAATATGACACCATTAGTGAGATTCATCAGAAAAAGCAAACAACAGGATTACACTCTGATGAATACATAAAATGGAATTATCAGGCATGGAATATATGATAAGTGTGTCTCATGGTTAATGAAATAAAAATAAAAATGAAAATGGAGAAAATGAGCAATACAATCTTTGAAAAAATATTTTTAAATAAAAATTTTTGAGATAATTGTAGATTCACATGCATATCCTTTACTCAGTGATATTGATCTTATTCAAATTTCCCCAGTTATACTTGTGTGTGTGTGTTTAGCTCCATGCAAATTTTATCACATGTGTAATTTAATGTATCCACCACTACAGTTAAGATATAAAACAGTTCCATCACCATAAGGATCCCTCATGTTGCCCTTTTATAACCACCGTCCTTCTGCCCCCTCTCCCATACCTACTCCCTACCAACCACTGATTTGTCTTCCATCCCTATAATATTGTCATTTCAAAAATGCTATATAAATGGAATCATACAGTAAGTAACCTTGTAGGGTTAAGTTTTTCTCACTCAGCATAATTCCTTGGAGATTCATCCAACTGGTTATGTTTATTAATAATTAATTCCTTTTTATTGCTGAGTAATATTCCCTGCTATGGATATACCACAGAATGTTTAACCATTGCCCATTGAAGGATATCTAGGTTTTTCTAGGTTTTGTATATTATGAATAAAGCTGCTATGAACATACATGAACAAGTTTTTGTGAACATAAGTTTTCATTTCTCTGGAATGGATTTCTCAGGAATCCAGTTGCTGGTTCACATGATAGTTACATATTTAGTTTCATAAGAAACTGCCAAACTGTTTTCCATAGTGATGTGCCATTTTACGTTCCTACCAGCAAAGTACGAGGGATCCAGTTTCTCTGCATCCTCATCAGCATTTAGTTTTGTCACTATTCTTTTTATTTTAGTCATTCTGACAGGTGTGTAGTGATATCTTATTATGGTTTTAATTTGCATTTCCCAACACTTAATGATGCTGAACATCTTTTCATGTGCTTATTTGCCATTTGTATATCCTCTTGGTAAAGTGTCTCGTCATGCCTTTTGTCCATTGTCTAATTATTTTGCTTGTTTTGTGTTTTCCTTGTTGAGATCTGAGAGTTCTTCATATATTCTAGATACTAGTCCGTTATTGGATATAGGGTTTGCAAGTATCTTCTCCCATTCTGTAGCTTTTCTTTTTATCCTCTTAGCAAGGTCTTTTGTAGAGCTAAAGTCCTTAATTTTGATTTGTTCCAATTTATTAATTTTCCTTCTATGGTGCAAACCCAAGAGCTCTTTGACTTGCCCTAAATCCAGAAGATTTTCTCCTTTTTTTCCCTAAAAGTTATACAGATTTATGTTTTACATTTAAGATTTAGGTCTGTGATTCATTTCACATTTATCTTTGTATTAGTTGTGAGGCTTAGGTCAAGATTCTTTTTTTTTCTTTGTCTATGGGTGTCCAATTGTTCCAGCACTATTCATTGAAAGACTCTTTTCTCCAGTGAATTGGCTTCATACTTCTGTCAAAAATCAGTTGGGCATATTTCTGAGGATCTATTTATTTCTGGTTTCCCTATTCTGTTCCCATGAGCTGTGTGTCTTACTACTGCTAATACCACACTGACTTGATTACTATAGCTACATAATAAGCCTTAATATTGAATAGAGTGGCCCTTCCTACTTTATTTTCTTATCCAAGATTGTTTTAACAATTCTAGGTCCTATGCTTTTCCATATAAATTTTAGAATAAGTTTACTTATATCTATAAAAAAATCCCACTGGTATTTTGATTGAAAATGCATTAAATCTATATACCAATCTGGGGAAAATTGACATCTTTACTCTGTTGAGTATTCCAATCCACGCACATGGTATGTCTCTCCATTTATTTAGGTCTTTGACTACTTTCATTGGCACTTTGTTGTTTCCAGCATAAAGATTCTATATATGTTTGTTAAGTGCGTAATTATTTCATTTTCTTTGGAGTAATTATAAATGGTATTATGTCTTGAATAACACTTTCCACATGTTCATTTTTAGTATATAGAAATGCAATTGCTTTTCATATATTGATCTTGTATTCTGTGGCCTTGCTGAACTTACTAATTCAAAGTGTTATTTTTTTATAGATTCTTTGGGATTTTCTATGTAGACAATCATGTCATCTGCAAGCAGGGACTGTTTTATATATTCCTTCCCAATCTATACGTGTTTTATCTTATTTCCTTGCCTTATTATGCTGACTATTATATTATATTGAATAACAGAGGTGAAAGTGGACATCTTAGACTTGTTCCTAATCTTAAGGGATATGCATTCAGTCTTTCACCATTAAGTATACTGTTAGCTGTAGGTTTTATGTAGATACTCTTTATCAAGCTCAGGTAGTTTCCCTATATTCCTAAGTGGGTATGAACTTTTACCATAAATGGGTATTGAATTTTGTAAAATGCTTTTTCTGCTTCAATAGATATGATCACATGAATTTTCTTCTTAAACCTGTTCATATGTACAAATGAACTTATTTACAAAACATAAATAGAGTCACAGATGTAGAAAAAAAACTTATGGTTACCAAAGGTGAAGGGGGGCAATAAATTAGGAGACTGAGATTAAAATAAACACTACTATATATAAAATAGATAACTAATAAGGAGCTACTGTATAGCACAGGGAACTCTATTCAATATTCTGTAATAACCTATATGGGAAAAGAATCTAAAAAAGAATGGATGTTTGTACATGTATAACTGATTCACTTTGCTGTACACCTGAAACTAACATTGTAAATCAACTATACTACAATTTAAAGAATTGTGAATCACTGTATTGTACACCTGTAACTTATATAATATCATACATCAACTATACTAATAAAAAATTTTATTCAAAAAAAAGAACCTGTTGATATGGTGGATTACCTAGATTTATTTTCAAATAAGCCTTGCATACCTGGAATAACCTGCACTTGATCATGGTATATAGTTCTTTATATAAATTGTTGGATTCAGATTACTAACATTTTGTTGAGGATTTTATATCTAAGTTTATGGGGAATATTGGTCTGTAGTTTTCTTTTCCTAGACTGTCTTTGCCTAGTTTTGGTATCAGTGTAATACTAGCCCCATAAAATGAGTTAATAATTATTTCCTCCTCTTCTATTTTCTGGAAGGAATTGTGTAAATTGGTGTTAGTTCTCTTTTAATGTTCAGTAGAACTATCCAGTGAAACCAACTGGGCCTGGAGATTTCTTTTTCAGGAGTTTTTAATTTCCTTAATAGTTTTAGGTTTATTCAAATTATCTATTTCTTATTGTGTGAGATGTGTCAGTTTGTGGTTTTCAAGAAACTGGACCATTTCTTCAAAGTTGCTGAATTTATGAATGTAAAGTTGTTCACAGTGTTCCCATATTATCCTTTTAATAACTTCAGTATCTATATTGATATCCTGTCTCATTCTTGATATTGGTGATTTATGTCCTCTTTTTTAAAATTTTTTTCAAAGAAGCAACTTTTTGTTTTATTGATTTTTCTCTATTGTTTTCTTGTTTCCAATTAATTGATTTATGCTCTTATTTTTATTGTTTCCTACACTATGTTTGCTTTGGGTTTTATTTTGCTTTAGGTTTTCTAGTTTCTTGAGGTAGGAACTTAAAATATTGATTTGAGACATTTCCTTTTACTAACATAAGCGTTTAGTGCTAAAAATTTCCTTCTCACTACTACTTTACCTATATCCCACATATTTTGATATGTTGTATCTTCATTTTCATTCAGTTCTACATATTTTTAAATTTTTTTGAGACATTCTTTGGCCATGGATTAATTAGATGTATATTGTTTAGTTTGCATGAGTTTAGAGATTGTACTGTTGTCTTTCTGTTACTGTTACTGTTCTGTTACTATAAAAGTTTGATTCCATAATGGTCAGAGAATATATTCTGTATGGTTTCAATTATTTGAAAATTTTGAGATTTGTTCAATGGTCCAAGATACAGTGTATGTTGATGAATGTTCTATCGGCATTTGAAAAAAATGTATATTCTGCTGTTGTTGAGTGGAATGCTCAATACATGTCAATCAGATCCTATTAGTTGATGATATTGTTCAGTTCTTCTAGACCCTTGCTGATTTTCTGTAAAATAACTCTATCAATTGCTGAGTGGGTGGTATTTAAGTTCACAACTATAATTGTGGATTTCTCTATTTCTCCTTTCAGCTTTATCAATTTTTGCTTCATGCCTTTTGAGGCTCTGTTGTTTGGTGGGTGCAAGTATGGAACCACTGTGCCTTTTCAGTGCATTGATTCTTTAATGATTATGCAAATCCTTCTTTGTGTATAGTAATTCCTTTGCTATGAAGTCTATTTTATAAAATATTAATATAGCTTCCTTTTTATGTATGCATGGTATATATTTTACATTCAACTACTTATATCAATGAATTTAAGTGAGTTTCTTGTCAAAAGCAAATAGTCAGATCATGTTTCTTTGTTTGTTTCTTATCCTCTCTGACAATCTCTGTCTTTTAATTGATGTATTTAGACCATTAACATTTAAGGTAATTATTGATATTTTAGAGCTTAAGTGTGACATTTTATTATTTGTTTTTGTTTTCTCTGTTTCCCATTCCTGTTTCTCTTTTCTTGCTTCCTGTGTGTTACTTGAACATTTGTTTTCATTGCTTTTAATGTATCAATTTGTGTAGTTACCTTATTAGTTCCTACTGTTATTACAATATACATATGTAACTTTTTACAGACTACTGTGATATCAACAAAAGTTGAGGTATCAACTTTTTACAACTTCAGTTTGTTTTAAAATGTGCCTGGGATTTTGTTTTATTCAGGTATGGTGAAGTCAACAGATCAGGAGATGATTGCCATTGAAAAAATAGTTTGTTATTCACAGTTCCCAAGAGAAGGGGGAATGCTGTGCCATGTAGGGCTACATGTGGAAGTGCCAGGGTCAGTCAGAAGACAGAGAAACCAAGGGGAAAGCATGGGCAAAAGCCTTTATTATGGTTTTAACAGGAAGAAATGGGTGAGGCAGGATAAGCAGAAGAGCAAGCTTCAGATTAGTTAGTTTGAATAATTTTGGTGGGCTCTGGGCTATAGGGGTGGTTCCTAGTTGTCCAGTACCTGCATTTGAGGTGATTAGGGCATAAGGATATGGACTCTTTGAGTGTAAAATCCAGATAAGGATGTGGTTTGGAGTACTCGCTCTGGATTGATTAGTTTGCATATGAAAGGTATGCTCCCAGGAGAGTCTAGCTCTAAGAACTGGCTAACTCTAAGAGGGGTAGCTTCTCCTGAATTAGTGAGGCTCCAGATGCCAGAACATCAAGAACACAGAAAATACACATAGATCAATGGAAAAAAATAGAGAGCCAGAAATAAACCCACACATATATGGTCAATTAATTTACAACAAAGAAGCCAAGAATATAAAATTAGGAAAGCACAATCTTTTCCATAAATGGTGTTGGGAAAACTGCACAGCCACACGCAAAAGAATGAAATTAGACCACTATCTTACACATACACAAAAATTAAATGGATTAAAGACCTGAACATAAGACCTGAAACCATAAAACTCCTAAAAGAAAACATAGGTGGTCAGCTCCTAGACAGTGTTCTTGAATAATTTTTTTGGACTTGAAACCAAAAGCAATGACAACAAAAACAAAAATAAACAAGTAGGACTACATCAAATTGAAATTCAAGCTTCTGCACAGCAAAGGAAACCATCAATAAAGTGAAAAGGCAACCTACCAAAAGGAGGAATATATTTGCAAATCTTGTATCTGATATGGGGTAAATATCCAAAATATATAAAGAATTCATACAACTCAATAGCAAAAAATAAATAAATAAACAATCCAATTTTTAAATGGGCAAATGATCTGAATAGTCGTACAGATGGCCGACAGGTACATGAAAAGGTGCTCAACATCACTAATTATTATGGAAATGCAAATCAAAACCACAATGATATATTACCTCACACCTTTTAGAACGGCTATTATCAAAAAGACAAGAAATAACAAGTGTTGGAGAGAATGTGGAGAAAAGGGAACACTTGTTCACTGTTGGTGGGAATGTAAATTTGTGCAGCCACTATGGAAAACAGTATAGAAGTTCCTCAAAAAATTAAAAATAGAACTGCCATATGATCCAGCAATTTTACTTCTGAGTATTTATCCGAAGAAAACAAAAACACTAACTGAAAACAATACACGCACCCTCATGTTCACTGAAGCACTTTTCTTTACAATAGCCAAGACATGGAAGCTATGTAAGTGTCCATTGATGGATTAATGCATAAAGTGTAGTGTATATATAGAGATGCTCAACTTCACTAATCATTAGAGAAATGAAAATCAAAACCACAATGAGGTATCACCTCACACCAGTCAGAATGACCATCATCAAAAAATCTAGAAACAATAACTGCTGGAGAGGGTATGGAGGAAAGGGAACCCTCCTGCACTGTTTGTGGGAATGTAAATTGATACGGCCATTTTGGAGAACAGTATGGAGGTTCCTTAAAAAAACTAAAAATAGAACTACCATATGACCCAGCAATCCCACTACTGAGCATATACCCTGAGAAAACCATAATTCAAAAAGAGTCATGTACCACAATGTTCATTGCAGCTCTATTTACAATATCCAGGACATGGAAGCAACCTAAGTATCCATCAACAGATGAATGGATAAAGAAGATGTGGTACATACATACAATGGAATATTATTCAGCCATAAAAAGGAATGAAACTGAGTTATTTGTAGTGAGGTGGATGGACCTAGAGTCTGTCATACAGAGTGAAGTAAGTCAGAAAGAGAAAAACAAATGCCATATGTTAATGCATATATATGGAATCTAAATAAACGGTACTGATGAACCTAGGGGCAGGACAGGAATAAAGACACAGATGTAGAGAACAGACTTGAGGACACGGGGGTGAAGGGGAAGCTGGGACAAAGTGAGAGAGTAGCATTGACGAATATACACTACCAAATGTAAAATGGATGGCTAGTGTGAAGCAGCTGCATAGCACAGGGAGATAAGCTCAATGCTTTGTGAGGACCCAGAGGTGTGTGATAGGGAGGGTGGGAGGGAGGCTCAAAAGGGAGGGGATATGGGGATATATGTATACATATAGCTGATTCACTTTGTTGTAGAGCAGAAACAAACACAACATTTTAAAGCAATTATACTCCAAAAAAGATGTAAAAAAATAAAATAAAATAGACCACCTGTCACTGTAAAAAATAAAATAAAATAAAAATCACTTGCCAGGGGAAAAAAAATAGTGTGGTGCATATTTGAAAGTTGTTAAGAGAGTAGATCTTAAAAGTTATCATAAGGAAAAATTTGTAAATATGTATGGTGATGGATGTTAATTAGACTTACTGATGGTGATCATTTCACAATATATACAAATATCAAATCATTACACTGTATACCTGGAACTAATATAATGTTATATGGCAATTATACCTCAATAAAAAAAGAGATTACTATCTCAGTTTTGATGAAAATAGATGTCAAATCAGTGAAGGCAGGGTAAGGATTTTCACATCGTGCCTTTTAAAATAGTTGCTTTTAGATGATTTCCACAGATCAGTCTCCATGGAAACTGGATAGGAAAGGCCACCACTGGCCCAAAGTAAGTAGTTTTCCTTGTAAGGTCATCTTTTGGTTGTCAGGAGGGATCTGCCCCTGCAATTCAGGGCAGCTACCACAGCCTAAGTCTGCAGAGTTTGACTAGTAAATAAATATGTGAACAAGAGAAAAAAAGGGAGAAGGCAGTTCAAGATGGTGGTATAGGAAGACCCTGAACTCACCTCTTCCCATTCACACAACAAATATTCACCTACACATGGAATAATTTCCACTGAAAAAGATCTGAAAACTAGATGAAGACCTCCACAACAAAGGATTATAGGACCTTATTGAGATGGATTGGAGAAGCAGAGACATGCTACCACTAAAAACCCCACCCCAGGTACAATGACTCACAATCAGGAGGGATCTCAAAAATACAAAACTTTTCCCTGAGGAGTGACAGGTTAGTGCCCCTTATCAAGCAACCCAACACTTGAATCTGGGACTGGAGGGACAAGTGCCTGAAATAGCTGGTTTTGAAAATCAACAGGGATTACATCTAGCAGAATGACAGAACTGTAGGGAATAAAAAACCCATACTTAAAGGGCTTCCATGGAGATTTACTGGGCCTGGCACCCACTGTAAAAGCAACAGGTTGAAAAATGTCAGACAGTAAGTTTAAGATGTTTTAAGATTAGTAAGAAACACACCTACTAATCTTAAAACATCTCCTTGAGAGACAGGAACCTACTGGGGCTCTCTCTAAGGACTGAAGTGATGGTGTACACAATTTTTGTAATCTCACTCTACCTTGCTAGTATCAGTGCTGGCAGGTACTCTCTTCTAACCTGCTAGTGCTGGTGGGCATGCTACACCCATCCCATGCCACAGCTGGGCTGGGCAAGTAAATGACCACCCTGCTCTACAGCCAGGCCACAGCCATGTCAAAGAAGTGCCCTGCCCACCCACACCACAGCCAGCTCAGCAAGCACCCCACCCACCCCACACTGCAACCAGACCACAACCAGCCATGTGAATGCCCTGTGACTCCTGCACCAAAGCTGTGCAACAGCCAGGCAAATGTTCTGCTCCCTCTTGCACCAGAGGTGTGGCCCGGCCACAGCCAGTGGGCATGAGCAGCCCACAGAGGGTATGCCCCTTGAGCACCAGACTCTGGTGGCCAGGTAAGATTGTGCTTCTGAGCCCCACATGTCATCTTCTACACAAGGCCACTCCTTCAAGACTGGGAGAGGTAGTTGTTTCACCTAATATAGAGAGACCAACTCAGAGAGCTGGGAAAAATGTGGAGACAGAGCAATACGTTCCAAACAAAAGAATGAGACAAAACCTCAGAAAATGACTAATGAAATGGCAATAAATAATCTTCTTGATAAAGAGTTCAAAGTAATGGTCATAAAGATGCTTACTGAACTGAGGAGAAGAATGGATAAACATAGTGAGAACTTCAAAAAAGAGATAGAAAATATAAAAAGTACCAAACAGAAGTCACAGAGCTGAAGAATACAATAACCAAAATGAAAAATACACTAGAAGGGTCAAAAAAGACTATATGAAGCAGAAGAACAGATCAGAGAGCAGGAAGACAAAGACATGGAACTCACCCAGACAGAGTAGGAAAAAGAAAAAAAGAATTAAAATCAGTGAAGATATCTTAAAGGACTTATGTGACAACATTAAGCAGAATAACATTCTCATTACTTAACATAGAAGTCCCAGAAGGAGAAGAGAGAAAGGGGTAGAAAGCTTATTTGAAGAAATAATGGCTGAAAACCTCCCTAATCTGGAGAAGGAAACAGATATCTAGGTCCAGGAATCCCAGAGAGTTCCAAATAAGATGAATGCAAAGAGCTCCACACCAAGGCACATTATAATTAAAACATCACAGTTAAAGATAAAGAGAGAATCCTAAAATCAGCAAGAGAAAAACAACTTGTGACAAACAAGGGAAACCCCATAAGGCTATCAGCATATTTTTCAGCAGAAACTTTGCAGGCCAGAGTGAGTGGCATGGTATATTCAAAGTGCAGAAAGGAGAAAAGAATTCCAACCAATAATACTATACCCTACAAGGTTATCATTCAGAATTGAAGGAGAGATAAAGAGTTTTCCAGATAAGCAAAGTTAAAGGAGTTCATCACCACTAAAAAAGTCTTACAAGAAATGCTAAAGGGACTTCTTTAAGCTGAAAATAAATGGCATTAATTAATAACAAGAAAACATACAAAAGTAAAAATCTCACTGGAAAAAGTAAATATATAGTAAAGGTAGTGAATTAAACACCTATAAAGCTAGTATGGAGGTAAAAGACAAAGGTAGTAAAATTAACTAAATCTACAATAGCTAGTTAAGGGATACATAAAATAAAGAGATGTAAAATGTGACATCAAAAACATAGGGGGAGGAGTAAAAATGTAGACTTTTGGAATGTGTTAAAATTTAAGTTGCTATCAACAGAAAATAGACTGTCATATACATAGCATGTTATATATGAATCTTACAGTAAATACATAAAAGAAAATGAGAAAGGAATCAAAACTTAACACTAAAGAAAGTCATCAAGCCACAAGTACCAAACAGAAGTTACAGACTGCATATGGAACAGTCTCCAGAATAGATCACATGTTAGGTCACAAAACAAGTCTCAGTAAATTCAAGAAGATTAAATTCATATTAAGCATCTTTTCAGACCTTGAGAAAGAGAAGAAAACAGAAATGAACTTCAAAAACAGCTAGAAAATAATTAACAAAATGACAATAACCTCGTACCCATCAATAATGACTTTATATGTAAATGAGTTAAATCTGCCAATCAAAAGACATAGAATGGCTGAATGGATTAAAAAAAAAAGACTCATCTATATTCTCCCTGCAGGAGACTCACTTCAGAAGTAAGGACATACACAGACTGAAAGTGTAGGAAAGGAGAAATATATTCCATGTAAATGGAAATAAAAAGAGCCTGGTCCAGTAGGTAAGACTCTGTGCTCCCAATAAAGGGGGCCCAGGTTCGATCTCTGGTTGGGGAACTAGATCCCACATGCATGCCACAACTAAAAGTCAGCATGCCACAACTAAGAAATCTGCATGCAGCAACTAAGAGTCCACATGCTGCAACCAAGAAGCCCACATGCCACAACTAAAGATCCCGCATGCCACAACGAAGATCCCTCATGCCGCAACTAAGACCCAGCACAGCCAAAAGAAATAAATGAATAAATAGATAAATAAATATTTTTAAAAAGACTTTTAAAAAATACTGAAATAAAAGACAAAGAAGGTCATTACATAATAATAAAGGGGTCAAACCAGCAAGAAGATATAACATTTATAAATATATATGCAACCAGTGTAGGAGCACCAAAATATATAAAACAAATATTAACAGACCTAAAGGGAGAAATTGATAGCAACAGAATAATAGTAGGGTACTTTAACACCCCACTAACATCAATGGATAGGACATCCAGACTGAAAAAATCAATAAGGAAATGTTGGCCTTAAATGGCACATTAGATCATATTGCTTAATATACATATATAGGATATTCCACCCAAAAGCAGCAGAGTACACATTCTTCTCAACTGCATATGGAACATTCTCCAGAATATATCACGTGTTAGGTCACAGAACAAGTCTCAATAAATTCAAGATTAGTTTCATATCACGCATATTTTCAGACCTCAATGGTGAGAAACTAGAAATCATTTACAAGAAGAAACTGGAAAAACCACATAAATGTGGAGATTAAACAACATGCTACTGAACAACAAATGGATCATTGAATTAAACAAAGGAGAAATTTTAAAAATACCTAGAAACAAATGAAAGAGAAATATGATATACCAAATTTTATGGGATGCAGCAAAAGCGTTTCTAAGATGAAAGTTCATATCAATAGAGGTCTACTTCAAGAAACAAGAAAGACTTAAGTAAACAATCTAACCTTACACCTAAAGAAACTAGAAAAAGAAGAACAAATGTAGGCCAAAGTCAGTAGAAGGAAGAAAATAATAAAGATCAGAGCAAAAATAAATGAAATGGAGATTAAAAGACAACAGAAAAGATCAATGAAACTAAGACCTGGTTCTTTGAAAAGATAAACCAAAGTGACAAACCATCAGCTAGACTCACCAAGAAAAAAAGTGAGAAGACTCAAATAAATAAATTCAGAAATGAAAGAGAAGTTACAACTGATATCACAGAAATGAAAAGGATCATAAGAGACTGCTATGAACAATCATATGCCAACAAATTGGACAACCTAGAAGAAATGGGTAAATTCCTAGAAGCATACAATTTCCCAAGCACGAATCATGAAGAAATAATAGAAAATCTGAACAGATTGATTACTAGTAAGGAGATTGAATCAGTAATAAAAAAACAAAAAACTTCCAACAAACATAAGTCCTGGACCAGGTGGCTTCACTGGTGAATTCTACCAGACGTTCAAAGAAGATTTAATACCTACCCTTCTCAAACACTTCCAAAATATTGAAAAGTACATGCTGCCAAACTCATATTATGAGGCCAGCATTTCTCTGATACCAAAAACAGAAAAAGACATCACAGAAAGAGAAAATTACAGGCCAATAGCACTAATGAGCATAGATGCAAAAATCTTCACCAAAATATTAGCAAACCAAATTTTAAAATACATTAAGAGGATCACACACTATGATCAAGTGGGATTTATTCTGTGAATGCAGGCTGGTTCAACATCCACAAACCAATCAATGTGATACACCACATTAACAAAATGAAATATAAAAATTACATAATCATCTCAATAGACGCAGAAAAAGCATTTCACAAAATTCAACATCCATTTATAATAAAGACTCTCAACAAAGTGGGTACAGAAGGAATGTACCTCAAGATAATAAGGGCCATTATGAGAAACCCACAGCAAATATCATACTCAACAGCAAAAAGCTGAAATCATTTCCTGTAAGATCAGGAGTAAGTCAAGGATGCCCGGTCTCCCCATTTTTATTCAACATAGTACTGGAAGTCCTAGTCACAGTATTAAGGCAAGAAAAAGAAATAAAAGGCATCCAAAAGGAAAGGAAGAAGTAGAACTGTCACTATTTGCAGATGACATGATATAGAAAACCCTAAAAACAACACCAAAAAAAAACTGTTAGAAATAATAATTGAATTCAATAAAGGTACAGGATACAAAATTAATATACAAATCTATTGAATTTTTATACACTAAACATAAACTATACATCAGAAAGAGAAATCAAGAAAACGATCTCATTTACAATTGCATCAAAAAGAATAAAGTACCTAGAAATAAATTAACCACAAGAGGTGAAAGCCCTGTACACTGAAATCTGTAAGACATCAGTGAAAGAAACTGAAGACACAAATAAATGGAAAGATATTCTGTGCTCATGGATTGGAAAAATTAATATTGCTAAAATATCAATGCTACCCAAAGCAATTTACAGGTTCAATGTAATTCTTATCAAAATTCCAGTGGAATTTTCCACAGAACTAGAGCAAATATTGATAATTCTAAAATTTGTATGGAGCCACAAAAGATCGTAAATAGCTAAAGCAATCTTGAGAAAGAAGAGCAAAGTTGGAGATATCATGCTCCCTGGTTTCAAACTATTCAAACTAAATATATTACAAAGCTATAGTATTCAAAACAGTATGGTATTGGTATAAAACCAGACACATAGATCAATAGAGCAGAATAGAGAGTTCAGAAATAAAAACACACGTAAATGGCAATTACTTTACAACAAAGGAAACAAGAATATATGATGGAGAAAGGATAATCTCTTCAATAAATGGTGTTGGGAAAATGGGACAACTATACACAAAAGAATGAAACTGGACCATCATCTTACACAATCCACAAAAATTAACTCAAAATGGATTAAAGACTTGGATGTAAGATATGAAACTGTAAGACTCCCAGAAGAAAAAAATAGGCAGTAAGTTCCCTGGCATAGCTTTTTGCAATTTTTAAAAAATCTGACTCTAAAGGCAAGGGCAACAAAAGCGAAAATAAACAAATGGGACTATATCAAACTAAAAAGCTTCTGCACAGCACAAGAAACCATCAACAAAACAAAAAGGTAACCTACTGAATGGGAGAAGATATTTGCAAATCATATATCTGATAAAGTGTTAATATCTAATATCGAAAATACAAAAAGAACACATACAAGTCAATAGCAAAAACCCAAATAATCCAATTTA
Source organism: Pseudorca crassidens (assembly GCF_039906515.1). NCBI lineage: Eukaryota > Metazoa > Chordata > Mammalia > Artiodactyla > Delphinidae > Pseudorca > Pseudorca crassidens. The sequence goes on along the minus strand of NC_090317.1, from coordinate 73,973,945 downwards.
AAAATGGACAGAGGATCTGAATAGACATTTTTTCAAAGAAGACATACAAATGGCCAACAGGCACATGAAAAGATGCTCAACATCACTAATCATCAGGGAAATGCAAATCAAAACCACAATGAGATATCACTTCACACTTGTTAGAATGGTTATCATCAAAAAGACAAGGAATAACAAGGGTTGACAAGGATGCAGAGAAAATGAAACCCTCATAAATTGTTGGTGGGAATGTAAATTGGCACAACCACTATGCAAAACAGTGTGGAAGTTCCTCAAAAAATTAAAAATATAACTACCATAAGATCCAGCAATTCCATTCTGTGTTTCTATCTGAAGAAAACAAAACCACTAATTCAAGAAGATATATGCACCCCTATGCTCATTGTAGCATTATGCACAATAGCCAAGAATGGAAACAATCTAACTATGGTATGAATACAATGGAATACTACTTACCCATAACAGAGAAATAAATCTTGCCATTTATAAGAACATGGATGAACTTTCAGAGTACTATGCTAACTGAAATAAGTCAGACAGAGAAAGACAAATACCACATGATTTCACTTATATGTGAAATCTTAAAAAGAAAACAAACAGAACAAAACAAAACCCAGACTCATAGATACAGAGAACAGATTGATGGTTGCCAGAGGGCAGGGTGGTGGAGGATGAGTAAAATAGGTGAGGAAGATTAATAGGTACAAGCTTTCAGTTATAAAATAAATAAGTCAAAGGGTGTAATTACAGCATGGGGAATACAGTCAATAATATTGTTTTAACTTCGTATTGTGACAGATGGAAAATAAACTTATTGTGGTGATCATTTCACAATGTATACAAGTGTTGAATCACTATGTTGTACAGAGGAAACTAATACAACATTGCATTTAAAATATACTTCAATAGAAAAAAGAATACACAAAATAAGAATTTATAATTAAAAATGGAAACATTACTCCATTTAGCTCCATTTACTTTCCTCACATATTTTTACATCTTTATTGGAGTATAATTGCTTTACAATGGTGTGTTAGTTTCTGCTTTATAACAAAGTGAATCAGTTATACATATACATATGTTCAGACAGTGTGATATTTTTGTTTCAATCAACAAATATGATATAGAAAACTCATGAGGATAGTCTATCATATGTACCTATATTTCTGCTCTTTCTGTTGTTCTTCCTTCTTTCCTTCCTTCTTTCCTTCCTTCCTTCCTTCCTTCCTTTCTTCCTTCCTTCCTTCCTTCCTTCCTTCCTTCCTTCCTTCCTTCCTTCCTTCCTTCCTACTGCTCTAAGATTCCTTCTTTTATCATCTCCTTTCTGTTTGAAGAACTTACTTTAGCAATCCTTTATGGGGAAGTCTACTAGTGACCAATTAGTTCAGTCATTTTTCATATGAAAATGTCTTTATTCCCCCTTATTCATGAAAGATAGCTTCACAAGAAATAGAATTCATGGTTGACACTCTTTTCTTTCAGTTCTTGGAAAATATGCCATTTCCTTCTGATCTTCATGGTTTTAGATGAGAAATCTACTGTAATTCGAATTGGTGTTAACATATAGGTAATGTGTCATTTCTCTGTCCCCTTTCAGGCTTTTTTCTTTGTCATTACTTTCCAGAAATTTCATTATTATATGTCTCAATGTGGATTTTTTGGGGGGAGGGGTATCTTTTGAGGTTTTCTCAGCTTCTGGAAAGTTTTTAGCCAGAGTATTGTTCAAATACTCTTTCAACACCACTCTGTTTCTCCTCTCTTTCTGGGACTACAATGATACCTATGTCTGATTTTTGTTATTGTCCCACAGATATGTGAGTCTGTTCATTTTTTCTATTTTGTCTCTATTGTTCAGATTGGGTAAATTCTATTGACCTGTGCTCAAATTCACTGATTCTATGCTCTGTCATTTTCACTGTACTATTGACCCCATCTAGCAAATATTTAATTTCTATTATTGCATTTTTTCATTTTATAAAATCTGTTTCTTTTTTTTAACATCTTTATTGGAGTATAATTCCTTTACAATGGTGTGTTAGTTTCTGCTTTATAACAAAGTGAATCAGTTATACATATACATAAGTCTCCATATCTCTTCCCTCTTGCATGTCCTTCCCTCCCACCCTCCCTATCCCACCCCTCTAGGTGGTCACAAAGCATGGGGAGGGGGGAGGGTAAGCTGGGACAAAGTGAGAGAGTGGCATGGACATATATACACTACCAAATGTAAAATAGATAGCTAGTGGGAAGCAGCCGCATAGCACAGGGAGATCAGCTCGGTGCTTTGTGTTTTTTTTTTTTTAAACAGCATCTGGTTCTGTTTTAAATAACTTCTATTTCTTTGCTGAGATACTCTATGTTTTCATTTGTTTGAAGATAATTTTTAATTGCTGGTTGAAGCATTTTTATGATGGTTGCTCTAAAATCCTTATCAGATAATTCCAATATCTGATTCATGTCAGTTTTCCATCTGCTGCTTTTCTTTTCTTGCTAAAGTTTTGGCTTTCCTAGTTCTTGTTATGATGGGTGTTTTTTTTTTATTGTCTCGCAGGCATTTTATCTATTATTTTAAGAGACTCTGGGTCCAATTTAATTTTTTTATTTTAGCAGGCAATCATTCTGTTTAGGTATAGCACACAGGTCCTGGCCTACTTTTGTGAACTCTGATTCCAAACAAATTTAATTTTAGAGTCTTTGAGGTGTTATTTTTATCTGCTTGGTTTATTTGGTGCTGCTGGAACGTCCACTGGTTTCTGCTGGGGATGCTGAGTAGGCAGAAGAACTTTCCCCAGGCCATCCCACAAGGATAAAGAGTGCCTCCTGGACCAGGCCACTTGCTGTGGTGGGGTTCCCCTTGCCCCTGCCATTCAGCTACCTAGTTTCTATTGATGAGGAATGGGAGTACCAGGCTTGATGGGAAAGGAGAACACTTCTTCTAGCCCCTTAATTTCAGTGGGTCTTTCAACTGACTTCCCTTGTTGGTGCTGCCAGTTTTACCTGGGGTAGTCATCAAGATTCCCATTCCATCTTGGGGAAGAGTGAGTCTACCTGGGCCACATTTTGTTGCTATGTAGGGGGTCAGTAGACACTAGGCTTACGTAGCCTTCTTCTTTTGGGTTGGATCATAAAATGTTCAGTTGAGTTTTCCTCCAATTAGTTCGCTCTCCCCTTTCCACCTTTCAGGATCCCCCCCCCCTTTTTCTAACATCTTTATTGGAGTATAATTGCTTTACAATGTTGTGTTAGTTTCTGCTGTATAACAAAGTGAATCAGCTATATGTATACATATATCCCCATATTCCCTCCCTCTTGTGCCTCCCTCCCACCCTCCCTATCCCACCCCTCTAGGTGGTCACAAAGCACTAAGCTGATCTCCCTGTGATATGCAGCTGATTCCCACTAGCTATCTATTTTACATTTGGTAGTGTATATATGTCAATGCTACTCTTTCATTTCATCCCAGCTTACTCTTCCCACCCCTGTGTCCTCAAGTCCATTCTCCATGTCTGTGTCTTTATTCCTGTCCTGCCCCTAGGTTCATCAGAACCTTTTTTTTTTTTTTTAGATTCCATGTATATGTGTTAGCATACAGCATTTGTTTTTCTCTTTTTGACTTACTTCACTCTGTATGACAGACTCTAGGTCCATCCACCTCACTACAAATAATTCAATTTCATTTCTTTTTATGGTTGAGTAATATTCCATTGCACATATGTACCACATCTTCTTTATTCATTCATCTGTTGATGGACACATAGGTTGCTTCCATGTCCTGGCTATTATAAATAGTGCTGCAATGAACATTGTGGTACATGTCTCTATTCTCTTTTGACTGTCCCTTGCATTATTTCTTGGATTTATGTTACCATTGAGTCTACATCACCCTATCCAGGAGAATCAAGTCAATGCCATCTTAGACAACTATTTTTCTTTTAACTATTTCTATTTTTTAATTTATTTATTTATTGCTCAGATCCAATCATTACAGCCATCTTTCTCTTTTTCAGTTTATAAAAAAAATTCTTTAAAGTCCTTGTTTACCATTCCAATGTTTGGCATATCTCATGTTAGTTTATATTGACTTCTGTTTCTCTTGACACTGGGTCACATTTTCTTGTTTTTTCACATGTCCACTAATTTTTGTTTTATCTTTGACCTTATGAATTATACAGTGTAGAGACTGCAGATTTTGTTTTGTCTTCTGAAGAGTGTTGATTTTTGTTCTAGTGGGCAAATAAATCAAATAACATTGAACGTGTGGGGGCCTGGTTATATATATATCTTTTAGGGTGGATTTATTTCAATCTTGCTCTTACTCTATGGGTAGGCCCTTACATCCTTAGGCATAGTCTTTACTCCAAAGTCAAGAGCTTTCTAGGTTTTCAATGGAAAGTCTGGGATATTTACAAAGAGATATTTACCCCTTTTACTTGGCAGCACTCAGAATCTAAACTCTGTCTTCCCTGCAGTGAGCAATAGCTGAAATCTCTGCTCAGGTTTTTAACCCTTTAGCTATTTTGTTCTTCGAGGTCCTTGGAGTAGGCTCATGCATGTGAAATTCAGGGTCAAACAGGATTTTAGGGGCTCCCACCACAGTTCCCTTTTACCAGACTTCCCTCCACAATTTTCAGCTGTTGTGGAAAGTCCAAACTCTGTCCTATGATACTTCAAGCAAAAATAATATGACTTTTGGAAAGAGATCAAGATGGCAAAGTAGGAGGATGCAAAATTCACCTCCCCCAAAAAACACATCAAAAGTACATCTACATGCAGAACAATTCCCACTGAAAATTAACTGGAGACTGGCAGAAAGACTCCTGTAGAAACAAGGCTATAAGAGTGATCCACACAGAATTGGGTAGGAAGGGAAGAAAAGCAATCAGGTCGGGACCTGTGGCCCTGGGAGGGGACTCAGAAGAGGAGGGGGATTACTTCCCTGGGGAGTGAGTGGTTAAAGCTACATATTGGGTGCCCCAATCCTGGAGTCCAACACTAGAACGAAAAGTCCCCTTAGCTGGTTGAAGGGCTGGTGGGACTAACAAAAGGGCTGTGGGAGGCCTGAACTCTGCTTAAGAGGAGTGTACACGTGCTTACTTACTCCTCAAACAGGGTGGAGGGGGTGGATTGAAACTGCATGAGATGCTGGCTGGTATCCTGCAACCACCCTAGCACATGACCTAACCTAAGCCAAGCACCCTCTCTGGCCCTACTTGCTTCATGATGCAGCACCACACTGGGGCAATGACTGTAGTGTCCTAAGGAAGAGCTCAGCTGTGAGGGACAAAGGCAGCTCAGACCTGGGGCAGCATCTGAGTGGTGGGGGTGGGGCAGTCATTATTGAGGCTTAAACAGACAGTGCATCAGAAGTGATCCAGGTCTCTGACTGTGAACAGGACTGCAACAGCCCGCTCCAGACCCACACCAAGCACCCACACCAACCCCTCTTTTGCCAACACAGCTCCCCTCTGGGGCAAGGGTGCCAGTGCTGGGAAGGGAGAGAGCGCACATTTAGAGGAATACACAAAGGAATACACATAAGGGCAATCAGCTGATTTTTCTGTAGAAACTTTGCAGGCCAGAGGGAATGGCATGATATATTCAAAGTGCTGAAAGGGAAAATTCTACAACCTAGATTACTCTACCCAGCAAGATCATCATTTAGAATTGAGGGAGAGATAAACAACTCAGACAAGCAAAAACTAAAAGAGTTCATCAATACTAAACTCACCCTAAAATAAATGTTAAAACGTCTCCTCTAAGTGGAAAAGAAAAGGCTATACCAATAAGTAAGTATCTATAGAAAAGGAAAAATCTCACTAGTAAAGGCAAATATATAGTAAAGGCTGAGGATCAACCACTTAAATAAGCTACTACAAATATTAAAAGAAAAAACTTTGGGACTTCCCTAGTGGCGCAGTGGTGGAGAACCCGCCTGCCAATGCAGGGGACACCAGTTCGTGCCTTGGTCCGGGAAGATCCCACATGCCGTGGAGTGGCTGGGCCCATGAGCCATGGCTGTTGAGCCTGCGCGTCCGGAGCCTGTGCTCTGCAACGGGAGAGGCCACAATAGTGAGAGACCCATGTACTGCAAAAAAAAAGAAAAGAAAAGAAAAGAAAAGAAAAAACTTTGTAAAAATCAACTATAACTCCTATAATTAATAAAGGGATAAACATGAAGATGTAAAATATGACATCAAAAAAATGTAGGGGAGGAGGGTAAAAATGTAGATCTTTTAGAGTGTGTTTGAACTTAAATGACTACCTATTTCTATTTATTTATTTTTTAGTCTTTTAAGATCAACTGTACATGCGTTTAATTTGGAAAGATAAAGAGGTCTTTACATTTAAGAAATAGATTATAAACAACCAGTTGATGTTACACTTTGGGCCATTTTTTAAAAGGTTGCAATTAAGATCTTATGTATACCTTTTTATACTTGTGTAAACATTTCCTTCAGATAAAAGATCATTGAGCAAAGAGTGAAAGGATATTTAAAGCTTCAATATGCACTGTCAAATGGCTGCCTAGAAAATTTCGCTGAATTTACTTTCCTGACCAGAAATGAGAGTGCATAGTCCCCTATGTCCTTGCCAAAATTAGTTTTATCATTTTTTATATGGTAGAACTGCTGGGCAAAAATGAAATCTTATTGTTTTAAATTGCATTTTTGATGTCTAGTAAGTTTGAACATTTTTCATAAGTTCCTTATTTTCTCTTTTTTATTAGTTATCTTTTTTATACATATTACTGTATATATGTCAATCCCTGTCTCCCAATTCATCCCACCACCACACCCCCCCTGCTTTCCCCCTTTGGTGTCCATACGTTTGTTCTCTACATCTGTGTCTCTATTTCTGCCTTGCAAACTGGTTCATCTGTACCATTTTTCGAGATTCCACATGTATGCATTAATATATGATATTTGTTTTTCTCTTTCTGACTTACTTCACTCTGTATGACAGTCTCTAGGTCCATCCACTTCTCTACAAATGACTCAATTTCATTCCTTTTTATAGCTGAGTAATATTCCATTGTATATATGTACCACATCTTCTTTATCCATTTGTCTGTCGATGGGCATTTAGGTTGCTTCCATGACCTGGCTATTGTAAATAGTGCTGCAATGAACATTGGGGTGCATGTGTCTTTTTGAATTATGGTTTTCTCTGGGTATATGCACAGTAGTGGGATTGCTGGATCATATGGTGATTCTATTTTTAGTTTTTTAAAGAACCTCCATACTGTTCTCCATAGTGGCTGTATCAAATTACATTCCCACCAAAAGTGCAGGAGGGTTCTCTTTTCTCCACACCCTCTCCAGCATTTGTTGTTTGTTGACTACCAATTTTTAAAAAGTAGGTATAATTATAGGTCAACATAACTGAACCCCAAGTCAACCACAAATCAAAAAACTACAATAGATACACAAAAAATACAGAGAAAGAAGCACAAGCACACCACTAAAAGAAAATCATTAAACCACAAGGGAAGAATCTAAACGAAGAAGCAAAGAACAGAGAAGAACTATAAAAACAACCAGAAAACAAGTAACAAAATCGCAATAAGTAAATACCTATTAATAATCACTTTAAATGTCAATGGACTAAATGCTGCAATTAAAAGATATAGAGTGACTAACTGGATAACAAAAAAATGCCATCTATATGCTGCTTACAAGAGACTCACTTCAGAGCTAGAGACACACACATATGAAAGTGAGGGGATGGAAAACGATATTTCATGCAAATGTAAATGAAAGAAAGTGGGGTAGCAATACTCATATCAAACAAAATAGACTTTAAAACAAAGTGTATCATAAAAGACAAAGAAGGACATATAAAATGATAAAGGGATCAATATAAGAAAAGGATATAACATTCATTATCATATATGAACCAAATACAGGAGCACCTAGATATATAAAGCAAATATTAACAGACATAAAGGGAGCAATTGACAATAATACAATGATAGTAGGAGACTTTAACACCCCACTTGCTTTAATGAACAGATCATTCAGACAGAAAATCAATAAGGGAACAGTGGTCTTAAATGACACATGATACCAGTTGGATTTGATATATAGCTATAGGACATTACATCCAAAAACAGCAGAGTACACATTCTTTTGTAATTCACATGCTAGGCCACAAAACAGATCTCAACAAATTTAAGAGGATAGAAATTATATCAAGAAGCTTTTCCGACCATAACAGTATAAAACTAGAAATCAATTACAGAAATAAAAATGGGAAAAGCACAAACACGCAGAGACTGAACAACAGGATGCTAAAACAGTGGGTTGATGAAAAAAATCAAGTTGGAAATCGGAAAATATGTTGAGATAACTGAAAATGTAAACACAACTTTCCAAAAACTATGGGATGCAGCAAGCAGTTCTAAGAGGGAAGTTTATAGCAATATAGGCCTATCTCAAGAAACGAGAAAAATCTCAAATAAATAACCTAACCTAACATCTAAAAGAATTAAAAAAGAAGAAAAAGGCCCAAATTCAGAAGGAAGTAATTAGTAAAAATCATATAGGAAAAAGATAAAAGAGACCATCCCTAAAAAATTTTTTTAAAAACAAAAAGAAAGCCAAAACATGGATTTTTATAAAGATAAACACAATTGATAAACTTTTAGTCAGACTCATCAAGAAAAAAAGAGAGAAGACACAAACAAGCAAAATAAGAAATGAAAGAGGAGAAATCACAACCAATATCACAGGGATACAAAAAAATCATAATACTATGAATAGTTATATGCCAACAAATGAGACAATCTAGAAGAAATAGACAAATTTCTAGAAACAGACAACCTTCCCAGACTGAAACAGAAATAAACTGTCTGAACAGAAAGATCACTAGTGGTAATATTGAACTTATAATAATAATTTTTAAAAATCTCCCAGCAAACAAAAGTCCAGGACCAGATGTCTTCATAGGGGAATTCTACCAAACATATAAAGAAGAGCTAATACCGAGATTGATTCAAGATGGCGGAGTAGAAGGACATGCTCTCACTCCCTCTTTTGAGAACACCAGAATCACAATGAACTGCTGAAAAATCATCAACAGAAAGACACTGGAATTCATCAAAAAAGATACCCCACATGCAAAGACAAAGGAGAAGCCACAATGAGATGGTAGGAGGGGCGCTATAACAATAAAATCAAATCCCATAAGTGCTGGGTTGGTAACTCAACAAACTGGAGAACACTTATACCACAGAAGTCCACCCACTGAAGTGAAGGTTCTGAGCACCACGTCAGGCTTTCCAAGCTGGGGGCCTGGCAACAGAAGGAGTAATTCCGAGAGAATCAGACTTTGAAGGCTGGCAGGATTTGATTACAGGACTTTGGCAGGACTGGGGGAAACAAAGACTCCACGCTTGGAGGGCACACACAAAGTACTGTGCGCATTGGGACCCAGGGGAAGGAGCAGTGACCCCATAGGAGACTGAACCAGACCTACCTGGTAGTGTTGGAGGGTCTCCTGCAGAGGTGGGGGGCTGCTGTGTCTCACCAAGGGGCAAGGACACTGGAAGTAGCAGTTCTGGGAAGTACTCCTTGGCTTGAGCCCTCCCAGAGTCAGCCATAAGCCCCACCAAAGAGCCCAGGTAGGGTCCAGTGTTGGGTCACCTCAGGCCAAACAACCAACAGGGAGGGAATCCAGCCACACCCATCAGCAGACAAGCGGATTAAAGTTTTACTGAGCCCTTCCCACCAGAGTAACAGTCAGCTCTACCCTCCACCAGTCCCTCCCATCAGGAAACTTCCAAAAGCTGCTTAGATAGCCTCATCCACCAGGGGACAGACAGCAGAAGCAAGAAGAACTACAATCCTGCAGGCTGTAGAACAAAAACCACATTCAGAGAAAGATAGACAAGATGAAAAGGCAGATGGCTATGTCCCAGATGAAGGAACAAGGTAAAACCCCAGAAAAATAACTAAATGAAATGGAGATAGGCAATCTTCCAGAAAAAGAATTCAGAATAATGACAGTGAAGATGATCCAGGACCTCGGAAAAAGAATGGAGGCAAAGATCAAGAAGATGCAAGAAATCTTTAACAAAGATCTAGAAGAATTATAGAACAAACTAACAGAGACGAACAACACAATAACTGAAATGAAAAATACACGAGAAGGAATCAACAGCACAATAACTGATGCAGAAGAATGGATAAGTGACCTGGAAGATAGAATGGTTGAATTCACTGCTGCAGAACAGAATAAAGAAAAAAGAGTGAAAAGACATGAAGACAGTCTAAGAGACCTCTGTGACAACATTAAATGCAACAACATTTGCATTATAGAGGTCCCAGAAGGAGGAGAGAGAGAGAAAGGACCCGAGAAAATATTTGAAGAGACTATAGTCGAAAACTTCCCTAACATGGGAAAGGAAATAGCCACCCAAGTCCAGGAAGTGCAGAGAGTCCCAGGCAGGATAAACCCAAGAAGAAACACTCTGAGACACATAGTGATCAAATTGGCAAAAATTAAAGACAAAGAAAAATTATTAAAAGCAGCAAGGGAAAAATGACAAATAACATACAAGGGAACTCCCATAAGGTTAACAGCTGATTTCTCAGCAGAAACTCTACAAGCCAGAAGGGAGTGGCATGATATACTTAAAGTGATGAAAGGGAAGAAACTACAACCAATATTACTCTAACCAGCAAGGATCTCATTCAGATTCGATGGAGAAATCAAAAGTTTACAAACAAGCAAATGCTAAGAGAATTCAGCACCACCAAACAAGCTCTACAACAAATGATAAAGGAACTTCTCTAGGAAGGAAAGACAAGAGAAGAAAAGGACCTACAAAAACAAACCCTGCAAAATTAATAAAATGGTAATAGGAACATACATATCGAAAATTACCTTAAATGTGAATGGATTAAATGCTCCACCCAAAAGCCACAGGCTTGCTGAATGGATACAAAAATAAGACCAATATACATGCTGTCTACAAGACACCCACTTCAGAGCTAGGGACACATACAGACTGAAAGTGAGCGGGTGGAAAAAGATATTCCATGCAAATGGAAATCAAAAGGAAGCTGGAGTAGCAATACTCATATCAGATAAAATAAACTTTAAAATAAAGAATGTTACAAGAGACAAGAAAGGACACTATGTAATGATCAAGGGATCAATCCAACAGGAAAATATAACAATTATAAATATATATCCACTCAACATAAGAGCACCTCAATACATAAGGCAACTGTTAATAGCTCTAAAAGAGGAAATTGACAGTAACACAATAATAGTGGGGGACTTTAACACCTCACTTACACCAATGGCCAGATCATCCAAACAGAAAATTAATAAGGAAACACAAGCTTTAAATGACACAATAGACCAGATATATTTAACTGATATTTATAGGAGATTCCATTCAAAAGCAGCAGATTACATTTTCTTCTCAAGTGTGCATGGAATATTCTCCAGGATAGATCACATCTTGGATCACAAATCAAGCCTCAGTAAATTTAAGAAAATTGAAATCATATCAAGCATCTTTTCTGACCACAGCGCTATGAGAATAGAAATGAATTACAGGGGAAAAAATGTAAAAAACACAAACACATGGAGGCTAAACAATACGTTACTAAATAACCAAGAGATCACTGAAGAAGTCAAAGAATATCAAAATATCTAGAGACAAATGACAATGAAAACACAACGATCCAAAACCTATGGGATGCAGCAAAAGAAGTTCTAAGAGGGAAGTTTATAGCTATACAAGCCTACCTCAAGAAACAAGAAAAATCTCAAATAAACAATCTAACCTTACACCTAAAGAAACTAGAGAGAGAAGAAGAAACAAAACCCAAAGTTAGCAGAAGGAAAACATAATAAAGATCAGAGCAGAAATAAATGCAGTAGAAACAAAGAAAACAATAGCAAAGATCAATAAAACTAAAAGCTGGTTCTTTTAGAAGATAAAATTGATAAATCATTCGCCAGACTCATCAAGAAAAAGAGGGAGGGCTTCCCTTGTGGCACAGTGGTTGAGAGTCCACCTGCCAATGCAGGGGACACGGGTTCGTGCCCCAGTCCAGGAAGATCTCACATGCTGCAGAGCGGCTGGGCCCGTGAGCCATGGCCGCTGAGCCTGCGAGTCCGGAGCCTGTGATCCACAACGGGAGAGGCCACAACAGTGAGAGGTCCGCATACTGCAAAAAAAAAAAAAAAAAAAAAAGAGGGAAAGGACTCAAATCAATAAAATTTGAAATGAAAAAGAAGTTGCAACAGACACCGCAGAAATACAAAGCATCCTAAGAGACTACTACAAGTAACTCTATGCCAATAAAATGGACAACCTGGAAGAAATGGACAAATTCTTAGAAAGGTATAACCTTCCAAGACTGAACAAGGAAGGAATAAAAAATATGAACAGACCAGTCACAAGTAATGAAATTGAAACTGTGACTAAAAATCTTCCAACAAACAAAAGTCCAGGACCAGATAGCTCCACAGGTGAATTCTATCAAACATTTAGAGAAGAGCTAACACCCATTCTTCCCAAACTCTTCCAAAAAATTGTGAAGGAAGGAACACTCACAAACTCATTCTATGAGGCCACCATCACCCTGATACCAAAACCAGACAAAGATACTACAAAAAAAAGAAAATTACAGACCAATATCACTGATGAATATAGATGCAAAAATCCTCAACAAAATACTAGCAAACAGAATCCAACAACACATTAGAAGGATCATACACCATGATCAAGTGGGATTTACCCCAGGGATGCAAGGATTCTTCAATAAATGCAAATCAATCAATACACCATATTAACAAATTGAAGGAGGAAAACCATATGATCATCTCAATAGATGCAGAAAAAGCTTTTGACAAAATTCAACACCCATTTATCATAAAAACTCTCCAGAAAGTGGGCATAGAGGGAACCTACTTCAACATAATATAGACCACATATGACAAACCCACAATAAACATCATTCTCAATGGTGAAAAACTGAAAGCATTTCCTCTAAGATCAGGAAGAAGACAAGGATGTCCACTCACACCACTATTATTAAACATAGATTTGGAAGTCCTAGCCACAGCAATCAGAGAAGAAAAAGAAATAAAAGGAACACAAATTGTAAAAGAAGAAGTAAAACTGTCACTGTTTGCAGATGACATGGTACTATACATAGAGAATCCTAATGATGCCACCAGAAAACTACTAGAACTAATCAGTGAATATGGTAAAGTTGCAGGATACAAAAGTAATGCACAGAAATCTCTTGCATTCCTATACACTGATGATGAAAAATCTGAAAGAGGATTTAAGGAAACACTCCCATTTACCATTGCAACAAAAAGAATAAAATACCTAGGAATAAACCTACCTAGGGAGACAAAAGACCTGTATGCAGAAAACTATAAGACACTGATGAAATAAATTAAAGATGATACAAACAGATGGAGAGATACAGCATGTTCTTGGATTGGAAGACTCAATCTTGTGAAAATGACTATACTACCCAAAGCAGTCTACAGATTCAAAGCAATCCCTATCAAATTACCAATGGCATTTTTTACAGAACTAGAAAAAAGAATCTTAAAATTTGTATGGAGACACAAAAGATGCTGAGTGGTCAAAGCAGCCTTGAGGGAAAAAAAATGGAGCTGGAGGAATCAGACTCCCTGACTTTAGACTATACCATAAAGCTACAGTAATCAAGACAATATGGTACTGGCACAAAAATAGAAATATAGATCAATGGAACAAGATAGAAAGCCCAGAGATAAGCCCATGCACCTATGGTCAACTAATCTACAACAAAGGAGGCAAGGATATACAATGGAGAAAAGACAGTCTCTTCAATAAGTGGTGCTGGGAAAACTGGAGAGCTACACATAAAAGAATTAAATTAGAACACTCCCTAACACCATACACAAAAATAAACTCAAAATGGATTAGAGACCTAAATGTAAGACCGGGCACTATAAAACTCTTAGAGGAAAACATAGGAAGAACACACTTTGACATAAATTACAGCAAGATATTTTTTGATCCACCTCCTAGAGTAATGGAAATAAAAGCAGAAATAAACAAATGGGACCTAATGAAACTTAAAAGCTTTTGCAGAGCAAAGGAAACCATAAACAAGATGAAAAGACAACCCTCAGAATGGGAGAAAATATTTGCAAGTGAATCATCAGACAAAGGATTAATCTCCAAAATATATAAACAGCTCATGCAGCTCAATTTTAAAAAAAACAAACAACCCAATCCAAAAATGGGGAGAAGGCCTAAATAGGCATTTCTCCATAGAAGACATACAGATGGCCAAGAAGCACATGAAAAGCTGCTCAACATCACTAATTATTAGAGAAATGCAAATCAAAACTACAATGAGGCATCACCTCATGCCAGTTAGAATGGGCATCATCGGAAAATCTACAAACAACAAATGCTGTAGAGGGTGTGGAGAAAAGGGAACCCTCTTGCACTGTTGGTGGGTATGTAAATTGATACAGCCACAATGGAGAACAGTATGGAGGTTCCTTAAAAAACTACAAATAGAACTACCATATGACGCAGCAATCCCACTACTGGGCACTTACCCAGAGAAAACCATAATTCAAAATGACACATGCACCCCAATGTTCATTGCAGCACTATTTACAATAGCCAGGTCACGGAAGCAACCTAAATGCCTGTCGATAGACAAATGGATAAAGAAGATGTGGTACATATATACAATGGAATATTACTCAGCCATAAAAAGAAATGAAATTGGGTCATTTGTAGAGACCTGGGTGCATTTAGAGACTGTCACAAAGAGAGGAGTAAGTCAGAAAGAGAAAAACAAATATCGTATATTAACACATATATGTGGAACCTAGAAAATGGTACAGATGAACCAGTTTGCAGAGCAGAAATTGTGCCACAGAAGTAGAGAACAAACGTATGGACATTAAGTGGGGAAAGCGGTGGGGGGTGGGGGTTGTGGTGTGATGAATTGGGAGATTGGGATTGACATGTATACACTGATGTGTACAAAATGGATGACTAATAAGAAAATAAATAAATAAATAAACATTAAATAAATAAATGAAAATAAGAGCTAATACCTATCCTTCTCAAACTACTCCAAAACACTGAAGAGGGTGGAACACTTCCACATTCATTCTATGAGGCCAACCTTACCCTATACCAAAACCAGACAATGATAGTATTAAAAACATGAAAGAAAATCAGAGGCCAATATCTCTGGTGAATATAGATGTGAAAATCATCAATAAAATATTAGCAAATCGAATTTAACAATATATAAAAAGGATCATATACCATGATCGAGTGGAAATTATTCCAGGAATGCAAGGATGGTTCAATATCCACAAATCAATCAATGTGATATGCCACATTAACAAAAGGAAGGATAAAAATCACACAATCATCTCAATAGACACAGAAAAAGCATTTGACAAAATTCAACATCCATTCACGATAATAAATCTCATCAAAGTTGGTATAGAGGGAACATGTATCTCAACATAATAAAGGCCATTTATGACAAACCCACAGCTAACATCATACTCAATGGTGTGAAGATGAAAGCCTTTCTTATAAGATCAGGAACAACACAAGAATACCCATTCACAGCATTTCAATTTTAACATAGTAGTGGAAGTCCTAGCCACAGCAATCAGACAAGAAAAAGAAATAAAAGGCATCCAAATTGGAAAGGAAGAAATAAAGCTGTCACAATTTGTGGATAACATGATAGTATATATATAAAACCATAAAGTCTCCACCAAGAATAAAAAATTATTAGAACTAATAAATAAATTCAGTAAAGTTTCAGGATACAAGATTAATATACAGAAATATGTTAATTTTCTATACATTAATAATGAGCTATCAAAAAGAGAAAGCAAGAAAACAATCCCATTTACAATCACATCAAAAAGAATAAAATACTTAGGAATGAACTTAACAAAGGAGATGAAAGACACATACTCTGAAAATTGTAAAACATTAGTGAATGAAATTAAAGATGACACAAAGAAATGGAAAGATATCCTATACTCTTGGATTGGAAGAATTAATATTGTAAAAATGTCCATACTACCCAAAACAATCTACAGATTTTATGCAATTCTTATTAAAATTCCCATGATATTTTTCACATAACTAGAACATTTAATCCTAAAATTTCTATGGAATGACAAAGACCCTGATTTCCCAAGGCAATCTTGAGAAAAAGGAACAAAGCTGGAGGTATCATGCTCCATGAGTATACTACAAAGCTACAGTAATCAAAACAGCATGGTACTGACAAAAACAGATGCATGCATCAATGGAACAGAACAGAAAACGCAGAAGTAAGCCCATGCACTTATGGTCAACTAATCTACAACAAAGGAGGCAAGAATATACACTGGAGAAAAGACAGTCTCTTCAATAAGTGGTGCTGTGAAAACTGGAGAGTTACATGTAAAAGTAAAAAATTAGAATATTTTCTCAGACCATATACAAAAATAAATTTTAAATGGATTAAAGATCTAAATGTAAGACTTGAAACCTTAAAACTCCTAGAGGAGAACATAGGCAGAACACACTTTGACATAAATCGTAGCAATATTTTTTTGGATCTATCTCCTAAGGCAAAAGAAACAAAAACAAAAGTAAACAAATGGGACCTAATTCAACTTAAAAACCTTTGCAGAGCAAAGGGAACCACTGACAAAATGGAAAGACAACCTACTGAATGGGATAAAATATTTGCCTATGATATGATTGATAAGGGGTTAATATCCAAAATATATAAGCAGCTCATACAACTCAATATCAGAAAAACAAGCAATCCAATCAAAAAATGGGCAGAAGACCTGAATAGACATTTTTTCCAAAGAAGATATACAGATGGCCAAAAGGTACCTGAAAAGATGTTCAACATACCTAATCATTAGAGGAATGCAAATCAAACCCACAGTGAGATATCACTTCACAACTGTCAAAATGGCTATCATCCAAAAGTCTACAAATAGGAAATGTAGGAGAGGATGTGGAGAAAAGGGAACACTTGTACACTGTTGGTGGGAATGTAAATTGGTGCAGCCACTACAGAAAACACTATGAAGATTCCTCAAAAAACTGAAAATAGAATTACCATATGATCCAGCAATTCCTCTCATGGGTATATATCCAAAGAAAACGAAAACACTAATTCTTTTTCTTTCGAAGTATAGTTGAATTACAATATTGTGGTAATTACGGCTGTACAGCAAAGAGACTCAGTTATACATATATATACATTCTTTTTCATATTCTTTTCTATTATGTTTCATCACAGGATATTGCATATAGTTCCCTGTGCTATATACAATAGGGCCTTGTTGTTTATCCATTCTATATATACCAGTGTGCATCTGCTAATCCCAAATTCCCAATCCAACTCTCTCTCACCCTCCTCCCCCTTGGTAACAACGAGTCTAATTTCTGTGTCCCTGATTCTGTCTCTGTTTCACAGATAGGTTCATTTGTGTCATATATTAGATTCCACATATAAGTGATATAATATGGTATTTGTCTTTCACTTTCTGACTTACTTCATTTAGTATGATAACCTCTAGTTGCTTCCATGTTACTGCAAATGGCATTATTTCATTCTTTTTTATGGCTGAGTAGTATTCCATTGTGTATATATACCATATATTCCTTATCCATTCATCTGTTGATGAACAATTAGGTTGTTTCCATGTCTTTGCTATTGTGAATAGTGCTGCTATAAACATAGGGGTGCATGCATCTTTTTGAATTATAATTTTGCCTGGATATATGCCCAGGAGCGGGATTACTAGATCATATGGTAATTATATTTTTAGTTTTCTGAGGTTGATTCCATATCTTGGCAATTTGGCAATTGTAAATAATCCTACTATGAACATCGGGGTGCTTGTATCTTTTTGAATTAAACTTTGTACAGTATTCCATATATATATATATATATATATATATATATATATATATATATATATATATATATATAAATGGAATATTAGCCATAAGAAAGAATGAATTTGCCATTTGCAGCAACATGGATGGACCTGGAGGTTATTATGCTTTGTGAAATAAGTCAAACAAAGAAAGACAAATACTATGTTATCACTTATATGTAGAATCTAAAAAACAAACTAGTGAATTTAACAAAAAAGGGACAGACCAACAGATATAGAGAAGAAGCTAGTGGTTACTAGTGGGCAGAGGGAAGGTGAAGGGGCAAGATATGGGTAGGGGACTAAGAGATACAAGCTACTTGGGATAAAAGAAATAAGAATGTAAATCAACTGTACTCCAATAAAATTTTTTTTCACTTTGTTATAAACATCTTTATTGGAGTATAATTGCTTTATACAAAGTGAACTGCTTTATAACAAAGTGAATCAGCTATATATAACATAAATCCTGATATCTCCTCTGTCTGGCATCTCCCTCCCACCCTCCCTATCCCACCCCTCTAGGTGGTCACAGAGCAGTGAGCTGATCTCCCTGTGCTATGTGGCTACTTCCCACTAGCTAGCTATCTGTTTTACATTTGGTAGTGTACATATGTCCATGCTACTCTCACTTTGTCGCAGCTTACACTTCCCCCTCCTCATGTCCTCAAGTCCAGTCTCTACGTCTGTGAATTTATCCCTGTCCTGCACCTATGTTCTTCAGAATCACTTTTTCTTTTTTTTTTTTTTTTAGATTTCACATATGTGTGTCAGCATACGGTGTTTGCTTTTCTCTTTCTGACTTACTTCACTCTGTATGACAGTCTCTATGTCCATCCACCTCACCACAAATAACTCAATTTCATTTCTTTTTATGGCTGAGTAATATTCCATTCTATATATGTGCCACATCTTCTCTATCCATTCATCTGTTGATGGACACTTAGGTTGCTTCCATGTCCTAGCTATTGTAAATAGAGCTGCAATGAACATTGTGGTACATGACTCTTTGAATTATGGCTTTCTCAGGGTATATGCTCAGTAGTAGGGATTTCTGGGTCATATGATAGTTCTATTTTTAATTTTTTAAGGAACCTCCATACTGTTCTCCACAGTGGCTGTATCAATTTACATTCCCACCAACAGGGCAAGAGGGTTCCCTTTTCTCCACACCCTCTACAGCATTTGTTGTTTGTAGATTTTCTGATGATGCCCACTCTAACTGGTGTGAGGTGACACCTCATTGCAGTTTTGATTTTCATTTCTCTAATAATTAGTGATGTTGAACAGCTTTTCATGTGCTTCTTGGCCATCTGTATTTCTTTTTTGGAGAAATGTCTATTTAGGTCTTCTGCCCATTTTTAGATTGGATTGTTGGTTTTTTAATATTGAGCTGCATGAGCTGTTTATATATTTTGGAAATTAATCCTTTGTCGATTGATTCATTTGCAAATTTTTCTCCCATTCTGAGGGTTGTCTTTTCATATTCTTTGTGGTTTCGTTTGCTGTGCAAAAGTTTTTAAGTTTCATTAGGTCCCATTTGTTTATTTTTGTTTTTATTTCCATTTCTCTAGGAGGTGGGTCAAAAAGGATCTTGGTGTGATGTATGTCATAGGGTGTTCTGCCTATGTTTTCCTCTAAGAGTTTTATAGTGTCTAGCCTTACATTTAGGTCTTTAATCCATTTTGAGTTTATTTTTGTGTATGGTGTTAGGGAGTGTTCTAATTTCATTCTTTTATGTGTAGCTGTCCACTTTTCCCAGCACCACTTTTTGAAGCCACGGTCTTTTCTCCACTGTATATTCTTCCATCCTTTATCAAAACTAAGGTGACCATATGTGCGTGGGTTTATCTCTGGGCTTTCTATCCTGTTCCATTGATCTATATTACTGTTTTTGTGCCAGTACCATACTGTCATGATTACTGTAGCTTTGGACTATAGTCTGAAGTCTGGGAGCCTGATTCCTCCAGCTCCGTTTTTCTTTCTCAAGTTTGCTTTGTCTATTCGGGGTCTTTTCTGCTTCCATACAAATTGTGAAATTTCTTGTTCTAGTTCTTTAAAAACTGCCAGTGGTAGCTTAATAGGGATTGCATTGAATCTATAGATTTCTTTGGGTACTATAATCATTTTCACAATGTTGATTCTTCCAATCCAAGAACATGCTGTATCTCTCCATCTGTTTGTATTATCTTTAATTTCTTTCATCAGTGTATTATAGTTTTCTGCATACAGGTCTTTTGTCTCCTTAGGTAGGTTTATTCCTAGGTATTTTATTCTTTTTGTTGCAATGGTAAATGGGAGTGTTTCCTTAAATCCTCTTTCAGATTTTTCATCATTAGTGTATAGGAATGCAAGAGATTTCTGTGCATTACTTTTGTATCCTGCTACTTTACCAAATTCATTGATTAGCTCTACTAGTTTTCTGGGAGCATCTTTAGGATTCTCTATGTATAGTATCATGTCATCTGCAAACAATGACAGCTTTACTTCTTCTTTTCAGATTTGGATTCCTTTTATTTCTTTTTCTTCGCTGATTGCTGTGGCTATAACTTCCAAAACTATGTTGAATAATAGTGGTGAGAGTGGACAACCTTGTCTTGTTCCTGATCTTAGAGGAAATGGTTTCACTTTTTCACCATTGAGAACGATATTGGCTGTGGGTTTTTCATATATGGTCTTTATTATGTTGAGGCAAGTTCCCTCTATGCGTACTTTCTGAAGGGTGTTTATCATAAATGGGTGTTGAATTTTGTCAAAAGCTTTTTCTGCATCTATTGAGATGATCATATGGTTTTTCTCCTTCAATTTGTTAATACGGTGTATCCCTTTGATTGATTTGCATATATTGAAGAATCCTTACCTTCCTGGGATAAACCCGACTTGATCATGGTGTATGATCCTTTTAATGTGCTGTTGGATTCTGTTTGCTAGTATTTTGTTGAGGACTTTTGCATCTATGTTTATCAGTGATATTGGCCTGTAGTTTTCTACCTTTGTGACATCTTTGTCTGGTTTTGGTATCAGGGTGATGGTGGCCTCATAGAATAGGCCCTCTGCTATAGTTTGGAATAGTTTGAGAAGGATAGGTGTTAGCTCTTCTCTAAATGTTTGAATAGTATTCGCCTGTGAAGCCATCTGGTCCTGAGCTTTTGTTTGTTGGAAGATTTTTAATCACAGTGTCAATTTCAGTGCATGTGATTTGTCTGTTTATATGTTCTATTTCTTCCTGGTTCAGTCTTGGAAGGTTGTGCATTTCTAAGAATTTGTCCATTTCTTCCAGGTTGTCCATTTTATTGGCATATAGTTGCTTGTAGTAATCTCTCATGATCCTTTGTATTTCTGCAGTGTCAGTTGTTACTTCTCCTTTTTCATTTCTAATTCTATTGATTTGAGTCTTCTCCATTTTTTTCTTGATGAGTCTGACTAATGGTTTATCAATTTTTACTTCTAAATGAACCAGCTTTTAGTTTTATTGATCTTTGCTATCATTTCCTTCATTTCTTTTTCTTTTATTTCTGATCTGATCTTTATGATTTCTTTCCTTTTGCTAACTTTGGGGGTTTTTTGTTCTTCTTTCTCTAATTGCTTTAGGTGTAAGATTAAGTTGTTTATTTGAGATGCTTCTTGTTTCTTTAGGTAGGATTATATTGCTATAAACTTCCCTCTTAGAACTGCTTTTGCTGCATCCCATATGTTTTGTGTGGTCATGTTTTCATTGTCATTTGTTTCTAGGTATGTTTGATTTCTTCTTTGATTTCTTCAGTGATCCCTTGGTTATTTAGTAGTGTATTGTTTAGCCTCCATGTGTTTATATTTTTACAGATTTTTTTCTGTAATTGATATCTAGTGTCATAGTGTTGTGGTTGGAAAAGATACCTGATACGATTTCAATTTTCTTAAATTTACCAAGGCCTGCTTTGTGTCCCAAGATATGATCTATCCTGGAAAATATTCCATGAACACTTGAGAAGAAAGTGTATTCTGTGTTTTTGGTTGTAGTGTCCTATAAATATCAATTAAGTCCATCTTCTTTAATGTATCATTTAAAGCTTGTGTTTCCTTATTTATTTTCATTTTGGATGATCTGTCCATTGGTGAAAGTGGGGTGTTAAAGTCCACCACTATGATTGTGTTACTGTCAATTTCCCCTTTTATGGCTCTTAGCATTTTTCATATGTATTGATGTGCTCCTATGTTGTGTGCATAAATATTTACATTTGTTATATCTTATTCTTGGATTGATCCCTTGATCATTATGTAGTGTCCTTCTTTGCCTTGTAACAGTCTTTATTTTAAGGTCTATTTTGTCTGATATGAGAATTGCTTCTCCAGCTTTCTTTTGATTTCTATTTGCATGGAATATCTTTTTATTTCCATTTGCATGGAATATCTTTTTCCATTCCCTCACTTTCAGTCTGTATGTGTCCCTAGGTCTGAAGTGGGTCCCTTGTAGACAGCATATATACAGATCTTGTTTTTCTATCCATTCAGCCAGTCTATGTCTTTTGGTTGGAGAATTTAGTCCATTTACATTTAAGGTAGTTGTCAATATGTGTGTTCCTATTACCATTTTCTTAATTGTTTTGGGTTTGTTATTGTAGGTCTTTACCTTCTCTTGTGTTTCCTGCCTAGAGAAGTTCCTGTATCATTTGTTATAAAGCTGGTTTCGTAGTGCTGAATTCTCTTAGCTTATGCTTGCCTGTAAATGTTTTGATTTCTTCTTTGAAGCCTAATTAGGTCCTGGCTGGGTAGAGTAATCTTGGTTGTAGGTTTTTCCCTTTCTACACTTTAAATATGTCCTGCCACTCCCTTCTGGCTTGCAGAGTCTCTGCTGAGGGTCAGCTGTTAACCTTATGGGGATTCCCTTGTATGTTATTTGTTGTTTTTCCCTTGCTGCTTTTAATATTCTTTCTTTGTATTTAATGTTTGATAGTTTGATTAATATGTGTCTTGGCATGTTTCTCCTTGGTTTTATCCTGTATGGAACTCTCTGTGCTTCCCAGTTTTGATTGACTATTTCCTTTCCCATATTAGGGAAGTTTTCTACTATAATCTCTTCAAATATTTTCTCAATCCCTTTCTTTTTCTCTTCTTCTTCTGAGACCCCTATAATTCGAATGTTGGTGCGTTTAACATTTTTCCAGAGGTCTCTGAGACTGTCCTCAATTCTTTTCATTCCTTTTTCTTTATTCTGCTCTGCAGTAGTTATTTCCACTATTTTATCTTCCAGGTCACTTATCTGTTCTTCTGCCTCAGTTATTCTGCTATTGATTTCTTCTAGAGAATTTCTAATTTCATTTATTGTGTTGTTCATCATTGTTTGTTTGCTCTTTAGTTCTTCTAGCTCCTTGTTAAATCTTTCTTCAATTTTCTCCATTCTATTTCCAAGATTTTGGATCATCTTTACTATCATCACTCTGATTTTTTTTTCAGGAAAACTGCCTATTTCCTCTTCATTTGTTTGGTCTGGTGGGTTTTTACCTTGCTCCTTCATCTGCTGTGTTTTTCTCTCTTCTCATTTTGCTTAACTTACTGTGTTTGTGGTCTCCTTTTCGCAGGTTGCAGGTTCGTAGTTCCCGTTGCTTTTGGTGTCTGCCCCCAGTGGCTAAGGTTGGTTCAGTGGGTTGTGTAGGCTTCCTGCTGGAGGGGACTGGTGCTTGTGTTCTGGTAGATGAAGCTGGATATTGTATTTCTGGTGGGCAAGACTGCATCCAGTGGTGTGTTTTAGGGTGTCTGTGACCATATTATGATTTTAGGCCGCCTCTCTTCTAATGGGTGGGGTTGTGTTTCTGTCTTGCTAGTTGTTTGGTGTTGGGTGTCCAGCACTATAGCTTGCTGGTTGTGGCATGGAGCTGTGTCTTAGCATTGAGATGGAGATCTCTTGGAGAGCTTTTGCCATCTATTATGTGGAGCAGGGAGGTCTATGGTGGACCAATATCCTGAACTCAACTCTCACACCTCAAAAGCACAGGCCTGAAACTCGGCCAGAGCACCAAGACCCTGTCAGACACATGCCTCAGAAGAAAAGGGAGAAAAAAAGAAAGAAAGAATAAAATAAAATTATTATAATAAAAAATTTAAAGTTATTAAAAATGTTTTTAAAATTATAAAGTAATAAAAAAAAG
Organism: Pseudorca crassidens; assembly: GCF_039906515.1. NCBI lineage: Eukaryota > Metazoa > Chordata > Mammalia > Artiodactyla > Delphinidae > Pseudorca > Pseudorca crassidens. The sequence goes on along the minus strand of NC_090317.1, from coordinate 73,949,844 downwards.
AAAGAAAGAAAGAAGAGAGCAACCAAACCAAAAAACAAACCCACCAATGATAACAAGGGCTAAAAAACTATACAAAACAAGACAAAACAAAACAGGACAGACACAACCCTAGGATAAATGGTAAAAGCAAAGCTATACAGACAAAACCACACAAAGTCTACCACCTCAATTTGGGGATGATTCATTGTCTATTCAGGTATTCCAGAGACGCAGGCTACATCAAGTTGATTGTGGAGATTTAATCTGCTGCTCCTGAAGCTGCTGGGAGAAATTTCCCTTTTTTTTCCTTCTTTGTTCACACAGCTCCTGGGGTTCAGCTTTGTATTTGGCCCTGCCTCTCTGTGTACGTCACCTGAGTGCATCTGTTCTTCGCTCAGGCAGGATGGGGTTAAAGTAGCAGCTGATTAGGTGGCTCTGGGTCACTCAGGTGGGGTGTGGGGGAGGGATGCGTACAGAATGCGGGGTAAGCCTGCGGTGGCAGAGGCCAGCATGATGTTGCAACAGCATAAGACACGCTGTGCATTCTCCTGGGGAAGATGTCCCTGGATCACGGGACCCTGGCAGTGGCAGGCTGCACAGGCTCCCGGGAGGGGAGGTGTGGATAGTATCCTGTGCTTACACACAGGCTTCTTGGTGGCTGCAGCAGCAGCCTTAGCGTTCCATGCCCATCTCTGGTGTCCGTACTGATAGCCGCAGCCTGCGCCTGTCTCTGGAGCTCGTTTAGGCGGTGCTCTGAATCCCCTCTCCTTGTGCACCAGGAAACAAAGAGGCAAGAAAAAGTCTCTTGCCTCTTTGCCAGCTCCAGACTTTTCCCCGGACTCCATCCTGGCTAGCTGTTGCACACTAGCCCCCTTCAGGCTGTGCTCACACAGCCTACCCCAGTCCTCTCCCTGTGTTCTGAACTCCCAAAGCTGGAGCCTCAGCTCCCAGCCCCCACCCACCCCGGCAGGTGAGCAGACAAGCCTCTCGAGCTGGTGAGTGCTGTTCAGCACAGATCCTCTGTGTGGGAATCTCTCTGCTTTGCCCTCTGCACCCCTGTTGCTGTGCTGTCCTCCATGGCTCCAAAGCTTCCTCCCCACCACCCCATGTCTCTGCCAGTGAAGGGGCTTCCTAGTGTGTGGAAACCTTTCCTCCTTCACAGCTCCCTTCCAGAGGTGCAGGTCTTGTCCCTATTCTTTTGTCTCTCTTTTTTCTTTTTTCTTTTGCCCTACCGAGGTATGTGGGGATTTTCTTGCCTTTTGGGAAGTCTGAGGTCTTCTGCCAGTGTTCAGTAGGTGTTCTGTAGGAGTTGTTCCACATGTAGATGTATTTATGATATATTTGTGGGGAGGAAAGTGATCTCCACGTCTTACTCCTCCACCATCTTGAAGGTCTCCCTCCAATAAAAGTTTTTTTAAAAAGAATGTGGATAAAAATGTGTCTATCAAAATGCTCATCATGGTGTTACCTAAAATAGTGAATGCTTAAAGTACAAAAGTTAAGAATATGGTATTTGTGCTGCTAGATTTAAATCCTGGCTTTATTACTTCTCACTGAGATACTGGACTTACCACTTTTTAATTTCCACAATTGTAAAATAAGGGTTATAATAACAGAAGCTGTTTCATGAGGTAGTTCTGAATATTGTGAATATTGAACAAAATACAAATAAGGCTCTCAGGACAAACTGAAAGTGCTCACAATGTTAGATTATGTTCATTATAATGAAAAATTAGAAACAATCTACATATCTAACAAATTGTTTCTTCCAAGCCAAAAAAAAAAAACAAAAAGAAAGAAGCAACAAGGATATATTGTACAGCACAGAGAAATATGGCCATTATTTTGTAATAACTTTGAATGGAGTATAATTATTAAAATATTGAATCACTATGTCATATACCTGAAACTAATATAATATTGTAAATCAACTATATTTCAAATAAAAACTAATATGACTTTTTGCTTAAATTCTGGCCATCCTGTGACACAAGAACTGGAGATTGTCCTCAGGGGAGGATGTATAATTTTGGATCTCAACCAGTCAGATTTCCTTCTTTTTACGGGTCAAATCTCGGCCAGTTTCTGCCTGGTTTTGTTAAATCAATCTCCAGTACATCAAGTAGCTGGTGGTTTTTCAAATAGTAGTTTTAACAAATATTTTGCCTAGAGTTTTTAATTGTTATCTGTGGGAATGTTAATCTGATACAACCTATTCTGCCCTTACTGAAACCAGAACTCTCCCTCACCCTCCATTTTAACTCAGTATCATTATTTCTGATCTAGGCTATTGTAATAGATGCCATGCTGGCTTCCACGCCTCCAGTAGTTCTTGTAATCCATACTATGGGCTTCTGTCAGAGCGATTTTTGAACATACTAATCTGATCTTGGTGTCCTCTGATTATAATTATTCAGTGCCCTTCCCCTCTAGGATATACTGAATAAGGTCAAAATTCCTTAGCATCATCACGATCATGCCTATCTCTTCAGCTTTATATTTAGACAGCTGCTCATCCTGCTTGACAGCTGTGCTCTAAACATACTGATTTACTTGCAGTTTCTCCATTATGCCCTGCTACCTTGTTTTGGGGCCTTTGCACCTTACCTTCTTCCTGATATTAAAACAAAAAAATGAAGAAAATATACTGTGATAATAATGATAAGCGACAACATTTACTGAGTGCATTCTATGTGCCAGGTGCTGTGCTAGGAGCTTTTGACGTATTTTCTCATTTAGTCTTTGTATCAAACTTATGAGGTAATTACCTTTGTAATCCTCACTTTACAAAAGATAAAACTGGCTCAGAGATGGTAAATGGTGGAGCAGGGTTAGTCTAGAATCAGACTATGTTCTACTGTCTCCCACTCAAGCAAAATGTACTTATAGGACGTGGAAATGAAAGAACTAAGATCACCCTTGAGAGTTAAGCTGTTGAATTAACATTAGATAAATATTAACAGAGATATGCAATGACATCTTAATAAGACGGGATGGCTCCCTTGTCAGCAAGGTTTGACTGTAAACGGATTGATGTCATTGGCATATCTGAAGAAGGGCGGCTGGTCAACTATGGATGCATACACAGAAAAAGCCACAGAGACGAAAATGAGCAGCTCCCTCCAGACTCTTTCCAAAGAATATAGTATCCTAGATTAAGGACCAATCCCTGATAACCAGCACACTTATTGTGGAGAGGGAGATTTCCAGGTTTCTTGGCCAAATGGTTTTATATACTTAAATCATACAACTAGTTCCCTTCACTTATATCTCATACTCACTAGATGAGCTTCTCATTATAATTTTTACTTCTACTCCTTGCTTACAGGTAAGAAAATGCACAGGTAAGGTTTACATGTATGTCTTGCAACCATGAGGGGAACCAGCCTAAGAGAATATACTAAGGATGTTATCATGCCTAAGATAGCAGAGAAAAAGATGGGTGTATTCTGCTTTCTATATGATATTACAGAGCCATTGAATTAAGCAGTCTGGAACCTTCCCTGTCACTAGAACTCTTGTTGTGAGTGAGAAATTACATGTCTTTCACTGTTACATCACTTGATTTGGCATTTTCTGTTATATGCTGCCAAAAGCAACCCCACGTATAGAATAAGGCAGATGCTAAAGTCTTTAATGAATGTGGGCAGGGGTGAGTGGGAATTACTGGGATGTTGGCAGATGACAGCAATGAGGAGGATGAGGGGTGATATTGTTTATAGCATGAGCCTCATAAGCAGGGATTATTACACAAAGATTGCGAATAATGGCTTGTAAGGGAAAATGGAGAGCAAAAAGGATACCTACCTCACATTCCTGATGTGTGTAGTATAAAGGAAAAAGCACTCATAGGAGAAGTGGTGTGCTAAGGGACCATTCAGGTTGTAGTTATAGCAGGAGATTAATGGAGTTTCAAGAAGAAGTTGAGGGAATTTGGCTGCTCACATGGTGTGAGTTCCAGAGGGTACAGTGGAAGGGTTTAAGCTGTGTGAGAAGAGGGGAGGAGTTCAAGATTGATTAGTTAAGAGGGAGTGCAGAGTAATACAGGGTGAGCATCCTGGTGATAGTGGTGTGCTAGGCATTACCTGTTTCCTCTCAGCTTCATTCCATGCTCTTTTCTTGTATTAAATGATATTATTCAATTGTCCTTGCCAACTGGCTTTGCCTAATGTGAAACCGGTCAGAGATTAGAGTGTGGGAGGAAATATAAGCTAGGGTATTTCTCCTTCTCTCTCCTTCAGGGGGTATTTTCTCGCAGTGGCTGCATCTTCCTCCATAGTTTCAGCTTCCCATTGGATATGTCCATCACGATCCCAGATCCCATCAGCTGATCTTGGCTTCACCTCCTCCTGTGTGTTCCTCCAGCTCAAGGGTGGTAGAAGCTTCCTGCTATGACTAATCTGTATTGCTTTGCTATCCTCTGTTTGGCTTCTTAGTTCTTCCATAACCTCTGCTACTAATTCCCTATATTAAATTTCCTCTATTTTAAACATCTAGAGTGGTTTGCTTTTTCTCTGACTGATACCAGTACCTACAGTGGCTTGACTGCGACGGATACTGCACCCCTTCCAAAAATCACTTAGACTTTGAATGCAGTGTTTGGGCCAGGAATTTCTCCCACATGGGTTAGTCCTTGTCTCTCTGGTTTCACCTTCATAAGGAGTATGTCTTAAGGACCAGAACATTTTCCTGGGACAAGTTAATGATGGTGTTGTTTGAACTGTTTAGAAACCTATTGAGATACCAGGATAGCCTCTTTATAGGATGGCAGTTCCTTTTCTGGTGGTCTGTTAAAGGGGGCATCATGGGATTAAAAAGCTGGAAATGTTCCTGATATGAGAAATCACTGGATACTTTGAAACTTGGAGGGGGGTTATCTTTAATATCACATGGTACCGCCTAACAAATTTAAATGGTCACATCTGCCTCTATGTCCCACAACAGGCTCCACATAAAAAGCAAGCCTCATCCTACTTAAGGTCTTAGTTTTGAACTATTTTACTTATCCCACATTTCTTGATCTGTTTCCTATCTTCCTGATTGCTGATCTCACCATTGGTCTCCTTCATGGCCTTTAATTAGACAAACTCCTGATTTCTCTGGCTTCAAAATTTTTCTCTCTTCATTGGCCACAATCTAGACTCTTCCTCTAGCTATGCTGTCTTTGGCTGCTTTAGGTAACTCCTTTTCCCACCCACCTTTTTGGTCCAGCCTGTCTAAGCTACTTGGTCACCTTGCCTCAGGGTCCCATGGATGGTGTCCCACTAGATTTTTTCAAGCCCTGCAAGTTGGATCATAGCTGTTGGGAGGGATGCATATAAGTCACCTGTGGAAAGAGGTAATTCAAACTTGAATATAATGGTCACATGCTTTTCTTTCTGACCCAGCATTTCTTTGGGATATCATCCCTCCTGAATTCTCAGTTCATGTGATTTAGATGGGGGAAAACCATCTCATTTGCCACACTCAAGGGTTGGGAAAATGACCTACGCCTGGCTAATTAGAGTCCTTCCTTGGCCATAGTAATTAGTGCAGGATGGGTTAATAAAAGTCTGGCCAATGAAATTTCTCCTTGGTAGTTTTGCTGGAACTGTTGGGAATGATTCACTCTTACTCTCTGAGAAAAGACACTAATGGACCATGTAAGCCTGGAGCTGATAGGGGCTCTCTTTATCACCACAAATACAAGGACAAAAAAAGCAAAGGATAAAGCAGAGCCAAGAGATAGAGAGACATAGGTATTTGGTGATATCTTTTCAGGCCTGGATCCAGCTGTACCTGTAGCCAGTTATACTTCTGTACTTCTCCTTTTGTCTTATACCACTTTTTGTTGGGCTTCTGTCACTTGCAACCAAGAAGGTTCTGACTGTGGCACTCAAATTCTTACTTCTCAAATTTCAAATTTCTTCAGGACATGTGATACAAATATGTCAGAGAAATTTAGACATGTTCGTGCTATGTGAAGTCATGGAATTTATGAAGCTGTGATTAAGGCAAATTATAGCTTTCTGCCCCTCTCTGCCCTCCCTGCCACAATTCATAGTTTTCACAGTTCACCACAGATAAATTACAAAGGCTAAACCTATTTGAGAGTTGCCTGTATCTGATCTGGAAGACTCTCCTTTTTCTGTTGGATCTTCTGGAGATTTTCCTTGATGGACATTTTGGCTTCCTGAAAGTAGTCCAGGGCTTGAAATCAGAAGTTGCAGATGGCATTATTAAGGACAAAATTCATAAAGAGTGAACAAGGATTGAGTGAGAAGAAAAGATAGCTGTGGTCTAAGATAATCCTTTCCAAAGTCTCTGAGTTCACATTCTTTGGATGTGAGGAGGCAGCATGGTAAAGTATAAAGAACATGGGTTTTGGAATCACATATATTCCAGTTCTATCTCTGCCACTTGCTAGTCGGATGGCCCTGAAAAAAAAATACACTTCTCTAAACCTTAGTTTCCCCAGCTATAAAATGAGGAATGTACCCTGCAAGGTCTTCTGTGAGGAGTAAATAAGATATCAACACCTATGGTTGAGATGACTGCAATAACTTTCCAACAAATATCCTGCTTTTCTTGTCCCCTACCATCCATTCCAGACACAGTATCCAGAAAGTTAAAATTTAACTTTTTATAATTTATTGAGTTATAATTTACATACAATAAATGATTTGATTCAATAGTACAATTTGATGGTATGATTTGGTGAGTTTTCACAGATGTATGCACCCATGAAACCACCACTACAATCAAGATACAAAACATTTTCATCACTCCCAAAAGATTCCCCATGCCCCTTTTCAGTCCATCCCTCATTTTTACCTCTAGCCCTACAACCAGAGTGACTTTTAAAACATGTAACCCAGATCATGCTACCCCTCAACTTCATGCCCATCAATGGCTTCCCATGCTTAAGAAAATTAAATCCAGATTCCTTACCATGTCCTCTCAAGGCCCTTTGTGTTATATATCTTGCTATCTCATATCATAGGGTCCCCCTATCATTTACTATGTTCTAGCCACACTGACCTCCTCTGTGTTCAGGAAACTTGTCAAGCCCTTTCCCACATCTAGGCCTTTGCTGTTGTTTCCTCTATTTGATATCCTCTTTGCCCAGTTATAATCACTTCACTTGCTTGTCATATTTCAGGTTTCAATTTAAATGCCACTACCTCAGAGAAGTCTTCTATGACCATCCATCAAAAAGGGACTCTTCTAATTACTCTGTTTCAAAAAGCTGCTTCTTTCTTTCACAGCCCTCGTTTTATTTATTTGCTTACATGTACTGTCTGTCTTGTTCAGTTGACTGTAGTCTCCATGATATAGAGATCATAAATCTTTTGCTCCCCATTGTATCTACAGTGCCCAGCACATAGTAGGCACTCAATAGATATTTGTTGACTGACTTAATGATGTGCGATAAATATTCATTTCCTCTGTTAACACCTATCTCATCTTCCTCTATGTGATAAAGGCCATATATGAAAAACTCAAAGTTAACATCATGCTCAACTGTGAAAGACAGAAAGCTTTTCCTCTAAGATCACAAACTAAGGATGCCTGCTTTCACCACTTCTATCCAATAGTATTAGAAATCATAGTCAGAGCAATTAGACAAGGAAAAGAAATAAAGGACATCCAAATTGGAAAGGATTTGTAAAGTTATCGCTGTTTTCAGATGACACGATCTTATATGTAGAAAAGCTTGAAGATTACACATACACACACACAGACAAACTGTTATGGCTAATCAATAAATTCAGCAAATTTGCAGGATACAAAATCAAAACACAGAAATCAGTTGCATTTTATACACTAGGAATGAACAATCCAAAAAAAATTAAGAGGGCTTCCCTGGTAGTGCAGTTGTTGAGAGTCCGCCTGCCGATGCAGGGGACGTGGGTTCATGCTCCGGTCCGGGAAGATCCCACATGGCACGGAGCGGCTGGGCCCGTGAGCCATGGCCACTGAGCCTGCGCGTTTGGAGCCTGTGCTCTGCAACGGGAGAGGCCACAACAGTGAGAGGCCCACATACCGCAAAAAAAAAAAAAAAAAAAAAAAAAAAAAAATTAAGAAACAATTCCTTCACAATAGCATTAAAAATAATAAAATATTTGGGGATAAATTTAACCAGGGAGACAAAGAACTTGTACACTGAAAACTACAAAATTGGTGCAGCACTATGGAAAACAGTATGGAGGTTCTTCAAAAAACTAAAAATAGAATTACCATATGATTCAGCAATTCCATCCTGGGTATTTATCCAAAGAAAATTAAAACACTAATTCAAAAAGATATATGCACCCCTATGTTCATTGCAGCACTATTTACAATAGTCAAGATATGAAAGCAACCTAAGTGTACATCAACAGATGAATGGATAAAGAAGATATGATATACACACACACACACACACACACACACACACACATACATGTATATCTGGAATATTACTCGGCCATAAAAAAGAATAAAATCTTGCCACCTTCAGCAACATTTATGGACCTGGAGGGTATTATGCTAAGTGAAATAAGTCAGACAGTGGGAAAATACTATATGATTTCACTTATATGTGGAGTTGAAAAAACAAAACAAACAAACAAAACAAAACAGAAGCAGACTCTTAGACACAGAGAACAAACTGGTGGTTGTCAGAGGGGAGGCGGGTGAGAGGATGGACGAAATAGGTGAAGGGGATTAAGAGGTACAAATTTCCAGCTATAAAATAAATAAATCATGAGGATGTAATACACACATAGAGAATGTAGTCAATAATATTGTAATTGTGTGATGATGGATGGTAACTGGTCTTATTGTGGTGATCACTTCATAATGTATAAATATAGCAAATCACTATGTTGTACACCTGAAACTAATATAATATTGTATGTTAATTATAACTCAATTAGAAAACTACAAAACGTTGCTGAAAGAAGTTAAAGAAGGCATAATTAAATGGAAAGATATCCTGTGTTCATAGATTGGAAGACTTAATATTGCTAAGATAACAACAATATCCAAAGTGGTGTACAGATTCAATACAATCTCTGTCAAAATCTCAACAGAGTTTATTGCAAATATAAAATGACTCATCCTAAAATTAATATGACATCTCAAGGGACCCCAAATAGCCAAACACTCTTGAAAAAGAAGGAAAAGGGGAGGACTCACACTTCCTGATCTCAAAACTTGCTACAAAGCTACAGTAATCAAAAAAGTGTGGTACTGGCACACAGACAGACATATAGACAAATGGAATAGAACAGAGAGCTCAGAACTAAATCCTTACATATATGGTCAATGTTTCATTTTCAACTCAGGTACCAAGACCATCAATGGGAAAAGGACAGTCTTTTCAACAAATGGTGTTAAGAAAACTAGATATCCACATGCAGAAGAATGAAACTGGACTCCTACTTTATACCATATACAAAAATTAACTCAAGGGCTTCCCTGGTGGCGCAGTGGTTGAGAGTCCACCTGCCAATGAAGGGGACACGGGTTCGTGCCCCGGTCTGGGAAGATCCCACATGCCACGGAGCAGCTAGGCCTGTAAGCCATGGCCGCTGAGCCTGCGCATCCAGAGCCTGTGCTCCGCAACGGGAGAGGCCACAACAGTGAGAGGCCCGTGTACCGAAAAAAAAAAAATTAACTTAAAATGGATCAAAGACCTAAATGTAAGACCTAAAACTTTAAGACTCTTAAAAGAAGATATAAGGTAAAATCTTCATGACATTGAATTTGATAATAATTTCTTATATATAATACCAAAAGCACAGGCAACAAAAGAAAAAATAGATAAATCAGACTTCATCAAATTTTAAAACTTTTGTGCATCAAAGGGTACTATCAAGAGAGTGAAAAGACAGCTTACATAATGAGAAAAATATGTGCAAATCATATACCTGATATGGGGTTAATATCCAGAATATATAAAGAACTTCTACAACCCAACAACAAAAGAAACTAACAACTCAATTTGAAAATGGTCAAAGGACTTGAGTAGATATTTCTCCAAAGAATGTATACAAATGGACAACAAGCACATGAAAAAATGACCAACTCCACTAGTCATTAGGAAAATACAAATCACAACCACAATGAGATACCACTTCACACACATTAGGATGACTATTATGAAAAAATGGGATATAATAAGGGTTGGCAAGGATGTGGAGAAATTGGAACCCTTGTGCATTACTGATGGGAAAGTAAAATGGTGCAGCAGCTGTGGAAAACAGTTTGGTATTTCTTAAACACAGACTTACCATATGATCCAGCAATACCACTCCTGGGTGTATCCAAAAGAATTGAAAGAAAGAACCTTGAAAACATTATACTAAGTGAAGTAAGCCAGACACAAAAGGACAAATATTGTATGATTTCATTTATATGAGGTACTTAGCATAGGCAAACTCACAGAGACAGAAAATAGAATAGAGATTACCAGGGGCCAGGAGAAGGGAGGAATAAGGAATTATCATTTAATGGGTACAGAGTTTCTGTTTGGATGATGAAAATGTTTTGGAGGAAATGGATAGTGGTGATGGTTGCACAACATAGCAAATGTACTCAATGCCACTGAATTGTACATTTAAAATGGTTAAAATAGTGAATATCATGTATATTATCACAATAAGAAAATGCAAAAATAAAATAAAGGTGAGATGGCTAATTTAAAAAAATGTAAATGGAGTTATACCATGCTAACACTAATCAAAGAAAGCTGGAGTAGATATATTAATTTCAGACAAACAAGACTTGAGAAGAAGATAATTAACAGGTATAAAGAGGTGCATTACATGATGATAAAGGAGTCAATTCTTCAAGAAGACATAATAATCTTTAATGTGTATGTGTCGACAACAGAGTGTCAAATACATGAAGCAAAAACTGATAGAACTGCATGGACAAATAGACAAATCCACTATTATAGTTTCAGACTTCAACAGACTTCTTCCAGTAATTGATAGATCAAGAAGGCAGAAAATCAGTAAGAATAGAGTTGAACTGAACAGCACCATCAATCAACTGGATCTAATTGACATTTATAGAATACTTTATCCATCAACAGCAGAACACACATTCTTTTCACGTTCACATGGAACATTCACCAATACAGATCACATTATGGGCCATAAAATATACCTGAACAAATTTTTAAAATAGAAATTATACAAAGTATGTTCTCAGTCCCCAGTGGAATTAAACTAGAAATCAATAACAGAAAGATAGGTCAGAAATCTCAAAATACTTGAAGAATTTTTAGATTGGGATTTTATAAATAACACATGGTTCAAAGAAGTCTCAAGAGAAATTTTAAAACATTTTGAACTAAATAAAATAAATCTTACCAAAATTTGTTGGATGCAAGGAAATTATAGCATTAAATGCATATGTTAGAAATAAATCTAAAATCAGTAATCTAAGCTTCCACCTACAAAACTAGAGCAAGCAGAGCAATTTAAGCCTAAAGGTAGCAGACAAAAGGAAATAATAAAATTAAAGCAGAAATCAATGAAATTGAAAACAGGAAAACAATATAGAAAATCAACAAAACCAAAGCTGGTGTTTTTTTTTTTAAAGATAAATAGCATCAATAAATCTCTAGCCAGAATGACCAAGAAAAAAGGAGAGAAAGTATAAATTTCCAATACAAGAAATAAAGGAGGGGTTGTCATTACTGATCCCATGAACATTAAAAGGATAATGAAAGAATAATATGAATATCTCTATGCCCACAGCTTGCTAACGTAGATGAAATGGATCAATTCCTTAAAAGACGCAAACTACAAAAACCACATAAAGAGAAATAGATAATCTGAATAGGCCAATGTCTATTAGAGAAATTAAATCAATAATTGATAACATTACAAAAAAAGGAGGTACCAGGCAAATATCTGAGGAAGAAATAATACCAATTCTCTACAATATCTTTCAGAAAATAAAACAAAGGTAGTATTTCTTAACTCATACGAAGCCAGCATTACCCTAATACCAAAACCAGATAAAGATATTACAAGAAAAGAAAGCTACAGACCAATATTTGTCATGAAGAGAGACATAAAAATCCTCTACAAAATATTTGCAAATTGAATCCAAGAATGTATAAAATGAATTATATACCACAATCAAGTGAGATTTATTCCAGGTATGCAAGACTGGTTCAACATTTGAAAATTAACATAATCAATCACATTAACAAGCTAAAGAAGAAATATATGATCAGAATAATTGAGGCATAAAAAAAGCATTTTACAAAATTCAAAACCCATTCATGGTAAAAACTCTCAGCAAACCAGGAGTAGAGGGGAACTTCTGAAACTTGATAAAGAACAGCTACAAAAATTCTACAGCTATTAATATGCTTAATCATGAGAAACTGGATGCTTTTTCCTTAAGATTAGAAACAAGGCAAAGATGTACCCTCTCATCACTCCTCTTCAAAATTGTACTGGAAGTCCTAGCTAGTACAATAAGAGGAGAAAAGGAAATAAAATATACAAATTGGAAAGGAAGAAGTAAAACTCTCTTTGTTCACAGAAGACATTGTTGTCTATGTAGAAAGTCACAAAGAATAAACAAACAAAAAAGTCCTGGAAATGATATATACAAAATTCATTTGTCCTATATATCAGAAATGAATAATTAGAATTTGAGATAAAAAACACAATGCCATTTTCAATAGCACCAAAAAGAGAGAAAATTAGATATAAATCTAACAAAATGTTTATAGGATCTACACAGAAAGAAAATCAAAGAAGATCTAAATATATGGAGAAATATTCTGTATTCACAGACTGGAAGCCTTGATAGTGTTAAGATATCAGTTCTTCCCAACTTGATCTATAGATTCAATGCAAACCCAATCAAAACCCCAGCAAGCTATTTTGTGGATATTGACAAACTGATTCTAAAGTTTATATGGATAAGCAAAAAAAAAAAAAACAGAATAGCTAACACAAGACTTTAGAAGAAGAACAAAGTTGGAGTACTGACACTACTCAACTTCAAGACTAACTATAAAGCCACAATAACCAAAGCAGTGTGGTACTGGTGAAAGAATAGACAAATAGATCAATGGAACAGAATACTGAGCCTAGAAAATAGAGCCATACAAACATAGTTAACTGATCTTTGACAAAGGAGTAAAGGTAATTCAATAAAGAAAGGATAGTTTTTTCAACAAATTGAACAATTGAACATTCATATGCAAAATAAAAAAGAAGAAGAAGAATCTAGACACAGTCCTTAAACCTTTCACAAAAGTTAATTCAAAGTGGATCATAGGGACTGCCTTGGTGGTCCATTGGTTAAGACTCTGTGCTTCCACTGAAGGGGGCACAGGTTCAATCACTGGTCAGGGAACTCAGATCTCACATGCCATGTGGCCAAAAAAAAAATGTGGATCATAGACCTAAATATAAAGTGTAATATTGTAAAACTGCTAGAAGAAAACATAGGACATAGGACAAAATGTATGTGACCTTGTGTTTTGCAATGAGTTTTTAAATATAACACCAAAAGTGCAACCCATGAAAGAAAAATATGGATAAATTCAACTTTATTAAAATTCAAAACTTCTGTGTGAAAGACACTGTTTAGAGAATCAAAAGATAAGCCATAGACTGGGAAGAAATATTTGCAAACCACAAATATTTGATATGATATCTGACTGATATGTGATAAAGGACTTGTATCAAAAATATACAAAGAACTCTTAAAACTCAACAATAAGAAAACAAATAATACAACTAAGAAATAGGCAAAACACCTGAACAAACACTCCATGAAACAAGATATACAGATGGCAAATAAGCATATGAAAAGATGCTTAACATCATACATCATTAGGTAATTGTAAATCAAAACAATAGTGCCATACCACTATGCACCTATTAGAATAGCTAAAATTTTTAAAAATTGAAAATACCCAGTGCTGGAGAGGATGTAGAGCTACAGGAACTCTTATTCATCATTGGTGGGAATGCAAAATGGGATGGCCATTTTAGAAGTCAGTTTAGAAGCTTCTCACAAAGCTAAGCATAGTCTTATCATATGATCTGACAATTGCACTCAGATATTTACCTAATTGATTTAAACCTACAAGCCACTTAGAAAGTGTCACAGTTCCAGCAGAGGCCGGTGAGTTCTTGCTGGCTCTTGAAAATCTCGGAGAGTGTAAACCTTGTACCAGGCCATACTCATATCTGCAGCAGTTCTCCAAAGTAAATAGTCTCTGGTGTGTTGGGAAAAATTAAAAATACATAAAAAATAAAAATAAAATAAAAACTTACGCCCATGCAAAAACCTGCATAAATGTTTGTAGTAACATTATTATTGATCACCAAAACTGGAAGAAACCAAGATATCCTTCAATAGGTGAATGGATACACAAACTTTGGTACATTCATACATTGGAATATCATTCAGTGCTTGCTTTAAAGAAAAAAGCTATCAAACCACAAAACGACATGGGGAACCCTAAATGCATATTGCTTAGTGAAAGAAGCCAGCTTGAAAGAGCTTTATACTGTATGATGATTGATGATTATATGACATTCTGGAGTAGGCAAAACTATGGATATAATGATTAGTGGTTACCAGGGGATTGGAGGGGTGGGGGAATGAAGTACAGGGGACTTTTAGGGCAGAAAATAGTTGTATGATAATGTAATTGTATATACATGGCATTATACATTTGTCAAAACACAGAGAAACTTATACCACAAAAAGTGAATTTAATGTATACAGTTTTTTAAAATAATTTAGGAGGTCGGTGATTCCAGGAAGGAATGCAGGTTGTGACAAGAGAATCTAACTGTATTAAAAGTGTATGAGACAACTTCACTGAAGGGAATAGAGGGAATTGGTTCTGAATGAAGTAACTTTGGAAATGAGTGGAGTCTCTAAGACTAAAGGCACAAGGAACTGCACATAGCATTGTAATCTAGTTGATAAAGTTTGTTTCACATGGAGGTATGGGTTAACAACTCCAATGGAGTTATACATGTATACTGGAATCAAACAACTAAATAAATAGATTGCAGATGGTGGGAACCAGTTTTCTCACAGTTGGCATGGAAATTTAGAGATAAGCAAGGGAGAAGCCTAAAATGATCCATGGACATTGGTATGAAAAAGCTCCTAATGGCCAAAGGTAGAACAATTTGAGCAACAAAATAAAGTAGTATTGGATTATAAACTAAACTATAAAATGAATATCCATAAGTCTATATTGATATAAATAGATGAAAATAAACTGACAGATGGAGAAAAAAAACAAATTTTCTGTGCAGAAAAGTTCCAAATAATTTATGTAGATACTCTGCCCTCAAGGAGAGGGAGCATAATGCTCCACTCCTTAAGTGTGGGCTTCACATAGTAACATCTTTCCAAAGAGTACAGTAGAGCAGGGATCCCCAACCTCCGGACCACAGACTGATACTTGTCTGTGATCTGTTAGGAACCAGGCCGCACAGCAGGAGGTGAGCGACTGGTGAGTGAGTGAAGCTTCGTCCGTATTTACAGCTGCTCCCCATCACTCGCATTACCACCTGAGCTTCACCTCCTGTCAGATCAGTGGCAGTATTAGATTCTCACAGGACTGCGAACCCTACAGGGAACTGCACATAAGAGGGATCTAGGTTGCGCAATCCTTATGACAATCTAATGCCTGATGATCTGAGGTGGAGCTGAGGTGGTGATGCTAATGCTGGGGAGGAGCTGCAAATACAGATTATCATTGGCAGAGAGGTTTGACTACACAGAGACCATAATAAATTGACTGCTTGCAGACTCACATCAAAACCCTATCAGTGAGGAACTTCAAGATAGTGGAAGAGTAAGACGCAGAGATAACCTTCCTCCCCACAAATATATCAGAAATACATCTACATGTGGAACGACTCCTACAGAACACCTACTGAACGCTGGCAGAAGACCTCAGGCCTCCAAAAGGAAAGAAACTCCCCATGTACATGATAGGCAAAACAAAAAAGAAAAATCAGAGACAAAAGAATAGGGACAGGACCTGCACCAGTGGGAGGGAGCTGTGAAGCAGGAAAAGGTTCCACACACTAGGAAGCCACTTTTCGGGTAGAGATGGGGTAGTGGACGGGGTTGGGGGGAAGCTTCGGAGCCACGGAAGAGAGCACAGCAACAGGGGTGTGGAGGGCAAAGCAGAGAGATTCCCACACAGAGAATGGGTGCCGACCAGCACTCACCAGAACAAGAGGCTTGTCTGTTCACCCGCCGGGGCGAGCGGGGCTGGGAGCTGAGGCTTGGGCTTCAGAGGTCAGATCCCAGGAAGAGGACTGCGGTTGGCTGGGTGAAGACAGGCTGAAGGGGTTAGTGCACCATGGCTAGCCGGGAGGGAGTCCGGAAAAGTCTGGAGCTGCCGAAAAGACAAGAGACTTTTTCTTGCCTCTTTGTTTCCTGGTGCACAAGGAGAGGGGATTAAGAGCGCCGCTTAAAGGAGCTCCAGAGACGGGCGCAAACCGGGGCTATCAGCACGGACCCCAGAGAAAGGCATGAGATGCTAAGGCTGCTGCTGCAGCCATCAAGAAGCCGGAGCAAGCACAAGTCACTATCCACACCTCCCCTCCCGGGAGCCTGTGCAGCCCGCCACGGCCAGGGTCCCGTGATCCAGGGACTCCGTACCCCTCCCTACCCTAGGCCTGAGTGAGCCAGAGCCCCCGAATCAGCTGCTCCTTTAACCCCATCCTGTCTGAGCAAAGAACAGATGTCCTCAGGCGACCCACAGACAGAGGCGGGTCCAAATCCAACATTCGAATTATAGGGGTTCCAGAAGAAGAAGAGAAAAAGAAAGGGACTGAGAAAATATTCCAAGTGATTATAGTTGAAAACTTCCCTAATAGGGGAAAGGAAATAGTTAATCAAGTCCAGGAAGCACAGAGAGTCCCATACAGGATAAATCCAAGGAGAAACACGCCAAGACACAAATTAATCAAACTAACAAAAATTGAATACAAAGAACAAATATTAAAAGCAGCAAGGGAAAAACAACAATTAACATATAAGGGAATCCCCACAAGGTTAACAGCTAATCTCTCAGGAGAAAATCTGCAAGCCAGAAGGCAGTGGCAGGACATACTTAAAGTGATGAAGGAGAAAAACCTGCAACCAAGATTACTCTATCCAGCAAGGATCTCATTCAGATTTGATGGAGAAATTAACATCTCTACAGACAAGCAAAAGCTAAGAGAATTCAGCACCACCAAACCAGCTTTACAACAAATGCTAAAGGAACTTCTCTGGGGAGGAAACACAAGAGAAGGAAAAGACCTACAATAACAAACCCAAAACAATTAAGAAAATGGCAATAGGAATATACATATTGATAATTACTTTAAATGTAAATGGATTAAATACTCCAACCAAAAGACATAGACTGGCTGAATGGATACAAAAACAAGACCCATATATATGATGTCTACAAGAGACCCACTTAAGACCAAGGGACATATACAGACTGAAAGTGAGGGGATGGAAAAAGATATTCCATGCAAATAGAAATAAAAAGAAAGCTGGAGTAGCAATTCTCATATCAGACAAAATAGACTTTAAAAAAAAGACTATTACAAGAGACAAACAAGGACACTACATAATGCTCAAGGGACCAAACCAAGAAGAAGATATAACAATTGTAAATATTTATACACCCAACATAGGAGCACCTCAATACATAAGGCAAGTACTAACAGCCATAAGAGGGAAATCAACAGTAACACAATCATAGTAGGAGACTTTAACACCCCACTTTCACCAATGGACAGATCATCCAAAATGAAAATAAATAAGGAAACGCAAGCTTTAAATGATACATTAAACATGATCGACTTAATTGATATTTATAGGACATTCCATCCAAACACAACAGAATACACTTTCTTCTCAAGTGCTCATGGAACATTCTCCAGGATAGATCATATCTTGGGTCACAAATCAAGCCCTGGTAAATTTAAGAAAATTGAAATCGTATCAAGTATCTTTTCCGACCACAACGCTATGAGACTAGATATCAACTAGAGGAAAAAATCTGTAAGAAATACAAACACATGGAGGCTAAACAACACACTACTTAATAACCATGAGATCACTGAAGAAATCAAAGAGGAAATAAAAAAATATTTAGAACCGAATGACAATGAAAACACAATGACCCAAAACCTATGGGATGCAGCAAAAGCAGTTCTAAGAGGGAAGTTTATAGCAATACAATTCTACCTTAAGAAACAAGAAACATTTCAAATAAGCAATCTAACCTTACACCTAAAGCAATTAGAGAAAGAACAAAAAAAAAAACCAAAGTTAGCAGAAGGAAAGAAATCATAAAGATCAGATCAGAAATAAATGAAAAAGAAATGAAGGAAACAATAGCAAAGATCAATAAAACTGATAGCTGGTTTTTGAGAAGATAAACAAAATTGATAAACCATTAGCCAGAATTATCAAGAAAAAAAGGAGAAGACTCAAATCAATAGAATTAGAAATGAAAAAGGAGAAGTAACAACTGACACTGCAGAAATACAGAACATCATGAGAGATTACTGTAAGCAAATATATGCTAATAAAATGGACAACCTGGAAGAAATGGACAAATTCTTAGAAATACACAACCTTCCAAGGCTGAACCAGGAAGAAATAGAAAATATGAACAAAGCAATCACAAGCACTGAAATTGAAACTGTGATTAAAAATAGTCCAACAGGGCTTCCCTGGTGGTGCAGTGGTTGAGAGTCCGCCTGCTGATGCAGGGGGCACGGATTAGTGCTCCGGTCCGGGAAAACCCCACATGCCATGGAGCGGCTAGGCCCCTGAGCCATGGCCACTGAGCCTGCGTGTCCGGAGCCTGTGCTCCAAATGGGAGAGGCCACAACAGTGAGAGGTCCACATAGAAAAAAAAATAATTTTCCAACAAAGAAAAGCCCAGGACCTGATGGCTTCACAGCTGAATTCTATCAAACGTTTACAGAAGGGCTAACAGCTATCCTTCTCAAACTCTTCCAAAATATAGCAGAGGGAGGAACACTCTAAAACTCATTTACGAGGCCACCATCACTCTGATACCAAAACCAGACAAAGATGTCACAAAAAAACAAAACTACAGGCCAATATCACTATTGAATATAGATGCAAATATCCTCAACAAAATCCTAGCAAACCGAATCCAAAAGCACATTAAAAGGATCATACACTATGATCAAGTGGGGTTTATCCCAGGAATGCAAGGATTCTTCAATATATGCAAATCAATGAACGTGACACACCACATTAAAAAACTGAAGTAGAAAAACCATATAATCATCTCAATAGATGCAGAGAAAGCTTTTGACAAAATTCAACACCCATTTAAGATAAAAACCCTCCAGAAAGTAGGCATAGAGGGAACTTTCCTCAACATAATAAAGCCCATATATGACAAACCCACAGCCAACATCATCCTCAATCGTGAAAAACTGAAAGCATTTCCACTAAGATCAGGAACAAGACAAGGTTGCCCACTTGCACCACTATTATTCAACATAGTTTTGGAAGTCCTAGCTATGGCAATCACAGAAGAAAAAGAAATAAAAGGAATACAAATTGGAAAAGAAGAAGTAAAGCTGTCACTGTTTGCAGATGACATGATACTATACATAGAGAATCCTAAACATGCTACCAGAAAACTATTAGAGCTAATCAATGAATTTGGTAAAGTAGCAGGATACAAAATTAATGAACAGAAATCTCTTGCATTCCTATACACTAATGATGAAAAATCTGAAAGAGGAATTAAGGAAACCCTCCCATTTACGACTGCAACAAAAAGAATAAAATATCTAGGAATAAACCTACCTAAGGAGACAAAAGACCTGTATGCAGAAAATTATAAGACACTGATGAAAGAAATTAAAGATGATACAAATAGATGGAGTGATATACCATGTTCTTGGATTGGAAGAATCAACGTTGGGAAAATGACTCTACTACCCAAAGCAATCTACAGATTCATTGCAATCCCTAACAGACTACCTGTGGCATTTTTCACAGAACTGGAACAAAAAAATTCACAATTTGTATGGAAACACAAAAGAGCCCGAATAGACAAAGCAATCTTGAGAAAGAAAAAGGGAGCTGGAGGAATCAGGCTCCCTGACTTCAGACTACATTATAAAGCTACAGTAATCAAGACAGTATGGTACTGGCAAAAAAACGGAAATATAGATCCATGGAACAGGATAGAAAGCCCAGAGACAAACCCATGCACATATGGTCACCTTATCTTTGATAAAGGAGGCAAGAATATTCAGTGGAGAAAAGACAGCCTCTTCAATAAGTGGTGCTGGGAAAACTGGACAGCTACACATAGAAGCATGAAATTAGAATGCTCCCTAACACCATACAGAAAAATAAATGTAAAATGGATGAAAGACCTAAATGTAAGGCCAGACACCATCAAACTCTTAGAGGAAAACATAGGCAGAACACTCTATGACATAAATCACAGCAAGATCCTTTTAGACCCACCTCCTAGAGAAATGGAATAAAAAACAAAAATAAACAAATGGGACCTAATGAAACTTAAAAGCTTTTGCGCAGCAAAGAAACCATAAACAAGACAAAAAGACAACCCTCAGAATGGGAGAAAATATTTGCAAATGAAGCAACTGACAAAGGATTAATCTCCAAAACATACAAGCAACTCATGCACCACAATATCAAAAAAACAAACAACCCAATCCAAAAATGGGTGGAAGATCCAAATAGACATTTCCCCAAAGAAGATATACAGACTGCCACAAATACATGAAAGAATGCGCAACATCATTAATCATTAGAGAAATGCAAATCAAAACTACAATGAGATATCATCTCACACTGGTCAGAATGGTCATCATCAAAAAATCTACAAACAAGAAATGCTGGAGAGGGTGTGGAGTAAAGGGAACCCTCTTGCACTGTTGGTGGGAATGTAAATTGATACAGCCACTATGGAGAACAGTATGGAGGTTCCTTAAAAAACTAAAATTAGAACTACCATACGACCCAGCACTCCCACTCCCAGGGCATATACCCTGAGAAAACCATAATTCAAAAAGAGTCATGTACCACAATGTCCATTGCAGCTCTATTTACAATAGCCAGGACATGGAAGCAACCTAAGTGTCCATTGACAGATGAATGGATAAAGAAGATGTGGCACATATATACAATGGAATATTACTCAGCCATAAAAAGGAATGAAACTGAGTTATTTGTAGTGAGGTGGATGGACCTAGAGACTGTCATACAGAGTGAAGTACGTCAGAAAGAGAAAAACAAATACCATATGCTAACACATATATATATGGAATCTAAAAAAAAGAAAAAGAAAATGGTCAGAAGAACCTAGGGGCAAGTGGGAATAAAGATGCAGACCTACTAGAGAATGGAGTTGAGGATACAGGGAGGGGGAAGGGTAAGCTGGGATGAAGTGAGAGAGTGGCATGGACATATATACACTACCAAACATAAAATAGATCGCTAGTGGGAAGCAGTCGCATAGCACAGGGAGATCAGCTCGGTGCTTTGTGACCACCTAGAGGGGTGGGATAGGGAAAGTTGGAGGGAGGGAGATGCTAGAGGGAAGAGATATGGGGACACATGTATATTTATAACTGATTCACTTTGTTATAAAGCAGAAACTAACACACCATTGTAAAGCAATTATACTCCAATAAAGATGTTAAAAAAAAAATCCCTATCAGTGAGTGGCAAGTAACAATTAAGCTGCATCTGGTGCCAGGCTTTATAATGGCAAGTGAGTTGATGTACTTTAATTGTACAGCTGCATCTTGTGGCAGGCTTTAAGTCAGAATCCAATACTTATTTTAGTCCGCACATGGCCCACCCATCATTTTATTCACCACTTCCGTCTATGTCTCTTTCCACACTGCGCACTTGTCTTAATCACAGTTTTGGTAAGCCCACAAGCTAACCCTCACCGAAATGAGTAAATAAGAAACGTTGCTGGAGAGCTTCTTTGAAAAGGGGAGAGACCCAATGATGAGACAGCACAAGCCTCTAAGACTTCCAACAAAAAGAAACCTGAATTTAAAAGAAAATACCAAGAATCCTACTTAAATTACAGTTCATTGCAACAGGTGATTCACATTCTCCAGGCCCGCTTTGTAGAATATGTGGTGACCGGCTATCCAATGAAGCCATGAAATCTTCAAGACTGCTTCACCACATTGAGACCAAGCACCCTGCATCATAAGATAAGACTTTAGACTTTTTCCAAAGAAAAAAAAGTGAACATGAAGAATAGAAGCAATTATTGAAGACCACCACTTCATCAAATATGTCTGCACTAAGAGCATCATTCTTAGCAGCTAACCATATTGCTAAAGCTAAGAAGCACTTTACTGTTGGTGAAGGGTTGATCCTGCCTGCTGCTAAGGACATTTCTTGTGAACTTTTAGGAGAGGTTGCAGTTCAAAAGGTGGCACGCAGCTAGCCGGGAGGGAGTCCAGGAAAAAGCATGGACATGCCAAAGAGGCAAGAGACCACTGTTCCGTAGTGCATGAGGAGAGGGGATTCAGAGCACCGCCTAAACGAGATCCAGCGATGGGCGCGAGCTGCAGCTATCAGTGTGGACCACAAAGACGGGAATGAAACGTTAAGGCTACTGCTACAGCCACCAAGATGCCTGTGTGTAAGCACACGTCACTATCCACACCTCCACTCCTGGGAGCCTGTGCAGTCTGCCACTGCCAGGGTCCTGTGATCCAGGGACAACTTCCCCAGGAGAACACAGCACCTCAGGCTGGAGCAACGTCACACTGGCCTCTGCCACTGCAGGTTCGCCCCGCATTCTGTACCCCTCCATCCCTCTGGTCTGAGTAAGCCAGAGCTCCTGAATCAGCTGCTACTTTAACCCTGTGCTATCTGAGCAAACAAAAGACGCCCACAGATGACCTACATACAGAGGCAGGGCCAAATCCAAAGCTGAACCCCAGGAGCTGTGAGAACAAAGAAGAGGAAGGGAAATTTCTCCCAGCAGCCTCAGGAGAGTTGGATTAAAACTCCACAATCAACTTGATGTACCCTGCATCTCTGGAATACCTGAATAGACAATGAATCATCCCAAAACTGAGGCGGTGGATTTTGGGAGCAACTGTAGACTTGGGGTTTACTTTCTGCATCTAATTTGTTTCTGGTTTTATGTTTATCTTACTTTTGTACTTAGAGGCTATTATCATTGGTAGACTTGTTTACTGATTTGTTTGCTCTCTTTTTATATATATATATATATAGGTATATTTCTTCCCCTTTTTCTCTTTTTTTGAGGGTGTATGTATATGCTTCTTTGGGTGATTTTGCCTGTATAGCTTTGCTTTTACCATTTATTCTAGGGTTCTGCCTGTCCCTTTTTGTTCTTTTATCTTCATATAGTTTTTAGCACTTATCATTGGTGGATTTGTTTTTTGCTTTTTTTGCTCTCTTCTTTCTTTTTTCTTTTCTTTCTTTTTTTTACTACCTTATAATTCTTATTTACCTTAATTTTTTTAATTTTAATAGCTTTATTTTATTCTGTTTTGTTTTCTTTTTCTTTCCTTCTTTCTTTTTTTCTCCCTTTTCTTCTGAGTCGTGTGCTTGGTGCTCCAGCCAGGTGTCAGACCTGTGGCTCTGAGTGGGGAGAGACGAGTTCAGGACATTGGTCCACCAGAGACCTCTCAGCTCCACATAATATAAAATGGCAAAAGCTCTCCCTGAGATCTCCATCTCAACACTAAGACACAGCTCCACACAACGACCAGCAAACTACTGCACTGGATACCCTATGCCAAACAACTAGCCAGAGAGGAACACAAACCCACCCATCAGCAGAGAGGCTGCCGAAAATCATAAAAAGATCACAGACACACCAAAACACACCACTGGATGCGGTCCTGCCCAAAAGAAAGATAAGAACCAGCCTCATCCACCAAAACACAGTCACCAGACCCCTCCACCAGGAAGCCTACACAACCAACTGAACCAACCTTACCCACCAGGGGCAGACACCAAAAACAATGGGAACTACGAACCTGCAGCCTGCAAAATGGAGACCCCAAACACAGTAAGATAAGCAAAATGAGAAGACAGAAAAACACACAGCAGATGAAGGAGCAAGATAAAAACCCACCAGACCTAACAAATGAAGAGGAAACAGGCAGTCTTCCTGAAAAAGAATTCAGAGTAATGATACTAAAGATGATGCAAAATATTGGAAATAGAATGGAGAAAAAACAAGAAATGTTTAACAAGGACCTAGAAGAACTAAAGAGCAAACAAACAATGATGAACAACAAAATAAATGAAATTAAAAATTCTCTAGAAGTAATCAATAGCAGAATAACTGAGGCAGAAGAACGGATAAGTGACCTGGAAGATAAAATAGTGGAAATAACTACCACAGAGCAGAATAAAGAAAAAAGAATGAAAATAATAGAGGAGAGTCTCAGAGACTTCTGGGACAACATTAAACACACCAACATTCGAATTATAGGGGTCTCAGAAGAAGAAGAGAAAAAGAAGGGGACTGAGAAAATATTTGAAGAGATTATAGTTGAAAACTTCCCTAATATGGGAAAGGAAATAGTCAGTCAAGTCCAGGAAGTTCAGAGAGTCCCATACAGAATATATCCAAGGAGAAACATGCCAAGACAGATATTAATCAAACTATCAAAAATTAAATACAAAGAAAGAATAGTAAAAACAGCAAGGTAAAAACAACAAATAACAAACAAAGGAATCTTCATAAGGTTAACAGCTGATCCTTCAGCAGAAACTCTGCAAGGCAGAAGGGAGGAGCAGGACATATTTAAAGTGATGGAACAGAAAAACCTACAACCAAGATTACTCTACCCAGCAAGGATCTCATTCAGATTTGATGGAGAAATTAAAATCTTTACAATCAAAAGCTAAGAAAATTCAGCACTACCAAACCAGCTTTGCAAAAATGATAAAGGAATTTCTCTAGGCAGGAAAGAGAAGTAAAAGACCTAAAATAACAAACCTAAAAACCATATGATCATATGAACAATTGTTCAAACCATATGAACAATTAAGAAAATGGTAATAGGAACACACATATCAATAACTATCTTAAAAGAAAATTGATTAAATGCTCCAACCAAAAGACACAGACTACCTGAATGGAAACAAAAACAAGACCTGTATATATGCTGTCTACAAGAGACCCACTTCAGACCTAGGGAAACATATGACTGAAAGTGAACGGATGGAAAAAGATATTCCATGCAAATAGAAATAAAAAGAAAACTGGAGTAGCAATTCTCATATCAGACAAAATAGACTTTAAAAGAAAGACTATTAGAAGAGACTGAGAAGGACACTACATAATGATCAAGGGATCAATCCAAGAAGAAAATATAACGATTGTAAATATTTATGCACCCAACGTAGGAGCACCTCAATACATAAGGCACATGCTAACAGCCATAAAAGGGGAAATTGACAGTAACACAATCATAGTAGGGAACTGTAACACCTCACTTCCACCAATGGACAGATCATCCAAAATGAACATAAATAAGGAAACACAAGCTGTAAATTACACATTAAACAAGATGGACTTAATTGATATTTATAGGACATTCCATCTAAAAAAACAGAAAACACTTTCTTCTCAAGTGCTTACAGAACATTCTCCAGGATAGATCATATCTTGGGTCACAAATCAACCCTTGGTAAATTTAAGAAAATTGAAATCATATCAAGTATCTTTTCAAACCACAATGCTATGAGACTAGATATTAATTAAAGGAAAAAATCTGTAAAAAATATAAACACATGGAGGCTAAACAATAAACTACTAAATAACCAAGAGATCACTGAAGAAATCAGAGAGGAAATCAAAAGATACATAGAAACAAATGACAATGAAAACACGACTACACAAAAATTATGGGATGCAGAAAAAGCAGTTCTAGGAGGGAAGTTTATAGAAGTACTATCCTACCTCAAGAAACAAGAAATATCTCAAATAAACAACCTAATCTTACACCTAAAGCAATAAGAGAAAGAAGAACAAAAAAACCCCAAAGTTAACAGAAGGAAAGAAATCATAAAGATCACAGCAGAAATAAATGAAAAAGACATGAAGGAAAGGATAGCAAAGATCAATAAAACTGAAAGCCGGTTCTTTGAGAAGATAAACAAAATTGATAAACCATTAGCCAGACTTATCAAGAAAAAAATGGAGAACACTCAAATCAATAGAATTAGAAATGAAAGAGGAGAAGTAACAACTGACACTGCAGAAACACAAAGAATCAGGAGAGATTACTACAAGCAACTCTATGCCAATAAAATGGACAAACTGGAAGAAATGGACAAATTCCTAGAAATGCACAACCTACCAACACTGAACCAGGAAGAAATAGAAAATATGAACAGAGCAATCACAAGCAGTGAAATTGAAACTGTGATGAAAAATCTTCCAACAAACAAAAGCCCAGGACCAAATGGCTTCACAGGCAAATTCTATCAAACATTTAGAGAAGAGCTAACACCTATCCTTCTCAAACTCTTCCAAAATATAGCAAAGGGAGAAACACTCTGAAACTCATTCTACGAGGCCACCATCAACCTGACACCAAAACCAGACAAAGATGTCACAAAGAAAGCAAACTACAGGCCACTATCACTGATGAACATAGATGCAAAAGTTCTCAACAAAATACTAGCAAACAGAATCCAACAGCACATTAAATGAATCATACACCATGATCAAGTGGGTTTATTCCAGGAATGCAAGGATTCTTCAATACATACAAATCAATCAATGTGATACATTATATTAACAAATTGAAGGAGAAAAACCATATGATCATCTCAATAGATGCAGAGAAAGCCTTTGACAAAATCCAACACCCATTTATGATAGAAATCCTGCAGAAAGTAGGCATAGAGGGAACTTTCCTCAACATAATAAAGGACATATATGACAAACCCACAGCCAACATCGTCCTCAATGGTGAAAAACTGAAAGCACTTCCACTAAGATCAGGAACAAGACAAGGTTGCCCACTCGCACCACTATTATTCAACATAGTTTTGGAAGTTTTAGCCACAACAATCAGAGAAGAAAAGAAATAAAATGAATCCAAACCGGAAAAGAACAAGTAAAGTTGTCACTGTTTGCAGATGACATGATATTCTACACAGAGAATCCTAAATATGCTACCAGAAAACTACTAGAGCTATTCAATGAATTTGGTAAAGTAGCAGGATACAAAATTAATGCACAGAAATCTCTTGCATTCCTATACACTAATGATGAAAAATCTGAAAGTGAAATTAAGAAAGCACTCTCATTTACCATTGCAAGAAAAGAATAAAATATCTAGGAATAAACCTACCTAAGGAGACAAAAGACCTGTATGCAGAAAATTATAAGACACTGATGAAAGAAATTAAAGATGATACAAATAGATGGAGTGATATACCATGTTCTTGGATTGGAAGAATCAACATTGTGAAAATGACTCTACTACCCAA
Organism: Pseudorca crassidens; assembly: GCF_039906515.1. Classification (NCBI taxonomy): domain Eukaryota; kingdom Metazoa; phylum Chordata; class Mammalia; order Artiodactyla; family Delphinidae; genus Pseudorca; species Pseudorca crassidens. The sequence goes on along the minus strand of NC_090317.1, from coordinate 73,922,319 downwards.
AGCAATCTACAGATTCAATGCAATCCCTATCAAACTACCACTGGCATTTTTCACAGAACTAGAACAAGAAATTTCACAATTTGTATGGAAACACAAAGGACCCCGAATAGCCAAAGTAATCTTGAGAACGAAAAATAGAGCTGGACAAATCAGGCCCCCTGACTTCAGACTATACTACAAATCTACAGTAATCAAGATAGTATGGTACGGGCACAAAAACAGAAAGATAGATCAATGGAACAGGATAGAAAGCCCAGAGATCATCCCACGCACATATGGTCACCTTATCTTTGATAAAGGAGGCAAGAATATACAGTGGAGAAAAGACAGCCTCTTCAATAAGTGGTGCTTGGAAAACTGAACACGTATATTTAAAGAATGAAATTAGAACACTTCCTAACACCATACACAAAAATAAACTCAAAATGGATTAAAGACCTAAATGTAAGGCCAGACACCATCAAACTCTTAGAGAAAAACATAGGCAGAACACTCTATGACATAAATCACAGCAAGATCCTTTTTGACCCACCTCCTAGAGAAATTGAAATAAAAACAAAAATAAACAAATGGGACCTAATGAAACTTCAAAGCTTTTGCACAGCAAAGGAAACCATAAACAAGACCAAAAGACAACCCTCAGAATGGGAGAAAATATTTGCAAATGAAGCAACTGACAAAGGATTAATTTCCAAAATTTACAAGCAGCTCATGCAGCTCAATAACAAAAAAACAAACAACCCAATCCAAAAATGGGCAGAAGACCTAAATAGACATTTCTCCAAAGAAGATATACAGACTGCCAACAAACACATAAAAGAATGCTCAACAACATTAATCATTAGAGAAATGCAAATCAAAACTACAATGAGATATCATCTCACACCAGTCAGAATGGCCATCATCAAAAAATCTAGAAACAATTAATGCTGGACAGGGTGTGGCAAAAAGGGAACCCTCTTGCACTGCTGGTGGGAATGTGAATTGGTACAGCCACTGTGGAGAACAGTATGGAGGTTCCTTAAAAAACTAAAAATAGAACTACCATATTACCCAGCAATCCCACTACTGGGCATATACCCTAAGAAAACCATAATTCAAAAAGAGTCATGTACCAAAATGTTCACTGCAGCTCTATTTACAATAGCCCGGAGATGGAAACAACCTAAGTGCCCATCATCAGATGAATGGATAAAGAAGATGTGGCACATATATACAATGGAATATTACACAGCCATAAAAAGAAATAAAATTGAGCTATTTGTAATGAGGTGGATAGACCTAGAGTCTGTCATACAGAGTGAAGTAAGTCAGAAAGAGAAAGACAAATACCGTATGCTAACACATATATATGGAATTTAAGAAAAAAAAATGTCATGAAGAACCTAGGGGTAAGACAGGAATAAAGACGCAGACCTACTGGAGAACGGACTTGAGGATATGGGGAGGGAGAAGGGTGAGCTGTGACAAAGTGAGAGAGAGGCATGGACATATATACACTACCAAACGTAAGGTAGATAGCTAGTGGGAAGCAGCCGCATTGCACAGGGATATCGGCTCAGTGCTTTGTGTCCGCCTGGAGGGGTGGGATAGGGAGGGTGGGAGGGAGGGAGACGCAAGAGGGAAGAGATATGGGAACATATGTATATGTATAACTGATTCACTTTGTTATAAAGCAGAAACTAACACACCATTTTAAAGCAATTATACCCCAATAAAGATGTTAAAAATAATCAAATGCCTATAATAGATATATAGAAGATATGCAAGGCCTTTGCATAGAAAACTATAAAACATTATAAGAAAAACACTACAAATAGAACTACCATATTACCCAGCAATCCCACTACTGGGCATATACCCTGAGAAAACCATAATTCAAAAAGATTCATGTACCAAATGTTCATTGCAGCTCTATTTACAATAGCCAGGACATGAAAGCCACCTAAGTGTCTACAATCAGATGAATGGATAAAGAAGATGTGGCACATATATACAATGGAATATTACTCAGCCTTAAAAAGAAATGAAATTGAGATATTTGTATTGAGGTGGATGGACCTGGAGTCTGTCATACAGAGTGAAGTAAGTCAGAAAGAAAAAGACAAATACCGTATGCTAACACATATATATGGAATTTAAGAAAAAAATGTCATGAAGAACCTAGGGGTAAGGCAGGAATAAAGACGCAGACCTACTAGAGAACAGACTTGAGGTTATGGGGAGGGGGAAGGGTGAGCTGTGACAGGGCGAGAGAGAGTCTTGGACATATACACACTAACAAACGTAGTAAGGTAGATAGCTAGTGGGAAGCAGCCGCATGGCACAGGGATATTGGCTCGGTGCTTTGTGACAGCTTGGAGGGGTGGGATAGGGAGGGTGGGAGGGAGGGAGACGCAAGAGGGAAGAGATATGGGAACATATGTATATGTATAACTGATTCACTTTGTTATAAAGCAGAAACTAACACACCATTGTAAAGCAATTTTACCCCAATAAAGATGTTAAAAAAAATAAAATAAAAATAAATAAAAATAAACAGAAGGCAACCCTAGGTTAGATTCCACAATTTTATAAGAAATATTACCCAGAGTCTGGGAATCACTGCATAAACCATGCTCGAAACTGGGTAGTCTCAACACATACACATTGAATTTAATTACCAGAAATTAGCAGTCATATAAGCAAGCACAGATCATATATAATAAACAATATTAAAATTTTAATTAATTGGTTTTATACCTATGTATTCCTGGAAAACATATTTTCAATAAAATCTATTAAATATTCAAAATAAAAAAACAAAAAACAAAAAAACAAAAGGTAACTATGTAAGGTGATGGATAAGTTAACTAAACTTATTGTGATAATGATCTTGCAATCTATACATATTATCAAATCTTCATGTTGTACACTTGAAACTTACACAACGTTATATGTCAATTACATCTCAATAAAGCTGGAAAAAATGTCTAAAAAAAAAACTACAATGAGATATCATCTCACATCTGTCAGAATGGCCATCATCAAAACATCTACAAACAAGAAATGCTCGAGAGGGTGTGGAGTAAAGGGAACCCTCTTGCACTGTTGTTGGGAATGTAAATTGATACAGCCACTATGGAAAACAGTATGGAGGTTCCTTAAAAAACTAAAAATAGAACTTTCATATGACCCAGCAATCCCACTTCCAGGCATGTACCCTGAGAAAACCATAATTCAGAAAGAGTCATGTAGCACAATGTTCATTGTAGCTCTATTTACAATAGCCAGGACATGGAAGCAATCTAAGTGTCCATCGACAGATGAATGGATAAAGAAGATGTGGCACATATATACAATGGAATATTACTCAGCCATAAAAAGAAACAAAATTGAGTTATTTGTAATGAGGTGGATGAACCTAGAGTCTGTCATACAGAGTGAAGTAAGTAAGAAAGAGAAAAATAAATACTGTATGCTAACACATATATATAGAATCTAAACAAAAATGGTTCTGAAGAACCTAGGGGCAGGACAGCAATAAAGATGCAGACATAGAGAATGGACTTGAGGACATGGGGAGGGAGATGTGTAAGCTGGGACGAAGTGAGAGAGTGGCATGGACTTATATATACTACCAAATGTAAAATAGATAGCTAGTGGGAAGCAGCTGAACAGCATAGGGAGATCAGCTTGGTGCTTTGTGACCACCTAGAGGGGTGGGAAAGGGAGGGTGGGAGGGAGATGCAAGAGGGAGGAGATATATGTATATATATATAGCTGGTTCACTCTGTTATGAAGCAGAAACTAACACACCATTGTTAAGCAATTATACTCCAATAAAGATGTTTAAAAAAAAAGAAAGAAAGAAAGATCTGCTTAACTCAGCAAGTCAATTTTTCTGCATGGCCAATGCACAATGTTACAAAATCATGCTTGCGTAAACAATCGGTTCAAAGTGCAAGATAGACCAATGGGTTTTGATGAAATGGAGTATAAAATTTCATTGATATAGTTCCAGATTTCACATAATAACTAATCTTTAAGAAACTACTACTCGAAAATTTTGGTGTGAAATTAAAGAAGTATATCCATACTATCTGAAAAGTCTATTAAAATTCTCCTTTTTCCAAGTACATATCTGAGTGAGGCTGTATTTTCTTCATATTTTTCAACGCAAACACAAATCGCAACAGAGTGAATGCAAAAGTGGATATGAGAATCCAGCTATTTTCTTTTTTTTTTTGATAGAAGTTTATTTTATTATTATAGTTGACTTACAATATTGTGTTAGTTTCAGGTGTACTGCACAGTGATTCAGTTTTTTTGCAGATTATATTCCATTATAGTTTATTACAGGATATTGAGTACAATTACCTGTGCTATACAGTAAACCTTTGTTGCTTATCTATTTTATGTATAGTAAATAGTCTGTATCTGTTAAAAATAAATTAAATAAATAAACATAAAAAAAGAAGGTGGCGGGCTTCCCTGGTGGCGCAGTGGTTGAGAGTCCACCTGCCGATGCAGGGGACACGGGTTCGTGCCCCCGTCTGGGAAGATCCCACATGCCACGGAGCGGCTGGGCCCGTGAGCCATGGCCGCTGAGCCTGCGCGTCTGGAGCCTGTGCTCTGCAGCGGGAGAGGCCACAGCAGTGAGAGGCCCACGCACCGCGATGAAGAGTGGCCCCCGCTTGCCACAACTAGAGAAAGCCCTCGCACAGAAACGAAGACCCAACACAACAAAAATTAATTAATTAATTAATTAACTCCTATCCCCAACATCTTTAAAAAAAAAAAAAAACATTCGCAGAGATTTTGAAAGAGACTGAGCCAGGGCCCTCTTTCTCCCAGCTGGTAAGTGATCACCTATCTCAGCTTTCAAAAGAGTTTGAGGGGACGTCCTTGGTAGGGCAGTGGTTAGGAATCTGCCTGCCAATGCAGGGGACACGAGTTTGATCCCTGGTCCAGTAAGATCCCACATGCCGCAGAGCAGCTAAGCCCGTGCACCACAACTAATGAGCCTGTGTGCCAGAAGTACTGAAGCCTGGGCACCTAGAGTCCATGTTCCACAACAAGAGAAGCCACCTCTATATGAAGCCTGCACACCACAACGAAGAGTAGCCCCCGCTCGCCACAAGAGAAAGCCCAGGCAGCAAAGAAGACCCAACACAGCCAAAAAATAAATAAATAATTTTTTAAAGTAAAAAACAAAGAGTTTGAGCATTACTTCCCAACCACAAAGGACCCCTGAACTGGGAAGGAATGAATCCGCAACCCATTTGTGAATAAGCCAGGTGAATCGACTTCGCCCGTGCTAGAAGAGGATCAACTGCTTAAGATCACAAATGATGGTGGCCTTAAAAGTGTGTTTGAGACAACTTCAAATCTCCATATGTTCTGGATTAAAGTCAAGGCAGAATATCCTGAGATTGCCACAAAAGCACTGAAAAGCCTGCTTCCATTTCCAACATCGTATCTTTGTGAAGCAGGGTTTTCTGCAGTGACAGCAACCGAAACGAGATTACAGAGTAGACTGGACATAAGCAACACACTTCGGGTGTCACTGTCTCCCAGCACCCCCAGATGGGACCATCTAGTTGCAGGAAAACAAGCTCAGGGCTCCCGCTGATTCTGCATTATGGTGAGTTGTATAATTATTTCATTATATATTACAATGTAATATAACTAGAAATAAAGTGCACAATAAATACAATGTGCTTGAATCAACTCAAACCATCCCCCCAACTCCGGTCTGTGGAAAAATTGTCTTCCCTGAAACCGGTCCCTGGGGACCACTGCAGTAGAGAAAGGAGAGCAAAAGAGTAAGTTTACAGTGGAGATAAACACCACCTGATAAACACCACCTCAGGAAGGTCAACATCAACAGATAAAAATCATGCTGATAGTATGTATCCTTGATATGATGTGATGAAAATGGTACTTAAAGTGTGCTCTTCCTCCCAACAATCCATAACTCTAGTTTTATCTTATCGCCTGTCTAAGAAAAACGTCAGACAAATTCCAATAGTGGGACATCCTACAGAATACCTGACCAGTACTCCAGAATTCTCAAGGAAAGTCTGAAAACCTACCACAGCCAAGAGAAGCCTAAGGAGACGTGACAACTACCTGTAATGTGGGATCCCAGCTGGGACCCTGAAACAGAAAAAGGACATTAGGTAAAAACTAAGGAACTCTGAAGAAACTTTGGACTTTGGTTAATGTATTGGTTCATTAATTTTTTTAAAAAGTTCCGTACTTATGTAATATGTTAATGATAAGGAAAACCAGGTGCAGAATTTATAGGAATCTCTGTAATATCTTCTCAATTATTCTGTAGATTTGAAACTTTTCTGAAAAAATGAAGTCTGTTTTTAAATATTTGATAAACCAAAAGGTGACATAGTCCATCTTACTGTGGTTCTTATTTACATTCTTTTGATTAAAGGTGATGTTAAACAGCTTTTCACAGGTTTTTTGCCCATGGATATTTTTCTTGCATGATTTTCCTGTTCGTGTCTTTGCCCATTTTTCTACTGGAATATTTATCTCTTTAATAGGTTGTTAGATGAAGGAAATTAACCGTTGTCTGTCACATGTGCTTTTTTCCAATTTGTCATTGCCTTTCAATCTTCTTTATGGCACTTTCTGCTGCACGGAAATTTTTCATTTTTATGTAGTCAAATCTGTCGATCTTCCCTTTATGCTTTGTTCATTTCATATCATGCTTGAAAAGGCTTCTGCTACCTTGAGATTATAGAAATGTTCCCTCATGTTTCCTTCTACTGGGTTTATGGTTTCATTTTTTTTCAAATTTTATATTTTTATACCCCAAATTTGTATGGTATAGTTAGGCACTAATCCATCTCTATTTTCTAAATAATTAGCTAGTAGTCCCAATAGCGTTTATTGAATATTTCTTTTCCCTAGTAAACTGCTGTGACTTTTTTTTTTTTTTGCGGTACGCAGGTCTCTCACTGTTGTGGCCTCTCCCGTTGTGGAGCACAGGCTCCGGACGCGCAGGCTCAGCGGCCATGGCTCACGGGCCCAGCCGCTGCGTGGCATGTGGGCTCTTCCCGGATCGGGGCATGAACCCGTGTCCCCTGCATCGGCAGGCGAACTCTCAACCACTGTGCCACCAGGGAAGCCCCTGCTGTGACTTTTATAACACAATAAATTCCACACTTGGCTTTTTCTGGATTTTCTATTTTGGTTTTTTTTTATGATTAAAAATAATCAACAGGGCTTCCCTGGTGGTGCAGTGGTTGAGAGTCCGCCTGCCGATGCAGGGGACGCAGGTTCGTGCCCCGGTCCAGGAGGATCCCACATGTCGCAGAGCGGCTGGGCCCGTGAGCCATGGCTGCTGAGCCTGCGCGTCTGGAGCCTGTGCTCCGCAACGGGAGAGGCCACAACGGTGAGAGGCCCGTGTACCACAAAAAAAAAAATAATAATAATCAACAGACTTTATTATATTATTACAGTTTTACATGTACAGAATAATTGAGCAGATAGTACAGTGAGTTCCACATACCCACACCCTCTTTCCACTCCTGCATATAGTTTTCCTTAACAGTAATGTTTTGCATTGGTGGGGTGCATTTGTTACAATTACTTAATCAATATGGATACATTTCTCAGTATGAATTTTAATTTGCATTTCTCTATGAGTGAGGTGGAAAATCTTTTTTTTTAATTTAACATTTTTATTGGAGTATAATTGCTTTACAATAGTGTGTTAGTTTCTGCTTTAAAACAAAGTGAATCAGTTATACATATACATATATCCCCATATCTCTACACTCTTGCGTTTCCCTCTCTCCGACGCTCCCTATCCCACCCCTCTAGATGGTCACAAAGCACCGAGCTGATTTCCCTGTGCTATGCGGCTGCTTTGCACTAGTTATCTATTTTATATTTGGTAGTGTATATATGTCCATGCCACTATCTCACTTTGTCCCATCTTACCCTTCCACCTCCCCATATCTTCAAGTCCATTCTCTAGTAGGTCTGTGTCTTTATTCCCATCCTGCCCCTAGGTTCTTCATGACCTTTTTTTTTTTTAGACTGCATATATATGTGTTAGCATACGGAAATTATTTTTCTATTACTGACGTACTTCACTCTGTAAGACAGATTCTAGGTCCATCCACCTCACTACAAATAATTTAGTTCCTTTTTATGGCTGAGTAATATTCCATTGTATATATGTGCCACATCTTCTTTATCCATTCATCTGTTGATGGACACTTAGATTGCTTCCATGTCCTGGCTATTGTAAATAGAACTGCAATGAACATTGTGGTACATAACGCTTTTGAATTATGGTTTTCTCAGGGTATATGCCCAGTAGTGGGATTGCTGGGTCATATGGTAGTTCTATTTTTAGCTTTTTAAAGGAACTTCCATACTGTTTTACACAGTGGCTGTATCAATTTACATTCCCACCAACAGTGCAAGAGGGTTCCCTTTTCTCCACACCCTCTCCAGCATTTACTGTTTGTAGATTTTTTGATGATGACCATTCTGACCAGTGTGAGATGATATCTCATTGTAGTTTTGATTTGCATTTCTCTAATGATTAATGGTGTTGAGCATTCTTTCATATGTTTGTGGCAATCTGTATATCTTCTTTGGAGAAATGTCTATTTAGGTCTTCTGCCCATTTTTGGATTGGGTTGTTTGTTTTTTTGATATTGTGCTGTATGAGTTGCTTGTATGTTTTGGAGACTAATCCTTTGTCAGTTGCTTCATTTACAAATATTTTCTCCCATTATGAGGGTTGTCTTTTCATCTTGTTTATGGTTTCTTGGCTGTGCCAAAGCTTTTAAGTTTCATTAGGTCCCATTTCTTTATTTTTGATTTTTATTCCATTTCTCTAGGAGGTGGGTCTAAAAGGATCTTGCTGTGATTTATGTCATAGAGTGTTCTGCCTATGTTTTCCTCTAAGAGTTTGATGGTGTCTGGTCTTACATTTAGGTCTTTAATCCATTTTGAGTTTATTTTTGTGTATGGTGTTAGGGAGTGTTCTAATTTCATTCTTCCATGTGCAGCTGTCCTGTGTCACCAGCACCACTTATTGAAGAGGCTGTCTTTTCTCCACTGAATAGTCTTGCCTCCTTTATCAAAGATAAGGTGACCATATGTGCATGGGTTTGTCTCTGGGCTTTCTATCCTGTTCCATTGATCCATATTTCTGTTTTTCTGCCAGTACCATACTGTCTTGATTACTGTAGCTTTGTAGTATAATCTGAAGTCACGGAGCCTGATTCCTCCAGCTCTGTTTTTCTTTCTCAAGTTTACTTTGTCTATTCGGGGTCTTTTGTGTTTCCATACAAATTGTGAAATTTTTTGTTCCAGTTCTGTGAAAAATGACACTGGTAGTTTGATAGGGATTGCATTGAACCTGTAGATTGCTTTGGGTAGTAGAGTCATTTTCACAATGTTGATTCTTCCAATCCAAGAACATGGTATATCTCTCCATCTATTTGTATCATCTTTAATTTCTTTCATCAGTGTCTTATAATTTTCTGCATACAGGTCTTTTGTCTCCTTAGGTAGGTTTATTCCTAGATATTTTATTCTTTTTCTTGCAATGGTAAATGGGAGTGTTCCCTTAATTCCTCTTTCAGATTTTTCATCATTAGTGTATAGGAATGCCAGAGATTTTTGTGCATTAATTTTGTATCCTGCTACTTTACCAAATTCATTGATTAGCTCTAGTAGTTTTCTGGTAGCATCTTTAGGATTCTCAATATATAGTATCATGTCATCTGCAAACAGTGACAGCTTTACTTCTTCTTTTATGATTTGGATTCCTTTTATTTATTTTTCTTCTCTGATTGCTGTGGCTAAAACTTCCAAAACTAAGTTGAATAATAGTAGTGAGAGTGGACAACCTTGTCTTGTTCCTGATGTTAGTGGAAATGGTTTCAGTTTTTCACCATTGAGAATGATGTTGGCTGTGGGTTTGTCATATATGGCCTTTATTATGTTGAGGAAGGTTCCCTCTATGCCTACTTTCTGGCGGGATTTTATCATAAATGGGTGTTGAATTTTGTCAAAAGCTTTTTCTGCATCTATTGAGATGATCATATGGTTTTTCTCCTTCAGTTTGTTAATATGGTGTATCACATTTATTAATTTGCATATACTGAAGTAGCCTTGTATTCCTGGGATAAACCCCACTTGATCATGGTGTATGATCCTTTTAATGTGCTTTTGGATTCTGTTTGCTAGTATTTTGTTCAGGATTTTTGCATCTATGTTCAGTGATATTGGCCTGTAGTTTTCTTTCTTTGTGACACCTTTGTCTGATTTTGGTATCAGGGTGATGGTGGCCTCGTAGAATGAGTATGGAAGTGTTGCTTCCTCTGCTATATTTTGGAAGGATTTGAGAAGGATGGGTGTTAGCTCTTCTCTAAATGTTGTACAGAATTCGCCTGTGAAGCCATCGGGTCCTGAGCTTCTGTTTGTTGGAAGATTTTTAATGACATTTTCAATTTCAGTGCTTGTGATTGGTCTGTTCATATTTTCTATTTCTTCCTGGTTCAGTATCAGAAGGTTGTGCATTTCTAAGAATTTGTCCATTTCTTCCGTGTTGTCCATTTTATTGGCATATTGTTGCTTGTAGTAATCTCTCATGATCCTTTGTATTTCTGCAGTGTCAGTTGTTACTTCTCCTTTTTTATTTCTAATTCTATTGATTTGAGTCTTCTCCATTTTTTTCTTGATGAGTCTGGCTAATGGTTTATCAATTTTGTTTATCTTGTAAAAAACCAGCTATCAGTTTTATTGATCTTTGCTATTGTTTCCTTCATTTCTTCTTCATTTATTTCTGATCTGATCTTTATGATTTCTTTCCTTCTGTGAACTTTGGGGTTTTTTTGTTCTTCTTTCTCTAATTGCTTTAGGTTTAATGTTAGATTGTTTATTTGAGATGTTTATTGTTTCTTAAGGTAGGATTGTATTGCTATAAACTTCCCTCTTAGAACTGCTTTTGTTGCATCCCATAGAATTTGGGTTGTCGTGTTTTCCTTGTCATTTGTTTCTAGGTATCTTTTGATATCCTCTTTGATTTCTTCAGTGATCTCTTGGTTATTTATTAAGTAGTGTACTGTTTAGCCTCCATGTGTTTGTATTTTTTAAAGATTTTTTCCTCTAACTGATATCTACTCTCATAGCATCGTGCTTGGAAAAGATACTTGATAAGATTTCAATTTTCTTAAATTTACCAAGGCTTGATTTGTGACCCAAGATATGATCTATCTTGGAGAATGTTCCATGAGCACTTGAGGAGAAAGTGTATTCTGTTTGTTTTTGGATGGAATGTCCTATAAATATCAATTAAGTCCATCTTGTTCAATATATCATTTTAAGCTTGTGTTTCCTTATTTATTTTCATTTTGGATGATCTGTCCATTGGTGAAAGTGGGGTGTTAACGTCCCCTACAATGATAGTGTTACTGTCGATTTCCCCTTTTATGGCTGCTAGCATTTGCCTTATGTATTGAGCTGCTCCTATGTTGGGTGCATAAATATTTACAATTGTTATACCTTCTTCTTGGTTTGGTCCCTTGATCATTATGTAGTGTCCTTTTTCTCTTGTAATAGTCTTTCTTTTAAAGTCTATTTTGTCTGTTATGAGATTTGCTACTCCAGTTTTCTTTTGATTTCCATTTGCATGGAATATCTTTTCCCATCCACTCATTTTCAGTCTGTATGTGTCCCTAGGTCTGAAGTGGGTCTCTTGTACACAGCATATATATGGGCCTTTTATTTGTATCCATTCTGCCGGTCTATGTCTTTTGGTTGGAGTATTTAATCCATTTACATTTAAGGTAATTATCGATATATATGTTCCTATTACCATTTTCTTAATTGTTTTGGGTTTGTTATTGTTGGTCTTTTCCTTCTCTTGTGTTCCTTGCCTAAACAAGTTCCTTTAGCATTTGTTGTAAAGCTGGTTTGGTGGTGCTGAATTCTCTTAGCTTTTGTTTTTCTGTAAAGATTTTAATTTCTCTGTCAAAATCTGAATGAGTTCCTTGCTGGGTAGAGTAATCTTGATTGTAGGTGTTTCCCCTTCACTTTAAATATATCCTGCCACTCCCTTCTGGCTTGCAGAGTTTCTGCTGAATGATCAGCTGTTAACTTTATGGGGATTCCCTTGTATGTTATTTGTTGTTTTTCTCTTGCTGTTTAGTATTTTTTCTTTGTATTTAATTTTTGATAATTTGACTAATATGTGTCTTGATGTGTTTCTCCTTGGATTTATCCTGTATGGGACTCTCTGTACTTCCTGGACTTGATTATTTCCTTTTCCATATTACAGAATTTTTCAACTATAATCTCTTCAAATATTTTCTCAGTCCCTTTATTTTCTCTTCTTCTTCTGGGATCCCTATAATTCGAATGTTGGTGCATTTAATGTTGTCCCAGAGATCTCTGAGACTGTCCTCAATTCTTTTCATTCTTTTTTCTTTATTCTGCTCTGCAGTAGTTATTCCACTATTTTATCTTCCAGGTCACTTATCCGTTCTTCTACCTCTGTTATTCTGCTATTGATCCTTCTAGAGAATTTTTAATTTCATATACTGTGTTGTTCATCACTGTTTGTTTGCTCTTTCGTTCTTCTAGGTCCTTGTTAAACGTTTCTTGTATTTTCTCCATTCTATTTTCAAGATTTTGGGTCATCTTTACTATCATTATTCTGAATTCTTTTTCAGGTAGACTGCATATTTCATCTTCATTTGTTAGGTCTGGTTGTTTTTTACCTTGCTCCTTCATCTGCTGTGTGTTTCTCTGTCTTCTTATATTGCTTAACTTACTGTGTTTGTGGTCTCCTTTTCTCAGGCTGCAGGTTCGTAGTTCCCATTGTTATTGGTGTCTGTCCCCAGTGGCTAAGGTTGGTTCAGTGGGTTGTGTAGGCTTCCTGGTGGAGGGGACTAGTGCCTGTGTTCTGGTGGATGAGGCTGGATCTTGTCTTTCTGGTGGGCAGGTCCACGTCTGGTGGTGTGTTTTGGGGTGTCTGTGGACTTATTATGATTTTAGGCAGCCTCTCTGCTAATGGGTGGCATTGTGTTCCTGCCTTACTAGTTGTTTGGCATAGGGTGTCTGGCACTGGTGTCTGGCTTGCTGGTCATTGAGTGGAGCTGGGTCTTGGCATTGAGATGGAGATCTCTGGGAGATTTTTGCCATTTGATATTACGTGGAGCTGGGAGGTCTCTTGTGGACCAATGTCCTGAACTTGGCTCTCCCACCTCTGAGGCACAGCCCTGATGCCTGGCTGAAGCACCAAGAGCCTGTCATGCACACGGCTTTTGGAAGGTCTGAGGTCTTCTGCTGGCGTTCCGTAGGTGTTCTGTTGGAGTTGTTCCACCTGTAGATGTATTTCTGATGTATTTGTGGAGAGGAAGGTGATCTCCATGTCTTACTCTTCTGCCCTCCTGAATCTCCTCCCTGGATTTTCTATTTTGATTCCACTGATGTATCTCTCTATTCCTAGGATAATGCTACAGTATCTTAATTATTGTAACTTTGTAATAAATTTTAGTATCTGGTTGGGTAAATCCTCCCTTAGTTTTATTTATCAGAATTTCCTTGCAACTCCTTAATATTTATTCTTCCTGATAAACTTTAGAATAATTTTTTAAATTTCAAAAAAAATCAAAACAACCCTCAAGACTCTTGGAATTTTCATTGGGAGAATGTATAGTTTAATTATGAGAGAATGGGCAACTCTTACAATATTGCATCTTCCTATCTAAGAACAAGGTATGTTTCACTATTTATCAAAGTCTTTTATATTTCTCCGTAGAATTTTACACTTTTCTTCATATGGGTCTTGCACTTTTTTGTTAAATTTATATTCCTAGGTATTTATACTTTTCATATACATGTCTTAAACTTTTGTAAAATTTATATTCCTAGGCATTCTATGCTTGCTATTGCTATTGGCAATTGAATTTTTTCACCATTACATTTTCTAATCTATATTATTGATGTATAAGTAGCTACTGAGGCAGGGATTAATAAATGAGTTTGTGGGCTTCCCTTGTGGCGCAGTGGTTGAGAGTCCACCTGTCGATGCAGGGGACACGGGTTTGTGCCCCGGTCCGGGAAGATCCCACATGCCGCGGAGCAGCTGGGCCCGTGAGCCATGGCCACTGAGCCTGCGTGTCCAGAGCCTGTGCTCCGCAACGGGAGAGGCCACAACAGTGAGAGGCCCGCATACCGCAAAAAATAAATAAATAAATAAATGAGCTTGCATAAATATGTATATATGCATTAATACATACACCTCCCACACACATTCATTGAAACAGAGACTTCCGAGGGTTGGAGACTTCTTTGGCCCTGGAGGATCCAAGTTCCCATTACTTTCTCCCCTGAGCGTCTGTCTCCAGCTGAAGGCAATTATCCCAAGTGGGAAGGAGAACTATTAGCAATGAAGACTACCAGTGCAGTGGCTTAGAGAAAGGTCTCTGGGGTCAGACTGCCTGGGATCAAATTCTAGCTCCACCATTTCCCAACTGTGTGACATTTGACAAGTAACTTGATATGTCTATGCTACCATTCCCCCACATGTAAAATGACAATGATAACAATAGTACGTACTTCATAGGATTGTTCAACATTTAGATGAATTAATACAAAGTATTCAAAACAGTGACTTGCAATAGTCAACACTACCTATTACAAAAATTACCTTGAGCATCCCCTTTCTCAATCCTCTACCATTCACACCATAGAACATCACTGTTTTTCTTTTTTTTTAACTTGTCATATATAAGGTTTTTATATACAATCAGTATGCACTAACAGTTTATATTGAGTCAATCAATTTTATCTAAAATGTTATTTGGCTATATAGCACAAATATGAAAATGGAAAATAAATGGATTTACAAAAATTTTGGCTGTATTGTATTCAGAAAATATTCATACACCTACCCTTTTAAGCCAAATGCATGTGAAAAAAATGTTTCCAGAGCATGTAGTTTAGATTTTACATATAATCTTACCATTTTGTTACTACAAACACAATACTGAGAAAGAAAAGAAAGAAAGAAGAAAAGAAAAGAAAGAGGAAGAAATAAAATGTATTTAATGAAATATTCAATGTAAAAAAAGGACTAATGGAACTCAGTTGCCCCTTTGCCCAGTTTTACATAATAAACAATCATCCCATCAAGACAAATCATTAAAAGTGTTAATCACATTACATAGTTTTTAAATCATGGCAATTGAAAACACCTAAGGAAAAAGAGAAATTCAGTTCATGCCAGAAGTATGATGTCTTCCTAGGCAGCCAGACAACCAGAACCACAAGCAGGGAGTGGAGGTGGTGGAGATGAGGGGGGATGGGGAGAAATGCCCTCTCT
Organism: Pseudorca crassidens; assembly: GCF_039906515.1. Lineage (NCBI taxonomy): Eukaryota > Metazoa > Chordata > Mammalia > Artiodactyla > Delphinidae > Pseudorca > Pseudorca crassidens. The sequence continues at coordinate 73,906,955 of NC_090317.1, read as the reverse complement.
CAGAAACCAGAGTTGTGGAGGCAATGTTACAGGTTCACCCTGGTAAATTATATGACCAGAAAGCTTTGAGGCCTTGCTTTCTGGTTTCAGCTAATGGCAACAATCAAGAACGGACATTAGGCTGAAATCTATCCAAAGGATCAACTGAGAGGGCTTCAAATTCTTGTTCCACTAGGACAAGTTATCTTTTGCTCCCCTGGCAGATACATTTCCTTCTTTCCTCAACAAATATTTATTGAGCATTTACTATATGAGGATAAAGCAGTGATCCAAAAAGAAGTGGTTTCTCTCTTCCCAGAGGTTACATATGAGTAGAAAATAGAAAAGTAAACTAGTAAACAAATACACAAGATAACTTTAGATAGTGGTAAGTGTTAAGAAGATTATTAAGCAATGGGATGTGATAGAGAGTGACTGAGGGTTCACTTTACATAGGGTAGTCAGAGAAGGCCTATCTTAAAGAGGAGATATTTGAGTTGAAATACCGAAGATGTATGAAAGAAGATTATTACAGCAAGAACAAAGGCCTTGAGGTAAAAATGATAAAGTATGTTTGAAAAAACAAAGAGGTCAGTATGGTTGAAATTCCTGCCACACTATTCACAATAGCCAGGACATGGAAGCAACCTAGATGTCCATCGACAGAGGAATGGATAAAGAAGATGTGGTACATATACACAATAGAATATAACTCAGCCATAAAAAAGAATGTCATTTGCAGCAACATGGATGGACCTTGAGATTATCATACTAAGTGAAGTAAGTCAGACAGAGAAAGACAAATATATGATATCACTTATATGTTGAATGTAAAAAAATTACACAAATAAACTTATTTATAAAACAGACTCACAGACATAGACAACAAATTTATGGTTATGAAGGGGTTGTGAACCTTATGAAGGTTGGGGGGATAAATTGGGAATTGGGATTAACAGATACACACTACTATATATAAAATAGATAAACAACAAAGACCTACTGTATAGCACAGGGAACTATATTCAATATCTTGTAATAACCTATAATGGAAAAGAATCTGAAAAAAATATATATATATATAACTGAATCACTGTGCTGTACACCTGAAACTAACACAACATTGTAAATCAACTATACCTCAATTTTTAAAAATTATCTCCAAGTCTTAAAAAAGAACGAAAAGAAATTCTTGCCACAATGCTATTCCAGAAGTTCATTTCTGTGGACAGTAGAAATTCTGAATATAATCCACAGGGACGTTTGGTGGCTTCATATCTAAATCTAACAGGACGCTCCCCTGCTTGTACCACATGATATCCTAGCGCCTTCATTCAAAGGCTGACCCAAATGTCCTGTACGACCATTATGCTTCACCCAGAATCCCATGGCCTCAATAATGAGAATGCCATTGCTGTCACTTCCCTGCACTACCTGTCACCACTCGGTCAATGCCTTGGGAAAGGTCCAGGCTGCCAACGACACCCTGAAGGAAGCATCTCTGTTGCCAAACACTGCTCATCACGATGGGGGTGCTGAACATTTAGGGAACCTGGCCTGGCTCTCCTCCTGCCCCACCTGCCCAGCCAATCCTAATCTAAAATAGAGAAGCTACTACTGGCCCCATGCCAGATCTCTGAAATTATTAACCACTCCTCCCACTGCCTCAACATTACCTACAGCAATATGTTCCACAGGTCTCATGGGCTTCTGCTGATTTCACTGTTTCCTGCTGCCACAATAGCACCCACTTCACTATGGCAAACTACTTAGGATATTCTATAGCTTTACATATTTATTTTCTGTCTTCCTCCACTAAAATGTAAACTCCATGAGAGAGGAGACTTGTCTCTTATTCATTGCTATATTTCTAGTGCCTACCACATAGTTGATGCTTCATAAACATCTGTTGAATGAATGAATTTTAATTACAGCTTCCTTGTTAGGACTGGTCTTTTGTATCTATTTCTAGATTCTCTATTCTGTTCCATTGGCCACTTTGTCTTCTCTTGTACCAATACCACTCTCTAAATCACTATAGCTCTATGTCAGTCTTAATATGAGGCAGAGTGAACCCCCCCAAACTGTTCTTCAAAATTATCTAGTGTGGATTTTTTTTCTTTTTAAAAAATTATTTATTTATTTATTTATTTATTGGCTGCGTGGCTTGCAGTAACTTAGTTCCCCGATCAGGGCTTGAACTTGCACCCTCAACAGTGAAAGTGCAGAGTCCTAACCACTGGACCGCCAGGGAATTCCCTAGTGTGGATTTTAAAAGTGTGGAATCTGGAGCCAAATTTCCTGGGTTTAAGTTCTGGTCCTGCTGCTTACTGCCTATGTGACCCTGACCAAATTACTTAACCATTCTGTGCTTCAGTTTTCTCATATATGAAATAGGCACAAAACCTACCTATCTTAAAGGATTATTGCTAATCTTGGCCCTTTGCTTTTTGACATAACATTTATAATCAACTTTTTAAGTTACACCAAGAAAAACCTGGTTGGGATTCTGACTGGAATTGTATTGGATTTATAGATTAATTTGGGAGATCACAGACATTTACAATGTTGTGTGTTTCTATCCATGAATATGGCATACCTCTCTATTCATTTAGATCTCTTTAATATTTTTCAACAAAGTTTTAACATTTTCTCCAAAGAGATACTAATATTTTATATAGGATTTTTGTTATGATCATATGAGAGATTGACCTATTATTTTTCCATTTTTTTAATGTTCTTGTCAATTTTGTTACCAAGGTTATAAAGCCCCAAAAAATGAACTGGGAGAGAATTTTTCTTATTTTTCTATTCCCTGAACAAGTTTTGTGTGAGATTGGATTCATCTGTTTCTTGAATGTGGAGAGAACCCACCTCTGAAATCATCTGGGTTGTGAGATTTGGAGTGAGGAATATGGTAGAATTCTACCTTTGACTCATTGCTTTAAGGCTTATAGGTCTATTCAGGTTTTCTATTTCTTCTGCAGTCATTTTTGTTAAGTTATATTTGCCCAGGATATTGTCCATTTTGTTTAAGATTTCAGATTATTGTAATAAAATAGATCATGGTAATAACATTATTTTTAATGTTTTCTGTATTTCTAGTTGTGAATCTTCTTTCATTTAAAAAAATATTTATTTAATTTTTGGCTGTGTCAAGTCTTTGTTTCAGCACACAGGATCTTTTGTTGTGGTGTGTGGGCTTCTCTCTAGTTGTGGCGCTCGTGTTCCAGAGCACATGGGCTCTGTAGTTGCGGGGCATGGACTTAGTTGCCCTGCAGCATGTGGGATCTTAGTTCCCCAACCAGGCATCCTTTGTATTGCAAGACAAACTCTCAACCCCTGGACCACTAGGGAAGTCCTCCTTCTTTCATTTTTTTCCCCCTTATTTCTTTATTAATTGACTGGCATTGTCAAAGGTTTATCTATTTCCAAAGAACTAATCTTTTCAATTATCAATTTGGTAGTTAAATCCTATTATAGCTTCATTTTCAATTTTATTAATTCCTGCTCTTATCTTTGTTATTTCCTTCCTTCTACTTTCTTTGGCTTTATTTCATTTTTTCCTTTCTAATTTCCTAAGTTGGGCACTTAATGTATAAATGCTCATTCTTTCTTATTTCTGTATAAAGGTACTTTAGGCTATAAATCTGTCTCTAAGTACACTATTCCTTTGCTGAATTCTGCAGATTCTGATGTGAGGTATTTTTATTACCATTCAGTTATAAATATATTCTAATTTACATTATGGCTCCTTCTTTGATCCATGAGTTAATCAAACATCTTTTTTAAAATTTCTATATATTTTTTAATGGTTCTGAAGAACCTAGGGGCAGGACAGCAATAAAGGTGCAGATGTAGAGAATGGACTTGAGGATACAGGGAGGGGGAAGGGTAAGCTGGGATGAAGTGAGAGAGTGTCATGGAAATATACACACGACCAAATGTAAAACAGATAGCTAGTGGGAAGCAGCTGCATAGCACAGGGAGATCAGCTCGGTGCTTTGTGACCACCTAGAAGGGTGGGATAGGGATGGTGGGAGGGAGGGAGATGAAAGAGGGAAGAGATATGGGGACATATGTATATGTATAACTGATTCATTTTGTTATAAAGCAGAAACTAACACACCACTGTAAAGCAATTATACTACAATAAACATGTTAAAAAATTATATTTTTTAAAGTTACTTTTTCACTATTGACTTCTAACTTAATTGCACTGTGACCAGAGTATATGGTCTTTATGTTTTAGGTATGTCTTTGTAACAATATACAACTGGATTTTGAAAAAAAATAATTATCAATTTGAAATTTCAGTACTTTGGTGGATTTCAGCTAATTACATTTGTTTTGATCACTGACATACTTTTTATTTATTCATACCATCTAATTTAATGTTTTATATTTACTCTTTTTTATGCTTCTTTTTTCTCCTTTTCTGTCTTATTTACAAGTAATTGAGGTTTTCTTGCTCAATTTTTCCCTCTACTGGATGGTATGTTGTATGCTCCATTTCTATTCTTTTAGTAGTTACACTTAAATTTCAGTATTCATACTGAAATGAACCAAGTCTAAATTCAATCAGTATCTCTACCTTTCTCCCAGATGACACAAGGATCTTCTAATGCTTTAATGTTGATCACCCCCTCAGCTTATTGTTGTCCAGTAATTTAATCCCACCCTTTTCAAAACTCCCCAACTCAGTCACTACATTGTTTCACATAGGTAATAGTTGTTTATATTTATCTAAGTTTCTTTGCTCATTATTCTTTTTTTCATCTCATTCTTTTTTCTGGAAATTTGTTTGAGAAGATCCTTTAGTGAGCATCTGATTTTACATATCTGAAAAAGTCTTTATTTAGCACTTATTCATCAATATTAGCTTTTCAAAGATGAATATTCTAGATTGACAGATATTTTCCCTTGACACTTTGAAAGTATTATCCCTCTATCTTCTGACTTTGTTGCTTTTGAGAAATCTTCTCTCAGTTTAATAGTCATTCCTTTGGAAATAATTCCTTATTTCTGTTTGGTCCCTTTTCAGACATTCTCTATCTTTTTACCACAATGTGTCTCTACATAGCTTTCTTTGTATTTGTTCTGCCTGGGATTTGTTGTAATTACCGAATCTAAGTATCCATGTCTTTCATCAATAAAGGGAAATTAGCAATTTTTCTTTGAATTTTGTTTCTCTCTCATTTTCTGCATTCTCTCCATCTAGAAATGCAACTAGATTTATGTTAGATTTTCTCATTCTATCATCCATATCTTTTAATTTCTCACTTATAATTCCTATCACTTTCTCTCTCTCTGCTGCATTCTGAACAATTTCTTCAGATCTACTTTTCTGATCACTAAAGGTCTCTTTATTTGTCTAACCTGCTATTTAACCTATCCATTGAATATTTTAAATTAACAATTACATTTTTCATTCTGAAAAATGTATTTGGTTCTCTTTAAAAGTTACCTAGATTTCCATGACACCAGACATGATGATGTAGATTAATTCATCCCTGTTCTCTTTGCTGCAATTAGTAATCCTAGAAACAACACGTGAGGCAATAAAAAGAGAACTATGAAAGGTGGAAAGAGGACAGTGAAATGTTTAGAGAGCCAAGGACTTGAAGAAAGGCACATCAGCAGGGCACCTAATGATCTCCTACTCAACAGACATTGACCCAGGCCTATCATAACTGACCCCCAACCTAGCAATACAAGGAAGCCAGATAGGTTCATTTCTTTCCCAGATGGAACGAGAGCCCCAGTAACAACCCTAAGTGATCTTAGCAGCACTGGCAAGGGGATTAATGGGGATCACCTCTGGCAATAAGTGGCCAGAGCAAGCTTCTCCTTCCACACCAGGTCCAAGAATCTCCTCCCCCACAGAGAGACAATATGTGGCCAGACAGCATCAGCAAGGGGTACCCCACCATAACAAATGACCTAGACCTGGAAACTTATTTGTACCCATGGGCCTGAGACTCCTCTGCTCCAACCAGGGACATGAAACATGGCCGCTCAGGGGTACCAACAAGGAAAATCCCATTGCAACAAGCTGTCTGTGCCTGAAACCACTCAGTCTCCGACAGACGGGGGGGGGGGGGCAATCTTGCCACAAGAAGCACCTGACCAGAAAGCAATCCCCCTCTCCCACAGAGCCAGAGACTTCCCTCCAAAATAGGTGAGAAGCAAGGCCAGTGGCAAGAGGGACCACAGGTGGCTTGGACCAGGAAGCATTCTTCTTCCCTGTGAGTAGAAAATCCCTTTTCCCACCTATAATATATGCATTAGGCAGCCTGAACTGGGAAAAGAGTTTCCGCTCCATCAGAGAACAATGGGAACCCAAGCAGCACCAGATAAACCAAGCAGATGAAGAGAGAATAGCAAAGGCTATGAAAATTAAATTATCATTGGAACCAGAGCCTACAAAAGCAGGCCACGACCAGTGTGCTATACCTAAACAGGATGAACTGCCTGCTAAAATAAAAGATTTAAATAGGACCCAGAGTCTTTCAACATAATAGCCAAAATGTTCAAGATACAATAAAAAATCATCTGGATCTTCATAAAAAGAATCAGAGCCAGAAAAATCACAATGTGAAGAGAAAAAACAATCAAATAACACCAACACCAAGATGAATCAGATGTCAGAACTATCTGTCAAGGATCATAAAACAGCCATCATAAAAATGCTTCAACAAGCAGTTACACATTCACTGCAAACAAGTTAAAAAATAGAAAATCGGGTTTCCCTGGTGGTGCAGTGGTTGAGAGTCCGCCTGCCAATGCAGGGGACGTGGGTTCGTGCCCCGGTCCGGGAGGATCCCACATGCCGCAGAGCAGCTGGGCCTGTGAGCCATGGCCGCTGAGCCTGCGCGTCCGGAGCCTGTGCTCCACAATGGGAGAGGCCACAACAGTGAGAGGCCCGCGTACCACACAAAAAAATTAAAAATCCCAGAAAATAAATGGAAGTTACAAAAAACTGGAAATTATGGAACTGGAAAATACAATACAGAAATTTAAAACTTGCCTCATAGGCTCAATAGTAGAGTGGAGATAACAGAGGATAAAATCAGTAAATTTGAGCACTGGTCAGTAGAATTTACCATATCTGAAAAACAGAGACAAAAAGGATTAAAAACAAAATGAAGAGAATCTCAGGTACTGAGAAACGATAACAAAAATCCAACATTCTTTTCATCACAGTCCCAAAATGAGAAGAGAATGAGAATGCAACTGAAAGAGTATTTAAAAAAGTAATGTTTGAGACTTCCTAAAATTGGTAAAATACATAAATTTACCCGTGCAAGGAGCTGAGTGAACACCACAAAGTATAAACCCAAAAAATCCAAACCAAGGCACATCACGAATAAACACCAAAAGCCCAGTATATAAAAGGAAAAGTTGATAAATTGAATTTCATTAAAATTAAAAATTATTGCTCTGCATAAGACTTTTAAGAGGATTAAAAATCAAAGACTGGGAATGTTATTTGCAAAGCACATATCCAACAAAGGATTCCTATCTAGAATGTATAAAGAACTCTCAAAACTCGATAATTAAAAAAGCAAACCATCCAATTAGAACATGTGCAACAAACATGAATAGACATTTTACTAAAGATTGTATACAAGGGCAAATAAGCACATCATTAGAGAAATGGTAATTAAAACCATAGTGAGTTATTACAACATACCTATCAGAATGGCTAAAATAAAAAATAGTGACAACACCAAATGCTAGCAAGGATGCAGAGAAACTGGATCACTCATATATTGCTGATGGAAATGTAAAATAGTTAAACCACCCTGGAAAGTAGACTGGTAGTTTCTTTCTTAAATTAAGCATACAATGACCACATGACCCAGCAATTGCACTCTTGGGCATTAATCCAAGAGAAATGAAAACTTATGTTTACACAAAAACCTGTACACAAATGTTCATAATATCATAGTAGCCCAAAACTAGAAACAATCGAGATATCCTTCGTCAGGTGAATGGGTAAACAGACTGTGGTACACCCATATTGTGGAACAATAAAAAGAAACAAACTATTGATAAAAACAACTACTTAGATAAATCTGCAGGAATTATGTTGAGTGAAAAGAAAGTTAACCCTGCAGGTTACTTACTGTAGGATTCCATCTATATAGCACTTTTTTTTTTTTTTTTTTTTTTTTGCGGTATGTGGGCCTCTCACCGCTGTGGCCTCTCCCGTTGCGGAGCACAGGCTCCGGACGTGCAGGCTCAGCAGCCATGGCTCACGGGGCCCAGCCGCTCCGCGGCATGTGGGATCTTCCCAGACTGGGGCACGAACCCGTGTCCCCTGCATCAGCAGGCGGACTCTCAACCACTGTGCCACCAGGGAAGCCCTATATAGCACTTTTGAAATGATGAAATTATTGAGTTAAAAAACAGATTAGTGGTCACCAGGAATTAGGGAGAGGCATGGAGGTAGAAGGGTGGTGGGTATGTTTATAAAAGGGAAACATAAGAGATCCTCATGGTAAAGGAACTGTTCCATGTCTTAACTTTGGAGGTGGATACATGAACCTACATGTGTGATAAAACGGCATAGAATTAAACACATACACATACAGACAGAGAGACAGACAGACAGACACACACACACATGAATACAAGCAAAACTGAGGAAAGCTGAATAAAATTGATGGGTTATAACAATGTTAATACCATGGTTATGATGTTGTACTATAGTTTAGCAAGCTGTCACCCTTGGGAGAAACTGGGTAGAGGGTACATGATAATATTATGGAATATTATTCAGCAATAAAAAGGAATAAAGGATATTAACTTCCAGAATTGCAGTGTGAGGAATGCTGTGAGCCGTCTCCCCAGAGAAACAACAATCTCAATGATGAAAATTATTTTTAAAACAACCATTTAAAGTCTCTGGAAACTGTTCTAAAGATATACACCAAATGGAGAAACATCTATTCGAAAAAAGGTGTGACAGAGTCTGTGGCCTTTGAGTCATGACACACTTCCTTATCAACACCCCAGCTCCTACACCAGTCATGTGTGTCCAAGAAGACAAGCCTCTCTCCTCATCTAGCTCCCAGTCTGGCACTATGGTTTCATCTTTGGAGGGGCAAGCCAACAGCATCTCTCATTCCTCCAAGATTCATATTTCAGAAGCTCTACTTTGGGCAAACACTGCCAAGAGGACCAGTCTCCTTTCCCCAACCCAATCTCCATTGATAAGGTAGAAGCTTGACTCCAGGCATGACAGGCTGAGAAAGTTCGGTCTCAAATGCCCTTGTTCCACCTTGTTTACAGGGTAAAGGGGCAAGTTCAAAAGTGACTACTGTCTCAGCTGTGAGCCCTGCTCATAGAGTAGTAGTGTCACAGTAGCAGAAGAATCAGGCCACTGCCCACTCCCCCAACTCCTGTATAAGGGCACAGAGTTTCTGCCCAAGAGAGAGACAGACCATAAGAACAGAGAACTCACACTTACATGGGCAATTAATCTACAACAAAGCAGTCAAGAATATACAATGGGGAAAAGACAGCCTCTTCAATAAATGGTGTTGGGAAAACTGGACAGCTAAATGCAAAAGAATCAAACTGGACTACTCTCTCACACTATGCACAAAAATAAACTCAAAATGGATTAAGGACTTAACTGTAAGACCTGAAACCATAAAACTTCTAGAAGAAAACATAGGCAGTATGCTCTTTGACACTGGTCTTAGTAATATTTTGGGGCATATGTCTCCTCAGGGGAGGGAAACAAAAGCAAAAATAAACAAATGGGACTATATCAAACTAAAAAGCTTTTGCACAGTGAAGAAAACTATCAACAAAATGAAAAGGCCACCTACTGAATGGGAGAAAATCATTTCAAATGATAAATCTGATAAGGGGTTAATATCCAAAATACACAAAGAACTCATACAACAACTCAATGTCAAAGAAGCAAACAACCTAATTAAAAAATGGACAGAAGACCTGAATAGATATTTTTCCAAAGAATTCATAGGGGGACTTCCCTGGTGGTCTGGTGGTTAAGAATCTGCCTTCCAATGCAGAGGACGTGGGTTTGATCCCTTGTTGGGGAATTAAGATCCCACATGCCACGGGGCAACTAAGCCTGCATGCCACTAGAGAGAAGCTTGCCCACGCACCACAATGAAAGATCCCACATGCCACAACGAAGATCCCATGTGCCGCAACTAAGACCCGACACAGCCATAAAAATAAAATAAATACATTTTTAAAAAAATAAACTATACATATTTTTAAAAAATGCAAAGGAAAAAAACCCAAAGAATTCATATAGCTAGCCAACAGGCACATGAAAAGATGCTCAACATCACTAATCATCAGGGAAGTGCAAATCAAAACCGCAATGAGGGGCTTCCCTGGTGGCGCAGTGGTTGAGAGTCCGCCTGCCGATGCAGGGGACACGGGTTCGTGCCCCGGTCCGGGAAGATCCCACATGCCGCGGAGCGGCTGGGCCCGTGAGCCATGGCCGCTGAGCCTGCGTGTCCAGAGCCTGTGCTCCACAAAGGGAGAGGGCACAACAGTGAGAGGCCCGCATACCACAAAAAAAACAAAAATAACAACAACAAAAAAAAAACCACAATGAGATATCATGTCATACCTGTCAGAATGGCTGTCATCAAAAAGACAACAAATAACAAATGTTGGCAAGAATGTGGAGAAAAGGGAACCTTCATACACTGTTTGTGGGAATGTAAATTGGTGCAGCCACCATGGAAAATAGTATGAAGGTTCCTCAAAAAATTAAAAATATAACTACCATACAATCCAGCAATTCCATTCCTGGGTATTTATCTGAAGAAAATGAAACCACTAATTAGAAAAGATATACGCACCCCTATGCTCATTACAGCATTATTTATAATAGCCAAGATATGGGAAGCAACCTAAGTGCCCATCAATAGATGAATGGATAAAGATGTGAGATAGATAAATAGATAGGTAGATATACACACAATGGAATATTACTCAGTCACAAAAAAATGAAATCTTGCCATTTGCAACAACATGGATGGACCTAAAGGGTATTATGCTAAGTTAAATAAATCAGACAAAGACAAATACTGCATGATTTCACTTATATGTGGAATCTAAAAAACAAAACAAATGAACAAACATAACAAAACAGAGACAGAGTCATAGATTCAGAGAACAAACTGGTGGTTGCTAGAGGGGAGGGCAGTGAGAAGAGGAGAGAAAAAAGTGAGGGAGATTAAGAGGTACAAACTTCCAAATGCAAAATAAATGAGTCACAGGTATGAAATATATAGTGTGGGAATATAGTCAATAAATATGTAATATCTTTGTATAATATATGGTAACTAGATTTATCATGGTGATCATTTTGAAATGTACAGAAAAATCAAATAACTATGCTGCATAACAGGAACAAACAATGTTGTAGGTCAATTATACTTCAAAAACAAACAAACAAACTCATAGAAAAAGAGATCAGATTTGTGGTTACCAGAGGCAGGGAGTGGGGAGACAGGAAATTGGATAAAGGCAGTCCAAAGGTACAAACTCCTAGTTATAAGATAAATAAGTACTAGGGATGTAGTGTACAATATGATAAATATAATTAGCACTGCTGTATATTATAGTTGAAAGTTGTTAATCCTAACAGTTCTAATCACAAGTAAAACATCTTTTTTTATTTCTTATTTTTGTATCTATATGAGGTGATGAATGTTCACTAAACTTATTGTGGTGATAATTTTATGATGCATGTAAATCAAATCATTATGTTGTATACCTTAAACTTATATAGTGCTGCATGTCAATTATATCTCACTAAAACTGAAAGAAAAAAAATTTTTTTAAACAGAGAGCTCTGTAGCCCTCTTCAAAGGAACTGACATTATTTGGAATAGAGTGTGGGGAAGTTCATGCCTGAGAGTGTTGTTCAAAACAATGGAGACCTTGATGGTGAACAATTAAAAGGAGGTTAGTAGCTCCAGAATACTCAAAGCAACAAGCAAAATGGTATACCACCTAGAAGTTTAACAGAAAGACACAGAGCCTATGTGGGATCTGAGCAGCCCCAAACCTTGGTTAACACTCTGCTTCTACAAAGGGAATCTACTTTAATCAGATTAGACCATGGAGTGATTCATACCCCCAGGCCATCATTACAAACAACAGACAAATCAGCTAGCAATTAGTTGAGGCTAACAACTGGGTGGGATACCAGAGGAAGACCAGCCCAGGCATTCAAGGAGACTATGCACTTGCCCAAGGCTGTGCCTCTGAGGAGTGACAGAATAGGCAGCATACTGTGGGTGAAACAGATATCACTGAAATAGTCCAGCCAAGTCACTAAACCATAACCAAGAAAACAAGCAAACAACAATAAAAACAAGCCCCCAAGGGACCAGGGGAATCAGTATCCAGGGTTGCTACAATATATTATCTAAAATATTCAGTTTTCAAAAAAATTACAAGATGTGCAAACAACAGGAAAGTGTGACCCATAAACAGGAAATAAAGTAGGCAATATGAACTGCCTGTAGAGAAGCACAGATGTCAGACTTAGTAGACAGATTTTAAAACAGCTATGATAGATATGTTCAAAGAACTAAAGGAAACTAAGATTTAAAAAGTAAAGTAAGCTATGATGGCAATGTCTCATCAACTAGAAAATATCAATAAAGAGATAGGAATTATTTTTTAAGAGAACCAAATGGAAATCCTGGAGCTAAAAATATAATAAATGGAACTTTAAAATTCACTAGAGGGGTTTAAGAGTAATTAGAGCTGGTAGAAAAAATCTGTGAACTTGAAGATAAATCATTAGAGATTATACAATCTGAAAAACAGAGAGAAAAAAGGAAGAAGAAAAAACTAACAGAGCCTCAGAGAAGTGTGAGACATCATTAAATACAGCAACATACAGGTAATGGGAGTACCAGAAGGAAAGGACAGAGAGAAAAGCACAGAAAAATACTCAAAGAGGTAATGACTGAAAAATTCCCAAATTTGATGAAAAACATTAACTCACACACTGAAAAGCTTGATAAACTCCAAGTACAATAAAGACAAAGAGAGCCACACCAAGATACATCATAGTCAAAATGTTGAATGACAAAGACAAGGAGAAAATCTTGAAAGCAGCAAGAGAAAAACATATCATCACATGCTAGGGGCCCTAATAAGATTAGCAGCTAACTTCTAATCAACAACAATGAAGACTATAAGGCAGTGGGGATGACATATTCAAAGTGCTGAAAGAAATAAAAATTATCAACCAAGAAACATATATGGCAAAACTATTTTTCAACAATGAAGGAAAAATTAAGACATTCCCAGTTTGGCAGTTACTCTAAATGTAAACATGGGGTAACCATATGAAACAAGAAAAATGAAAACATGTCCACACAAAGACTTGTACATGCATATTCATAGCAGCATTATTCATGTTAGCCAAAGGGTGGGAACAAACCCAATGTCCATCAGTTGAAGAAAGGATGAACAAAATGTATATCCATACAATGAAATATTATTTGGCCATAAAAAGAAATGAAGTACTTACTGATACATGCTAAACATGAATGAGCCTTGAAAACATTATGCTAAGTGAAAGATGTCAGTCACAATAAAAACATATTATTCCATTTGTATGAAATATTCATAATAGGCAAATCTATAGAGGTACAGAATAGATTAATGGTTGTTTAGGGCTGGGGGCAGGGGTGGGGGGAGCTGAAGGGTGATGGCAAAGGGGTTTGGAGTTTCTTTTTGGATTAATGAAAATGTCCTAATATCGATGTGGTGATGGTTGCATGACTGTGAATATACTAAAAACCAGTGAACACTTCTATGGGTAAACTGTATAGTATGTGAATTATAGCTCAATAAAGCTGTTACCAAAAAAAGGGGGGGCGTAAAGTATCAATATCTGATACACACAACATGTAGAATATAAAAACATTATATGATCAAAATAAGTAGAATCCTAAAAAGTGTATACTGTGTTATTCCATTATATGAAATTTTAGAATACTAACAGAAAATATATCCATGGTTGCCTATGGGGGCCAAGGATTAACTGAAAGTGCAAATGAGAGAACTTTCAAGTGTGATAAAAATGTTTTATATTTTGATTTAAAGTGGTAAAAATACAATGTACACATTCATAAAAACTCACTGAGTTATAACATTTGAGATATGTGCATTTCACTGTATGCAAATTTTATTTCAATTACAAGAGAGAATATAGGAGACAAGAGAAAGGAAGAGAGGAGGGAGAGAAAGGAAGAGGGGAGGGAGCAGACATAGAAGCTATTTATAAAGTAGAATCTATAAATTTGGCATTTAGTAGGATATAAAGAGTAAGGAAGAGGAAGGGATCTAAAATAACAAAAGGTGGCAGAGTGATATTCTATAAGAATCCTGGCTTAAAAGCCAGATAGTCCTCCACGACCTGTCTGTGAGACTCTGGCAATCTCACCTCTCTGAGCCTTGGTTTATGCATCTGTAAAAAAGAATTATGATCCCTCTTTCACAAGGTTTTTATGAGGATTAATGAACTAATACATATAAAGCATCTAGAGGTCTTTATTATTATGACTTCAGATTTCTAACTTTGCCCCTAGATAGGTCAAGCTCTGCCTCTGGGATGGGGTAGGGGTCTTGGATACAGGAAGGATTTATATAAGGAATACCTGAAGGAAGGAGCCAGAAGTGAAAATGAGCAGCGGTTTCCCAGCATGCTGAGGGATGGCCTTAGAGCCCAGGATGAAAGTTGCTAGATCTATTTCTAGGAGCCCTCTCCCCACCTAATTCTTAAGCTGGGAGGTGGGATGCCACTGGTATCCTTACTCTGCCAGCTCATAATCAGAGAGGCATAAACCCTCCAAACTTGTCTGGGTGGTCAGGCTTGGCCTTGAACTCATTTTCTGGCTCAGTAGGTAGAGTAGTACTCTCTCTGAGAGCAATGGGACGTTTCCCTGAGGTCCACAGAGAAGCCTACATCTTTTGCATCAGATCAAGAGCCTGCTTCCTCTTCCATCCACGCCCTAATGTCCAAAGGTGTGCAGAGCCCAGAGGGTGAAAGGTGGGCCAGCTGGGCTCTGGGCCATGTCTGCCCTGCCAGAGCTACCTGGCAAAGAACGATAGAAGCTAAGTCATGGCTCCTGAGTTAACTTCAAGGCATACTTGGGAAGGCTCATGCTCTTAGACTTTGAGATGGGTGCTCAGGGATCTTAGGGGCCTTCAGGCTGGTGACTTTGAGACTGAGCATGCTCTGAGAGAAAGTATCCCATTCCCAGTGTCTTGAACACCTTCTTTCTCCATTCACTCCCCACATCCTTAAAAGAGCCCTGATGTGGGGGGGGGTGTCCTGGATACAGGCCAAAGTGGGCAGCAGCCCCTCTCAGTGATGGCCTGAATCTTACCAGTCTCAGGACTTGACCAAGTTGTGTCTTTCCCCTGTCCCAAGAGAGAGCTATGTTCATGGCAGCACTGCAGAGAGGGTCGAGGTAGCTATAAGGGGCTGGGGAAAGTGGCCAGTAATTTGGAGGTCTGACAGCCTTTTTTCACAAGTCACCTCAGGTGAGAAAAAGTAACCTCAGTTACCATGGGGGGGGTGGGCAGCAGAGGCTAATTTACAGAACCCTTAGCCTAGACTCAGAACTCCTGGGTTAGAATCTGTTTGCTCCTGTGCACAGAGTCATGCTGGGTCAGCTCAATCCGAGGCAGCTCAGTCCTAGGCAGCATCACCTCCCTGAAGCCCAAATCATATGAAACCCAATGTAGAGGGTGGAGGCGGTCCAAAGAGCAGCCAGAGAAGTCAGAGAAGATGAAAGGCTCCAGAACACTAGAACAGGCTTGGGGACCCAAAATACCACAGTAGAGAAGTTCAAAGCATAGTAAAGGAGGAAGACAGTTCTTCGCATATAATTTAGTTCAGTCCTTACTATGTCTGTGCACAGAAATCTTTCCCTCCCTAACTGACTCTCACATAGAAACATTATCCCACTTTTGATATTCTAGCCTGAGCTGTGCCAGCCTAGAAGAACTCCTGCTCAGAACAGCTGTCTCAACTTCACCCCCAGATCACTGTAGCAATGGCTTTTCTCCATGTCTACCACGTTGGTTTCTCTGGCTTGGAAAAGCCACCTTTTTACTTTTATGGTCCATAAATTTAAGGTACCCAGATATTATACGAAGGCAATTTAGGGACTCTGAGAAGAGTTTCACCCTCCCCTTGGGTACACCAAAAAGGTGAATCATCAGTGATTTCTTGGGGAAGAGGGTGAGTCTTAATTAGTTACTAAACTCAGAAGACATTGGTCATCCACATCCCACAAATGAGCTGAAAGCCAGAAGCACTCCTTGAAAAATAGGTCCTTATTGGAATAGTCTAGAGCTGAGCTCAGACTTCAGAACAGGAAGAGAGAGACTGATAACTGACATATCAGAGCCTCAAAGGGCATCCACTCAAGAGGCCACATAGCTGCTACAACAAACAGGCCCAGATGTGAGTTTAGATCAACCTTTGAAAGCGCTGAGCTTCCCTGAGGGATACCTTGCAGAAGCCTCACCTGCTTTTCCTCCTAAGCTCCCAGACCATGTGTGAAGTTCACACCAACTCCAAGAGATCCACTGGCTTCCTTCCTGAAGACCTAGGGATTCAGCCTCCTTTCCTTTCCTCTGTAAAGCTGCCATTGGCACGCATCCTTTTAGGTGCGGCACAACTCTCCTTTGGGCTGGCTAAAGGGTGAGATAAAGTCATCCTGGCACTCCCTCCAAAATAAATCCAAAGAAAACCCTCAGGTAGAGAGCTCTGTCGACTACCACCAAGGCAAAACAGAAGTAACAAAAGCAACACGTTGCACGTACTAGGTTTGGTGAATTGTTACAGTGGAATGAACATAAAATGGCAAAGCTTCCATCTTCCAAAGTTCCCAGATTGAGGAGATTGAGAATGAAGATGTTGGGCTCTATCTCCTGACTCCTTTCTGAGATAGCCACTAGAAGGTCTGTGGGGCTTTCTCCCTCTGCATTCATTATCCTGAGGGTGGGAATCACTTCCCCGTAACACTCCCTCACACACATTTGTCCCACTCATACCTGAGCAGCAAGGGCACAGAGACTCCCTTTCTCTGGATCTCGGAGGATGTTTGTCCTGAGGGGCATGAAGACAAGCACCCAGCCCACAAGTCTCTGCTATACACAGAAATTGTTCCCTCTGAGAATTTCTTGTTAGCTGAGAACCAGACTTAATAACCTGCTAGGGAATGTGTCTCAAGCAACAGAATAAAGACACCATGAGAGACGAAAAGGGAACGCCTACCTTGTCCTACAAGGAACAGTTCAGGGTGGACTAATACATACTAAGGGCCATGTAGCAGACACTTTAGAGCCATCATGACATTTTATCTACACAACAACCTTATGAAGTAGCTATTTTTCCCATTTTGCTGATAGGGAAACTGATAGGCTCTGATGGCTTGTGCTGGGCTGGGAGGCAAAACCAGGCCTGCCTGACTCCAGTGTCTGTACTGTTTTTACTACCAAAGTGCTGCTTCCCAAAGAGGGTGCGAGCCATAGACTAGAGACCACAAGGCCAGCTGAAAGAGGCAACTTTTAGATCACTGTACCATGCCCCAAAACTAAGGAGGAGAATCACAGACCCTCCAGGGGACAGGACAGCTACAGAGCCAAAGTGCAGCATATGCCAGGGTGTGGGCCCCTAGCCAGAAGCGGTACAGGAGCAGGTTGTGGGAGGGACTGAGGGAGAAGCCCAAGTCTAGGAAACCCAGGTCTTCCTTCCATCAGAGTTCCAGATCACGGATGGACCAGCATCCAGGGTAACTTGGACTCTACTGCTCAGCCCAGTTCCGCTGCTTTACGACCTCCACTCAGTTCCCTTCTATATTCAGCTCTGCCGGTGGCAGAAGGTGAGGCAGACAGTAACTTGGTATTGAGTTGTGGAGGATGGAGGCCCTTCCTTGCCCCCTGATCCTGCCTTTCATCACCTTCACTAGGCAGCTCCCTATGGCTTGATGAGGCAGGAAGCTGCAAAGAGGGGCTTTCTGGCCTTCACAAGCAATCTACACCAGATCCCAGACCAGGAGCCTTTTGACCAAGGCCTTGCCCAGCCTAGGGGGCTGGCTCCAGAGAGGATCTAAAGAGCAGTGCTGGACAGACCCCATCTGCCCAATGCCAACTGGAAAATCTACTTCTGTCTCTATAGATAGGTCTCTTGTCGACCCATGAGAAACTACCCAGTGAATAAAGAAACCACTTCCCTCATTATGGGACACCCATTGCACTGAAAAGAGAATCTCCATGGGGAAGAGGCTGTGGTTGCCTCCCAATGCTGGTCTATTACATCTCCCCTTTCTCCTTAGGGCCCTAGGTCTCACTCTGACCTTACTTACCACTGTCAATCCTTTAGCAAAACAGAACATGGAGTCTCTCAGACTGGAGCAAAGAAGACCTTGGGAAGGAGGGTATGCAGGAGGGAAGTTCTCACTCCCAGGACCCTTACAGTGGGCCCCATGGTAGGGCTCTGCCTCTTTCTCATTGACTCTACTGCCACATATCCAGCTCCAGGCATGTGACACTCTCTTTTTAACACTCTGGCCTGTGAGGGCAACGAAGCCAATCTTTGGTTTTTCCTGGGCATGGCAGAGGCAGCAGGAAGCATTTGCACAAAGAGCTTCCTGAAGCACTCTGGGGGAAGCATGGGGCAATGACAGAAACCCAAACAGCTCAGCTTCCACAGCAACATCTCTGAGCCAACCATGGCTAACCCTTCTCTGGGACTGACACACTGTCTGTACTACATCCAGGCTCCAAAGGGTCAGAGGCCTGGCCCCTTCCCTCTCTGTCCCTGGCCTGTGTTCACAGGGTGGTCACCTCTCACCTGCAATTTCAGTGAGGAAGTATTTGAGGGCTAGGTTCCCTCCCAGCCAATATTACAGAAACCTGATTCCCAGATGTCCTAGAGACCTCCTCCTCAGCCCTGGTTCCCTCTCTGACAAATATACTTCTTTCTCAGGTGATCCTCAAGATTATGATTGATACCATTTATTAACCCACAGTTAAGGTGAGAGCCAGTCCCCTACACTGAGAGGCATGGCTTTGACCCCTACAGTCTAACAACAGCTCAACCTTACAAGGCCCTTAACATCCGAATAACAAGAGTAGCCCACATACAGTATAACAGATGGCACCTCAATTCTCTGTACTGTGAAATGTGGGGACTTATATCCAGCCCAAAACAATAACCTTTATTAAGAACTCTGGATATAGCTGGGGCAGTGTACTTCCATTCTTACTATGAGAAGCAAGAGGAAATAGCTTTAAATTTAAGCAGGAAAGTTGAAAATTGGAAGCAAGGTTGCCAGCGAATGACAGAACTGGGAGAGACTTGGAAGTTAAAGAATCTCTAACCACCGCCCATAGCAATCCTCAATGTAGAAAAAATGCTGGTCCTCCCAAATATGGACTAGAAGAGAACTTCTTTGGAGAGAGAAGGAAATGAATGTGGTGTCAATGGGGCTAGGATCCTAAAGTGGTTTCTTCCATGTCTTTCCATTTTTCTATCCCAGAGGGTGTCTGAATCCTCTTTGTTCAAGCTACCCTTTCTGTGTACCAAACCCTAGAATCATAAAACCTTGGATGGCAAAAAGTTCTTCTTATCGGTATTTAACTACAAGAAAGTCATTCAATTTCTGCTTAGATACCTTCACTGAGGAGAATTTAGTACCTCCGGAGGCAACTACGAGGGAAAGACCCTCTTTTTCTACATTGTGTGGTTCATGTTTGGTATTAAAACACAGTCATGCTAGCAGATCTGTTAGAGCAAAGCCACATCCCTATAATGGGGAGGGGATGGTTTCACTTGAAGTGTCTATTCATCCACTTGCTTACTCATTCATTCATTCATTCATTCATCCAACAAATACTGACCATCTATGTATTAAGCACTATACTTGCTGCTAGATAAACAGGGAGAAACAAAAACAGACATGGCTCCTGCTCTGATGAAGTTTGGAGTGTAGTGGTTGAGACAGTAATAAACCAAGGAATCACACAAATAAGGGTGAAGCCCAACTGAGGTAAGTACTGTGAAGAAAGGAAGACATTTCTTTGAGAGATATAACAAAGGAACCTGACCTATCCTAGATGGACTGGTCTAGGAAACCTTCCTTGAGGAAGTAATGCTAGAGCTAAGATCTGAGTATTAAGTAGGATTAGCCAAGCAAAACAGATGGAGGTGGGAAGTGGAGAGAGTGTTCCAGTAAGTGGAAAAAGCATGTGCAAAGGCCCTGTGGCCAACAATGAATGGTATATTTGGAACTAAAAGAAGGCCAGCATGGCTGGAGCATAGAGCATGAGGGAGAAAGTGATGTGAGCTGAGGCTAGAGATGTAAGTTTGACAAGATCTTACAGGATCTCATAGGCCATATTGATAGTTCTTTATTCTTTTAGGAGTCATAGGAAATTATTGGAGGATTGTTATACAAGATGATAACACAAGCAGATTTAACTTTTGAAAACATCACTCTGGGTTGGAGAGAAGGCAGCATGGATATGTGGAGAACAGTCTACTGTAATAGATAAAATGAGAGATGACAGCAAAGTAGACAAGGGTGGTGGCTGGCAGTGTCATTGGAAAGATGTGGATGGACTAAGAAACTTTTAAGAGGTAAAACAGAACTTAGTGATGGATTGGATATGAGGGAGAGGGATTGCTGAGAATAACTCCTAGGTTTCTGAATTGCATAACTGGGTAGTTGGAGATTCCATTCACTGAAAAAAAGGGGACACTGGTAAAGAACCAGATCTCAAGGAGGAGATCCTAGGTTTGGTCTTGGGTGTATTGAACTTGAGTTGTGTTTCAGTCATCTCAGTAGAGATATAAATATGGGATACATAACATGATCATAGACAAGATTTCCTAGTGAAAGAGTATAAGGGGAGAATATAATGCAGATTTGAGGAACTCCAACATTGAAAAGCCAGTTAGAGAAAAATGAGCCCCCAAAGGAAACCAATAAGGCATTCTCAGAGAGGTAGGAGAAGAACAAAGAGGCTAATGGAAGAAAGTGTCTCAATAAAGAGGAAGCAGTCAATAATGTCAAATACCACTGAGATGCCAAGTAAGATAATGATTGAAAGAATTCTTTGAATTTAATGGCATGAAGGTCATTGGTGACCTGAGTGAAAGCACTTTCAGGGTAGTGATGGGGAGGAAGCATGTTTGGAGTAGACTGAGGAGTTAATGTAGACAACTCTTTTGAGTTTATTCTGGCAGGGGAGAAGAATGACTGATAATTGCATGAGGGTGTGGAGTTGAGGGTGACATTATTTTTAAGATGGTAGAGACTGTTTTACCTGCTACTGATAAGGGTGCAGTTGAGAGAAAGAGGTTGAATACATAGGAGAGAAAAGGTATTGTTAGTAGTGTGAGAAGGAGGGAGGGGATAGGCTAAAAACACCAGTGGAAGGAATGGCCCTCTGAGAAAAAGAGACACCTCCCCCACCATTACAGGAGGAAAGTCCTACAGAGGATGTTGATGAGGTAATGTGGGAAGCAGAGGCCCTGCCTGATGCTTCAATCTTTTGATAAAGTAAATGATGAGGTTATCTCTCATAGTCATCTGCTATGGGAGAGACAGAGAGGAAACACGGGGGTTGGAGGTTTAAGAAAAGAGTGGAGAAGATTTGAAATTGTCATTCTGGAGAGTGAGAGACACTAAAACAATTTAGTACCTAGAAGGATTATGAAACAGTATTGAGGGCTCAGTTGAGATTGCTGATTTATAGTGGAGCAGATCCAGTTTGTGACAATGGAGGTAGGTGGCTCAGGTGGAGTGAAAGAGATGAGGATGTTTAGGAAGCAGGAGGTCCAAGTAATGGCTGAATCGTTGACATGGACACTGAAGTCTCTTAGGATGATGGCAGGACTTGCAGTGGGGAGAATGAAAGCCAGTGAGACAGAAACCAAAGTCTTCATTGAGAAAGAGCATGTATTCATTTCCTAGGGCTGCTCTAACAAAATGTTTATAAATGTTTAGATGCTTCTAGTCATGTTTGCCCTCCATTTGGATCCCCAGTTTTCCTATATTATAACCCTATGTCAGTTAGGTGTGCTTTGGGCTGCAAATAATAGACAACTCTACAACCACAGCTTAAATAGATAGATGTTTCTTTCTCTTATGCAACAAAAGTTCCCTGAGTACGTGGTCCAGGGATGGAAGAGCAGTTCAACAAAGAGCATCTACCACAAAATGGTTTGCTTAAAACAACAGAAATTTATTCTCTAATAGTTCTGGAGGCCAGAAGTGCTAAATCAAGGTGTTAGAAGAGTTGATTCCTTCTAGGGGCCCTAAGGGGGATCTATCCCATGCACCTCTTCTAGTTTCTGGTGATTGTCAACAATCCTTGGCATCCTTTGACTTGCGCTGTAGACCCATCACTCCACTATCTGCCTCTGTCACCACACGGCCATCCGTCTTCCCTCTTTGCCTGCCTCTGTGTCCAAATTTCCCTTGTCTTATAAGGACACCAGTCAGGGACCCACCCTAATCCAGTATGACCTTCTCGTAACTTTATTACATTTACAAAGGTCCTATTTCCAAATAAGGTCACCTTCACAGGTAATGGGGGTTAGGACTTCAACTCACTATGGAGGCTATGACCAGGAGGTCTGTACGTGACAGCAATGAACAGGATTGAGTGATATATCAACATGATGTGAGTCTCAAAAGAGCTGTAGTTTTTGCAAGAGGGAGGAAAACAAATGGTCTAGAAGTAGTAGTGGGGAGCAAGGAAGACACCTACCCTACCTCCTGACCCTAAAATACTGGACAAGACAACAAGCAGCCTTCACATAGAAGGCAGCAGGGGAAACAGAGCCCTCTGGGTAGAACTAGGTTTCTGTTAGGTAAAAGAAGTTGAGAATGCTGATTAGGGAGCAGCTGGTCAAGAGGGCTCTGGTGGAAGACTCGGGAAGATGGAGAAAAACTGGAGGGATGGATTGGATAGTAGTACTATCACTACTCTGATAGTAATGTGAAAATCAGTGGGAGGGTGGAAGTGAGGCTTACACTGTGGGAGTGAACTGATGACTTTGGGAAATGTGGGTCAGGGTGGATTTAGTCCTAGTATCTTTGAGGAGTTATCAGACTCTGGGCCTGGTGGCCAGAAAACCAGCTCTCTTGGCCTGGGTTGGTAGCAGCCACAAGAGCTGCAGGCCCTAGGGTAGTGGTGACCCCAGAGGTGGCTGACCATCTCTACCTTTTCAGCCTAGAGTGGAAGAGTCTAGGGTGAGGTCACTCTGTCAATAACCTAGGATTGAGGTTGGATTCCTCACACTAGAAATTGGAAGAGAGGGAAAGCCCAAGGTGGGCTAAGATGTGGACATTTACTTCTCTTGGTTTGGACTGAGAAGGTATCAAAGTATCTAAGAGGAATCCCCTGAGTTAGAGGTCTTAAAATGGGGCCCTATATCTCTCTGCCCCATCTGTGCCAACTTACTCACCACAGCTGAACAATCAAGCAAGCTGCAAATGCTCTCTGGTGGTCAAATCTAGGCAATTACCCAGAATCGCCAGCCCTCTTCCAAGAGGAGGTAAGGTGAGCATGAACACCTGTGTTCAAATTCAGCCACTTGCTGTGTGACCTTAGGCAAGTGACTTAACCTGTCTGTCTTCATCTGGAAAAATGGAGACAATAACAGTTCCTATCTCGTTGTCTTAGAGGATTAAGTGACTTAATACATTTAAACGCTTAGAACAGTACCTGGTACATACCAAGCACTATATAAATGTTTGTTTTTATTGTTATTGATTCTCTCTCCCACTTAATCACTTGATACTACCCTCTTGCTGTAATATCCCTGGCTCTGAACCCTAACTTGAATAATTACTTCTGACCCTTCCTTCTCTAGGCCTGTTTACCTCTAGACCAAATAAGCCCAGGTCTTTCAAGTGTTCCTCACATGATGTGGCTGCTGATGCACCAGCCTAGTGACTCACCTTCGAACACCTTGCACTTTGTCATTGTATCCTTATTTAAATGGGATGTCCAGGATGGAGCACAGTGCTCCAGGTGGGATGTGACAAGTGTAGAGAAGGTCAGAACCATCTTTTCTCTTGTTCTGGTTCTATACTTCTATTAATGCAGCCTAAAATCGAATTACCTCTTTTGGCAGCATCATCACTCTGTTGGCTCACATTGACTTTACAATCAAATCAAGGTCTTTTTCACATGTGCTGTTGTTAAACCAGGCAGTTCTCTTCTATCCTGTGCTAGTGGAACAAACCAGCTGTAGTTGCTGTGAGGAAGTCAAGTCCAGCAGTCAAAGCCCAGTATCTGCAGGAAATGTAGTCCAGGCAACCAGCTGGTGGTTGGGGTTCACAGCAGATGCTTCCAGTTGCCTGCTTAGTAAGGATTTCTCTTTCTTGCTCACTTACAGAATCCCAACTTTGCTCGGAGCAGCAATGTGCCAGCTAAAAGTATTGGATTTCCCAGCTTCCTCTGTAGCTAGGAGTGTCCATATGACACAGTTCTAGTCAAAGAGATGCAGGTAGATATCACTGGGGAAAGTGTTCCATTCTGACTAAAAAAGCAAAGCCTCTCTAGAAGGTCCATTGTCCTTAGCCATCTTGCCCTGTGGCTGTTTCCCCTTCTTTCTGTCTATAATACAGACAGGAGGCCCAGAGCTGCAGCAGCCATCTTGTGAACATGAGGCAAAAAGCAAATAGATGAAAGCTGAGCCTAAGGATGGTGGAGATGATAAGCCAGGGTCTTGATGGCATTGTTGAACTGCTCTTCCATCCCTGGACCACGTACTCAAGGAACTTTTGTTGCATAAGACAAAGACACATCTATCTATTTAAGCTGTGGTTGTAGAGTTGTCTATTATTTGCAGCCCAAAGCACACCTAACTGACATAGGGTTATAATATAGGAAAACCGGGGATCCAAATGGAGGGCAAACATGACTAGAGGCATCTAAACATTTATAAATACAAGTGGGCAGCAGGATCAGAGGAGTCCATCAGTAAGACATCAGGCCTCAGCCACTGGGTCGGGGCTTGGGCTCAGGACTCTCTCCCTAGATGGTGTACTAAAAGAGCATGACTGGGCCTAGGCCTTGACAGGCGACTGGTGGTCAGGCCGGGTCTCTGACTGGGGGACTCAGACACAGAACATGAGACAAGGCCAGGGATCAGAACTGAACAAGGAGACGGCCTCAGTGGAAACCTGAGATCAGACTCAGACCTGTGGCAAAGGGACTACTTGATCCTGAGTTCTAGCGTGCAGGGTGGGATGACTTCAACCCTTCCCGCCTTAGGACAGGTATAGCCTGCAGGTGGGAGGAAAATTACTCCAACTATGGAGGGAGGAAAGGGACAGAGGGTGGGATCAGGCAAAACCTGACAAGCTTCAGCTCAAGCTGTGCTTTAGCCATCCTGACACTCTTCCTACGGGTATGTAAATTCACCCTTAATTACGGGCTCTCATTTCCATCTTTTGCCCATGACCTTTTAAGATCTGAGCTTAACAGAAGGCTCCCTGTGTCACCACATTGGTCTCTTTAAATGGATCCCACTTTTACTTCTGCCTAATTGTCGGAATTTCACTGTGGAAAAACCCTTTCCCTCCCTCTACTCCAACTTGCCTTCCCCGCTGCCTGGTTTGAGAGCACTCTCTCACTCTTCTTGGGCAGTCTGGGTCCCCTCAGAAGTGACCCACCTTTACCCTCTGGCTTTAGCCCCTGCTGACCTGGGAGCAGGTAGAGAGAAAGGGCTGGGAAGAAGGCTGGTCAGGGCCCACCAGCTCTGGGGAGAAGCAGCCCCCTCCCCACCTGGCTATTCTGTTCCAGGGGCCCAATTAGAGGCCAGTGCCTTCCCTTCCCCCATCCCAATTTCTTGTGTCATCTAGAGCGGGAGAAGGAGAACTTCCTCTGATCCCTGGTGTGCTACCACTTCTCCTTTGTGCACAGTGGGTACTGTGTGGGTAAGTTATTGTTATATTGTGCTCCTGTGATAAATGGACCTTTGTGAGACACTTTTTCACCCTGTCTGTGCTGGGGAGAAGGGAGGGAGTCTTGCCTGAGTGACTTCTCACAGAAAGCTCCAGAGGTGCTCAGAGCTGATAGCCTAGGCCTGGCAGGCTGCTCTTTCATTGGCAATCAAGGGTGTCAATCATTGTGGTCCTGCCAATAAGCTGTGAACTAAGTATCTGTAGGTGATTAGCATTCTTTGTTAAACAGAACACTGAACCCTCCAAGGACTAAACAAAGAATGGCTCTGGAAAGACGGTTCCTAGGTGCACAGGGGCAGTCGTGCCCATGTCACTAATTTGAACCCTTTAGTTTCATCGTCCTTCTTCAGGCCCTGTCTCTACTTGATTCCTTACATCTAGGCCCGTCCTAGGTTCTTTCAGTTCTACCC
Organism: Pseudorca crassidens; assembly: GCF_039906515.1. NCBI lineage: Eukaryota > Metazoa > Chordata > Mammalia > Artiodactyla > Delphinidae > Pseudorca > Pseudorca crassidens. The sequence continues at coordinate 73,880,530 of NC_090317.1, read as the reverse complement.
CTGTTATTTCCCTCCCATGTGCATTTCTTCTCTCCTCCCCTGCTGCTGCTGGCCTTGTTCAGCCCTCAACAACTCTTACCTGGACTGCTAACCAGTCTCCTAACCAGTTTCCCTGCCTGGAGTCCCCCGGACCCACCCTCTGCCCCACCCAACACAATCTCTATCCCTGAAGCCAAATCAATCTTCTAAAAATACAAATCTGATTGTGTCACCTCCTGCTGAAAACCTTTCAACCTCTCCCATGGCTCTTAGTACCCTTGGGATAAAGTCCAAACTACTTAGCATGGCACCCGGGGCCCTTCATGACTTGGCTCCTGCCAAATCGTCAGCCTCATTTTTGGCAGTGCTCCCATTTCACACGTAGTCACAATGAACTACTTCGCAGGTTTCTGAGCATGCCATTCTTGGCTTTGCTCCTGGGACTTTACACATGACATTCCCTCTGCCTGGGACATCCTTCACACACCACCTTCTCTCCCATCTGTCTAACCAATTCTTACTCATTCCTTAAGACTTCGACTAAACTCCCGCAGCCCAAGACATGTATTTCACTCATGTCTATATCTCTGATGCCTAGTACAGTGTCTGGAACATAACAGGTCCTCAGTAGATGTTTGCTAAATAAATGAATGAATGAATGCCCCCAACTCAGTTGGCTATGTGCAAAATCATCTCTGAGGGACGCTGGCAGAGTTGATCAGTCCCTCTCTCTATGGAGGGAGACCTCTCCTCCCTTGCATATCATCCTTACTATACTGGGTTACAATTCCTTCTCTAAAATATCTGCTTCCCTAATTCAATTGTGAGCATCTGAAGGGCAGTGCCATGTCTGATCCACCTCAGGCTCCTACCTAGTCCCCAGCGTAGTGCTTGGAATATAATGAATAAGCCTCCCAAATGCCTGACAGTTTTGTCCCTTGTCTCAAATCCCTCTACTCTTCCCCACAAATTCTCACCACCAATACAGCCAAACTGTCACACTCGTGACTTTGCAACCATACAAAGCTCCTCCTCATCCCTGAAACTTTTCACCTGCATTCCTATTACCTGAAATGCCCTTCCCACCCACCCACCCACTCAAATTCTGCTACTTCTTTAGGAACCAGCTCAAATTCTCCTTCTTCCAGAGAGCTTTCGTGCACCCACCCCAGCCCACCTCTGAGTAATGCTAACAATGCCCACCCATCTCATACAGCCCTGGGCATCCCCTCGTGTTACTCGGGGGAAAACCGAGACTCAGAGAGAGAAAGGACTCTCTCAAGGGCACAAAGGATGTGCAGTGGTAGAACTATTACCTGAACCCAAGTCTCCAGTCCACGAGTTCTCCCAGTAGCCAACATATGTGCCTCATCTGTATATTCCTCATAAAGACTACAATTTCCTAGAAGGCAGGACTATCTTCCACCCATTCATCTTCCCAGGGCTTGACTGGAGTGTGGGAAGCTCTAGAGCCAGACTACCTGCGTTTCTCTCTTGGCCTCATTGGTTACTAGCTGTGTGACTTTAGGCAACCTAACCACCCTAAACCTCAGCTTCCTCATATGTAAATGAAGATAACAGCAGTGCCTACGTAATTAGACTGTTGTGAAGATTAAATGAAATAATGAATGTAAAGTGCCTAGAGCAGTATCTAGCACCTAGTAAGTGCTCAACAAAGGCTACTTTATTGTTGGTATTCTTAATACTAACAAAAATTAGAGGTGGGAGTTACTGGGGTGGGAGGGAACGAGAAAAGGAAACAAGCGATCGGATCAGTCTGAGATTTGGTGGAATCCAAACAAGGTTAGTGGTGCAGCAGGACGTTTGTACGTCTGAGTTCCTAGTGCCATGTGACTCTGTGAGGGCCCCAAGCACATGGTTCCATCCTGGCGGCGCAGCTTCCCTAACTCTCGCTCAGCTATTCTCAGCAGCCTGTAGGGGGAGCCAGGAAGCTAGGACAGGGGAGAGGCTGGTGGAAATCTTACTAAGGGCAGAAACGACACCCCATCGCTACTACCCATCTTAGCCCACTGTCTTGCCCCCTCCAGGACTCTCTCTAAGCTCTGTCCTCTGCAGCAGCTAAGCCGGGAGCTGTCCTTCAGCACCAGGGGCCGCCTTGGCCTGGGGCAGGACAGTGAGGGCGACAGCGGAGTTAGGGACACTGGACTGGTCCGATCCGCAGCCGGCTCCAGCGTCGCCTAGTCACGGGGACGGGGGCGGCGACCCAGGGTGGCAGCGAGACGCTACGGAGGTGCCTCCTTCTGCCTCTAACAATCACCCTCAGAAGTCCCCTAGCCCTCAGGGGGAGCGACCGGCTGCTTCGGGGAGGGAGGCGGGCTCCCGGGTCACCGGGGGAGGGGGAGCGCCGGGCCTGGGACTCAGCGTGCGGCCAGTACACGCGGGGAGCGGGCGGATGAACGGAGGCGCTGAAGTGAATGGAGTTGGGGGTGGAGTGGAAACATCCCCAAACAGCACAGGCTGCGGCCGGCTGGGGGGGGTGGGGGGGGAGTCCTGAGGCGCAGGCGCAGTCGGGGCCCCAGTCCCGCTCCCTCCTCCTCTTCGTGGCTCTTTCTCCGCCCCCAGTCCCCCCCAAACACACTCGCACACGGGCTCTCAAGGTGTTCTCTGCACAGCGGAAGATGGCGACAGACTGAGGGGGCATGGCCAGCGGGAGCCAAGGGGCCGTGCCGCTCGGCGGCCGCCACAGCGGTGCGAACGCGAGGCGGAAGCGAGAGGCGCACTAAGTAAAGCCCCGCGTCGGCGTCCGGCGCCTGTGGCGCCGCCGGGAGCCAGGTGGCCCGCCCGAGCCGGAACTCCGGGAGCGGCGGGCGCGGAGCCGGAGCGGAGCTGGCCCGGGACCGGCCCCGGCCAACGGCCAGAGCGCGAGCGAAGCCCGAAGGGCCGAACAGAGGGCCGGCCGGCGGGCCTAGGAGGGCGCGAGCGAGGCTGGGAGCGGCGCAGAGCGGGCGGCCGGCGGGCGGGCGGACGGGCGGGCGGGAGCTGAGCAGCGCGGCGCGGGGCGAGCGGAGCGGAGCGGAGCGCGGCGGCCGGGCCCGCACGGCGGCGCTGAGGGGCGCAGAGCTGCGCCGAGCCGAGACGGCCGGAGCGGAGTGCTAGCCGGGCGGCAGCCGGCGCGGAGTGAAGTGGCGCTGAGCCCGGGGCAGCTGAGCGGCCCGACACTATGAGGAGTGCGGCGCCGCCGCCGCAGCCGCCACCGCCCCAGTGCCCCGCACCGCCCCCCGCCGGGACGCCGGGCAGCGCCTAGCGGGCCGGGCGGCCGCGCCCGGGCGGCGAGCGAGGGAGCGCGGGAGGGGCGCGGGGACGGCGCGAGAGCGCCCCGCCACTCCGGCCTGAGCGGGGCCCCGGGCCGGCCGGCCTGCCTCGCCATGCAGCCCCCGAGGTAGAGCCTGGACGGCGCCGAGGAGCGCGGAGCGGCGCGCAGCCGGCTTGCCCGCCCGCCAGCCCGAGACGGCCGTCCGGCCTCGCGCCCGCCTTTTCCCTCCAGCCCGGACCCCCCTGAAATATGTTCAGGGGCGCTTGGATGTGGCCCGGGAAAGACGCCGCCGCGCTGACTATCTGCTGCTGCTGCTGCTGGGCTCCCAGGCCGAGCGACAAACCTTGCGCCGACTCCGAGCGGGCGCAGCGATGGCGACTGTCCCTGGCGTCCCTGCTCTTCTTCACCGTGCTGCTCGCTGACCATCTGTGGCTGTGCGCGGGGGCCCGGCCCCGGGCCAGGGAGCTGAGCAGCGCCATGCGGCCGCCCTGGGGGGCCGGCCGGGAGCTGCAGCCGGTGCCTCCTCGCGCGGTGCTGCCGCCGCCGCCGCAGCCGCCCGACCAGCCCAGCGCGCCCCCAGGCACCTGCGGCCCGCGATACAGCAACCTGACCAAAGCCGCCCCCGCCGCCGGTCCCGGGCCGGACTGCGGCGGCGTCCCAGAACCCACGGGGCTGGACGCAGCTTGCACCAAATTGCAATCTTTGCAGAGACTTTTCGAACCGACCACCCCAGCGCCCCCTCTACGGCCCCCCGACTCCCCTTCCCGTGCCCCGGCCGAGTTCCCCACCGCCAAAAAAAACTTGCTCAAAGGCCACTTTCGGAACTTCACTCTTTCCTTTTGCGACACCTACACGGTCTGGGACTTGCTGCTGGGCATGGACCGCCCCGACAGCCTGGACTGCAGCCTGGACACCCTGCTGGGGGACCTGCTGGCCCTGGTGGCTAGCCCGGGCTCCGGGGCCTGGGAGGTGTGTAGCAACTGTATCGAGGCGTACCAGCGGCTCGACCGACATGCTCAGGAAAAATATGACGAGTTCGACCTCGTGCTGCATAAATACTTACAGGCAGAAGAGTACTCAATCCGGTCCTGCACGAAAGGCTGTAAGGTAGGGACTGGCGTCCGCGGCCACAACGGCTGCCGCTTCGGCGGCGGGAGCCGTGGCCGTGGGACCGGGAGAAAAAAGGAGGTTTCCCCCTCTACCCACCTCACCTCCCCCCATCACCCCCACCGTTCTCAGTGGGGCACGGGTAGTGCTACCTTGGGACCCTCCCGGGAAGCAGGGCCTCAGGGATTCAAGTCAGGTAACCACCTGGCCAACTTCTATTGATTCTGGCTTTGGGCACCATCTGACTGGGGCTTTCTCGCGCCCCGCCCCCCGCATGAGGAGGGAGGGGTCCGGGGGCTCCCCCGGTTGGCAAAGGGATGGAAAGAGGGCTCTGGCTCCCCCAGCCCCCGTCCTCACCTAGCGGTGCCCCTTTCCTTTCTTTGGCTGGAATGGAAAGTCCTGGGACTGGCTGGTGCAGGGGGAAGGCCAGAGGTGGGGGAAGACTATTTGGCAACCTAACCCTGACCCTTTGGCCCCTGCCAGTGGGTGAGAGGAGGGGCACCTGGTTATGGGGCACAGCACACTGTTGACCTTATATGACCTGAGGTGGCTAGTCAGAGTCTAAGCAGGTGGAGCCCCAGGGTGCCTGTTTTCTCCCAAGGAGGGTACCTGCCAGCTCCTCTCCCCTGACAAGAGAAGGAGCTGGGAGCAGGGCACAGCAGCTTGTGGGAGGACTACTGGAGGCTGGTGCACTACAGAAGTTCCAGTGCTTTCCCAGTGCCCTGGGGTGGCAGTGGAGGGAAAGCTGGCTTACTGGCTGTTGGGGACGGGCATCCAGAGGAGAGGCGGGGCCCCTGCAGAATGGGCCTGCCTAGGGCAGAGCTGAGTGTTGAGAAACTTCTTGACCCTGAGCAGGGTCGTTCTGGACAGTGGGTGTATGGGGGCTGTAAACATTTGGGACGTGGTGCTACTGCTCTGTTTGTGCAGCCTGGCCAGGTGGCCTGCCTCTGAGAGGAAAGAGAACAGCAAGGTCAAAGGGTCAAGTGAAGAGGAAACCAGGTGGGGTGCTGGTCTCACCCATCCTCAAGCTGGGGGCTGAGAGCTGGAGAGGGAGACAGTTGTCTCATAGCCTAGCTTGTCTCCCTCCGAGGCTTTGGGGAGGGACAGAAAGTGCCCCTTTCCATCTGACGTGACCCCTGCGGACTTCTGCTCAGTTCCACGCTCTTGGTGGGCTCCTTAGGGATTTGGGCAGGGGGTTGGGGAGGAAACGGGTAGCTCCTTGCTCCTGACTTCACTTTCTCGTTCTCCTTTTTCCTGTTCTCGTAACCTAGCAGTCTCCCTCCCGCCTCCCTCAGCCTCAGCTGACTCACTGCCTCACTCACACTACCAAATGAGATATTCCACTTCTTAAAGGTGTACAGACAGATAGACATACACACACTGCCAAACAGCACCACCACCACCCCGGGCAAAGTCACACAGAGGTAGAGAGAGGTCGTCAACACCCACAAACGGTGCCACAGAAGCAGACAAGGTGTCATACATATGCACATCTCCCCAGGATGTCAGAGACACACAGGCAGAAGTACTGTCACATGAAAAAGGACACATTTTGTCATATAGAGATAGAGACACACACCCTTGATGTCAGTGCGAGCAGAGGGACACGGGCCACTAGCAGACGGAATAAAGGATGTCTGCCTTTTGTGGCCTTCCCTCCAACCCCGTGGCCCCGACTTTTTCTTTCCCACAATCTCCAGGATGAAAAAGAGACCATGCTACAACTTTCCCGTGGGGTTTTCTCCAGGTCATAGTTGGCTTCAGGCTCTGTCTGATCCGGCACTGAATGATAATCCCTCATGTTGATTATTTTTACCAAGCAGTTTGTTGGAGGAGAAAGACGACTGATATCTTGGATTCAGGAGGCCTGATCATCTCTACCACTTGTTCGTAGTGTGACCTTGGGCACATCACTTCACTTCTCTAAGCTTTTGTTTCCTCATTCGTAAAACAAGGATAATAATCCTGGCTCTGCCCACATCCTGAGTCTTCTGTGAGACTGAAGTGGGAAAAGGTAGCTGATAGTATTTTGTAAGAATAACAGAACACGTGGCAGTGATGTCCTGCTTAGGGTTTGTAGCCTCTTTCACGTGTATTATGAGATCACAACTGCCTGGGGAGGCTGGTAATACCAGCATCATGGGCCCCATTTTACAGATGGGGAAACTGAGGTGCAGGGGGCTCAAGCAGTTTGCCCGAAGGCCAGTCGGCTAAGGAGCAGAAGTGCCAGGACTCCAACCCACATGGCGTCGATGCTAAGCTCACGCTTTGGCCATGGCCTCTCATCAGGTTTGCAATGGCCAGGGCCCTCCCTGCCCTCCTTTGTCTCCTTGCCGCTTTCACACTCTCACTCTCTCCCTCTCAAGTGAACTCCGCCTGCTCTCTTGCTGCCTGCTGTGCTGGGAGAAGGGCAGTGTCAGCTCCACAGCTTTCTTCCTGTCTTTCCCACCCTCTCCAACATGCTCTCCCTTCACTGAGGCCTATACCCACAGGCCTCTGGATTCCAGCTGTATTATAGGCCCTACAGGAAAAGACAGCCCTGCTCTCCTCCTTCCTGCAGCCCCTCTGTCTTCACCCCAGTGCCCCACCTCTATCCCAGGCCTTTTTTGCAGATCCCCAAGCCTGCCCCCCAGTTTCAAGCCCTGCTGTCCAGCCCCTCCCCAAAATGGGATCCCTTGGAGATAATGCCACATCCTCCAAGCTTCTCCAGGGTGGAGAGCACACCGCCCCAGGCTAGGGTGAGGTGGCTTCCTCTGCTGCTGGAAACCAAACCTGGAGCCTTTGCTCCAAGGCCAGGTGACCCCCATCCCCGGGGGCCTGTCCCCAGTATTTCAGTTAGATCTTTCCCGGGCAGCCCCAGAAACCCTGTTCTCTCCCTTTGCAACATCTGCCCCTGTTTCGGGCCACACAGGGCCCCACACATCATACCTGTCCTCAATGCTGCCTGTGACACCTCCCAATTTAGTACCAGCTGTGACATTTCCTTAATGTGTGACTGACTTCCTCTCACACAGCAGGGCGATGATAACTTAGGGAGGCCAGTGCCTGTTCCCACGCTGGCCTCTCCCAACCCCTGGGGCCCCGCTCCACCCCTCCCTTACCTCCCTGTGCACGCATCCCCTCAGCCCTTGCCTCCTGCTCTGCTTAGCCCTTCTGGCCCTGCCTGTGGTTACTGGACCACCCCCTCACTCCCCCAGCCCTCTCCATCTCCCAGCCCTGCCACACCCCACCTGGTTCTGATTGCCTCTTCCTCCACCTCTGCCCCTTCCCTACTCTAAATTGAGGATAGTCTGATGGGGTGTGGGGGGGGCAGTGGTGGAGATGGGAACAAAACCCTGGCCTTTTCTCTCATAGCTCTGATCCAAGAAGGGATAGAAGGCCAGTTCTCAGTTCTCACTAGCCATAGGGCCACAACCATAAAGGTTAGTGCCAAGGAAGGATGCGATAGTTCTGTTATCTTCGGGACTGGCCCACACCCACCTGGTATACTGTGTGTTTGGTTCTGGGTCTCACACTGAGCAGTTTAGGAGGAGGCTAAAACTCAAGTTCTCCTGGACAGAGTTGAAGGAGCTGTTTCACCTGAAGAAGAGGAGACTCAGGAAGGTGTGGTCTCCAACTTCAGACCTCAGAAGAGTTGTCAGGATGCAAAACAAGAGGCATGTCCTGCTTAACCCCAGAGGGACTTCATGGTTAGAAAGTCCTGGGTTCAAGCCCAGCTTTTTTATGTATTACCTGTGTGACCTTGAGCTAGGGACTTCAGCTCTCTCAGCCTCACTTTTCTCATCTGTAAAATGGAGGTAATTCATCAGAACAGCCCTATGAGCTCATTATTAATGAGAAGTCTGCACAGTACCTAGGCCTGGCATATCAGAGTTGTTCAGTTAACAGTTTTTTCCTTCCAAAGAGGGAACAGAGTGCCTTGAGAGGAGGTGAGTTCCTGCTCCCAGGGGAAAGGTCTAGCCTGATTCAGACAGAGCCCTGGGGGAAATGCTGTGGAGATGACTCTGGCTCCAGAGTCTAGAGCGGGTTGGATCAGCTGACCTCTGAGGTCGGTGTCAGCTCAGAGTTCAGGCCGGTGAGCAGAGCCTGCCGCCTCAACAGCAGCATTGGATAGGCAAGGCCAGGGAAGGATGCCTAACACCCACACCCAGGGGAGGGGGCTGCCAGAGCCAGCACCTCGCCTTCTGCCCTTACCCGTTGGGGACCTCTTCCTCCACTCCGGCTGGCAGCTGTTTCTGCCTCACTGCCTTCCTCTCTCCTCCCACCTGCCACAGTTTTCCTGCCAAGCAGGATTCCCAGGCTAACGCTGGTGCTGAGAGCAGGAAGCTTGGGGCACTGGGCAAAGGGCAGGAGCCCCAAGTTGGCAAGTGGTCCCTGTTGTCACCCAAGCTTTCAGGCACGGAGCAGTGCCCCACAGTCAGCCTCCCTGACCCAGGGTTCGTGAGGGCAGAGAGAGTACCCTTGTCCCCATTTGGGGGTGGAGGAAGGGGGAGGCAGTCAAGAAGCAGCCTCCCAGGACCATGGCAAAGGCTCCCCTGAGGAGGGGCGTCCAGATCCACCGAAGCTCACTGGCCATGAACGTGAGCACCGGGCTTCTGGGAAGGGCCGGGGACGGAAAAGGCAATGTTTGTAGCTCAGACAGGGTATAGGGGCTTAAACGTGAGAGTGGGAAAGTGGCCCCATGCTGCCCACAGCTCTCCGGATCCCCTCACCCCTACCCTGACCCACCCCACTACCAATCCCCATATTCCTCCCAATTTTGGCCCACAGCCAACACCCCCACATACCAATGACCCCACAACCTTCCCAACCTTCTGCTAGACCCTTACCAAACCGCACCCACACCTCACTCCTCCAACGCCCACTTCTCCCCACAGTTACCCCCACCTGCTCCCACCCCTCCCCTTCCCCCCACGCCCCTCCCTGCTCCCTTCTAACTGCCAGCCCTCTCCCATCTCCCATCCAGCTCCACTCCCCTCATCTCTCACCTCTACCTCATACTCCACCAACCTTTACCCCGCGTCCTGACCATCTTCTGGCCTCATCCCTAACCCCTGTCCCGGCACTGCACCTCTTGCCCTTGTCTCCTGCATGCCCCCTCACCCCTCGCATCCCTCGCACCCCTCTCACACTTCGCCTCTCTGATCCCCATCCCTCCTCCTGCCCCCCTTTCATCTTCTGGTCCCCTCTTCTCCTGTCCCCTTTATCCCTCTCTGCTCTTTTTCTCCTTCCTGCCTTCTGTCCTCCCCAGTCAGTGTGGACGTGTGTGTGTGTGTGAATGCACACATGCTTAGACACATAGACACACACACAAGGCACAATCTTCTTCATGGCGACTTCCCATCCTTCCCACAGGCTGGTGCCTGACTACTATAGTCACCATAGCAACGGGAACCTCCATGAAGGATAAACTGGTATCTCCTGAAGGTGGGGGCGGAGGGGAGTTAAGTGGAGGAAGGGAGCCCAGCAGCCTTCCACCCACTCTCATGGTCTGACTGGAAGAGTCTGCTGAACACAGTGGAGGTAAGGGTGAGGAAAGGGAAGACAGTGGGTGCAGCTGAGGTTAAAGGAGAGTCAGGGATCTCCGAACACATTACAAGCATGAGAGGGTGCCTCTAAGCCATGTGGGTGCATGTTGGTCTCCTCCCCAGGCATCGGTGTCTCAGGGAAAGGGCACACCCACTCTTCGGTGTGTGGGTGCATATGTAGGACGACACCTTAGGCTCGAGGGTGGGAGTTTGCCCTAGAAAAACTTCTCCCTCGGGGCAGTTCTTTTATGGGCAATTCTTTTATGTTCCCACCCTGTGAGGCTGTTTATCTGCCCTGTGCCCTTGCAGACTGGGCATCAGACCTGCCCCCACCCCTACTCCCCCATCCCCAGCTCACGTCTCAGCCACATGTGGATTCCAGCTGCAGGTGTTTGCTGGAAAACCAGGGGCAGCTTCTGAGGGGGGTTTAGACAAACGTGGGCCTCCAGGAGCACCATTCTCCAATGCTGAGCCGGGAGGCCTCTGGGGAATAGGTATGTTGTGTTCCTGTGGTTACAGGCGCACAGACCAGGGTGTGTGCAGGGATGCTGGACCAGACTTTTCTCCCTGGGTATATGAGGGTGTTCAGAAAAGCCTGAATTTTTGATACCTCGAGCCAGGCAGCCATGCTTAGAGAGGAGAGCAAGGGCACCAGGTGAGTTGCAGCTGGTCCTGGTGAAGGAAGGGGTTACCATGGAGTGACAGGAGCTGCCAGGACCAAAGCTCCTGTTTGAATGGATTCTGGAAAAAGGAGCTGGAACCTGAGCCACAAGTCTCTGGGCCAGAAGGTGAAGGCAGGCTGGTGCCAAAGAACAAAGGGAAAGGGGAAAAGAAAACTGCCAGCCTCCAAGTGCCTGGGAGATGCCAGGGGCTTTATGTGTGTCCATGAACTCATTTAATCCTGATAGTCATCCTAGCAGGCAGGTACTCTCATTATTCCCTTTTTACAAATGTGACAACTGAGGTTCAGTGAAGGAACGTGGCCGACCCATCCAGGACACATAGCTAAAAGGTGGGAGGACTGCCACACAAACCCAGGTCTGTCTGTTCTTTCCCCAGTGCACACATGTATGAAGAAAATCTTAATAAACTCCCCCAGCTGTCAGGGGCAATGCCCAGCTGGCTCTTGAGAGGCTGGAGTGAGAAGCTGATGAACTGCAAGGGAAATCCAGCAGCACCTACTGGCAACTTGTAGGGACCCCCTGGAGTAGCTCAGATCCAAAGTGGGGACCCACCAACATCCTCCTTGTTCAATACCCCAGTCTCTTGTCCTTGAGCCCCAATGATAATCACCAGTATCCTCTTGAGATTGTGACAGAGGATGGGCGTGAGGAAAGGAGGTGTTTGCTCCCTCCTTTTTCTACAGGCTCTACCACGGAGATGGGAGGAGCTGGGCTCCTCTTGCCTGGAAGGAGGATATCTGTTAGATTCTCAGCCCCAATCTGCCGGAAGGATCAACCGGGGCAGGAGAGGAGTAGGTCTCCTAGACAGACCTAGTGCAGGCCTGAGCCCTGCCCAGCAGCTGCTGGGAGAGCTGGGAGGGGAAACCATCAGACCTTATCACCCCAGAGCCTGTGAAGGCCTGGCTTGGCCTTTGGACACCCAGTTCCCATGCCAGGCTTTTGGTGAGCCCTGGCCTGGGATGGCAAGGCTTCTCTTGGAGGTAGAAGGAAGTGCCAACTCACCAAGCTCTGCCTGGAGAAGGACGAGTGGTGGTGGTGAGTGTTACCATTGTTTCCTGTCTTTGTATTTGGTTTTCAGCAGATAGCATGGCTACCTGGCTGATGTGTGAAAGGTGAGCATATCTGCTCAGTGTCGAACTCAACTAAAACTTCCAACCAGGTTAATCTTTCAGAGCTATTAGAGACTCAGAATCTTTTAAAAATACCTTTTTTTCCAATTGCCAAAAAGGTGGTCTCTGAGAAATTTTGGAAAATAGAAATATAACAGGAAAAAGGTCCCAGAGATGCTCTTAATGTTATAGTGTATTTCCTCCTAATATGTCTTTTTGTAGCATAGTTTTTTATTGTGGTAAAATATACATAACATCAAATTTACCGTTCTAACCATTTTTAGGTGTACAATTCAGTGGCATTAAGTATATTTGCAATGTTGTACAACCATCTCCACTATTCATCCCTAAAATGTTTTTATTCTCCTAAACAGAAACTCTTTACCCATTAAACAATAACTCTCCATTCCTCCCTCCCCCCAGCCCCTGGTAACCTCTATTCTATTTCCCATCTCTATGAATTTGACTATTCTGAGTAATTCATATAAGTGGAATCATACACTTTTTGTCCTTTCATGTCTGGCTTATTTCATTAAACATAATGTTTTCAAGGTTCATCCATGTTGTGGCATGTATCAGTACTTCATTCTTTTTTATGGTTGAATAATATTCCATTGTCTGGATGTACCACATTTTTTAAAGTCATTCATCTCTATGGACACTTGGGTTGGTTCCACCTTTGAACAATTATGAATAAAGCTGCTATGAACGTTCATAGACAGGTTTTTGTGTGGACCTATATTTTCATTTCCTTCCACATTTTGGCCATTGTGAATAATGTTGTTATGAACATTGGTATACAAGTATCTGTTTGAATCCCTGCTTTCAATTCTTTTGGTTAGAGACCCGGATATGGACTTGCTGGATCACGTGGTAATTCTATATTTAACTTTCTGAGGAACCTCCATAGTGTTCTCTACAGCGCTGCACCATTTTATATTCTTATGAGCAATGAATGCACAGGGTTCCAATTTCTCCACATTCTCATCAACATTTATACTTTTCCTTTTTTTTTTTTGATAATAGCCGCCCTAATAGATGTGACTATATATTTTTACATAGTTGAAATCATCCAGGTTTTTTACCCTGCTCTTTTTAACTTATTGCTAAAGTTATACTGAATATCTTTCCATGTAATTAGATATTCACAAACCTCTTTTATTTGTCTGTGCCGCATGGCTTGCAGAATTAGTTCCCCTAGCAGGGATTGAACCTGGGCCCTTGGTAGTGAAAGCATGGAGTTCTAACCACTGGACAGCCAGGGAATTCCCACAAAAATCATTCCTGATGAGCATGCAATATCCCATCCCATGAATTTAGTGCAATTTAGTTACCTAGTACCCTATTGTTGGATATTTACTTTAAACTTTTACTATTGTAAATAAAGCTGTGATGGATATCTTTGTCCATAAATCTTTGTTAGATCTGTGATTCCTTTTTTTTAATAAATAGTATCTCAATCATTTTTTTCTTATTTCTCTGCTTTGCTGAGTTTCTTAAATCACAAAATAATGCACCTTCATTGTACCAAATCTAACAATACAGAGGTTTATAAAGAAACCTCTGTATTCCACTTAGTAATCTTCATGTTCCCTCCCCCCACAGTCCCACTGCCCTGAGGTCACTGATGTTAACGATTTGGTGTGTATCCTTCCATCCCTCTCTGAGCTTACATCAACATTTGCACACAAAATGACTTTTTCTTTCCCTTGTTTTGCATACAAATGGAAGCATATACATTAACTCTTCAGGACGAACATTTGGAACTAGTCTTACAGAATCAAAGAGTATTAACCTTTCTAAGGCTTTTGACATACAAATTTCTTTCTTACCAAATTTCTTTCCAGAAGGCTGCTTCTAGTTTATACCCTCACCAAAAATGTGAGACTAATTTACCACCCTTGTCTAATATTGATTATCATATTTTTTAAAATTTACTAATTTGTAGCTGAAAAGTGTTATAGCATTGGCTTGTAATTTGCATTCCTTAGGTCAGATTTTGCTTTTCTTGTTTATGGGTCATTTGTTATTGCCTGTTTTATGAATTGTCTGTCCATGTTTTGTGTTTTTATTATTGATTTGTATGTATTAATGATTTTTTCTGATTACATCTGTGGCAGTTGTGTTTTTTTTCCATTTATTATTTGCATCTTACAGCTTGAAAGGAGGGCATGGGAAGGAAAGGAATTATCCCAGGCACTTTTTATATACTTTATCTCACTTAATTCTTACATCTGTCCTGTGAAGTGTATGTATATTTATCCCCATTTTACTTAGGAGAAAACAGGCTCAGAGAGGTTAAGTAACTGGCTCAAGGTCATCCAGCTAATAAGAGTTGGAGCTAGGATTTGAATCCAGGTCAAATCCAGGGTACCCAATCTGTACCAGTGTAATTTTACTATAGGTAAAGCTTTGTGCTAGTTGCTTTACAGACATCATTTACAGAAAGGTTATGGATATGTGCTTTTATTATCTCCATTTTGCAGATAAGGAAAGTATAGATCAGGGAATTTAGTAACTTGTTTGAGTTTTCATAACTGGTGACAGCAAACCTGGGATTTGACCACAGGAATGTTTGAGGTTAAAGATGTTTGAGCCTGTCTTCTCCCCATGCATGCTGCCTCCCTAGGGACCATCTTCTTGGATCCAAATTGAGACTCAGAGAGGGAGAGTACTTTGCTTACAGTCACATAGCAAATTAGTGACTGAGTCCCTACCTCCTTACAGATGACTTGTCCAAGTTCATACAGCCAGTTAGTGGCAGAGCCAGAATCTGAACCCAGCTCTGGCTAACTCTCCACCTGACTGGAGCAAAGGCTTTTTGATGAAGAACATTTATGGAGCAAGCTGGGGAGAAGGAGCAATTAGGTAGAGTGTTGTGGCTGCCCTGAAACCTTTCTGAAGGAATGGACTCTAGTATTGGAGTCTTCCAGGGCAAGGCAGTTCCAGGAGCCCCTACGTGACAAGACCTGGAACACGAGAACTCATGTCCAAAGGCAAGAAGACCTTTGTACAAGGAGAGAGCTGCCTTCCCATCACAGGTTGCCAAAGATCAGAGCAGGAACAGTTGCCTCTTTTCAACACTCCCAGGGTGTGTGTGTGTTTGTGCTCCCATGCATGCACACATGCATGCATTTAGAGGAAAGAGGAAAGGGAGTGCTTTGATGGGGGAATGGAAGTGGTCATTTGTAGCCCCTAGTACCCAAGTATTCTTCCCCTGACACTCCCTTACAAAGAAAACTTTACTCATATTGGGAGTGAGCTGAATACACTGATTTTAGAAAATCACTCTCCCATCCAGTCCTAGAAGTCTCTCCCCAACTTGACTTGAAATTCCATCAAAAAGATTCGTTTAAGTAACAAGCTAATTACTTCAATGGTGATAGTGAAATGGAGGGACCATCCTAGGGGCAATATGGTGTATAAGCTTGGGAACTGAAGCCCAGGTAAACTTGACTTCACATTCCAGCTTGAAATCTGTCTTCTCCATAAAACAGTTGTTGAGACCTTTCATCTCTCTTGGAACCTCATTTTCTTTGAATTCAAAACTAAGAAATAGGGTCATTATTAGGCTTCAATGACATATAACATGCTAATCTCTTAAGAGCACAGTGCCTGTGAGATGGAAAGTGCTCGGGAAATGGTAGCCACCATATATTATTATTGGCTGTGTGGCCTTGGACGAGCTTTTTTTTTTAATTAAATTTATTTTTGGCTAAATTGGGTTTTCGTTGCTGCACGTGGGCTTTCTCCAGTTGTGGCGAGTGGGGGCTACTCTTTGTTGCGGTGCACGGGCTTCTCATTGCAGGGGCTTCTCTTGTTGCGGAGCACAGGCTCTAGGCACATGGGTTTCAGTAGTTGCAGCATGCAGCCTCAGTAGTTGCAGCATGCGTGCCCTAAAGTGCACAGGCTTCAGTTGTTGTGGTGCGTGGGCTCAGTAGTTGTAGCGCGCAGGCTCAGTAGTTGTGGCGCACGGACTTAGTTGCTACACGGCATGTGGGATCTTCCCGGACCAGGGCTCGAACCCATGTCCCCTGCATTGGCAGACGAATTCTTAACCACTGTGCCACCAGGAAAGTCCTGGACAAGCTATTTTAACTCTGGTCCTTCCTGTCCTCACCTGTAAATGTTTCTCCATCTCAGGGGGTGGTTGTGAGGATTCAATGAGTTAATAAAGGTCAGCTGCTTAGAACAGAGCCTGGCGTATGTTAAGCACCTAAAAAATGGTAGCTATAATTATTGTCACCTTAATTAGATGTGTTTAATCTAAATGACTGCTTAATACTCAATTGAGATTGACAACACTTTCCCTTAGGAGAAGGGAAAGGTAATTTGGGAGCAGCAGGTGAAGTGTCTAGTGTGGAGGTGGAAGGTTAGGAGCCAGAAGGCAACTGGAGAGATTCTAGTGAATGAGGGCACAGAGATATGCTCAGGTAGGGGAGGGAAGAGCCAGAGATGGAAGGACTCCAAAGCCTTGATTTACCTCACCCCCAGAGACCAAGCACAACTAACAGGTCCTTTTATTAGGTCTCTCCCCAGCCTCTCATCTGTTTAGCAAGGTACTGTGTTTGGGGACAGAAGTAAGGTAGGGGCAAGGAGCTGGTTTCACAATGATCCCTGCAGGGAGCTGGAGATTTCTACCTGGGCCTGGGCCCAGACTAACAGTGTGTGCCCCCTGGGAGGGGGCAGCGGGATTTTATGCCAAACACATTTGTGTGCAACTCAAATGAAGCCATGGTTGTCATGTCACACTGGCACCATTTCTATGGTGGGTGGCCTGCACAGCTGTTGGGCACAGAGGCCCTCAAAGTTCCCCTCCTCTCATATGAGTTCTCTTTGGCTATGGGGCCACTCATTAATTCCGCTGGCCTGTTAAGCTGACCTGACCTAAGCCCATGCCCCAGACAGTGGTGATGAAGTAGAAGATCCATGACTGGGCAATAGGGCCTGGGGTTTTTTGGCTGAGTCTGGCAAGCTTGGTCAGGTCAAGTCTTAGGGATTTTGTTTTGTTGTTTTTGAGGTTCATGGCTGCATATCAGTTTATATATTTATTTTATTTTCATTTTATCAAAGTAATATATGTTCATAATTTTAAAAGACATATAAGCTACATATATATAGTCACCCTTCAGAGTTAAACACTTGAAGCTCTGTTAGCTTTTTCTTCTGATATTTATTGTCACATTTTTAATGGTGTGCCAATACTGCTATTTCTTGACTTTTCTGTTTGAAATATCTTTGTGCACACAAAGATACACACATATACATATATATACATGTATACACATATGTATATCTATTCCATATATAGATATATATTCTTGTAGCATCTGTCTTTTAAATGATATGTAATGTAATATCTTTTAAATGATAAATATAGAGCTCATTGCTTATAATTAAAACAGAAGCCCTCTGCTCCAACCCTAAGCTTCACTCTTCATAGTCAAATACTTCTAAACCTCTTAGCTGTTTCTTCTAATATTTACCTCCACATCCCTAAATGATATACCAATACTGTCATTTCTTTATTTTTTTTTCTGATTTAAATATGTACTGCCTTTTTATTTTTTTAGAGTGGAATTTAGCTCTCTTACTACCAGCAGCACCGTATGTGCACTCCCCTCATATATCCAATATTGTCATATCACAATTTCTGGTGTTAACAGTATTCCATATTTACATTATAAGGATTACAAATATTGTTCACAGCTGAGTCATGTAGAATACTGTGATTACATTTTCTTCCTTGGCCAACTTGTTTTCCTGGAGTTAATAATTGCCTCTCTTTTTTCTATTTGCTTAGTTTTCTATGATTTTTTTCTTTTTTGTTTTTTTGCTAATGCATCCCCAATTTCTCCATCAAAGCTGTAAGATTCATGCAACACATTACATAAGCCATTACTTTCACCCTTTTCTTGGAGATCTCCACCTTACTCCAGTCTGGGCTAGTTGCTGGAGGCTTGGTTTACAAGTGCTTGGATTTCAAGTACTTAGCAGGCATCTCTTCTGTATACCTAATTCCATGTGGAGTCCTAAGGGAAATACACAGATAAGACACAGTCCCTGTCCTCAGGGAGCCTACCGTCTCAAGGATGTTTAATTCATTCAGATGTCTTGCCAGAAGGCTTGAGCTCCTTCCAGGGACTTTGATCTAGGCTGTGTCTTTGATCCCACACTCCAGGCAGAAATTCCCCTCTCCATCTCCACTGAATTACCAAAAGAATACAATACAGTCTCCCAGAGAGCAAATGTGGTCTTAGGCTGCAGTAACAGAAACAGAGCTTCTAGGATAGGAGGGCTGATACTTCTACTTGACTCTGTGTTAATAAACTCTGTCTGGGGATTGCATTCAGTTGCAAGGGACATAGAAAAATAGGAACTTGTCTGAATAGGAACAACCAGGGTAGAACAGAGAACTGGAAACCACATCCCAAAAAATAGTTGAAAAACTAGTTTGGCTTCTTGGAAGAGTAGTCTACACATAGCTCTCTCAATTTTTCTTCCCTCACATTCCCTTTTAAATTGGCTTCAATTTGGTTTCTGCCCCCACTGCTCCACTGAAACTGATCTCACCATGATGAGACTGCCAGCATGTCCGCATCTGCTGACCACTCTTATTCTTTGAAACTCTCCTCCCCTAATTTATAGAATGCCACTCTCTTCTGTTTCTTCTCCAAGCTCTTAAACCACTCCCCCATCTTCATCAGATTCCCTTCTTCTACCTGCCCCTTAAATGTTAGTGTTTTCCAGGGATCCATTGTTGGTCCTTTTCTCTGTGCGTTAATTTTCCCTAGGCAATATCCTTGGCTTCCACTATTACTTTATCAGTCAGAGTGAGCCAGGTTACGCTGTAGTAGCAAACAATTCCCAAATATCAGAGGCTTAACACGACAAACAGTTATTTCTTGCTCATAATACATGTCCAAAATAGGTCAGCAGGGAGCATCTGTTCATGATAGTCACCAAGAGACCCAGGCTAGCAAAAGGTCCATTTCAACACCACTTCCACAGTCAGCAGCGGAGGCAAATCGTACTCCAGCTCTTAAAGCTTCTCCCCAGAAGGGATCCATGTCACTTCAACTCACATTTCATTGGCCAAAGTAAGTCTTATGGCCATACCTAATGTCAAAGGGTGTGGGAAAGTATAGTCCTACTATGTTCCTGATGATTAACTCCTTAACCCTTGATGACTCCCAAACCTTTATTTCTAGCCCAGACCCTCCTTCTGAGCTCAGACCATTGTGTCCAGCTGCCTCCTTGACATTTCTACCTAGCCTAGTATATACTGACCTATATTTCAAAGTCAGCATGACCAAAAACTGAATTCATCTTCTTCACCCCCAAATCTACTCCTCCTCCTGGTTTCCCTTCTTTAATGAATGAAACTACTATTCATCCTGCCACCCAAGCCAGAAACCTGGTATCCCCATCACCTCTCATTCAGATTGTTGCAATAGGCTCCTAACTGGCCTCCCTACCTCCAGCCTTGATGCCTGTGCTCCATCATCCACACTTTCAGAACATAAATCTGAAAAGTTAGTCAGTGATAAGACTAACTTATCACTGACTTAAAAGTGATAAGCAATCTTTTAAAAAGCAGTTATTTAAAATCCACTAAAGGCTGTCCATTGCCTATAGGATGAAGCCTGGCTCCTCCTCAGCATGCAGAACATATCATAATATGGGCATGGCCTTCCTCCGTAGCCTCATCTCCCATCATGGCCCCCTTTGTACCCTCTAACTATGCTAAACTACCGACAGTGCCTGAAGCCGGCACTGTTTCACACCTCCAGGCCTTTATACCTACTTATTCCTTTGCTTTAAGTGCACTTATTCCTGCCCTATTCCACCCAGTGAACTTCTACCCATTTTTTCCAAGCCCCAACTCTAGCCTCTCCCACATGGAGGTATTTTCCTGTGCTTCAGCCCTCAAAACACCATTGATCCTTCCTCCCTTTATGCTATCATTGCACCAAGTACATACTGTTTATCACAGTGACTTCTAATGATTGATGCACAAGGTTGTCTCTCCTGCTCCTTAAAGATAGCAATCTTGTCTTCCCTATCTCTGTCATATGTAGTTCCCCAGCACAGTGCCAGGCACTTGAACATGTTCAGAAATTGATCATTGCAGGAAAAAATGAATGGGAAGACCTGACCTGATTCAGGGAAGTTTACAAATACCTACTGCAGGGCTGGCATGGGGACAGGAAGTTTATGGTCCCAGAAGAGCTAGGAGGAGCCACGAGCAATGCCACAGAGAGGCATTATCTCAGCTCAGAAGGAGAAAGAACTTCTTTAACTGCGAGACTTGTCTGAAGATACGGGCTGCCCTAGGAGAGAGCGTGCGCCCTGTGACAAGAGGTGTGCAGTCAGTAGCTGGATAGCTTGTGGCAGTGACGTTGGAGTGGAAATTCCAACAGCAGATAGGGAGGTGGAGTTGTGATTCTCACAGTCCTTCCTATTCTCGAGTGGTCATGAACCTGCCTCCTCTGCTCACCTGATTGATATGGGTCATCTAGGCTCCTTCAGAGAACTGCTCCTGCACTAGGGACACCACTTCTCCACTAACCAGGCTGCCCCTGGCCTTGGAGCAGGTGGCCTAAGAGGCTTGGAGGTGACTGGACCCTCTGGAACTGCAGTAGCTCTGGGTTCTTATCCACCTTTCAAGCCATCTCCCCCGCCTTTCCTCCAGGCCAGGCTAGGCCAGGCCACTCTGACTCATGACTGCTCATTCTCAGCAGCAGGAAAGCTGTTGCTTATTTTTACAGCCACTTAAAGTAAAGCCATGTCATCCACCTGCATTTGCCCTGTAATGCCTCTCATCTCAGTCTGACTCTGCCAATCCCAAGGAACTACTCCCAGAGATATGTCCAAGATCTCCCTCCCCTGGGTTGGAGAGATTGACCTTGACCTTACCCTGTTCTGACCCAACCTTCTGAAAGCCCAGAATCAGGAATAGGAGCGTGCGGCTCTTTTCAGACCTGCCCAAGGAGGTCCTTCACACAATGCTCTGTGTATTGATGGATGCAGCACAAAGAGACATGGGATTAGTCACCAGAGTACCTCCCTTCTAATCCTGGCTTTATAGTTGATTTCTCGCATGTTTCTGACTTGGCTGAACCAAATCCCTTTTCTGAGCCTCAGTTTCCACCTAGGTGAATTCCAGGGGCAGGGTGGTTATGTATGTGCTGTGGACAGTGGGTTTCATTCCCAAGCCCAGCCCAGATTGCCACTCTGCCTCCACGGTCTCTGCAGCTGCAGCTCCTGGCCAAGTGTCCCAGGAGTGCATTAGGAAAGCAAAGAGCCATGAAGAGGTCTGTAGGGAGGATTTGGATGGGGAAATAGGCCCTAGGGAGGGAAGCAAGCTGGAATCCAAGAAGGAAACTGCCGACTTCCTGGTTGGCAGGAACTGAAGCTCTCCTCTCTGGAGGGTTTTCCCGCCCCCTAACCGAGGAGCCCAGGATGGCCTCCTCTTCCTAAACCCTCTGGCCCTGAGTCTTGGCTGTGGGCTGTGTTTGTAGGTACACACTTGTATGCATTCCCGTAGCACCCTGGGGGCCAGGAGAAGTCACATGCTTCTTCCCAGAGGAGCATAGGGATGAGAATGCCCGCCAGGGCTGCAAGTCAGGGAGCAGGAAGGTAAGGCTCTCCAGGTCCTCCCACTCCTCCCTAAACTAGCAGCTGCAGAGCCCAGGATGGGTGGGGATCCCCCTCGTCTTACCTGCTCCCATTTCAAGAGTGGTTTAAGGGACTTCCCTAGTGGTCCAGTGGGTAAGACTCCCTGCTCCCAGTGCAGGAGGCCTGGGTTCGATCCCTGGTTGGGGAACTAGATCCTGCAGGCATGCTGCAACTAAGAAGCCCACATACTGCAACTAAAGATCCCGCGTGCCGTAACTAAGACCTGATGCAGGCAAAATCAATCAGTAATTTTTTTTTTTTTTTGCGGTACGCGGGCCTCTCACTGCTGTGGCCTCTCCCGTTGCGGAGCACAGGCTCCGGACGCGCAAGCTCAGCAGCCATGGCTCACGGGCCCAGCCACTCCGCGGCATGTGTGATCTTCCCGGACCGGGGCATGAACCCGTGTCCCCTGCATCGGCAGGCGGACTCTCAACCACTGTGCCACCAGGGAAGCCCCAGTAAATATTTTTTTTAAAAAAGACATTATACAAAAACAAAAAAAAGAGTGGTTTAACAGCCCAGCCGGGAGGAGGGGTGGGATAGCCTTCTCAGCTTCCTTTTTGGGTTAATTGGTGTTCCCTCTAGTTACTCCCTGCTTCCTTCCCGTCCCAGTTCCCATAGCAACTTGGCTGTAGCAGCCAGAACTTGATTGAGCCCAGCGGTGGCCTGCTGGAGGTGAGGAAGGGGATTCTGTAGGGAAAGCAGGGCACTGTCAGGTCAAGGCTTTTCACCCCACCCATCATCTGCTGCTACCTTGAGGGCCCAGGATGGTTAAGCTCAGAGGACAGGGCATGATGAAGAAGGCTTTCCTGCCAGGGCTGGAGTTTGAAGAGCCTGAAAGCCAAGAGCAGGCCTGGTTCTCCTCAGCTCTCCTCCCCTCCCCACGCTAATGTGTCCTGCCCCCTGAGTTTGGAATGCAGTCACTGGTAGGATGGTCCAGTAGGAAGAACCCTGGAGTTAGAGTCGAGAAACTGGGTTTCACGTTCCTCCCTCTGCCACTACTTTATGTGACTGTAGAAGAGTCCTTCCCCCCCACCTTTTCTGGGCCTCAGTTTCCTCAGCTATAAAATGAAGCAGGGCTAAGTTCTCTGCATATTAAAATTAACTGAGGTGTTTTGAAAAACTCTAGATGTGTGGGCCCCACCCACAAGGATTCTGACTGACTTGATCTGGAGTGCAATGTGGGCCAAGCAGAAGCATTTTTAAAAGACTCTCTGAAAACCATAATTCAAAAAGAGTCATGGACCACAATGTTCATTGCAGCTCTATTTACAATAGCCAGGATATGGAAGCAACCTAAGTGTCCATCATCGGATGAATGGATAAAGAAGATGTGGCACATATATACAATGGAATATTACTCAGCCATAAAAAGAAACGAAATTGAGCTATTTGTAGTGAGGTGGATGGACCTAGAGTCTGTCATACAGAGTGAAGTAAGTCAGAAAGAGAAAGACAAATACCGTATGCTAACACATATATATGGAATTTAAGAAAAAAATGTCATGAAGAACCTAAGGGTAAGACAGGAATAAAGACACAGACCTACTAGAGAATGGACTTGAGGATATGGGGAGGGGGAAGGGTAAGCTGGGATGAACTGAGAGAGTGGCATGGACACATATGCACTACCAAATGTAAAATACATAGCTAGTGGGAAGCAGCCGCATAGCACAGGGAGATCAACTCGGTGCTTTGTGACCACCTAGAGGGGTGGGATAGGGAGGGTGGGAGGGAGGGAGACGCAAGAGGGCAGAGATATGGGAACATATGTATATGTATAACTGATTCGCTTTGTTATAAAGCAGAAACTAACACACCATTGTAAAGCAATTATACTCCAATAAAGATGTAAACAAAAATAAGAAATAAAAAAAGAGGGAAGAGATATGGGAACATATGTATATGTATAACTGATTCACTTTGTTATAAAGCAGAAACTAACACACCATTGTAAAGCAATTATACTCCAATAAAGATGTAAACAAAAATAAGAAATAAAAAAAGAGGGAAGAGATATGGGAACATATGTATATGTATAACTGATTCACTTTGTTATAAAGCAGAAACTAACACACCATTGTAAAGCAATTATACTTCAATAAAGATGTTAAAAAACTAGTTAAAAATAAAATAGCAGGATACCTGGGGGAAAAAAAAAAGACTCTCTGAATGATTCTAATATGCAGCCAGAATTGAGGAACTAGAGCAAAAGACCTCCGAGGGTCTCCCAATTGACTGTTGTCTGGTTCTGAGACATTTCTTCCTTTGCTCTGCATGCCCCGCCTCCAGCAAGCCCCACAGCTCTCCTGGCTCTTCCCCATCCTTGTGGATGAGTGCCCACATCCCCTGCAACTGCCCAAGCAACCCGGTCCCCTCTGGCTCAGTCCTAACACTGATGAGATGGGGCAAGTGACTTAGGCCTGCCTAGGGAAGAGGGCTACGGAGACTAAGGCAGGCTTGCTGTCCAGGTGGTAGCCCTGAGAGCCAGACTTTTCATTTGAGAAGGACCCCAGCCCCTTTTTAAAGCACATGGGCCAGCAATGACCTCAGCTGGCCATATGTGGGGCTAAGGAATTGGATTACCTCTCAGCCCCGTGTCACTCTACTTCCTCCATTCCTCTCACTAGTTCCTTGCCTTTTCCTGTCTTGCCTCCCACAGGCCTGGTGTCCTCCTCAGGCAACCTGCTCGCCATGGTGACTCTGGGGCCTGGGGCCTGAGGGAGGGTCGTCTAGCTAAGGAGAAAGGCCTCCCTCCCACTGTCAGGCCACCCCTCTCCCAGCCCCGCCTCCCTCAACTCCCTCTCTCTCTCCCAGAGCAGAGGCGGGGAGTGCCCGGCCACCAGCGCCTGCTATTAGGCTAATTGCAGTTGCCTGGGAGGAGAGCTGGCCCTCCACTGCAGCCTCACCTGGGAGCAGGAATATTAAACCGAAAGAGCCCAGGGAGAATCGCGCAGGGGCCTCTGAACCCCAGCAGTGGAGGACTGGGCTGTTCCACACAATTCAGGGTAAGGGTGGGGGTGGACTCTGGGTCCAGGCTGCAGAGGTTGGGGCAGAGGCTGTGGACAGAGCTGCCTCTTGGCGCCCTGGGACCCACAAGATGGAGGGGGGGGGAGTCTCCAGGGTACTGGGGCCCTTAGCGTTAGGGATATCCTTTTGTTTCCTGTCTTACTTTTCTTTCTGTCTCCCCCATCTCCTTCTGTTGTCTTATCCCTCTTTCTTATCTTGGCCTTCCTCTGTTCCCATCTTCTTTACCCCCCTTTATTCCCCTGCTGGCTCTTGAACCCTCCTCTTTCTTCCTCCGTCTTTCTTACCCCTCCTCTTCACAGCCCATCTTCCACGTCTCCTGTCCCCCACCCTGTTATCCCCTACTCTTTCTTACCCTTCATCTTCTCTCACCCTCACTGTACCTCTTTACCTCCCTTACACCCTCCATCTCTTATTCCCCTGCTTCCTCCCCAGTGCTGTTTTTTCCTACCCCCGCTATAACCACCATTTCTTACCTTCCAACTCCCTACTCTCTTACCCTCT
Organism: Pseudorca crassidens; assembly: GCF_039906515.1. NCBI lineage: Eukaryota > Metazoa > Chordata > Mammalia > Artiodactyla > Delphinidae > Pseudorca > Pseudorca crassidens. The sequence continues at coordinate 73,855,638 of NC_090317.1, read as the reverse complement.
CTTTCTTCCTCCCCTCCTCCCTTGTGCCCCTGGACTCCACTGCCACTCTATCCAACCCCTGAGCCCCTCTCCTACCCCTGTAGCTCCCTCTTCCCCTGCCTCTTACCTTTACTTGTTCCTTTCCACCTCCTTCCACTCCCTTCTCACTCCATTGCACATACCTTTTATCCCAATAATTTCACTCTTGAGTTTATATAAATAAAATGTAACACAAGTGTTCAAGAGAGGTGTGTACAGACCTGCTCGCTCACCAAAGCATTGTTTGTGATAGTGGAAACCTGGAAATAACTTAAGTGTCCATCCACGGGAGATTGGTATCCTTTGCACTTCATTCATATGAAACCGTTCTCCATTCTTTTAGCACACCATGATGTGCTCACATCTGTACCTTTGCTTAAGCTGTTGCCTCAGTCCAGAATGCCCTTTTGTCTCATCTCTGCCCATGCCATCTAAAATCCTACCTTGAGTCCCAACTCAACTCTTTTTTTAAAAATATTTATTTATTTATTTTTGGCTGTCTCGGGTCTTAGTTGTGGCACGCGGGATCTTTCGTTGTGGTGTGCGGGCTCTTCGTTGCAACATGCAGGCTTCTCTCTGGTTGTGGCGCGTGGGCTCCAGAGCACGTGGGCTTGGTAGTTGTGGCCCTCAGGCTTAGTTGCCCCACAGCATGTGGGATCTTAGTTCCCTGACCAGGAATCGAACCTACCGCCCCTGCATTGGAAGGTGGATTCCTAACCGCTGGACCACCAGGGAACTCCCCCAGCTCAACTCATAACCTCACTGAAATCTTTTCTGGCTTTTCTATTTGCTTCACTCCAGTGGCCAGTGGTTTAACTTCTCTTATAATATAGAAAATGTGCCATCGTTTCAAGTGAGATCTGTCTATCCATGAAACTGAAATTTCTTTGAGAGTAGGGACATGTCCTCATTTACTCATCTGGTTCATTCCATCAACAAGACTCGTTTTTTTACATATATTGTGATGAATACTCAATATGGTCAATAAGACCGACCCACGTCTGCTTTTATGTGTCTTACGTTTTAGTGAGGTTGACAGAGAAAAACAAAACAAGGATGCAGACAAACTCATACTTGTGGTGAAGAAACATTTAAGAAAAAGAATAATGAGGGGGCATTCTCTAACTAGAGTGGTCAGGGAGACCCTCTCTGAGGAGGTGACTTTTGAACTGAGGCTTCAAAGTTGAGAAGGACCTAGCCAGGCCAAAAGTGGTGGGGGGCAGGGGAAGAGCATATCAGGCCAAGAGAACAGTGTGTGCCAAGGCCCCAAGGTGGGAAGAAGTAGGGCATGTTCAAGGAAAAGAAAGAAAACCTCAGCGTGTGGAGCATTATGAGCCGTATGGGAGAGGGAGAAAATGAGGTTGGAGAGACAGACAGGGGCCAAGTTATGCAGGGGTTTGAAGTCTGTGGTCGAAAGTTTGGGTTTTATTCTAAATGCATTGAAGGGTTTGAAGCAGGGGAGTAACGTGATTGAATGTCATTTTGAGATTGCTCTTACTCCTGTGTAAACAGTGCATTGGAAAGAGCAAGGGTGGAGGTGGGGAGGCCACATAGGAGACTGTTGTCCAGGTGACAAATGACAGTGCCTGCACAGAGTCGTGAAAGTAGAGGGAGAATTGGCATGCCTTGCTGATGAACTGCGTGTGGGGATGCTGGCAAAGAGAGGAGTGATGGCTGACACCTAAGTTTCTGGATTGAATACCCAGGTCGATGGTCATGGCACTTAACCGAAGTGGTCAAGACTCAGGGGCGTGGGCAGATTTGGAGTAAAAACAAGAACTGAATTTTAAGATTTAGAGCATGTTAAATTTGAGAAGCCAGTGAGGTATCACATCTGTGTTCCTCAGGGGGGTAACTTGCACCACAACCCACTACCACCCATCACCACGCCCCTGCCCCCACTTTGGAAAAGGCCAGTGTGGGATTACATTGCCCAAGTCCATGTTCACCGTGGAGTTATTTGTATTTGAGTGTAAATGTTTAAAATCTGTGTAAGAAGCTCTGACCACGTTGCTCAGAGTGTGGTTGAAAGGCCTCTGGCCGCAGAATGACCTGGACCCTTGTTCCAAAGGCAGATTCCTGAGCCCACCTCAGTCCTCTTGAAGCTGAATTGGAGGGGGGCATCTGCCTTTTTAACAAGTGTCCCAGGGGATTCTGAGGCACACTGAAGTCGGAGAACCATCGCTACAAGGAGCAACTATGGGAAGGTGCCCCTGAAAATACGAAGAATGGATGTGGGCAGGGCTCTGGGCATCCTGTTAAAATGCAGGTGTGACTTGTCAAGTCTGGGGCAGGGCCTGAGATTATGCACTTTTCACAAGCTCCAAGTGATGGTGATGCTGCTGGTCCAGGTCCACACTTTCAGTAGCAAGGAGTTAGATCACTGGTTCTCAATGGGAGATGATTTTGCCCCCCACCCAGGGGATATTTGGCAATGGCCAGAGACATTTCTTGGTTGTCACAATGAGGAGGGGGAGGATGCGACTGGCAACTACTGGGTAGAGGCAAGAAATGCTTCTCAATATTCTATAATGCACAGGACAGCCCCCACTACAAAGAATCATCCAGTCCAAAATGTCAGTAGTGTCGCCGTTGAGGAACTCTGGTCTTGATGATAGCCAAAGAGTATAGAGCAGGGAACCTTTCTTAGCCAGGACCAAGTGCCTGGTGGAAATGGGCTAGATGAGGGGCAGGAAGTATACCCACGAAGTGAAACGGCCAAGCAAAGTTTCCAAATGAAATGTGGTGTCTGCTCCACTCCAGGGCGGACGCCAACAGGACAGAGCACGGGTTAAGTAGAGCTTGAAGGCACATGTGGTGCTTGGTAAGGCAGATTCCTGTTTTTATTAAAAATAACCCCTCACATTTGTATTGCACTATAGAATTTACAAAACATTTTCATATGTGTCATATTATTTGATCTACACAACACCCTAATGAGGTAAAGCAAAGATTATCCTCTCCATCTCTCTTCTTGAGTTTAGAAACTTAACACCATCAGCCAAAGAAATGTTTGCTGAATTGAATGGAAGTGAAATTTACCTCAATATAGGTGACCTCAGACAAGTCAGGACATCTCGCGGGACCAGCTATAAAATGGTATGGTTGGATGGGCCTCTTCCAGCTCTGATATAGGAGTCATTTTGTGATTTTACCAATGAACAAATTCAAGGTCTTGGATGACTGCGGATTGGGGACTTGGGAGTTCTGGCTATGAAATGGGAGATTTTAGGGTCGGAGGTAGTGGTCTTGACCCAAACCCTTCTTCCCCACCCCCTGGATCCTGAGGGTGGGTTGGTGAGCACACCGTGCCCTCCCCCTATAGAGTACAGGTACACCCCTCCTCATCCCTCTCCTCTGAAGCGGAAAGGGGCTGGCGCCCGGGCTGATGCTTTTTCCTCTCCCTACAGGCTGTCTACAAGGCCTGGCTGTGCTCAGAATACTTCAGCGTGACCCAGCAGGAATGCCAGCGCTGGGTGCCCTGCAAGCAATACTGCCTGGAGGTGCAGACCCGGTGCCCCTTTATCCTCCCTGACAATGAGGAAATGGTGTACGGAGGGCTCCCTGGCTTTATCTGTACAGGTAAAGGCAGGGCCCTGGGAGGAGGGAGGAGGCCAGGGGCCCAGAGCAGGCACCAGGTCGGGGCTGTGGGAGCAGGGAGGGCAACAGGGAAGTTGGGTCAGGAGAAGGTTAGTGGCTGCAGGAGTAGGTAGTGAGGCCCCAGGTTGGGATGGGGCAAAGTGGAATAGGGGGAGAGAGCAGAGTGGCCATCTGTATCCAAAACATACCTGGCCAGGGAGTTACCCCAGAAAAACTGTCTGGGGTCCCTGGAAGATGTGTCCAGAAAGGGACGATGCTAAGGGGCAGGGGGAAGAGTCTTGGGCAGGACTACCAGAGCAGCCCCAGCTTTGACAATCACCTCTCTCAGAAAGACATAGCCAGCAGCCCCCTTAGCACCCCACCCCGCCTTGCTTATCCATTGGCAGGGTTGCTGGATACTTCGCCAAAGCGGCCGGAAACCAAGTGCTGTGACGTGCAGTGGGTCTCCTGTGAGTCGGAGAAGAAGAAGTTCAAGGAGTCTGAAGCCCCTAAAACCCACCACCAGCAATTCCACCACTCTTACTTCCACCACTACCACCAACAGTACCCCCACTACCACCCCCGCCACGACCCCCCAGGCCACCTCAGCCACAATCCCTCCCTGCTGCCGGTCTCTGGGGGCTCCCGCCTCAGTCCCAGCAGGATCCGGCTCTACGTCCTTGTTCTCATGCTCCTCCATACCATGGTGTCCTTCTCCAGCGGCCAGGGTGGTGGGGGACCGGGCCTGGAGGCACTGCCTGCCCTAGACGAGGGCCTGACTCGGGAAGAGTGACAGCAAGGAGGGAGATCAGACCTCCACCACACACCGACATCAGCTCCAGCGCCCCCCCCCAGGGGGAGGGGGCGGGGGCCCCTCCCATGGGAGGTGTAGGACCAGGTGGGGGGTGGGGGAAATGGGGCAATCACACATCGCCCCCTACCAACCCCCACTCCAAAAGCAGCTCCAACAGAACCGCCAGAGGGCCCCAGGGAGCTGCAAAACTCATCCAGGAGAAAAAGGCAGGAGCAGCAGGTGCCCCCCTCCCAGGCCCCCATCTATGGGGCTTAGCCAAAAAAAAAGGGGGTAGTGGGGGGTGGAAATGCCCACCACCACTGAGAGCCCTGACCCCAAGGAAGGAGGCTTCTCACCCAGCCTTGGCTCTTCAGGGAATGTTGGGGGGCACAGAGGGGAGAAGCTCTTTCCCCCCTCCGCATTCCTTTTGTTGCCACGATCCTTAATTCCTCCTGCCCACACCCCTGCAGGCAACGGCAGACGACGCAGCGGCCCTCCTCCCGCTCCAGCGCACCTTGTCCCATGTGGGGCCGCCACAGGGAAGGGCCCAGCTGGGACATGAGGTGTACACAGTTGCGGCTAGGTCAGGGCCCCAGTTAAGCTGTGCCCCAGCACCCTAGGCCATGAGGTATAGGAAGGGGGTGCAGAATGAGTGGCGGGAGAGAGCGGAGATAGGGAAGAGGGAGAGGAGAGGAGAGAGGTGGGCAGAGGGCTTAGAGAGATGGCTAAATGGGCTGTCACCACCTGGCTTTGGGGAGGCAGATGATCAGTGTTGAGGCAGGCTCGAGGACACGTCCCCAAATCAGAAAGGGTTGTGTAAGGAGCCCTCTGGAGAAGGCGCACAGGGACTGGGTTCTTGGGCCTTGAAACAGAAGGCTGAGGGCACATGGTCAGACTGCCGCTGTCTGAAGGGCCATATCTTACAGAAGGTGCACATACTCCCAAGGGCCACTCTTGCCCTGGAGATCTTGGCCTTGGGGCCAAAGACGTTTCCATTTCTGATCTCCATGGGGAGGAGGGACTTAAGCCCAAGAGGGTCAGGCCTGGCCTGGGTCCCCAGACTCCCCCAACTCGTCCTAGCCCAGGCCTCCATGACGGAAACCCTGGTGGCGTTGCCCCAGAGCTTTCCAGAGATGAGCCTCCCCCATCCCCAGCCTGTCCCCGTCCCCAGCCTACCAAAGAGTATTCATCCCTTCTCATCCCTGACCCCATGGGTTACTATCCCAATTGTGGAACCACTACACTGCTCCTCACCCTGTAGCAGGTCCCCTAATCCAGCCACCCGTGCCCCTAGCTGGAGAAAGTCCAGAAACTGGCAAGAGGACCTGCTAAATAAAGACGATGTGCTGTGGTCCCTTGGTTGAGAGACTTGAAGTGTTTAGTCAGGCTAGAGAGCTGCACGAGAGAAGAGGCCTGGAGAGCCCCTTGGGGGCCATTAGCCTTGTGCTGATCTCCTAGGGGTGGGAGGCCACATGGCCTGGGACATCTACAAGCCAATAGGAGCAGACGAGAAAGGAAGCCACAACTGTGTTCCTGGGACAGGCCAAGCGGCTTTCAGTGCCAGAAGGGCCTGTGTCCTGGGCTGCAATGCCAGTGAGTTAAGGGGAGGGGTGGGCCTGGAGCTGCATTAGGGGAAACCAAAAGGGGGAGGGGGAGGGAACAGCTGGAATCAGCTGGCTGGGGGATAAATGGGAAACCTCACTAGTAGAGAGGGAATCATTCAAGGGCCTCAGCTGGGTCCCCAAATAGGCTTTGTGAGACCAGGGAGTCCTTCCCTGCCAGTTTTCTCATTTCTCACAGCGTGTTCCCCTCCCCCTGCCCAGCCCTGTGCCCTGCCCACACACTCCATGTTTGGCCTTCAGCATTTCAGGCCTAGCCACATACCCCATCCCTAGAGTGCTCTTTTCAGCTGGGGAGGGGAAGAGGTGCTGGCTCCTTTCCAGAGATGCTTCTGTAGATGTGAGAGACTCTATGTATTGCCTTGTAACTCCTGCATCCTCAGGAGGGACAAAGGGACTGGGAAGTAAAGGGGGACCTTAGGACCCCAGGGAATGGACCCTTGGAGACTCCCATCCCCTCTTCCCCCTCACCAAGTGCCCAGGAGACCCCTGGCTCAGACCAGCCCAGGGCCTTGCCCAGTGGCAGGGGAAAGGGGCACCTCACTCCACCTCGAAGTCATTTGACTGTCCCCATCCACCCCACTGCCCAGATCTTTCACCACCCCTCCAGCTGCCCCTGCCGTTCGTCACAGGCAGCAGAGCTGGGCAGCTTTCTTACGCCATTTTCTACACTGTGCTTCATGAGTAGGACTTTCTTGCACTAGTTCCTATGACTGAGTCTCCAAGCTGGATTCCTAGTAGTCCCTGTCCCTTCTTCCCTCACCTGGCTATGGTTCAGTTGTCGCCCTTCCCCTGCCTCTGTGTTTCGGTGAGAGTCTCTGTATGTGTACCGCTTTCTGTTTTGTTGCACTGTGGGGCAGAAGCCTCTCTGCTCTTGTTTAACCCCATAAAGAAATAAATGGTAAGACTTGATGATAACCTTCCTTTCTTGGTTTTGTTCTGTGGTGTCAAAAATTGCCCAAGGAAAAAGTCTATGGCTTGGGGAGGAGGCGGGACCAGAGGATGCTGAACCTCTGTGCCACCGCTTGTTGGCTCAAGTCTCAGAAAAAAAGGGGAAACTCTGTAGTAGGCCATTCTAGAGAAGGAAATACAAATTCAACCCCCTGCAGGGATCAGGCAGATAAGTGTGAGTGAAGGAAGTGGGCTGGGCTGGCTGAAGTATGGACGCCAAGGCTGGAAGTGGTGACAAGTGCAGGGTGTGGATGTCTACAGGGGCAGCTCAAGCCCAGGGTTGACTTGTGGGAATGTGGGCCCAGCATTGCCAGGTCTTCTCATTCTTCAAGGTACATCAGGACTCGAGAATTTTACGTGAAGCCTCTAATTTCAAAATGTTGGCTCAAGTCTAAAAAAATCCCATATACCTCTGTGTGGGCTAAATATGTCTGCAGGCCCCACATGGCCTGGGGATTAGCAGTTTTTCACCTTCGTCACGGCCTTTGCTTCTAGTCTCCCAGTCTCATCTCTTGCACTCTGCCTCACCAGGCCCATCTTCCTATCCCAGGCAGGAAGGCGCTTGGGGAGCACAGGAGAGGTGACAGACAGAGCCCTCCACCACTGCCACCTTCTCACATACCCAGGAGAGGGGAGAGCATGAGTTAGTTGGGAGGGAATCTGGTGTCCTCACTGAGCTGCTGAATTCCTTCACGGAGAAAACCCAAGTCCCTCAACTCCCCAGAAAGCAGCAGAGCACGGAGTTTAGGGCGTGGTCTCTGGAGCCCGAGTGTATGAGTTCACGACTTGGCGTGAGTTCCCTGACTTTCTTGAGCCTTAGTGTCCTCATCTAGCAAGAGGGTTATTGTGAGACTTAGATGATGGACATAAAGCGCTTCGCACAACAGCTGGCATGAAGGAGCCACTCAACTATTGATCATTATTATTGTCATCGGTCACCCGGTCTTCTCTTTCCTTGACCTCCACCTAAAACAGTCACGAAGTTCCGTCAATTCTCCCTGTGTAACATGCGTCAACTCCTTCCCCTCCTTTCCACCTGCTCCCTCTCAGCCGCTTCAGACTCTCAGCAGCTTTTGCCTGGACTACTACAATACCCCACAACTAATCTCTTCTTCAATTACTCCAATTTCGATCCATCTTCCCCAGCACTGCACACTTCGGCACTTAGGAGGCACGCCATAAATATTTTTGTGAAAGAACTGCTGCCGTAAAGCACACATCTAATCTTCCCAAAGGGAACATATTACACCCGTGAGCAAAAACATCAGATGGTTCCACATTGCCTGTAGAATCGAGTGTAAACTTCCCAGCATGACTTTCAAGGCTCTTTGGATTCTGATCCCATCCTACCAGTCTGAGGCTGTCACACACTCCCATCCCACCTTTCACTGAATGAGCTCTGCACCTTCTCACCTCCTGCCCTTGGCTCACATGGTTTCTTTTTCCCGGGATGTCCTCTCTCCATCTCTGTCCATCACTGCCTTTCAGAGTCCAGTTCAAATGCCACCTCTGCTGTGAAGACTTGCACATTCCCCCTCTCCCAAGCTGAACACCCCCTTGTCCTCTTCAGTACTTCTGTAATACTTTGTACCTTAATCATGGTACTTACCACATCCTGCCTGTATTTGGCTTATTCACTCATTCAAAACATACCTATCAAGCAATTACTATAAGTCAAGCACTATGCTGGGTGCTGGGAATAGCAGTAAAATACAGACACGTTATAGATCCACAAGATAACATGATGTCATGTGTTCAGCAACCATCATATGCTTACTATAATGTTCAAGTTTTTGTCTCACCACATGTCCATGAGGGAGCCAGGCTCTCTTGGCCTTGAGCGTAGGAAAGAGAGGCAAGGGACTGGAGGAGGCTATATACCCACAGTGCTAAGGGAGTAAAGGGCACAATGGCTGTGCCAAGGAAGTGACCCTACCAGCCACACGTTGCCCTTTGACTCCTGGATTTTGCCCTGCAGCTGCTCCTCTGAGCGACCCCTTCACACGCTGGGCCTAGGCCCTGGTGCTCTCCCTTCAGGGCAGTCCAGCTGCAGGCAGCCTCAGTCTCTTCCAGCCTCAGCATGTGCAGGAGGGGCGGCGGCAGTGACTCACACCCCTGGCCATGCAACAGAATCACCTGGAGAGTTTCTGCTCTGGTCCCACCAGCAGAGATTTGGATTGAATTAGCACAGGTTGGGATCCCAGCTTCAGTATTGTTTAACAGACTCCACAGGAGATTCTAACGTGCAGCCAGGCTTGCCAATCACGGGATGAAGCGATGGCTGGGGCTATGTGAAGTCCTTGTTATTCTCAGATAAGTGGTGCTAGAAAAAGGCCACTTACAATGAGTCCATTTGAAGTGGGGACCAACATTTCACAATAGAGTGGGGGAAAAGGAGGGAAGGGTTTGACTGGGACTTTATCTTGGAAAATAAAATTGGAAAGGTGAAAACATTTTTGTTTAAATTTAAAATGTGTAAATAATTGCACATATGCACTAATTCTTAGAATGAACAAAGAATGAATCAAGCATTGGGGGATAACAATTTTCCTGACTGACGTGCATGACAACACAATATTGACTTTTGCCACGCAATCATAAACAGAGTTTTGTTTTATTTTTCCAAAATTAGAGAGCTTCTTCAATTATCCCAAGGACCTCGTGTGATCCTTTGAGAGTTGAATCATTCTCTTTGAAGCCTTGATCCTGTCATTACCCAAGTCAATTTTCTCTTCTGCTGGTGGTAACTGGTCTCTCTCTGCCAAATTCCATTTATGAATGACTCCACATGACGTTAGAGATGGTCTTCTACGTCACTTTCATTGACTTCATGAAACCCTATATCTTTTTCGAGACCTTCAGTTTCACTCTGAAATATATTTGCATTGTGTAATACTAGCAATTAACAAGAGGCTGAAAAAGACCTTAGCATAATGGGTTTGGATAAACTGTATTAGGCTGTGAAATGGGGGGAAGGGACTTACATGTAGGACTCAAAATAGTGAATTATTTGGTGCTATGACGGCTTTGCCTTTCATAAAGTCCCGTTTCCTTTTGGGGTTAATGTACTTATCTCTAACATAAAAGGATAGGGTTAGATGTCGTTATAAAAATTAAATAAATTAACTTAAACGAAGTAGTATATGTGATAGCGTTGAGCACAGTTCTTAGCACAGAGGAGGAATTCATAATCCTTGCTTTTCCTTCCCTCCAAAAACATTCTTAGATGTTTTGGACACATGAACAGAAATTACTCCAAAATACCTCTAGAGTCTGACAATTTCTCCCACCTCCATTGTCACCACGTAGACCAGGCCACCATCAGCTCTCTCCTGGACCACTGCAATGGCACTCTAACTGGTCTCCCTGCTTCCAATTTTGCATACACACACACACACACACAGTCCACCCACAGTGATCTTTCAAAAATGCAAATCAGATCATGTCTCTCCCCTGCCAAAACCCTCCAATAGTTTCCCAGCTTAATCGGAATAAAATCCAAACCCCTTACCATGGCCCACAGGGCCCTACATGACCTGTCACTTGCCTACCTCCAATCGCCCAGTTCACTCCCTTTAGTTTCCTTCAGCCACCCGGCCTTATTTCTTTTCCTCTGATACACTCAGCTGACTCCTGTCTCAAGACCTTTGTACCTGCCCTTCCTCAGCCTGAAATGTTCTTCCCCTAGATTTTTGCAAGACTGACCCCTTCTTATTATCAGATGTCAGCTTACATGCCACTTTCTCCAAAAGTCCTTTCCTAACTATTCTGGGTATGGTAGTGCCCTTCCTGCCTGCAGATGCTCTATCATACCACTTGTTTCTATATGATCTAGTGCTGGTAACTATTTGAAACGATCTTGTTTACACATCGTCTTTCTTGTTCATTGCCTCTCTCTTCACTTGAATGTAAGCGCTGAGTAGACAAGCGCTTTCTGTCTGCTCCCTGTTTCCCCAGTGCCTTAGTAAAGTTTCACTAAGTGAATGGATGTGGATGCGGATCAGTGGTTCATTTGGGCAGGCGTGAGTGGTGGTCGGATGCGTGGAGTGGGTGGCAAAAGATGAAGCCTGAAAGACAGCCTGAGGTCAAAACATGGAAGGTCCTGAAGGTCAAGGTGGGAAATTTGAGCTTTACAGCGAGGCCCATGGGAAGCCATGGAAGATGGTTGAGCTTAAGAGGAGTATTATCAGCTGACCCGGAGGAAGAGTCATCTAGTGCCACGTGCCGTATGGATTGGTGGGCGAAGCGAACGTAGGGTCTGGTTTAAGAGTCCATCAACCACTATGTGCCCCACCTTCGCACTCGCTACCCTCTAAGCCTTCCTCCGCGTACCTGGTCCACTCAACTCCCTCACTCTTCTGGGACCACGCAAGAGCCCTGACTGCCGTTCCCCGCCACCGGCCGCTGGGTGGCGCTGTGGCTCCTCCTACCCGGGCAGGAGGCGCCAGGGAGGCGGAGGCGCAACAGCCGAACCGGGCCTTGGCGCGGGGGTCCGTCGGCGCCTGCCCCGTGGGCTCTTCCTAGTCCGCCTCGTTCTCCCTCCTCCGCGCTGCCCCGCGTCCAGGCCCTTCCCGTCCCCGCCCCCACCCCAGCCAGTGGGACCCGCTTTCCTCCCCCTGTGGCTCTCCTTGGCTTTCCGACCCGGCAGGCCAAAGTGACGTCGGGCGGAGCGCAGGGGCGGGTGGGGCCCAGGGGCGCCCTCCCTTTTCAGCCCATTCAGGCCTCAGGCCTCCCTGGACCCCAGGGACGAGAGAGAGCTCCCGCGGCCGCCGCCCTGAGCCGCTCGGCCACCCGGTGCAGCCAGGCCCGAGCTAAAGGGATGTCAGGGATTCAGGGATAGCCTTTTGGTGAGAAGGGGCCCCAGCCATGAAGGGGCCAATTCCCCTTTTGTGTTAACAGCTCTGCTTTTCCTCTCGGCCCCTGGAGCAAACAAGAAGCCAGTCATCTGGGACTTCTCCTTTGGTCGCTTCTACTCCACTGCTGTTAGCCCAGGTATCCGATATCTCTATGCGCATTCTATATCCTAAACTGATCCCTCCATCCTCACTGCTGTTGCCTGCCCAGTTCCTCATTACCTCCCAACAGGCCTCCCTGCCTCCAGCCTCCTGCCCTTGCAGCCCAGACTTCCTTGCACAGGACCAGGAGCCTCCTGGACCACCGGCCTGACATCTTGCCCCTGTAATGGCTCCCATTGTTTGGAAAAATGGGAAGCTGGCATTCAATACCCTCCACTGACCTCACTATTTTAGCCTCTCCTCAACTTACATCTAGAGTAAAAGGCCTACCGCTGGTCGGCTGCCCCGAGTAGAAGAGGAGCTGGAAGGGGAAGTGAACACAGTGGGAGGCTCTGTGGGACTCTGTACAGGGCTCCATAGGCATCTGTTTGAACAGTGTTAACTCATGATCACACTGTCACAGCTGGAGGTATGCAGAGAACACAGCACCTGCCTCCCCTAGAACATGGGAGCATATCCATGTTTATTCCTTTGCCTCCTCCCTTTGTCTCCCCTGTCCCCTGGATCTGTTTTGCTCTCCTGCCATCTCCCTGTCCCCTTTCCCATCCACGTTGCCCACGCCTTTATGCCCCTCCTGCTGGTCCATGAGGCTTTTACTCATCAAAGGCACACCATCCTTTCACAAAGTGGTTGATGACATGCATGACCAGGTTTCTCTGTGATGCTGAGTCTCACTTTCAGCAGTTTTTTCTTGAGTAACAATATTCACAGATGCTAAGACTATAGGTAGCTAGACTCCTATATTGAATTTAGCCTTGTTGAACCCAGCACATAAACATGGAAATTAACATGGAAAAGCATACAAGTGAACAGGAAAATTGGCAAAGGCAGATGTATTGGCAAATAAAGCACTGATGGTTAATTTCAGGCTGCTTGCGCCCTTGAAATCCGTGCCCAGAGTTAGATATGGCTCATTCATGGTCTTAGGAGTGGCCTGATAGAAGAAAGAACTTGGGATCAAAAACATAACCCTGAGAAGGGTGGGATAAGAGGAGACAGCTCATCTTCCCTGACTCCATCTCAGGGTAGCTTCCCCGGGGAAATGACAGCTTCCTGTCCCCCAAACAAGCTCTACTGCTAAGAATATCCTCTTCCATTTGCTATGCACATGTACACACAGTGTCTGGTGCTCCTCACCATAACCCTGTGCAATAGGGACTATCAGTTTGAGTTTACAGATGAAGAAACTGAGGCTCAGAGAGGCTAAAAGCCCCACCTTCGCCCCCACCACCAAAAAAACCAGAGAAAGAAAACCATAAATAAAACGCAAAGCAAAAGGCCAGGACTAGAAGCCGAGATTCCAACTCCAAGAGCAGTGCCAGCACCCTCTCACCCACAGTTTGGTGACCTGTTTAGGACCCAAAGGTAAGCCAACTGGCCCAGGCCCTGTACCATCACTCTGTTCTCAAGAGCAGTTGAAAACACAGGTAGCGTTAGTGAAACAGAGGAAAGGGCTTTCACCTGGATGCTGGGCTGTGCTGACACCCTGCCTGGGTCTGAATGATGGCAGGGCAACTCAGTCAATATTGAGGTTTGCAGGATCAACAGAGCAAGAGCCAGCTTCTTGCCAGGTAGCCTCTAAAGCTGAGGTCTCCAACCGGAGGCTTCCAAAAGCATTTTGTCTGGCTTGGCAGTGTTGGTCTGTGCAGTGCTTAAATTTGACTTCAGTTTCCTCGATAAGAGGTTTAATAAGGGTGTTAAACAAAAGTTCAGTAAGAGTATAGTCATTAAGAGCATGGCCCGGGTTTGCATCCTGACTGTGCCACTTGTTCTGTGTGACTCTGGGAAGGTTACTTAAACTCTCTGTGCCTCACTTTGCTCATCTGTGAAATGGAGCTACACAATAGTCCTCTACCTCGTAGAGTTACAGCGAATATTGAGTTAGGATGTCTAAAGCACCTAGAACAGTGCCTGACATGTAGTAAGTGCTATAGACATGCTTGCTGTTGCTATTACTATTTTTATTGTATATAGATTAGGGAGAGTTCACATAAAATCCAGATTTCTATCTTCTTAAAAATTCAGCAGTTCTGACATTACTGGACCCCCATTGCCTGCTGGAACAGAATCTTCCCTCTTCAGATGGAGTGCACCATTGCTTAGTAAACTACTTGGAGAAGTCACTACCACAGTCATCCACGTCCAAGTGTAATTAAGTCAGTTTCACTCTGCTCCTTCCTGCCCAGGCCACCTGGTCTACTCTGGTCTGCTTGGCTTTACTAGACCTCTACGAAGTCCAGGTTTGGGCTGCCTCCTTGGCACCTAGAGGTGAAGCCTTCTGGGGATTTCGGCTGAAGTGAAAAGGGGTTGGCAAGAGAAATGCACCAGAAGACCAGGACTTAAACCCTCCTTCTCCGAAAGCGTTTCTCCCAGTCATCTGGGAGGGAGCAGAGCGCCTACATCTGAGTAGGGCACCCTCCTTACCAAGGCCCCCTTCCTTTACCTGACCAAAGGTCCCCAATTTGATCCAACAGACTTCTTTCTTTTTCCTTTTTGTTTTTTAAAAGTCTGTGTGAAGCCCTGGACTGGTGTAAAGGTCCTGAGGTACAGGGAAAGCAAAGTAAAGGAGACAGAGCACCTGCCTTCTAGAGACTCACAGTATAGATTCTGAAAAAGTCTGAGTTGGAAAGAATCTGGAGAGATAACTGAATCTGGAGAGATAACTGGAGAGAATCTGGAGAGATAACTGAGGTGATGGCTTTTGCCCAGAGTTCTGTGGAGGCCTCGGGCTTTAGAGATGAGCTTCGGATGTTCTGCAAACATTGGATGTGTTGGTAGCTATCAGACAGCAACCAAGAGCCATAACCCTTCATTTCAAATCACTAATTTGATCAAAATCGCCCCATAATTCTGCTTGATTTACTTTCTACTAAGGCAAATGAGATAAATTTGAACTCAGTAAAAACATTTCTATTCACAGAGCACTGGTTTGATCTGTTTTATTTAGTACGGTTCTGTTAAGATTTCATGAAAAGGGGGAGGGTTCAGCTGCCTTAGAAGGGTCTCCTTGTTTGGCAGAAAAGGAAACAGACCAAGAGTAAGGAAAAGACTTACCTAAGGTCACACAGCCTGGCAGGAGCAGAGTCTGGTCCAGAAGCAGGGGCCCCTGTCAACCAGTACTAGGCCATGCCCACTATACCTCTTAAGTATTGAATACAAAATCTGATTTAAGAATTGAGTTGGATTAAGAGCATCCTTCCCTATGGGATCTTAACATGGCTAGAACAGATCCTGGCTCCAGGATACTTTGGAGCTCAACCAGCCTAGCAAACCACCATCTTCTCCACCATATGACTTTCTTATGGCGCCTGAGTGTTCAACAGGCCCCAGGTCTAGGCTTCTTTCTGTCAGAGGCATCACCCTCCTGCTTGCTCTGTTTTCTGGGGCAGCCTGAGAGTCCCTCAAGCCAGAGCCTGGGCTAGGAAAGCTGAAATTTATTACTTGCTCAACATGGCTTGACTCCCAAAGGCTGGATCTGAGCTCTGAGCTTTTTGCCTACCCTTCCTGGGGACTCGCAGCCCTTGTCTTTTTCCTACTCGTTCCACCCCCTTCCTCCCAGGTGTTGGACCCCTTCAATGCTCACTTGCTGGCAGACATTCCTGTGGGCCCTCCCCCTTAGTCACCACTCCCCCTGAAACCACTACTGCTGCCTCAGACCTCCTGCCTTTTATCTTGCCCCAGAAGCTGAGCCCTCTGGTCCCTTAATTGTTCAGGTTGCTCTTTTCTGAACTCACTCCAATTGAGCTCCATAAATTGAAGGTAATTGGACTGTCTCGCTCAGGTTATGAGCCCCTGGGGCGGTGTCTTCTGGGTCTGGTACAGCCATGCCCAGAAAGGGTGGGGGCCGAGGGGAGGGGCACAGAGGAGACCAGCCTAGGGGTCTGGCTCAGACCCCTGAGGAGAAAGCAGAGGGTCACAGTGCAGACATTCCTCCACCTGCTAAGCTTTGCAGCCTCAATCCCCGCTGCCTGCCCTAGTCCTCCCAGGCCAGTGACTGTGTGATGGGCCAACCCTTCTCCACCAACGATGTTGGCAGCAGTTGTCTGGTATATAAAATGGTTTTTCAAACACTGTCCAAGAAGTTCTAAAACTCTGGATAAAAGACCCTCCTTGGGGGACACCTGAGTGAGTCACCAGTGAAGAGCTAGAAGCTTATAGGAGGAAACTCAGACTGAGAATTCTGGGCAAATTGTCCCTCGGTGGACATGCTCCATTCCATACAATAACACCTCCCCAGGGAAGTTGATGCTGCCGCCTATCTCGGAAGGTTGACTTGGCCACATCCAAGGTATCCAGGGAGATGGGGGTCATTGTTGCTCTAAGAGGTGGTCACAGCAAGGATTGAGGAGCTAAAACAGTAATGTTTTGCTCCACACTCATGACTCCCTCTCTGCCCGCCATCTCATGATGTCACACTGTCGTGGTACTGCAGTGGGCCAGGACACATCCTGGAGCAGCCCTTTGGCCATTCTCCCCTCGACATGGGAGGTGCTCACTCACCACCACCACCAAGGTCATGCTCCACTGGCTCATCCCCTTGTGCTTCCCACTATGTCAAAAACTTCCCATCATGTCCATCAGTACTCCTGAAGGCAGGAGAACCCACATCATACCCTCAGAGCCTGGCACAAAGTAAATGTCTGTTGAATAAATGAATGTGAATGAGTTAATGAATGTAGTAATTATGGTCTGAATTCTTCCATGCTTTACACCTCGACAGAATCTACCTCCTTCCTTCCCTTGAATGTCTAACATCATAGCATTCCCTCACAGGAAGTGACAAGGGGACATATATTGTCTGTCCTCTTGCCTCCAGTTGGGACTGTATCCAAATGCTCTGAAGTAGAGGGTTTTTTAGGACTTCCAAGGCTGAAAGGGAAGCAGCTGGGCTGTAGTTGAAAGAGCACTCAAACTCGGAATCAGAAGTCCTGTGGTGAGATCTGTTCTTGCACTCACTAGCTAGAACCTAAATTGCAAGAGAGGAAATGAGGCTGGAAAGTAGGAATAGGCTTTGTATATCACTTTGGAGAGAATTTGGACCTCCATTCATTCAACAAAACTTTACTGAATATCTAATTGCTCTGGCTGCTGGGTGAAGCAATCACTGAGGACCAAGGCTATAGACAAAGGGACAAGTTAGGAAGCTGTACCACTAGTTATGGCGAGATATAAAGACCTGAATGAAGACGGTAGCAGCGGAGAGCAGTAGACACATTGGACAGCTATTTAGGAAGTAGAATCGATAGGACTTGATGTTTAATTGGATGTGAGCATTGAGGGAGAGAGGACAGTCTAGATAGCTACACCAGGGTTTCTGTTGTGAGAGATTTAATGGATAATACCGTCACCAATAAAGGTGAGAAACAATGGGCTCTGGTTTCATAGTTTGATGGAAGAGGATTCAGGAAAGTAAAGAGCTTGTTTGGGACATATAAAATACTAGGAGGAGGGAGAAGCGAGATCCAGTAGACAATTGGATATATAGGTCTAGAGCTCAGCCAAGGGGCTTGACTGGACTGAGAGTTTGAGGACTCCTTGGTATGAAGCTAGCTAGGGAGAAGGTATAGAGAGAGGCAATGAGGATTAAGGACAGGACCTTCAAATCTGCCAAATTTTAAAATACATATAAAAGACTATGGATGGGGGGATAAATTAGGAGTTTGGGATTAACAGATACACACTATTATGTATAAAATAGATAAACAACAAGTACTTATAACACAGGGAACTATATTCAATGTCTTATAATAACCTATAATAGAAGAGAACCTGAAAAAGAATATATATATATATATATATACACACACACACACATATATATATATAGAACTGAATCACTTTGCTGTACACCTGAAACTAGCATAACATTGTAAATCAACTATACTTCAATTAAAATAGAATATGGATGATGCAGCAATGAAGACTGAGAAGAAGCAGTCAGTCAGTGAGGTAGGAGGTGAGCCATGGTAGGGGAGAATCATGAGACCCAAGGTAGGTTTTCAAAAGGCAGAAGTAGTTAACACAGATGGTATAGAGAAGAGTTCCAATCAAAGAAAGATTGCAAATGTCCCTGTGGCTTCTGCCCTGACTGTTGCCCATGCAGTTAGCATAGTAGCAGAAGCCTGGTAGCTGTGGTTTGAGAAGTAACTGAGAGGTGAGGAAATGGAGACCGTGAATTAGACCGCTCTTTCAAGAAGCTTAGCTGAGACCAAACACATGAAGGTAGTAGCTGAAGGAAAATACAAGCTCAAGAGAGAGTTTTTAGAAGATGAGAGAGATGGAGTGTGTGTGTGTGTGTGTGTGTGTGTGTGTGTGTAGTCTCAAGGGAAGAAGCCAGCAGAGATTGAAGAGTCAATAAAGAAGGAGGCATGATGATTGGATCCAGAACACGGAAAGAAGAATTAGCCTTGTGCAGGAAAAGGAACACTCCTCTGAGAGCAAAAGGAAAGAGAAAAGGACACCAGGAGATGCACAAAAGCTTGTAGTTCTGGAAGGGGAGCTCATACCTATGGCCTCTATTCAAAAAAGGGACAAAGGTTTAGAATTGTGGCCAAGGGAAATGGGAGAGAGAGTTGAATAGAAATCAAAGGATCAACAGTGTTCAGAAAACAACTAAAATTAGAACTCACACATTTGTAGTGGTACCCATTTGACTGGCATCCAATTCTTCTCCAGAAGTTCTGGCAGAAGAACAGATGAGGCAGATTTTCCAGTTGAATCAGGGTTTGGGATTTGTAAGGTAAGTGTAATAGATAGGCAAGAGAGCTTGGGTAGGGCTTCCCTGGTGGCGCAGTGGTTGGGAATCCGCCTGCCAATGCAGGGGACACGGGTTCAAGCCCTGGTCTGGGAAGATCCCACATGCTGCGGAGCAGCTAAGCCCATACACCACAACTACTGAGCCTGTGCTCTAGAGCCCGTGTGCCACAGCTACTGAAGCCCATGTGCCTAGAGCCCGTGCTCCGCAACAAGAGAGGCCATCGCAGTGAGAAGCCCGTGCACTGCAACGAAGAGTAGCCCCTGCTCACCGCAACTAGAGAAAGCCCGTGCACAGCAACAAAAGATCCAACACAGCCTAAATAAATAAATAAATAATAAAATAAATAAATTTTTTTTAAAAAAGAGAGCTTGGGTAGTGAAGTTATACTGGTGAGAATGATCAGTCATGGAAGCCAGTATGTGTAGGGAAAGAAGCAAGGATGGGGGACTGCTAATAAACTAGGAGAATGGTGGGTTTAAGGGTCAGAAGTTGTAATGAGATGGAAGAGGTATGGGAGTAGGGAAGTGTGAGAGCTGCAAGATTGTAGTGGGACTCTTGGGATGACAGAATTCAGAGGTAGTGAGATTCCAGGTGATGCCAAGGTCAGGATATGACCATGAAATTGCTTTCTGAACTGTAGTGGAAATGAAAGTCATTAGAATTGAGGATATCAAGGATCTGTGAGGCCAGAGCAGTAGTCCTCAATCCTGGCTTGCAACGGAAATCTTAATCTTCACTGCAATCCTGGCACACTAGAATCACCTGGGGGCTAAAAAAAAAAAAACTGTGCTAAAGCCACATCCACAGACATTCAGATTCAATTGGTTTGGGTTGGTCCCAGGCATCCGTATTTTTTAAGTTTTCCAAGTGAATGCAAGTTGAGAACCACTGGGCTACATAAACAGGTAGAATCATCTACATGGATTTTGAAATCAGCCAGTGTGACAACAGGAGTTGGAATGAGGAAGGAATATATAAACCAGAGAGAATCAAAACACTCTAAGAATGTGGGAGACTGGATAACAGCGATGGTAGAGGGAGGAGGATAGAGGGTGATAATATCAGATGGAAAGAGTATTGAAGGAGGAAGAGGCTTTACGCAATAGTGGGGGCCAGTGGTCAGGAAGCAGCTGCAGGGATTTAGGTGATGCTGACCCTACTTGGAGGCAATGTGCTGGTGGGATGTGGGAGGAGGAGCTGAGTTGTAGAGAAAGCACTGTGCCCACAAAGAGCCTGGTTTCAGGAGTTAGTGCAGGAGGTACAGGGTGCACTCTGAGAAGAGGTTGAGCGTGTAGGGGAGTTTGCTTACCTTAGAGTGACATTTGCAGAGCACACATTGGAATCAGAGTTGACACACTGCTCAGCTCCAGGGATGCCATTCACATTGAGAATGATGGGCTTGGTAAGGAAGAAAGTCCAGAGCAGTATGGGAGAGAATAAAAGAATGTGACCAGATGAGACTTCTGTGATCCTTCTCACTCTTCTTGCTTTAAGTTTTGCTTTGTTTGTTTGTTTGTTTGTTTTTGGCTTCATGAAGGACTAATAAACAAACAGGCTTTGGATCCCACTCATTTCAGGTGGGTCTCTTCTAATGGCCTTCCCCTTACATTTCTCAATGCATCTTTTTTCTTGAATTTTTCTCAACCTTCTTGGCCACTTACTCCTTACAATTTCCTGGTGGGCCCCAGCTTGAAAGAACACCATTGTGACCTGATTTCACCACATCGCCTTGCATTCAAAGGTCAGAGAGTCAACCTAGTCCCTCTACAGTAGTGGCTGGTCTGCAGTTTCAGAGAGGCTGTTGAGTCTTTTACCACAAGGCTCCCATTGGGCATTCCCTTCTTCAGACCTGATTCTTTCAGGCAGAAGAGATGTGGTAGATGTCTCCAAGAGAAGGGCAGAGGGACAAAAGGAGTCCCATGGCTAAAAGAAGTCACAGCTAAAAGAAGTTTCACCTTTGGGCCCCAAACACTGACAATTATCTGACTAGAACGCTTATTAGCTGAATAGAGCAGAGACAGAATACTGACTCTGGTAAAAGTTAGACGCAAGAGGGAAGAGATATGGGAACATATGTATATGTATAACTGATTCACTTTGTTATAAAGCAGAAACTAACACACCATTGTAAAGCAATTATACTCCAATAAAGATGTAAAAAAAAAGAAAATAGATTGCAAGAGAGTGGGCATTTCCTACGTTAATTGGACCTAGGAAAAGCTTCTGCTCTGAGTTGGCTAATCCGAGCTCTATTTTCAAAGAAAAGGTTCATGTAATAGTGCCCTTCTCCCATCCCATGCTTCGCCTCACCGTCATAGCTGTTTAGTGCAGAGTGAAAGCACCCAGCATTAACTCTGGGAAGGAACAGCCAAATCATATTTTTCTTGGGTCCTGGCATCACACATGCACACTTACCTACCTTCAGCTCCCTCTAGAACTTTTCAAACCAGCCAAACCTCACCTAGACAAGACACTAAGGCTAGGTCTTTCTCAAACCCAGGGGGAGAAAAAAATCAGTGTGAATGGATGTTCCTAGCATGCGATAGACAGATTTGTAGGATGACTCCTCCCCGCTAGTGATCCATGTAATCCCCTCCCCTTGAGTGTAGGTGGGACTATATTTTAAAAAGGATGTTCCAGATGTTATTAAGGTCCATAATCAGTTGACTTTGAGTTAATCAAAAGGAAGATGATTCTGAGTGCTGACTGAATCAGGTGAGCCCTTAAAGGAGACAAGAAGTGTTTTCAACAAACAATGCTGCTGCATTTGGATATCCATAGCCCCCCCAAAAATTAAACTTGATGTAAACTTTGTACCTTACATAAAAATTTACTCAAAGTGGATCATAGATATAAATATAAAATGTAAAACTATAAAACGTTTAGAAGAAAACATAGGAGAAAATCTTTGGGACCTAGGAATTGGTGAAGTGTTTTTAGATTTGACATGAAAAGCCTGATTCATAAAAGAAAAAAAATAATAAAATTGATGTCATCAAAATTAAAAACTTTTGCTCTGTTAAAGATCTTGTTAAGAAAAAGAAAAGAAAGCTACAGACTGGGAGAAAATCTTTGCAACCATGTATCTGATAAAGGACAGGTATCTAGAATGTATAAAGAACTCTCAAAACTCAATGGTAAAAAACCATCCAATCAGAAAATAAGCAAAAGGTATGAAGAGATATTTCCATGAAGAGAATATGCAGATAGTAAATAAGCACATGAAAAAACGTTCAACATCAGTAGCCATTAGGGAATTGCTAATTAAAGCCACCTATCCAAAAGGCTAAAATAAACAACAACAACAACAACTTTTTAAAAAGTGACAACACCAAATGCTGGTGAAGAGGTGAGAAACTGGATCACTCATATACTGCTGGTATTGATAGAAATGTAAGACAATGTAGTCACTTTCGAAAAGAGTATGGTAGTTTGTTTAAAAACTATACATATGCTTACCAAGTAACCCAGCAATTGTACTCTTATATTTATTCCAAGAAAATGAAAACCTATGTTGACACAAAAATCTGCACATAATTGTTCATAACAGCTTCATTTGTAATAGCCAGAACTGAAAACAACCAAGATGTCCCTCACAGGTGAGTGGTTAAACAAACTGTGGTACATCCAGACCATGGAATACTACTCAGCAATAAAAAGGGACAAACAATAGATACATGCAAAAGCTTAGATGGATCATAAGGGTATTATGCTGAGTGAAAAAAAAGCCAGTCTCAAAAGGTCACATACTGTTTGTTGTATAACATTCTCAAAATGACAAAATTATAGTTGGGGAGCAGATTAATAGTTACCAGGAGTTAGAGATGGTGGGAGGGAAAGGGGTGGGCGTGACCATAAAGGAATAGTAGGAGGGAGACTTTTGAAGTGATAAAATAGTGCTGAATCTTGACTGCAATGGTGTTTACACAAATTTGTACATGCGATAAAATGGCGTAGAACTATATGCATACGTCACACCAATGTCAGTTGCCTGGATTGGACATTGTACTATAATTATTTAAGCTGTAACCACTGAGGAACACTGGATAAGGATACATGGGACTTCTCTGTACTATATTTACAACTTCCTGCAATTTTATAACTATTTCCAAGTAAACAGTTAAAAATGAGAGAGGGAGAGACAGAGACAGAGAGGGCCAAGCAGATGCTCTTTTTTGGCCTTGTAGAAGTAAAACACCGTGTTATGAGCTGCCTATGAAAAGGGCCATGTAGTAAGGACCCGAGGGTGGCCTCTAGGAGCTGAGAGTAATCCCCAGCCAAAGCCAGCAAGAAAATGGAGACTTAAGTCCTACAATCACAAGGAACTAAATTCTGCCAACAACTAGTGAGCTTGGTAGAGAACTCCAAGCTTTAGAGGAGATTGCAGCCTTGTGGACACCTTGATTTCAACCTAGTGAAACCCTGAGCAGATGACTCAGCTAAGCTTTGCCCAGATTTCTGATGCATAGAAGCCATGAGATAATAAATTTGTTGTTGTTTTAAGCCACAAAGTTTGTGGTAATTTGTTACCCAGCAAAAAATAACTAAGGTAGAGCCCCGAGGGTGAGATGCCATTGAACAACTGGGAGCTTTTCTTCTAGGGGCCACAGTTGAGACTTATACACTCTGATAAAAGAGATCAGCAACATCAGTGGGGAGGGGCCAATCTTGGGGTTGAAACAGATGCTCATGGTCTTTCCCAAAAAATGTGGTTTTTCAGTTTAGAGTCTTGAACTGCCTCCAAACCAATCCAGGTCTGCTGGCTGCTTGACCCTGCAGTCTGCTGTCACATCCCAAATATGCTGTTTGCAGTCACAAATGAATTGCACATTGATGGTACCATGCACTTGCCCTGCTTCTTGCTGCAGATTTTCAGCTGGAGCTAATTCCTCTTGCAGCCTTCCTGGCCCTGCCCGGGGAGGTGGCCTCGCACCCAGGGCCCCAGCTGCATGAACAGCCCTATCTAGTTCACAGGCAGCTGCATCAAGCCAACCTGAGGCTCAGAAACTGGCTCCTTCCCCCTTCCTTCTTGGCCCCAGAGCCAGGGCCGGGAAGACACCAAGGCTGGCTCTCAGTGTATACCAGAAAGGTCAAAGACATAGAGTGGGATTGCACAAGTGGGCTGGGAGCTTTATTTCGATCTTGCCACTGAATATCACGGTCACTGTCTCACTCTACTCAGGCTACCATAAAAGAATACCACAGACTGAGTGGCTTAAACAACAGATATTTATTTTCCCACAGTTCTGGAAGCTGGGAAGTCCAAGATCAAGGTGCCAGCAGATTTGGTTCCTGGAAAGGGCTCTCTTTCTGGCTTGCAGACAGCTGCCCTTCTCACTATGGCCTCACATGGAAGAGAGAGGGGTGGGAGGGAGAAAGGAAAGAAAGAGTTCTGGGGTCATCTCCTCTTCTTATAAGGACACCAGCCTGTGTGATCAGGGCCCCACCCTTATGACCTCATTTAACCTTTATTACCTCTACACAGGCTCTACCTCCAAATACAGTTGCATTTGTGGTTAAGCCTTCAACATATGAATTTCGGGGAGACACAACATTCAGTCCTTAACAGTCACCTTCTGCTGTGCTTCCAGCATGCACAAATACTGTTCCACTACAGGTGGGCAAGGTGGGAGAGGAGTGGGGGCAAGAGCCATCTGATCATGCCCTCATAGGTTTGACCAATCTCACTTCAAGTATTGGAAGGTGGTATGTATAGTGGAAAGAGCATGGACTTTGGTGTCAGGCACGTGTTTCCTCTTACTGGTTGTGAGACTTTGGGAGAATCATTTAAACACACTGAGCCTGTTTCCTCATCTGTCAAATGGAGTCTGTAATGTATATTTCTCATGGGTGTTGTGAGGGTTAAATGAAATAATGCATGTAAAAGCACCTATCAGCACCTAGCACATAGTGAGTGGGTATTCAATAAATATTAGTGCCCTTCCTCACTGGATCTCTCAGCCCATTCCCCACACCATCCACTTTCACCAGGTCCAATGCATGTTCTGACTACTACACACACTGATCTGTTTGCTCTGGGTAGAAGACAGCAATATTCAACATCCCTGAACTGGAGGCTGTGGTAGGTGGAATTTCTAAGAATGGCCCCCAGGATTTCATGTCCTCATTCTCAGAACCTGTAAGTGTGATAAGATATTACTCCCATGCTTGTGTTATGTTATATAGCCTAGTTGACCTTAAAAAATGGGAGATTGAGTGGAAGATCATTCAGCCTTAAAAAGGAAGGAAATTCTGATACATGCTACAACATGGATAAATCTTGAAGACATTATGCTACGTGAAATAAGCCAGTCACACACGAAAAAGTATTGCATAATTTCATTTATATGAGGTACCTAGAATAGTCAAATTCATAGAGAAAGAAAGTAGAATAGTGGTTTCCAGGGGCTGGAGGAGGAAGGAATGGATTATTGTTTAATTGATATAGAGTTTCAGTTTGGGGTTTTGCAGATGATTAGTGGTGATGGGTGCACAACAATACAAATGTACTCAATGATACTGAGTTGTACACTTAAAATGGTTAAAATGGTATATTTTATGTTACGTATATTTTACCATAATAAAAAAGAGTTTTTTCTAGATGTGCCTAATTTAATCACAGGAACCCTTAAAAGCGGAGAACTTTCTCCAGCTGGTGGCCGAAGAGAAGGCAGAAGGAGAAGTCAGAGTTGACACATTGTTGCTCGTTTGAAGACAGAGGGGGCACATGAGAAGAAATGCTGGTAACCTCTGTCAGAGCAGTGAGGGCCCCCAACTGACAGCCAGCAAGGAAACAGGGCCTACAGCCGCAAAGAAGTGGATTCTGCCAAAAACCTAAATCAACGTGGAAATGGATTCTTACTCAAGCTTCCAGATAAGAGCCTAAGTGAACTGAAAACTTGATCTTGGTCTTATGAGACTCTGAGCAGAGAACCCAGTAGAACCCATCCTAACTTCTGACCTACAGAACTGTGAGCTAATAAATAGGTATTGTTTTAGTCTGCTTGGGGTTTTAGTCCTATGAGGAAGCACCATCCCATGCCCTAGAAGTTTGTTGCTATAAGCTTTATTCTTTTAGATACGTATGCACGCATTTTCCCAGCTATTTGTTAAGTGCCTCCTATGTGCCAGACACCTAGGCCTTGAGGATGAAGGAACAGCACAGATAGAGCTATGGAACTTACAGCCTAGCCCAAGGGCAGTATGCCCTCCCTCTGGCCAAATGGAGGCATGCTTTCTGATCTGTTATCAAAATCCCCTTGGGCCCTCCTTGGGCACCTGAAGACTTGGTGCCATTCCCTAGTGGTTGTGATGGGAGTGGCAGAAAGGTCCAGGCTGGGAAAGTCTCTCTGAGGCTCAGAGCCTGCACACCGCAGTTCTGTACCATAGCATGTCAACATCCCTTAAGTAAGCTTGTGGAGGCTGGACAGGGGTCTCAGCATCCTGGGACAGACTGAGGCCCAAACTGAAATTGCCTGGGCTTCTGAAAGAGTAAGCGTAGGGAGAGGAGGTAAAGTGAGCGTTCCCTGGGGCCATTTTCAAGGCTCACGGTGGATATTTGGAAAGGAGACCCAGAGAGGGAGGCGCATAGTGGGAAATGTGCTTGAGGGCGATTGGGAAAGTGGCTGGGAGCAGGGAAAGACTGGCAAGAGATAGCAGAAGTGCACACAAGCGAGATGAGCAGGAGTCCAAGCTTGAGAAGACAAAAAAGTTGGAGTGGGATCCCGAGAGGAGAAGGCAGGGAGAAAGGGGGCAACAGTGGAGAGAGGCCCGGGCCTGGCCAAGCTCAGGGCTTCCCTCAGCAACTGAGAAGCTGGGTGGGGCCTATGCTTTTGGAGACCCAATCCCTCTTCCATGCCCTCCTGGGCAAAGCAGGGGCCTAAGCTTTGGGAGAAGTGCCGGGGAGTGGGGCTGGGGACAGCTCAACTCTCCAACCCCTTTAGCAGCCCTTACTGACTCACTGGTAATCTGTTTATGTGTTTATTTGCAAGATTGGTTTCTGCTTCAGTGAGGCGAAGCTTGGCTCCCTGCCGTCAGGCCCCCAGTTCTGACTTAAACTCCTCTACAGGGCAAGCTGCCTGCTCCCTGGCCCATTTGGCTGACTTTCCCCTGCCCTCTCTGTTCCTTTGGCCCCTGACTTGTGGACAAGGAAATTCTGGAGTGTTGGTCCTCTGGGACAGGCCAGGGCTCTGGTTCCCTACAGACCCAGACATCTGGGGTGGGGGTGGGGCAGGTCTGGGCAGAAACTCAGGCTGCGTAGGAACCCTGAGAACATCGAACTGAAATCCTGCCCAGGGAAATCTGCAGTTGTCCAACAAGAGCTTCACTTTAATACATGTGGTAATTTTTTTTGTTGTGCTTCTTCAGACTGCAACAGCTGCAGCGGGAGAGGCCCTCAAGGGGGGCAATGAGGCTGGAGCCGGGTGGCAGGGTGGGGAGAAGGTAAAGGCTGGGTTGCCACCAAAGGCCAGAGCCTAATGTAGGGAAAAGAGAGAGGTACAGGCAGGTGGCATATAAGAGAATAAATCCTCAGGAATGCAGAACTGTGTCTGGAGGGAGAGAGGAAGGGGAGGTGCAATGGCAGCCAAGGGGTGGGGTGAAGGCCTGATTAGGGTGGGACATGGTGTGGATGATGGAGGTGGGGCAGAGGAGGGAGGGCAGGAGAGAATCACCCTTTTACTGTTTATGAAGATGGTCTATTACCATAACTCAGCATGTGAAGTATTTTTCTACTGCAAAACTGGAGAGATAAAATTCTGGAAGGTCATTCCCAAGGATAGGAGAGGGGCACCTGAATGAATCATCAGAGAAACCCTGGGGAAGTAGGTGGAGATTATAACCTGAACTGGGAAAGGCCTGATGATTCATTGGGCTCGAGACCTGCCAATCCTCTCTCCTCTGTCAACAGACTAAGAACTGGAGGCATTTCTCAGGCGAGACACTGAAACTCAGTGAGTGCTGTAATAGGGGGAGGGGAGTGAGTTTTGAAATGAGAAGAGACAGAGAGTCTTCTACTGACCTTTGAAGGGGCCTGACCTGAGTCATAGGACTAGAAAGGACCTCGTGATCATCTGATCCAACCTCTTAATTTTACACTTACAGAACTGGAGCTCAGAGAAAGAAAGTGATGTGGCCAAGGTCACAAAGTTGTGTTAGTGAACTGGGCAGATGGACGGGCTTCAGAAAGAAGCCACATAGGCCCCTAGAGAGAACAGCCCCAGGTGTTAGCCTAGATAAGGTCTGCAAATACTTGGTGCCACTTAACCACTGCAAATACAGCTGGCCCTCCATGTTGGCAGATACTGCATCTGAGGATTCAACCAACCATAGATTGAAAATATATATTTTTAATTTTTCAGAAAGTTCCAAAAGGCAAAACTTGAATTTGCCTTGCTCTGGCAACTATTTCCATAGCATTTACATTGTATTTACAACTATTTTCATAGTATTTATATTGTATTAGGTATTATAAGTAATCTAGAGATGATTTAAAGTATATGGGAGGATGTGCATAGGTTATATGCAAATACTATGCCATTTTATATAAGAAACTTGAGCATCCACGGATTTTGCTATTCATGGGGGTCCTGAAACCAATTCCTCATGGATACAGAGGGACGATTGTATATAGTGCCTTATACCCATTCCTGTGCCTATGGTGGACATTACTAATTGGTCACTGCACCCCAACTTCAGTGCTGACTCAACTTCAAAATCCATCTTAAACTGAGCACTCTAGGCAGTATTGACACGGAAATGAAAGCAATTTGTAATTTCAGGCCTAGAATAACAGCTGTGTGTCACAAAAGGGTAGAAGTAGTTCTAATCGGTTAGATGTCATTATCTAGGGCTCTTTGGTTGCAAGCAACAAAAGGAAGAGTTGGCCTCAGAAGGGGAAGAAACCAGGACGTCTCTGTAGACCTAAACAGTATAAGTTTGTGACCCTTCCTCACAAGAGCACTGCCACTCATGAGACTCAGCTCCAATGACTGGCACCCAAGCTTTGTTGCTTTGAGTATCCCATTATCAAACTCCCCAGAGAGTGAAGTTGATTGGACCAACTTGGAACAAATTTTTAAACCCTGGAACAATAAGTGATGGAGGGAAGACAGGGTCATATAGCACAGGGCAGACTTGACTATTAGGCCTGTGAATTGGGGCATGCCCAGAGATGCTTTCAGCTGCAATTAATCGAAAACACATCAGAAGTGACTTAAGCTAGGAGGAAAATTCATTGTTTTACCAATATCATGTCTAGGAATATGGAGTTCTGGGATTGGTTAATTCACCACCAAGGACCCAACATATTTCCATCTGTTAGCAAAAAAAAAAAAGTGAGGAAATAGCTATTGGCTAGACAATCAGCAGTGACTATCACAAGCATGTTGCTGTGAGCCAAATCACCACCCCAAGAGGTGTCTACCCTAGATATGCTTCAGGAAAACCAAAAGGGACCGAGAGAAACAGGACGGGGTGAAGGTAGGCTTTTCAGAGACTAAAGCCATAGAGGTCTCTAAGAGGAGTTACAGAAACCCCTGCAAGGCCCCCTGAAGTGCAAGAAAGGCCTCTTGAGGGCTAGATAAGTGCTTTCTTCATATATGGGACCAGGAACCAGGGTAGTTCTCTCAGGGGCCAGCAGAGCTACTCAGGACAAGTATAAAGTTTCCTAGGACCAGGAGATAATCTGGAAATGTTCCCACCTCACCCCCTGTCCAAAGCTAAATTAACAAAGCAGGTTCTGGAAAGGATGGAGAATCCCATCAGCCCTAATGATGGCACCAACCCAAACTTTCCAGGCAATGAGTCTGAGTAGCGTGGTTGAGACAGGATTGAGGCCAAGACTAGGAATAGGATTGAGTGCCCTATAAACTGTGCCAGCCAAGCCCATCAGTGGAAAGATCTGAGTTCCATTAGGAAAAGGAATGTCTTCTATAAACTCATTTATTTCTAGGGTTCTGGAATTTTTAAAAATTTGTGTGTTCCCCTCAATTTCTTTTTTTTTTCTAGAAAGTTTTGCATATTGATTTTACTTTGCATCTTGTAATTACCTCTGATATCAGTGATTCTTAATATCATGGAACCTCTCCCACAATAAGCATACACCACAAACATTTTGTACATAATTTCACCAAGTTCACGGCCCTCCTGAGAGCCTATTCATGGACTTCATTTTCAAAAGTGGTAATGATTTCCAGAAATTTACTAATTTTCTCAGGTAAATCCTAGAAATGCCACCTTCTCACTATCTTCCACTTATTTTGTGAATCAATGTTACCAGTTAAAAACTACCTAGAATACCAATGAGCACTAACATATCTGGCTTGAAAATACTTCATTAAACATTTTTGGATGTTGCTTCCTAACTTTTAAGTATAAAAAAGGCATTTCAGGGCTTCCCTGGTGGCGCAGTGGTTGAGAGTCCGCCTGCCGATGAAGGGGACATGGGTTCCTGCCCTGGTCCGGGAAGATCCCACATGCCACGGAGCGGCTGGGCCCGTGAGCCATGGCCGCTGAGCCTGCGTGTCTGGAGCTCCGCAACGGGAGAGGCCACAACAGTGAGAGGCCCGCGCACTGCAAAAAAAAAAAAAGGCATTTCAATAAAAACAAACATATAATGAAGTCATCTCCCTTTGTGTGAAGCAATATGAATGAACTGTGAATTAAAATTTAACAGCAACGTAGTTCACTGCCAAAACTTTAATTGTCTCAAGAACACAACAAATTCTGAACACACTAAGATCATGTTGCTACTTCAGTATTCTTGGGAATGGTGAGTGATGAGTTAGTCTATGGTTTAGGATCAGTTCCCATGCTTGTTTCTTGAGCTGCTTCTACCTCTGAGAGCTTTTCATCATTTTCCAGTGCTTGCTGAAGTTCGTGGATGGTAGTAAAAAGAACGTGAAACTGTTTTCTTCTCAATTCTAGCTTATCTTCAACACTTTGTTTAACACGTGAAAGATGCTCTAATTCTTTTCCCAGAGCCTCTATTTCCTTTAATGTCTCATGCCTGTCTGGATGACGCTGGATCGCTTTTGCCAATGCATCATATTCTTGGCGATTTTTTCGTATTTGTTTTGCTTGAAGAATTTGCTTTTTGAACTCAGCAATTTTTTCATGTGCTCCAGCAATGTTACCTTCTATTTCTTTGTAAGTTTTTTCATAATTTTCCACTTCTTTGAGATTCATATTATATACCAGCAAAGTTTTGCCCATTGAAAGTTCACATTGGGACAGTGTGCTCAGCATTTGTTGGTACTGGCTGTACCCCTCTTCCTGGGCTCCAGAGTAGCACCATTTAATGAAACTTTTCACTAGCAGATTAATTCTCTCATCATCTCCAGCACCCTCTCCGTCGATTAGGAGACGCTTCCGTATGACTTCGTCGTCGGTCATGGCGTGAGCGGCAGCGGCGACGGCGTGAGCGGCGGCGGCGACGGCGCAAGCGGAGGCGGCGACGGCGCAAGCGGAGGCGGCGGTTGGCGGTGGTGGAGGTCAAACTCCCACAATGCAGCTGGGTAAACAGCAATGGCGGAGGAGGCGGAGGCGCACGCGGCGGCGCACGCGGCCGCCCGCTCCGTCGCCTGAGCCGCGTCGCGTCGCGCCGCGCCGCCGCCGCCGCCGCCGCCGCCGCCGCCGCCGCCGCGGGACCTGCGCTCCGCGCGCTCCCCGAACTCCTCCCCTCAATTTCTGAAAAAGATTTCTTTTGCAAACTCCCATCTGATCTCAGATCAGTTCAAGTGAAAAGGCATTTGGCCACAGACAGGTCAAGACAGCTAGGAAGATGATCAAGCTCCCAAACAGGAGGAATGGAGGTGGCTGTGATCGGCCACTTGGGGTCTTGGGATGAGAAGATGAAACCGAGGTAGATCAAGAGGTACCATTTCTATGAGATTAAGGTCCTTTCCGGACATTCCCCTCATGGAAAGGGGATGTACATGTCTGTGGTCTGTAGATAGAACACTATTTGAGGGCTTTGGGCCTGAATGAATGATAGAGCTGATGAGGATTCAGGTTGGGGCCCTTTTGAGGAAAGACTATCCCCTAGGGAGTTTCAGTTCTTTACTCTTTTTCACCTTTGCCTCTACCTTGAAGATAAATGTGAATGTGCATGTTCCCAAATCTCAAAGAGCCCCAGTTTTCTCATTTTTAAGTTAGAGATACCAAGTAGGGAATGCTGCAAGGATTAAATGAGATAATATGCCAAGTGTTTAACATTCTTGGCCCAGAGCAGGTGGTCAAAGAGTCGATAAAATCAATAAAACATACTTTCTTTTTTCCTTATTTCAGTGTGTATGTATGTATGTGTGTGTGTGTATCCTTCTGCCAGACACTGGATACTCTGCTAGGGGCTGGGTATTCAGAGATGAAATTATACAGTCCCCCTGCCCTCGAATATCTTGAAGTCTAAAAAAGAAGAGAGTTAAGGAAACATCATTTACAATGAAGTCTCTAGTAAGGGTATATATGCGTAAGTTCAGTGGTAATATGGAGAAAGTGAAGCCAGAGTCTACTTGAGGAATTCAGGGAGGGCTTTACAGAGGAGGTAGCATTTAATCTGGGCTCTGAAGGATGAGTAGGAATTTGTTCAGTGGACAAGCATGGGGAGAGTCTTCAAGACAGAGGAAACAGTACTGCAAACCACAGAGGTATGGGAGAGAATACCTAATTCAGTACTGCTGGAGCTTTACCTGTTACCATATCAGGCAAAAAAGGTAAATTTAATCCTATAGTCTGAATAATTTTGAGCAGGAAAGTGGCTTATCACATTAGCAGTGATATTTTAGGATGGAGGGATACTGAAATTAGAGGTTAGAGGAAAGATTACTATTTTGGGCAAGATGGGACCTCAACTGGAGCACTGGCAAATGGAGATGAAGAGGAGAAGGTGGATTGGACAGTTATTGAGAAAACAGAACCTTTAAAACTTGGTGATGAGTTGGTTGTGGAGAATGAGGGAGAAGAGGCATCTAGTATATGTCTGGTGTCTGGGTAGCTGTGTAGATGATGGTAACACGCACTGGGATAGGCAACACGAGAGGAAGAGGGAACACAGTGTGGGGCAGGGAGGAGATGATGAGTTCCATTTTGAAATGTTAAGTTGAAGAGCCTATGGGATGTTCAAGTGGAGATCTTCACAGTCA
Source organism: Pseudorca crassidens (assembly GCF_039906515.1). Lineage (NCBI taxonomy): Eukaryota > Metazoa > Chordata > Mammalia > Artiodactyla > Delphinidae > Pseudorca > Pseudorca crassidens. Next base: position 73,822,765 of record NC_090317.1, on the reverse strand, counting down.
GCACAGGATTGAAATCTGAGCTAGAAATGGAAATGTAGAAAATATCAGCAACAGTGAAAAGGAGAAGAGGAAAAGCAACATTAAAAGGTAGACAGAGGAACATATGTATATGTATAACTGATTCACTTTGTTATAAAGCAGAAACTAACACACCATTGTAAAGCAATTATACCCCAATAAAGATGTTAAAAAAAAAAAAATAAAAAATAAAAATAAAAAAAATAAAAGGTAGACAGAGGCCCTTTGGAAGACAGTCTGGTAATTCTTCAAAAGGTTAAACATGGAGTTACCATTTGACCCAGCAATTCTTCTCCTAGGTGTATACTCAAGAGAAATGAAAACATATGTCCACACAACAACTTGTACACAAGTGTTCCTAGCAGCACTATTCACAACAGTCAAAAGTTGGAAACAACTGAAATGTCCATCAATGGATGGATGGATAAACCAATTGCGGCCTATGCATACAATGCAATATTGTTCAGTTAGAGAAAGAATGAAGTAGTGACACAAACTTTGACAATTATGCTAAGGGAAAGAAGCCAGACACAAAAAGCCACATATTGTTTTTCACATAATTCCATTTATATGAAATGTCTGGAATAGGCAAATCCAGAGAGACAAAGTAGATTAGGTGTTTCCTAGGGCTGGTGAGGATTGAGAAATTGGGGGTGGTGGCTAAGGGGTATGGAGTTTCTTTTGAGGATAATGAAAGTGTTCTGAAATAGACAGTGGTGAAAGTTACACAACTTGGTGTTTACATTAAAAACCACTGAATGGCATACTTTATTTTTTTTAACATCTTTATTGGGGTATAATTGCTTTACAATGGTGTGTTAGTTTCTGCTTTATAACAAAGTGAATCAGTTATACATATACATATGTTCCCATATCTCTTCCCTCTTGCGTCTCCCTCCCTCCCACCCTCCCTATCCCACCCCTCCAGGCGGTCACAAAGCACCGGACCGATGTCCCTGTGCCATGCGGCTGCTTCCCACTAGCTATCTACCTTACGTTTGTTAGTGTATATATGTCCATGCCTCTCTCTCGCCCTGTCACAGCTCACCCTTCCCCCTCCCCATATCCTCAAGTCCGTTCTCCAGTAGGTCTGTGTCTTTATTCCTGTCTTACCCCTAGGTTCTTCATGACATTTTTTTTCCTTAAATTCCATATATATGTGTTAGCATACAGTATTTGTCTTTTTCTTTCTGACTTACTTCACTCTGTATGACAGACTCTAGGTCTATCCACCTCATTACAAATAGCTCAATTTCGTTTCTTTTTATGGCTGAGTAATATTCCATCGTATATATGTGCCACATCTTCTTTATCCATTCATCCGATGATGGGCACTTAGGTTGTTTCCATCTCCGGGCTATTGTAAATAGAGCTGCAATGAACATTTTGGTACATGACTCTTTTTGAATTTTGGTTTTCTCAGGGTATATGCCCAGTAGTGGGATTGCTGGGTCATATGGTAGTTCTATTTGTAGTTTTTTAAGGAACCTCCATACTGTTCTCCACAGTGGCTGAACCAATTCACATTCCCACCAGCAGTGCAAGAGTGTTCCCTTTTGTCCACACCCTCTCCAGCATTTATTGTTTCTAGATTTTTTGATGATGGCCATTCTGACTGGTTAAAAAAACCACTGAATGGCATACTTTAAATGGGTGAGCTATATGGTGTGTGAATTATATCTCAATAAAACTGTTACTAAATTTATTTTAATATGGGCAGAGAAAGAAAGACTGTCAGAGAAAATGGTAAAGGAAAACCCCAGAGGTAGGATAACCCAGAGCAAGCACTGAGGCAGATACACAGAAAATAAGAGCAGGTCAAGAGAATTTTTCACAACAAGGGTCAAATGCCATGGACAAGCCATGTATGATCACGACTGCCTTTCTTCTTTGCTCCCCTATTTTTCCTCTTGTCTGGGTAAGGGGACATCTCCACTGTGATCCTTAGAAGGCAGGAGGGTCTGGGCTCTCTCACACTCAGGCCCTACGACCTGTACTTATGCAAAAGTCTGGCAGTGTATGAACAAAACAGAAGCTTGTTTATACAAAGGCAGGGACCACATAAGAGGAAAGGATAAGGTTATTACCAATGAGAAATCTTAAGATAATTATCCAGTCTCTTCCAGGTGACCAGTTTTATCCTGGAAGGAATATGAATTTTGTCAGTAGCTGGTGCAAAGCTAAATGCCAGTGGGGCATGATATGATGAAGTAGAATGGTCCTTGAATACCCTTCACTTTGGCAAAGTCATCATCAAAGAGCACTAAGTCATTTCCTATGCAAGACCCTACATAAAGTATTTTAACCAACTGGATCTTTTGCCTTCAATTCTTCCTTGAATGGAGTTTATAATCAAAATCCATGAAGGCCAAGTGTACACTGGACCACGAGTTCTACCCGTGAAAAGATCACTAGTCATTCATTTCTCTACATCCAGCATCCCACAGGGGACTTGATACAATATAGGTGTTCAGTAAGGATTCCTTAACTGACCAATTGACTGACTGAATAAATGAATGAAGCAAGTGGACATACATTAACAAAAGAGCAACATGTGTAAAGGTTGGAAAATAGGAGAAATTAAATTCCTACAGTAGAGGGGCATGGAAGTGAGGGAAGATACTGAAAGTTCCAGGTTTAGTTGAGGGGAGCCTAGTTTGCCTTGCCAGTTCAGGCCAGGCAGGGAAAGTTCCTGAGTGGAGCTGACCTAATCTGAGGCAGTAGGGAGTGATGACCCAGGGGAAAGCAGAAAGGCATGCCCAGCCCACAGGCACGCCAATCCAAACACTGCACCCAACACACACAACAAAACTGCAGGCCCAATTTGGCCTAAGGGCCATACTTGGTAGCCTTTGGGAAGGCTTCTTAAGAGGAGGTGGCGGTCAGAGATGTTTGAATGAAGAGAGAAAACTTGTGTGTTTTGAGGAGTCCACATTCCAGGGTCGAGTTGGGACAGATTGCTCAAAGGATGGGAACTTTGAGTTAGGGACACCAAGAGGCAAGGAAGAAAAAAGAGATTGGAGAAATGAGGTTAGCTGGAGCTTCCAGGAAGGAGACAAAGTCCCAGTAAGAGAACAATGGAGAAGCCACCCCAGGAGAAAGAGACAGAATTTGGACTGGACTCATAGCACTTTTAGCATAATATCACAAAATATTTGCTGAGGTGCTTGTCTTACCACCAGACCGAGCACAGGGCCCTCGTCTGATTGTTCTGAGCATGTGCCCTGATGCCTGACAATGTCTGCAAACTGAATGAAAGGTTGGATGAATGGATGACTGAATGAGAAGAAGAGGTGTATTTAACATGGTAGACAGCTTAGGAAACCACTCAAAAGAAGAAAAAAGTTCTTTGTGCAGAGATGTTTATTACAGCATCATCTGTAATGGTGAAAAATTGGAAATACTTAAGTAAATGATGGCACATCCACTCAATGGAATATTATGTGGCCATTAAAATGACAATTATAAAGACACTGTAGCAACACAGCAAATGATTATGATATAATGCTAAGTGACACAAGCAGATGAAATTGCATCTATGCCGTGATTATAAGTATGTAAAAATGATGTATGCATACGGCCAAGCCCTGGAAAGGGGAGCATAAAAATGAAAACAAGTGACTCATGGGGTGGCAGGATGATCAATGAATTATTTTTTCTTTTCTTTTGATTTGTGTTGATGTCATTTATGCCTTTACAAAGGAAAAAATAAAGTTGATAGGTGGCAAACTGAACCATGACCTTGAAAATTGAACAGAAAGACCTGGTGCCAGAGATGGGAATTCCTACAAAATGATGTTGCCAAGGTGAAAGAAGGCTAAGGCTGGAGGTGAGGCTGCAGGCATAGAAAGGAAGGGGTGAGTTAGGGAGATGTATGCAGTTATTGTCTGCAAATATGTGACCTGGGCAGGTTGTAACTGTGCTGGAAGCAAGAGAGTAGGGAATTTGAAATAAGAAGACCAAAGTTCTGCTGCTTACTGTGTGATCTTTTGGGCAGGTTTATGAACCTCTGAGCCTCAGTTTGGTAATCTGTAAAATGGAGCTAAAGATCGTTAATTCACAGGGTTGTTTTGAGGATTAAGTGGAAGAGAATGTATAAGAAAGCCCTTTGTAAATGACAAAGCCTATACAACTGTAAACAGCTATTACCATTCTCATCATCAGTATAGTTATTATGTCTCCCAACTTGGCTTGAAATTCCATACATAAGAGATTTATTTCAATAACAAGCACATACTTCTGTAATAATCTGAAGGAGGAGCTATCAGTCATTCAAGAGTCAATAAAGCCTAGTTCGTGGTTGTCAACTCTGGCTGCTATTAGAATCACATGGGGAGATTTTATTAATTGATGCCCAGGCCACACGCCTAAGCCATTAAGGCAGAATCTCTGGAGATGGAAGCCAGGCAGGGGTATTTTTTAAAGCTAGCAACCTGGGACTTCCCTGGCGGTCCAGTGGTTAAGGCTCTGCACTTCTTAATGGTAGGGGATGCAGGTTCGATCCCTTGATCAGGGAACTAAGATCCCGCATGCTGTGCGGTGTGGCCAAAAGAAAAACAAGGCTCCCAAGCTGCAGCTGGGATTAAGAGCTATTGGCAAGTAGGCCCTGAATCCGGGCAGCCCTGACTTCAAATTCCAGGTTAAATTTTGTCTCTTCCTCTCATAGACATAGAGAAGAGACATGTGGTTGCCAAGGGGGAGGGGGCTTGGGGGAGGGGGCTTGGGGGGAAGGCTGGAGTGGGAGTTTGGGTTTAGCAGATGCAAACTAGTATATATAGAATGGATAAATAACAAGGTCCTACTGTATAGCACAGGGAACTATATTCAACATCCTGTGATAAACCATAATGAAAAGAATATAAAAAGAATGTATATATATGTGTAACTGAATCTCTGCTGTACAGCAGAAATTACATTGTAAATCAGCTATACTTCAATAAAAAAAATTATCTCCTCCACTTACTGTGTGATCTTATTACATACTCAAAACCTCACTTCCCTTATTTTGAAATACAAACAATGGTACCTACATCATAGGGTAGTGGTGAGGATTAAAGGAGTTAACACATGTGAACAACTTTAGCACAATGCCTGGCCCACAGTAAGTGCTATGTGGTGTTCACTAGTTTTGTTTGTTATTTGTAGGCTCTGCTCCAACCTCATCATGAGGGACCTGTCTTGACCTTAGCAGAGGGAAGAGAAGGTACGGCATGGAGTCTGCTTTATCACCAGTTTTGCTCTGACTTTCTAACTCCAAGCCCCCAGTGGCTGGTCTCTTTGCTCAGATGTTCTAATACCTGGAACTTGAATCCCCGACACACGACTTTTACAGCTGGCCCTCTTTAATGAAAATTGGCTTCCCCTAGAGATCTCAAATGCCCATTTCTCTCTTCAACCTCCAGGCCTACCATGTGCTATGGACTAGTCTTGGTTGTTGCTTGAATAATAAGCCTGTCAATTAGTCCAGATTCCACCTGCCCACTTTCACCTAAGCCTTGCCCAGTCGGGTCCCACCCAACCCAAATCTTGCTTCTGAAGCATTTCTGAAAAGAAAACTCACCAGATTTGTATACTCTCTGTCTTTCTGGAACAAAGGACAGACATAGCACCCCAGATTTCTTACCTAATGGGCAGGTGAGAAGGTAGTAGAAAGAGGCTGGGCATCTCTCTTGAGTGTGTACAATCTACGTCGGTGACGGGCATCTGTAATAAATAAAACTGCCTGAATATTTTTTGTACTCTGTATAAATTTCCTATGGCTGCTGTAACAAATTACCACAAACTTGGTGGCTTAAAACAACACACATTTGGGGGACTTCCCTGGTGGTCCAGTGGTTAAGACTCCATGCTCCCAATGCAGGGGACCCAGGTTCAATCCCCAGTCAGGGAACTAGATCCTGCATGCCGCAACTAACACCCAGCACAGCCAAATAAATAAATACTTTTTTTAAAAAACACATTTTTTTACAGTTCTGTAGGTCAGAAGTCCAAAATCAGTCTCCCTGGGCTGAACTCAAGGTGTCAGTAGGGCCACGCTCCCTCTGGAGGCCCTAGGGGGTGAATCCAGTCCTTTCCTCTTCCAACTTCTGGTGGTTGCCAGCATTCCTTGGATTGTAGCTGCATCACTCCAATCTCTGCTGCCTTGGTCATATCGCCTAGTCAATGTTATATCTGACTCCCTCTTATAAGGACACATGTGATTGCATTTAGGGCCCACTCAGACAATCCAGGATAATCTCCCTACCTCAAGATCCTTATATTAACCACAGCTGCAATATCCTTTTCTGCCATATAAGCTAGCATTCACAGGTTCAGGGGATTCCAACATGGATAATTTTGGGGACCATTATTCAGCCTTCCACACACTCCAAGGTGTTTTCTCCTTTAATTCCCCTCAAGCCCTCTGCCTGGTTCCCTCCTGCCTGAGAAATGAAGCCATTCAAGCTTCACGGATTTTGTTTGTGTCTTTTCTGTGTGTGTTTATGGTCTGTTTGCTGTCTGTTATTCGTTTGAATGGCGATTGCAGGACCCTGAGCACCCAGTGGCATGGGAATTTTAGCATTCTTATGAGAGATTCCCCTCCTTTGGCTGTATGGATCTGGGCCTCGCTGGAGCAGGCCCTAAAGGGGCTTAATATTTTGTTTCTCTGGAAAGATTGGATAATTGCTGGCCTGGAGCTTCCTGCCCCTGCCTGACTCCCATATCCTACCTTTCTGATTCAGTTCCTTCCTGTTAGTACCTACTCCTTAGACATAGCCCAGTAGCCCACTCTGTGCCATGGCTTCTGTGTTGGAGATATTATATCAATAATAGCAGGGGAGAGAGAAAAATCTGATTCCAATGCAGCATTCCGAGTGTGATACTAGGAATCCTAAGGTGTTAAGACCCCACCGAGAAGGGCCCCTGACACAGATGCGAGTTGTGTGCAGGTGGTCAGGAATCCCTGAACTGCCTCTAATAGAATGGCTATCTCAGTTGCCCTAAATCACCCTGCCCCAAGATGCTCTAGGGCGTAGTACAGGTACGGCAGTTCGTGCACTTGGAGTCCTGGCTTTCTCATTAGATTGCTACATGGCTTTGCCAGGTTACTCTAATCTTCTGAGCCTCAGTTTCTTCTTGTGCTAAAATTGAGAAGGAAGTTACATTAATAATAGAACTCATATTAATAATAGTTATATTAATAACTCATATCATAATGGTAATAACTCATATCATCATAACTCATATCATAATAGCTATATTAACGGGTTGTTGTGAGGATTTGGAGAACAGGATATGTGAAGGGCTTTATAAAATATAAAGCACCATAACCTGTTCTGGTGGTTATTCTTAGCTCACCAATCACTCAGTCTTTTCCTTCCTTGCCTGCTCTCCAGCTTCCTGCAGGCTATTTCATGCCAATCTTCTGTTTTAGCTAATTCAGTCCTGCTTCTTTCATTGTTTCCTGACCCATTCCTTGCTCTACACACACAAGGGAACCATTTGTTTCTCACCTGTTGTTCTGCTTCCAGTCAATCTCTTGCCAGTCATACATTAACAATTAGAAACAAGCCCATTTATAGAGAAGCACTACTTCAAAGGGGGTTTGTTTATCAGCCTTCCAAATTTCTGCCCAGTCTAGAGGAGATTTCTCTACTGGATTCCAGCCACTCATGTGGTCAGCCAATACTTACTGAGCATCTACTATGGACCAGGTACTGTGTTAAGCACTAGGCTTACAAGTGAGAATAAGACAGTCCTAGTCTCTGGCCTCAAGGGAGCTCACAGGCTGGTGGAGGGGTCAGACAAGCAAACGAGTGATTCAAGTTTAGTGTGAAGGTGCCATTAGAAGAAAGCACAAAGTTTTGGAGGAGCAGATGAAGGGGCAGTAGACTCAGTGGGTAGGTGTCCTCAAGAGAGGCCTCCCAGTATGGGACTAGTGGATGCAAACTATTATATATAGAATGGATAAACAACAAGGTCCTATTGTACAGCACAAGGAACTATATTCAATATCCTGTGATAAACCATAATGGAAAAGAATATATATATATATGTATAACTGAGTCACTTTGCTGTACACCAGAAACTAACACAACATTGTAAATCAACTACACTTCAATAAAAAAAGGAGAGGCCTTCCAGAGGGGATGATACTCCAGAAGGGGTGATATCTAAGCTGAGGCCTAAACGATAAGTAGAAATTCGGTGAGGTGGAGAAGGAATTTTCCAAGCAGAGGGAATGGCATCCATTCTGGACGAATTGAAAGGACTTTAGTGTCGCAGGAGCGTGGAGTGTGAGGAGGGGGCTGGCAGGTGGTGAGCATGGAGGAGGAGGCAAGAGACAGAGGCAGCAGCCTGATCACATTGGTCCATATTCAAAGCCATGTTTTGACTTTACTTCCAGGGAAGTAGGAAGCTATTGAAGAGTTTTCAAGAGTGGCATATCATATCTACGTTTACAAAATCCTTCTCACAGTTTTATAAGGAACAGATTGGAAGAAAGCAAGAATTGGATACAAGGGGACCTGTTGGGAGTCCCATGCAGGGATCCAGATGAGAGCATGTGGTGATCCAGATAGGGTGATGGCAGTGGGAATGGAGCAAGTTAGAGCAATGCCAGAGAGTTGCGGATGGTAGGATCATCGGGATTTGCTTTGTGATTGATCAGATGTGGGCACCAACGAGGAGGAAGGAGTCAGAGTTCCCAGATTTCTAGTCATCTGCGTGGACAGCAATGCCATGCGCTGGGATAGGGCACAGGTGCAGGGTGGAAGAAAATAGTTCGTTGAGTTTGGGACATGTTGATTTTAAAGTTTCTGTAAAACATCCAAACAGATGTGTGGATATGCAGAACGGAGGATCAGGCAAGAGAGAGGTGTGGCGTCAACTGACCAGGGCTGCTCCCTGGAGCCATGGGAGTGAATAGGATGGCCCATGGAGAGAGCCTAGAGGGGAATGAGGAGAGGAGCTGAGGACAAAACCCCTAGGAACCCCAGTCTTTAAGGAATAAGGTGAGGAATGGGAGCCCAGACTCTACCTCGTGGTAAATACATAATAACCATTGCCGAAGGAAATCAAAACAGACTGAGAAGAATTGGCTAGAGATAACAAACCTTCTTTGGGATGGAGAAAAAGAGACACAAGGCTTCAGAAAGGAGGTGAAGCTTGAGCTAAATCATGAAGGATAACTAGGAATTCACCAGAAAGACAGGGGAGGAAAATTTCATTTCAAGAAGAGTAAAGAGCATGTTGAAAATTTCAAAAACAGAAAAAGTCATGGCCTTTGCACATGGAATCCTCCATATTCCACTTAGGTCTTTTTCCCTTATGATCCAGCTGTGCGTCCTTAATAAATCTTAATATCCTTAATAAATTCCTGTAATAAATCTTAGCCATGAGTATGAAAAAGCAAAAGTGATGATATGCTCAGGGAAGATTTTCTGATTTACTATATAAGTGTCTTACTTTCCTTTTAGATCTGTATTCATGGCTCACTTCATAACCGAGGGAGCCTAGATTCAGGTGCTAAATACATTTCATGCTGCACTCCCACTGAATGGTAGGGACTACTTAGAGTGATGTGTTAAGAAGGAGTCAGGGTGCAAATGGACTCAGTGGTGGAATGCTATGATTGATTATCAATGTCTGCCATGGATGACGGCAAGAGGAGTTATAGTACATGTGCCTTATGTCTATCATGCTGACCTAGGCTTTTCCTCCCTTCTTTCACTTCTCCCTCACCGTCTGAACCCTTGGGGGGTGAGGATAGGATCTCATGAATCATGAATTGGCAACTAATTGTGAATTGGCAACTCTCCACTCCTAAAGGACATGGTCTTCATGAGAGAATGAATATTTGCTGAGAACTTATTCACTGATCAGTCACTGACTGAGTATGTACTGTATGCCAGGAACTAAAACTAGCCCCTAGGAATTCCACATAGACTACATGATTGTTCACTCAGCCACAGACTTCACTGTGTTGAACCAATGGAGTAAATCCCAAATTCGGGGCTCCATGCTGAAAGAAAGCATGGCTCTTTCATTCTCAGAGCACAGGCAATGTCCAGATTTAACTCTAAGGCACTAGCATGCAGCAAGGGTCTGTTTATTGGGATCTGGTTCTATTTTTTTTACCTTCGCTTATGCTGTGTTTACTGGCCCACTGAACACAGAATAAAGAGCTGCTTGCCCTTACAAAAACTTGAAAATCATACAAGCATATTCAGCACAATCTAGCATACTCTTTCTCACACAGCAACTGCTCAAAGCTTGTTTTGTATCTGCCTCTTACTTACACTGCACCCCTCCTCTTTCTATTCTCACACACACAAAAAAACCCCCACAAACCTCTGTATTGGTTCTAATGCTCACTGCAGGACTGTTCTGGGTATTGTGTGGTGGAGGGGAATGAGTGATAAAGAGAGCTCACCTGAACCCTTAGAGAAGGCTCTAGGGCCAGTTCTGGAGACTCAAGGATGCAATCATTCCTCTCCAGCTAACTGGCTAAGAAACAGGTAATCGCTGCAGGCCAAACACCAGAATTGAAAGTGTGAACCCTTTCAAGGCCTGGGAAATTTGAAGCAGCAGAGTGAGGTTTTTAGCAGCTGATAGTTGGAAATGGGGAGGCAGAGGTGAGAGAGTTTGGGGGCTGAGATATCTAGAGGGCCTCATGACTAAGCAACAGGCAGGGTGCGAGGTCGGGGGAAAGGAAAACCAGGTGAAGCTGCTGGCCCAGTCACATCAGCTCATCAGCGCATCTCAGTTCCCTGGATGTAAAGAGTCATTATTGATCGGAGTGTGTTGTACATGAGAAAGGTGTGAGGGCAGGGGAAAAGTTATTAGAACTACTGGCCTAAACAGTAAATCTATCTAAAGAGAGAGCATTTGGGGTCTCTGTAAAAAATTTTTTCATTTTTTTTAATTGAAGTATAGTTGATTTGCAATGTGTTAGTTTCAGGTGTACAGCAAAGTGATTCATATATATATGTATATATATATATTCTTTTTCAGGTTCCTTTCCATTATACTTTATTACAAGATATTCAATATAGTTCTCTGTGCTATACAGTATGTCCTTATTGTTTATCTATTTTATATATAGTAGTGTGTATCTGTTAATCCCAAGCTCCTAATTTATCCCTCCCATTTCCTCTTTCATAAACATAAGTTTGTTTTCAAAGTCTGTGAGTCCGTCTCTGTTTTGTAAAGAACTTCATTTGTATCATTTTTTTTTAGATTCCACATATAAGTGATATCACATGATATTTGTCTTTCTCTGTCTGACTTACTTCACTTAGTATGATAATTTCCAGATCCATCCATGTTGCTGCAAATGGCATAATTTCATTTCTGTAAAGAAAACGTTTCACTGCTTTTACTGGGATTGTGAAATTCAAAACCTGTGGTGTAGAAACCTGACTCTGCTGTTACTATAATTATTTTCTGTTTTCTCTTAGGATTTAGTAAAATCCCTTTAGAGAATGGAAGCTACACTAAGAAAAACTAGAAAATGGGACTTTTTTCCATTGTGGGCCTGATTTTTAAAGGCAGAGTGGAAACCCCCCAGAGGGTTGGGCACCATGCATTCATTTATTCATTCATTCATCAAATAGTTAAGTACTTGCATGTGCTAGACACTGTGCTAGGTGTGAGGACTCAAAGAGGACTAAGACACATCAAGGAACTTAGATTCTAGTAGATGAGACATTCCTATAGACAAGTAAGTGCATTGCATTATTTTAAATGGTTCAGAGATATAAATATGATCAGGGTAGAGAATGGTGTAATAGTTACAGGAAGTAAGGCTAGTTGCTGTAACATATGAACTCCCAAATATAAGGGACTTAACACACAAAAATGTATTTCTTGCTCATGTTCAAGTTTACTGTGGTTCAGCTTGTGAAGGGAGGCTCTACTCCACAAAGTCATTTAGAGATCCAGGTCTGTTCAATCCTCCACTAAAGACCACTAAGCACCACCTAGCTGGCATATAGGGAGAGAGAGGCAGAGTGGAGAAAATAACCTTCTCATAACCATTTTGTGGCAGAAGTGACACAGCATGTGGTCATGTGGCCCCATCTAGATGCAGGAGGGCTGAGAGATTAGTCCAGTGTTATGCTGAGGAGGAGATTTGAAAACAGGGTCTGGTGAACATGTAGCTGGACAGCCCCAGACGGAATGGTCAAATCAATCTGAAAGGGGATGGAGAGCCCTCATAGAGGACATGACCCCTGCGTGGAATATCTAAAGAGAAGTAGGTGTTGAGAGTATTAAAGTGAAATAATGCCATGGGAAAAACGAAACCCCAGAGGAGGAAGTTGGGGTTGCTGTTACAACCATATCTTCCCATCATTTAACTTTCTCCCACTCCCTACCCACCTTCTTCTTTCCTACTCATCCTTGAAGTCTCAGTTTAAATATTACTTCCTCCGGGAAAGTCTTACCTGATCAATAGACTGGGAGAAGTTCTCCTGCGATGTGGTCCCAAAGTATCCACTGTTTTTGTTGTAAGTATTCGAATGTCTATTTTTTTCTTATACTGTAAGCACCATAAGGGCAGGGACCATATCTGGTTTTACTCATCATTGTATCTCTAGTGATCAGCACTGTGCCTGTCAACATAGCAGGCCTTTGATAAGTATTTGTTGAATGAATGAATCTACCTCCCCAAAGCATCCTCTTACAGCACTTTTGTCAGTCATTCATGCAGTTGATCAGTCAACTGATATTTCATCCTCATTAAGTGCTAGAGGTTCCTTTGTACACTGGAGTTAGTGATGAATAAAACACTGTCCTTTTGGTTTGATCATAGTTACCTGTATTCCCATTCCACTGAGAGAAGCGTAGGGTGGCCAACTCATCCTGGTTTGCCCAGGGCTTTCCTGGTTTTAGCACTGAGAATATCATATCCTGGGAGCCCCCCACCAAGGGCTGTGCAATCTGGGACTGTTGGTCACTCTAGAGTAGAGTCTGTTTCTTACCTCTATCCCAGATATCTGGCATTATACCGAGCACATGATAATTTCTCAATGAACATTTGGTGGGTGGGTTGGTGGATGGATGTGACTGTGGCCTTGGATGAGTGAGTGGATGGCTGGGTGGGTGAATGGATATGTTTGCCTTGGGAACTTTTCAGAATTTGGAGGAAAAGAAAAGTGACACCTGGAGATCTCAAAACACTCAGGAAAGTTCTACTGCAGAGGGCTGGGAAGCAGGGGAACGTCTTCCGGGAGTTGAAGGTAGTAACACTTTCCTTTGGTCACTTCTCTGAATGAGACATATCTTCAGTTTTCTATAGACCCAGAGGTAAGGAGTGATTGGCCACTGAAAGAAAGTCCCAGCTAGGATGACAGGTGTCAGGGTGACCTGACACAAAAAACTCCTCATTCTTCTTGTCCAGTCTCTGGGATTAATATCCCCTGGCTACATTCTCAGGGGAGATCAAGGTATAAATTAATATTTCAAGACCTTAGTTTGAGAAAAAAATGCAACAAGGCTATTGCATGGAGGAGAGATGTGGAGGGGTGAGAAGATAGCCAGAACCTTATAATAATTGCAGCTAATTATATTTTTAATGACAATGGATATAATATAGCTAATAAAACTACATTTACTTTTTTCCAGCTCAGATTCCTGGTGGAGAGGGGTCAAATTTTTCAAATAATTATTTTAAGGACATTATAGTAGCTGTGTATTCTTAGGAATACATTCTCTACTGTCTTCTAGAACATTCCTCAGCCCCAGCTCCACCCTTATTCCTCAAAAATGAGACACTTTGGGGAAGTCTTTTTGGATTCCTCCAAGCACTTGGAGTATTTTGTTCATACCCTTTATGGCAGGTCTCCTTGAACAGAACTGTGAGTTATAAATGCCTGTTCTTCCCATTAGGTAGCCACTGCCCTGAGTACAGCTACAGATTCAAGTATCTACCCCGCTACTTATTAGCTGTGTGACTCCAGCCAGTGACTTTTTTTTATTTAAATGACAGAAATTTCTTTTCTCACAGTTCTGGAGGCTATTAGTCCAAAATCAAGGTGTCCACAAGCTTAGTTTCTTCTGGGGCCTCTCTCCTTGGCTTCTAGATGACCTATGTCACACTGTGTCCTTCCTCTGTGCACAAGTGCCCCCTTTTGTGAGTTTAGATTTCTCCTTGTGTGTCTAAATTTCCTCTTCCTATAAGGACAAGTGAGATTAGATTAGGGCCCACCCTACTGGCCTTATCTTAATTTCATCATCCTTCTGCAAGCCCTATCTCCAAGTACGGTCACATTCTGAGGTACTGCGGGATAGGGCTTCAACAGATGACCATGTCAGCCCATAATACTTGACAAAGTAAATACAATTAGAAGCCAATCTCATTTATAAACATAGATGCAAATATTGGCAAACTCAATCCAACAATCAATAAAATTATAAAACCTTAAGACTAAGTTTGGTTTTTCCCCAGAATATATGGCACTTTTAATATTAAAAAAGTCATTCAATTCAATTTGCCAGATTAACAGTTGAAAGGAGAAAATGCAATCATCTCACTAGATACAGAAAATATTTTGTCACCCTCCATTCAAGAAATGTCCAGCTCTAGTTACTTAACTTCTCTGAGCTTTAGTGTTTCCTTTTATAAAAGGATAACTTTATTTATCTCATAGGGTTGTCGCGAGGATTAAATGAGATAACATAAAAAATCTAGCACACTGCCTGGCACAAGTGGGCATTTGACAAATGTTAGTTGTCTCCCTTTTCCCCTTCTTTGAGGAAGGAACTGTGTATTATTTATGTGTTTTTGGATCTCTGGCACAGAGCTTGGCACACAGAGGGCCTCAAATGTTTGCCAAGCTGAACTATCAAAGAAACATGGTCATGTTGGAGGATGACATTAGGCGAAGTCTCAGTGACTTGGTATAAAATGTTGGAAACAGGAAGAGGAGGCTGGCACAGAACCATTTGCAGAATTAAACACAAGCCATGTCTAATTCATCTATTTCTCTCTTTACTGATTCAGTATTAATCACATTTTCTTTCAACTTGCTATCCTGCCTATTTTTTAAATTTATTTTATTGAAATATATTTGATTAACAATGTGTTAATTTCTGCTGTACAGCAAAGTGATTTAGTTATACATATATATACACACTCTTTTTCATATTCTTTTCCATTATAGTTTATCACAGGCTATTGAATATAGTTCCCTGTATTATACAATAGGACCTTGTTGTTTATCCATCCTATATACAATAATTTGCATCTGCTAATCCCAAACTCTCAATCTATCCCTCCCTAACTACATTTTTTTATTTAATTGTTTGTTCCCATTGTACCACTGGCATACTTGTACCTTAAAATTATCAAGTTATAATAACACCATACACAAAAATAAACTCAAAACGGATTAAAGACCTAAATGTAAGGCCAGACACTATAAAACTCTTAGAGGAAAACATAGGCAGGACACTCTATGACATAAATCACAGCAAGATCCTTTTTGACCCACCTCCTAGAGAAGTGGAAATAAAAACAAAAATAAACAAATGGGACCTAATGAAACTTCAAAGCTTTTGCACAGCAAAGGAAACCATAAACAAGATGAAAAGACAACCCTCCGAATGGGAGAAAATATTTGCAAATGAAGCAACTGCCAAAGGATCAATCTCCAAAATTTACAAGCAGCTCATGCAGCTCAATATCAAAATAACAAACAACCCAATCCAAAAATGGGCAGAAGACCTAAATAGACATTTCTCCAGAGAAGATATACAGACTGCCAACAAACACATGAAAGGATGCTCAACATCACTAATCACTAGAGAAATGCAAATCAAAACTACAATGAGATATCACCTCACACCAGTCAGAATGGCCACCATCAAAAAATCTACAAACAATAAATGCTGGAGAGGATGTGGAGTAAAGGGAACCCTCTTGCACTGTTGGTGGGAATGTAAATTAATACAGCCACTATGGAGAACAGTATGGAGGTTCCTTAACAAACTACAAATAGAACTACCATACGACCCAGCAATCCCACTACTGGGCATATACCCTGAGAAAACCATAATTCAAAAAGAGTCATGTGCCACAATGTTCATTGCAGCTCTATTTACAGTAGCCAGGACATGGAAGCAACCTAAGTGTCCACTGACAGATGAATGGATAAAGAAGATGTGGCACATATATACAATGGAATATTACTCAGCCATAAAAGGAAACAAAATTGAGTTATTTGTAGTGAGGTGGATGGGCCTAGAGTCAGTCATACAGAGTGAAGTAAGTCAGAAAGAGAAAAACAAATACCGTATGCTAACACACATATATGGAATCTAAAAAAAAAAAAATGGTTCTGAAGAACCTAGTGGCAGGACAGGAAAAAAGACGCAGACGTAGAGAATGGACTTGAGAACACGGGGAGGGGGAAGGGTAAGCTGGGACGAAGTGAGAAAGTGGCATGGACTTATATATACTACCAAATGTAAAATCGATAGCTAGTGGGAAGCAGCAGCATAGCACAGGGAGATCAGGTCGGTGCTTTGTGACCACCTAGAGGGGTGGGAGGGAGAGAGACGCAAGAGGGAGGAGATATGGGGATATATGTATATGTATAGCTGATTCACTTTGTTATAAAGCAGAAACTAACACACCATTGTTAAGCAATTATACTCCAATAAACATGTTTAAAAAATAAATTAAAAAATAAAATCATGTATTTATACTTTGTCTCCCCAGCTGAATTTTAATTTACTTGAGTACAGAGAAAGTACTTTATTCATCTTTGTATCACCTATATGTAGAATAATTCTTGCCATATAAATACCCATTTGACATTTGTTTGGTTTTTTTTAAACTGTGGAGCTGTTTTCACTTATTTTGACTTATCTATGTTTGGTGAGAAACTTCTCCCTAATATGAATCTTGTCTCTTCAACTGAATTGAAATTTCTTTCAAGGGAGGAAGCCATATTTCTCCTCTGGGCCCTAACATAGAATTGGAACCATAGTGGGTGCTAATTGCATATTTAATTGACCAATACATATTCTCCTACAATAGAGAAATGTCATTCCACATCATAAAAAACATTTCTGATGAAGTAAAAATATACAAGTTTCTGGTATGGTCCATTCATGTCATACCATGTCAGATAAAATTTGAATCTAGTACAACCAAAGAACAAATACAGTTTACTTTCTTCTGAAAAAAGAATGATGTTACTGTTTTTATACAAATAAAAAAGCAGATCACCCCAAATTCCACCATCCAAAAATAATCAGTGTTAATATTTAGTGAACATCATTTCAGACATCTATGCACATACGCAGAAAAGAGATGGATGGATGGTTAGATAAAAAAGATTTTATGAAAATAGGATCATAGTGTGCAGGGCAGTTTTATTAAAAAGTATTCAATCTAATTTTACTTGAATTTAACAGAAGACTAAAATGAAACCAAAGGAATTGCTAACCTTTGGATAAATATTTTTTCACGTCAAGAGATATTGACTCCACACTATGGAAGATAAGATTATCACCGTTATACTTTCTCTCATCTCCTCTCCCCCAACCTCCAGATTTTTATTAGTTATAACATTACTCTGTCAGTGTTGTTAACAGCTATATGCTGCTTTGCCACCAGCATCGCCCCAGTTATTTAGGGAATATATATGTAGTATAAATATATATTTTTTGGCTGTGCCCAGTTATTTAGGGAATGTATATAATTTTTTTTTTGGCCACGCCACACGGCTTGTAGGATCTTAGTTCCCCACCAGCGATTTAACCTGGGCCCATGGCAGTGAAAGTGCAGTCCTAACCACTGGACTGCCAGGGAATTCCCCTACCTGTACTCTTTTACCATGGCTTATCTATTCCCAGATTTTTTAATTTGATTTTTCTCTTGGTTGGCTGGCTTTCATAGAGGGTTCTATGAATGCTGTACTCACTGAGTTCTGCCTATTACCTTTTTATTTGAAAAAGTAGTTGGCTGGGTATGATGTCTTTGAGTCTCACTTAAACTTTGTCACAACACTTTATAGACCTGCTTCATTCATTGTCTTTTGGTATTGAATATTGTTGTGAAGTCTGAGCCAGGCTGATTTTTCCTTCATATAAATATGCTACTTTTTTCTGTCTATACACCTGAAGAATAGGGTTTTTTTTTTTATCCTTGATGTTCAAAAGCTTACTTACGATAAGTCTCGATATCACTCACACTTATAAATTTTTTCTGGAGCACAGTATGTCCTTTCTGTCTACAGATTTGGTTCTTCTTTCATTTCAGGGAAAGTTTTCTCTATTATATTCCTAAGTAGCTTTTCTGCACAATTTGTTGAATTCTCCATAGACTTTAGGAACCCTAACTAACCTAGTTAGATTGTCATCATTTTCCATGACTATTATCCTGTCTATGATTGAATTAATACCTTTATCCTTTAGCTTTGATTCACTATGATTATCACAATACTTCCTTCCAAGTCAGTGATTCTATTTTCAGTCATGGCTATTTTGAGACACACTGTTTCCAATTAATTTATTAGTTCTGAAATAGTTATTATTCTGGTTCTTACTATGTTTCTTTAATTCTGCCATATCCTCTTTTTATTGTTTATTATCTTGTCTTTTAGTTCTTATTTATTTATTTATTTATGAGGTACGCGGGCCTCTCACTGCTGTGGCCTCTCCCGTTGCGGAGCACAGGCTCCAGATGTGCAGGCTCAGCAGCCATGACTCACAGACCCAGCCGCTCCGCGGCATGTGGGATCTTCCAGGACCGGGGCACGAACCCGTGTCCCCTGCATTGGCAGGCGGACTCTCTACCACTGTGCCACCAGGGAAGCCCTGAGTTCTTATTTATTGAATTCATGTTTTGGGGGGTTCTAACATGTGAACTACTCAGAATTTTCTTGTTTTCCTTGGGTTGTGTTTTCTTTCATATATTTTTATTTTAATTAAACTTTTTATTAAGATCATTGTAGCTTCACATGCAATTGTAAGAAATAACACAGGAAGAGGGGAGGAGCTTCAATACGGCGGAAGAGTAAGACGTGGAGATCACCTTCCTCCCCACAAATACATCTACATGTGGAACAACTCCTACAGAACACCTACTGAACACTGGCAGAAGACCTCAGACCTCCCAAAAGGCAAGAAACTCCCCACGTACCTGGGTAGGGCAACAGAAAAAAGAAAAAGCAGAGAAAAAAGAATAGGGACGGGACCTGCACCAGTGGGAGGGAGCTGTGAAAGCATAAAGGTTTCCACACAGTACAAGTCTCTTCGCGGGCGGAGACTGCGGGTGGCAGGGGGGGAAGCTTCAGAGCCATGGAGGAGAGTGCAGCAACAGGGGTGCGGAGGGCAAAGCAGAGGGATTCCCGCACAGGGGATCGGTGCCGACCAGCACTCACCAGCCCGAGAGGCTTGTCTGCTCACCCGCTGGGGCGGGCGGGGGCTGGGAGCTGAGGCTCCGGCTTCGGAGGTCGGATCCCAGGGAGAGGACTGGGGTTGGTGGCGTGAACACAGCCTGAAGGGGTTAGTGCACCACGGCTAGCTGGGAGGGAGTCCGGGGAAAAGTCTGGACCTTCCGAAGAGGCAAGAGACTTTTTCTTCCCTCTTTGTTTCGTGGTGCGCGAGGAGAGGAGATTAAGAGCGCTGCTTAAAGGAGCTCCAGAGACGGGCGCGAGCCGCGGCTAACAGCGCAGACCCCAGAGACAGGCATGAGACGCTAAGGACTGCTGCTGCCGCCACCAAGGAGCCTGTATGCAAGCACAGGTCACTATCCACACCTCCCCTCCCAGGAGGCTGTGCAGCCCGCCACTGCCAGGGTCCCGGGATCCAGGGACAACTTCCCCAGGAGAACGCACGGCGCACCTCAGGCTGGTGCAACGTCATGTCGGCCTCTGCCGCCGAAGGCCCGCCCCACACTCCGTGCCCCTCCCTCCCCCTGGCCTGAGTGAGCCAGAGCCCCCGAATCAGCGGCTCCTTTAACCCCGTCCTGTCTGAGTGAAGAACAGACGCCCTCCGGTGACCTACACGCAGAGGCGGGGCCAAATCCAAAGCTGAACCCCGGGAGCTGTGCGAACAAAGAAGAGAAAGGGAAATCTCTCCCAGCAGCCTCAGGAGCAGCGGATTAAAGCTCCACAATCAACTTGATGTACCCTGCATCTGTGGAATACCTGAATAGACAACGAATCCTCCCAAATTGAGGAGGTGGACTTTGAGAGCAAGATTTATTATTTTTTCCCCTTTTCCTCTTTTTGTGAGTGTGTATGTGTATGCTTCTGTGTGAGATTTTGTCTGTATAGCTTTGCTTCCACCATTTGTCCTAGGGTTCTTTCTGTCTGTTTGTTTTTGTTTTTGTAGTATAGTTTTTAGCTCTTGTTATCATTGGTGGATTTGTTTTTTGGCTTTCTTGCTCTCTTCTTTCTTTCTTTTATTTTAATTACTTTAAAAAATTTTTAATAATTATTTATTTTAATAACTTTATTTTATTTATTTATTTCTTCCTTCCTTCCTTTCTTTCTTTCTTTCTTTCTTTTTCTCCCTTGTATTCTGTGTCATGGAGATGACAGGCTCTTGGTGCTCCAGCCAGGCGTCAGGGCTGTGCCTCTGAGGTGGGAGAGCCAACTTCAGGACACTGGTCCACAACAGACCTCGCAGCTCCACATAATATCAAACAGCGAAAATCTCCCAGAGATCTCCATCTCAACACCAAGACCCAGCTCCACTCAACGACCAGCAAGCTACAGTGCCAGACACCCTATGCCAAACAACTAGCAAGACAGGAACACAACCCCACACATTAGCAGAGAGGCTCCCTAAATCATAATAAGGCCACAGACACCCCAAAACACACCGCCAGATGTGGACCTGCCCACCAGAAAGACAAGATCCAGCCTCATCCACCAGAACACAGGCACTAGTCCCCTCCACCAGGAAGCCTACACAACCCACTGAACCAATGTTAGCCACTGGGGACAGACACCAAAAACAACGAGAACTACAAACCTGCAGCCTATAAAAAGGAGACCCCAAACACAGTAAGTTAAGCAAAATGAGAAGACAGAGAAACACACAGCAGATGAAGGAGCAAGGTAAAAACCCACCAGACCTAACAAATGAAGAGGAAATAGGCAGTCTACCTGAAAAAGAATTCAGAATAGTGATAGTAAAGTTGATCCAAAATCTTGGAAATAGAATGGAGAAAATACAGGAAACGTTTAACAAGGACCTAGAAGAACTAAAGAGCAAGCAAAAAGTGATGAACAACACAATAAATGAAATTTAAAATTCTCTAGGGCTTCCTTAGTGGCGCAGTGGTTGAGAATCCGCCTGCCGATGCAGGGGACAAGGGTTCGTGCCCCAGTCTGGGAGGATCTCACATGCCACGGAGTGGCTGGGCCCGTGAGCCATGGCTGCTGAGCCTGCGCGTCTGGAGCCTGTGCTCTGCAATGGGAGAGACCACAATGGTGAGAGGCCCGTGTACCGCAAAAAAAAAAAAATCTCTAGAAGGGATCAAAGCAGAATAACTGAGGCAGAAGAACGGATAAGTGACCTGGAAGATTCAATAGTGGAAATAACTACTGCAGAACAGAATAAGGAAAAAAAAATGTAAAGAATTGAGGACAGTCTCAGAGACCTCTGGGACAACATTAAACACACCAACATTCTAATTATAGGGGTCCCAGAAGAAGAAGAGAAAAAGAAAGGGCCTGAGAAAATATTCGAAGAGATTATAGTTGAAAACTTCCCTAACATGGGAAAGGAAATAGTTAATGAAGTCCAGGAAGCACAGGGAGTCCCATACAGGATAAATCCAAGGAGAAACACACCAAGACACATATTAGTTAAACTATCAAAAATTAAATACAAATAAAAAATATTAAAAGCAGCAATGGAAAAACAGCAAATAACACACAAGGGAATCTGCATAAGGTTAACAGCTGATCTTTCAGCAGAAACTCTGCAAGCCAGAAGGGAGTGGCAGGACATATTTAAAGTGATGAAGGGGAAAAACCTACACATGTATACGATGGAATATTACTCAGCCATAAAAAGAAACGAAACTGAGTTATTTATAGTGAGGTGGATGGACCTAGAGTCTGTCATACAGAGTGAAGTAAGTCAGAAAGAGAAAAACAAATAGCGTATGCTAACACATATATATGGAATCTAAAAAACAAACCAAAAAATGGTCATGAAGAACCTAGGGGCAAGACGGGAATAAAGACGCAGACCTACTAGAGAATGGACTTGAGGATACGGAGAGGGGGAAGGGTAAGCTGGGACAAAGTGAGAGTGGCATGGACATATATACACTACCAAACGTAAAATAGATAGATAGTGGGAAGCAGCCGCATAGCACAGGGAGATCAGCTCGGTGCTTTGTGACCACCTAGAGGGGTGGGATAGGGAGGGTGGGAGGGAGGGAGATGCAAAAGGGAAGAGATATGAGGATATGTGTATATGTATAACTGATTCACTTTGTTATAAAGCAGAAACTAACACACCATTGTAAAGCAATTATACTCCAATAGAGATGCTAAAAAATATAGAAATAAATAAGTTAATTTTTTAAAAAAAGAAATAATACAGGGAGACACTGTGTACTCTTCATCTAGTTTCTCCCAAAGGCAACATCTTGCAAATGATAGTACAAATCACAACCAGGATACTGACATTGACACAGTTCATCTATTTGATTCAGATTTCTCCAGTTTTACTTCTGCTCATTTGTGTGTGTGTGTGTATTTACCTCTATGCAATTTATCATGTGTAGGTTTGTGTATCCATCATGGTAGTCAGGATAGAAAATAGTTCCAACACCACAAGGATCCCTTGTGTTGCCTTTTTAACCACACCTTCTCACCTCACTAAGGAAGGGGATTGGCTTTTTTCACTCAGCATAGTTTCCCGAATATCTATCCAAGTTATTGTATCAACAGTCTGTTCCTTTTATTGCTAAGTAGTATTCCATGGTATGGATGTACCACAGTTTGTTTAAGCATTCGCCTGTTGAAGTATATCTGGGTTTTTTCTAGTTTGGGGCTATTATGAGGAAAGCTGCTAGGGTACATTTGTGCACAGGTTTTTGTGTGAATATAAGTTTTCATTTCTCTGGGATAAATGCCCAAGACTGCAATTGCTGCTCCATATGGATTTAATCTCTTGTTTGCATACTATATTTCTTCTCTTTTCTCCTCTGGTTGTGGTGGTATGTTGGCATGGTAGCCATGCCATTTCTTTTCCCCTTGCTAATGCTTAACATGGCCAGGTCTGGCCAGAGCTTCTATTTGTTTTGATATAATTTGGTTGAATTCTCCACGACACCCTTCCCAGCATATCTATGATCTTTTCATATTCCTTTCCAAGGCCTTGTTTGAAAGCAGAATGTTCTGTTCAATCCATTATTCTGTAACTAAAGCTCTGCCTCTCTTGCTGAGGGACCTGACTCTGATCTCTGTCTTGTGATGCCTTATTAAATATCCATACATGGCCCATTTCTACCTGCCAGGGGTATATTCCACACCCAAAGCTTTGGTTCAATACTCCTAAGAAATAGGGAAGTAAGGAACCTCCATAAAATGACAAGCTCTGACAGCACCCCCTGCCTTGGCTAAGATCCTGCAATAATATGTTGGGACTCTCCTCCTGGAGGTATTCTCTGGACTCTTCCCCAAATGCTCTGTTCTTCAACCCCTCCCCCATCACCTGCCCATTCCAAACCCCTGTTGACTAGTCTCCAAATTGGTGGGGTTTAGTGATATCTTACAGGACTTTGTTGACTTACCTTTTTCCCTAAGTGCTGCTTCTAGGGGTGGGAACAGAGTTAGGAACCTTGTAACACTGTCCCAAGGTCTTCAATTTCCATCCTTGGCTGTCACTTTTGGCAATTTATAGTTTGAAGTTTTACTCTTTGTTTGCTGTTATTCAAATTGTTAGTATTTTTTTATTATGATTTAGTTTTGTTCACTTTGTTAGGTATTTGGCAGCAGTAGTAGTGGATTAAGAGTCTGTAGGTCAGCTTTATTCTATCAGCTTTCCCAGGAAATCTCAGATGGTATTTTTTTTAAAATCTTGTTTGTGCTGAAGGGCCTGAGGCTGGACTTTTAGGAAAGCAAGAAAATATAACAGAGTTGGGAAGTCACTGCATCTAGAACCAGGAAGGGAGGACATAAGTTGGCAGGGCATACCCAAACATGGAGCTGACCTGGGACCCCTAACTGAGTGTGAACCTTCCTTTGCTTCATCGCCCTTACCCAACTCTTCCTAGTTCTGTCAATTTGCCTCCAAATTCTTTCTCACGTGTGTCCCTTCTTCTCTATCTTATTGTCACTGGCTTTAGTCAAGCCCTCCTCTTTCTCCTGGATTTCTGCAATATTCTCCTAACACAATTTCATGCCTCTAGTTTCTTTCCCATGGAGGCCATCCTCCCCACACTGTCACTGAGTCAATTTCTCTAAAGCACCAATTTGTGTATACCCTCTCCATTCAAAGGCCATCAGAGAACTCCCAATTGAAAAAAGAAAAAAAAAAGAAAAGAAAAGAAAATTAAGTTCAAACTTATTAACATGGTCTACAATAATAAGAGGAGCTAACATTTATATGGTACTTCCTAATGCTGAGAGCATTCTAATTGATTTTTACATATTGAATGATTTCATCTTCAAATCTTTGAGGTAGTTGTTGTAATTATGCTCATTTTGCATATGAGGAAACTGAGGCAAGGAGGTCCCATAACTTCCCTAAGGCCATACAGTTAGTAAATGGGAGAAATGGGATTCAACTGCTGGTAATGTGGCTCCAGAGTCCATGCTCTTAAACTACCTCATGACATTGCATCCCTACAATGCCCTTCATCATCTGCCTTTGTAGCCTTATGACTGTCTCATTACCCTCCATACACCAACATCCTGAGCAAGCGACTTGCTGTTCCCCAAGCACACCATATACTTTCACACCTCTGTCCCTTTTCACATGCTGTTCTCTCCATGGACCACTCTCACTACCTTCTGCCAAACCTACTTGGTAAACCCCCTTCATCATTTTTTCTCCTGCTGTTTTTTACTAAAGTGCAAATCTAATTTTACAGTTGCTGCTTTGCCCTTCAGCGAGGCCCCATTGCCACTAGGATACACCCAGCTTTCTCAGCACAGAAGATAAGGCCCTGCCCAGTCTAGCCCTTACCTACCCTGTAAGTATCATCTTTTCATTTTTCCCTTCACACCTCACATTCCACCCATACCAAACTACTTGAAGTTTCCTGAACACACCATTCTCTTCCGTGCCTCTATGTTTTTGTGCCCCGTTCTTCCTTCTGATTGGAATCCCTGTCCACCTGAAAGACTCCTACATATACTTCAAGATTCAGTGCAATCATCTTCCGTGTGGTGAAGCTTTCCCTGCCCTTCCCTTCCCTACCATGCCTTGCCCTGCCCTCTCCTCCTTTATTCTCTTCCAGTAGAATTGGCTATTCTCTTCTCAGTGTCACCCATGCACTTTGTACATTACTTCAATTGTAGTGTTTATCACACCATTGCACAATTTTTTTTTTACACAGCTGTCAGCTATCTCCTTTATAAACCTTCTTGAGGGGAATGGCAGGTCGCTTTATTTCTTTAAAGTTTACTCTAACTTGTACTTAGCACACAACAGACACTTCCAAAATATGTGTCAAATGAGTGAACTTTAATAGCACCAGCATCTAGCACAGTGCTAGGACACAGTAGGTGCTCAATAAATATTTGTTTAGTTAACAAATAAATGCCTAAGCCCTTTTCTCGCTGTTATGTGCTTTCCTTCTAAGTACTTTCCTACTTCTTCAAACAGATCCTTTAGTAGGAGCACCCAGTGCCTCTGAGCCAGCTTGTGGGTCTATTTTCCAGAGCAAAAGGTTACTTTGAAGGAAATAGCATGACCTGTGGAAGCATGGCTAGAAGAGAGAGACTGTGTCAAGCTGGCAGGAGCAAACAGGGGTAGAATATTTGCCAGAACCTAACAGGCTTGGTACAAAGGTAGCCCTGAAGATAATGGCTTAATCTTTCTAGGGCAATGATTCCCAAACTTCAGTGGACATCAAAATTATTGGAAAATAATTCTCCATAGGTGTCTGCATGTGTTGTGAGTAGAGGCACTGACTTTTAAAGGGTGATTGCACAGTGAAAATTCTTGGAAGATAGAGATAGTATATCCCTCCAGAACAAAGGACAAGTTTATTTCTCCCCTGTATAATAAAGATAATCTCTCCTCCTAAAGCTCAGGCATGCTTATTGCCCATTATATAAGATTCAGCTTCCCTAAGCTTGGTGTTCTTCTGTAACACAACCCACTGCATGTGTTTGCATCACTTAGCCCTCTTCATGTCATCTGCGAGAATTAGGGCATGGGAAACTGACATGGATGCTAACACTCTGGCAAGTGGTACTGCTGAGTAGTAATGATAAGAACCATATAATCTAATAATAATAATAATAACAACAACAATAACAACTCTTGACTCTGACCCAGGAATTTCTGTCTTCTGCCAGAATCCGTGAAACCATGACAGGCAAGCTTGTTAACATGCAAGTAGAGTAAAATCTCATACCCTTCACAGTTCTTGACAAGAATCATGTGAATAGCTTGCTTAAAATGTAGGTTCCTGGTTCTCCCCCAGACCATGATTTGATGATTCTAGAATGAGGCCCAGTAATACGCATTTTTGAAAAGTAATTCTGATGTCAGAGATCTTTAGAACTCCCTTGAGAAATACTGTTTTTAGGATTATGCTAGCCTAGATTTGACGATAGACAAGAGACATCACTTTCTTCTTGCACAGCTAGAGGTAATCATAGGTTAGCACTGGCAGATTTTCAGGTTCAAAAGAAACTGTTAAAATAGAAAATATCTACTCACTATAAGAAATATATAAGAGAAAGTTAGGTACTGGCTAGAGTACAATTGAAAGAAATGGAAACACAAGAATAAACTCATACGTGTGTCATTAAGCTCAATTATATAATCACTGTGTAAATTAAGCTTGAGCTTTTCTTTGTCCTCTGAGAAAAAGTGGGAAGTGGTTCTTACATTCACTCTTAATTCTTTATTGGATTTGTTCCTCCAGCCTGAGTTTCAACAAATATTTATTGAATACCTGTTGTGTGTCCAGCACTGTTCTAGGTGTCAGAAATACAGAGATGAATAAGACAAAGTCCCAACTTTTGTGGCATTTATATTCTAGTGGAGGGACACAGACACTGAACCCATAGACAAGCACCTCACATTTTTTCAGATGGCAAAGAAACTAAAACAGAGTAAAGGGATAAAGACTTGGTGAGTGTTGAGGGACATTTTAGCTATTGTGTCAGAGAAGGCCTGCCTGAGGAGGTAGCATCTGAGCTTTGTTTTTTTTTTTAATAAATTTATTTATTTTATTTATTTATTATTTTTGGTTGCGTTGGGTCTTTGTTGCTGCGCACGGGCTTTCTCTAGCCGCAGCAAGCAGAGGCTACTCTTCATTGCGGTACACGGGCTTCTCATTGCAGTGGCTTCTCTTGTTGCGGAGCACGGGCTCTAGGCGCGCGGGCTTCAGTAATTGTGGCTCGTGGGCTTCAGTAGTTGTGGTTTGTGGGCTCTGGAGTGCAGGCTCAGTAGTTGTGGCACACGGGCTTAGTTGCTCCACAGCATGTGGGATCTTCCTGGACCAGAGCTTGAACCTATGTCCCCTGCATCGGCAGGCAGATTCTTAACCACTGCACCACCAGGGAAACCCTGAGATATGTTTAAAGGAGACTTTGTAGCTCTAGCTGTCAGTTTCTGCCTGCTAGAGACTTGCCCATTTGTAGGAACTGAAACCCTTTAGCCTTCATGGTAAGCCTCACCTAGCTCCTGCCAAGCTTGAAAACATATCAGGGGCGTCTTCTCACTTGTGGCTGAAGTTCAGAATTAGCCTGCTGCCTGGGCTAATTCATTTTGCACATATTTATGGAATAGATACCTTGTCAAGACTTATTCTAGGCACTGGGGATAGAGCAGTAAATAAGAGAGACCCTATATTTCCTGGAACTTCTAGTGGCTTCTATGGCAGTTGCTAGCTTGAACTACCCCCTACATACACACATCAGACTAGACCTTGCCTAGTTAAAAGGGGAACTGGATCATGTCGTGATTCTCCAGCTGTGGACTTGAATCCTCTTCAAACCAGATCAATCCCTGGAATCCAGACATTTCCACACAAATTTCTGTGATTATCACCACTATGCAAATACTACTGTTCCTGGTCATGAGACTCCAAATTCGCTCTCAAAACCAGTGCAAATAAGACCTGAATTAACCCCATCCTCTTTGATAGGGATAGAGTAGGATAATTAAATAGTTAGTTTAGAAATCCCACTCGGAGATTAAAGATAGAAAGGGAATTTTAAGAGAGTTTGGGAGACTGTTGTAAGCTAATGACCACTCAAGAAAAGAATCCAGTAACCAAGCAACAATCTACCTATTTACAAGTTAAAGTATAAGACAGTAGATATGGGGTCTGAATCTTGTTGCATGAAGTCAGGGGGTTAATGGTCCTTGAAGAGTAGCATTTTTGCATGTAGCTAATACAGGAATATAGGCAAAAGCCAAAAGAAACTAGGTGAAAAGGGACATTATACCAAAATCTGAGATGAATTACCACCCTTCTGCTAATATATATATGATTTAAATAGAGCCATGACAGTCCCGGTTAGACCATATATAGTCAAAGGAAGAACTAATGATGTAAGCCTTGGCATCTACACAAGAATGAAGAAGAAAGTGGTCTTCTTCCCTCCCCTCTTTTTCTTTGATTATAAAAATATAGCCCCCTTTGTTTCCAGGACTCCCTTCTGTGCTCCCTTTCCTGCCCCTTTGTATGTCTCACAAGTGTCCTGTGCTAATAAGCGCACACTATGCCTCTTGCTGAATTCTTTCTGCACTGAGACAAAAGAACCTGAGCTTCACTAAGTCCTGAGACCTAGTGTGTGGTTTCAATCAAAAGACGGTAAGTTTGAGTCCCCTCCTAAGTCAGGGATTGTGGGTTCAAGTCCCAACTGAAGTGCTGTTGGGTTCGAGTCCCATTGGAGGAGTGCGGTTTCACCTTGGACCCTGCAACTTGGACTTTTGGTCAACTCCCTTCTTCAGGTTGTGCCCTGTACCCTAGAGGTTCCCTTCTCCCCATCGCTGCCTGCCACTTTACTCTTTCCTCTCTCCCTGTCAAGGTCCCAACAAGCCTGTTGCTTTGGTTATGACACTGACTCCTAGAAATGCTTCTAGTTGGCTTGCTCATTGCCTGATGATTGAAGCTAAATGAAAACAAAGATAATGGAGGCAGCAGTGCTTGCCTCATCAGCTCTTCTCAAGTGAAGGGTTCCTTCCAACCAGGAAGAGCTTGCTCTGGTAACCACTTACTCTAATCCCTCTCTTATTAATTTCTGTTACAATGGAATGAGTTTTCTTTCCTGAGACAAGTTTCTCAACCATATTTACAACCTGCTTTGTGGCACCAATTTGTCTTTTCTTAAGGAGAACAAGTCCGTTCTCTTTCTGAATGCTTCCCAACAATTATCTCAGTGCTTATTATATGGAAGGCAGCGTGCTGGACCTTGGTGGTAGATACAAAGATGTAAATATATTTATGATGTACGAGAAAGAGCACTGGATTTTGGAGTCAGAATACCTGGTATTGTTAAATAACTTCTTAAATTTATAGAAGTCATACAAACACATGACCAACAACTAGAACAACACAGAGAAGCATAAAGTGAAAAATAAAAGTATTCACCTCTCATTCCCATTTCTCACATATAAGTAATATTTTTTTCTTGTGTTATAGTAATTTTCTGGACATATATATGCATATACGCTTTTATTGTTTTCCCTCACAAATGGGATCGATGTTGTACATATGATCCTGCTATTTGACTTTTTGCTTCCTATTTATTGAGCATTTTCTCTATCATCAAGAATCTATCACATTCTTTTTAATGGTTATATAGTATTCCATTGTATGGATGTACAGTCCCCTATTGATGATCATTTATTTGTTTGAATTGTTTTTATTATAATTAATTTACAATAAACATCTTACTGCACATATTCTGGTAGAAGACATAGTATTTGTGTTGGGTAAATTCCTAGATGTGAAACTGCTGGGTCATAGGTGTGCACATTTTAAAATGTATTGCCAAATTGTTCTCCAAAACAATTGTACCAATTTAGTCTCTTGACAACAATAAATGAGAGTGACTATTTCCCAAGAAAATCTGGTTTTGAATTCTTTCTGGTAGCAATGACTTTGAACAAATTACTTAAACTGGTTAAATTTCCATGCCTCCTCTGTATAACAGAGATGATAATGCCATCCTTACAGAATTTTGAGAATTAAACTTAAATAAGATAGTCTCAAAAGGTTAGCACAGAGTTACCAAGTGACCCAATAATTCCATTTCTAGGTATATACCCAAGAGAAATGAAAGCACATGACCACACAAAAATTTGCAAATGAATACTCATGGCGGCATTATTCATAATAGCCCAAAAGTAAAAACAACCCAACTGTTCATCAGTTGATGAATTAATAAATAATAGGTATATCCATGCAATGGAAAGTTATTTGGCAATAAAAAATAATGAAGTACGGATACATGCTACAACACAGATGAATCTTGAAAATATTATACCATGTAAAGAACTAGTCACAAAAGACCACTTATTGTATATGATCAATTATATGAAATGGCCAGAATAAGCACATTTATAGAGACAGAAAGTAGATTAATGGTTGTCTAGGGCTGGGGAGGGAGTGGGGGGAAATGCAGAGTGATTGCTAATGGGTAGGATATTTCTTTTTGGCATGGTGAAAATGTTCTAAAATTGATAAAGGTAATGGTTGCACAGCTCTGTGATATACTAAAAACCATTGATTTGTACACTTTAAATAGATAAGTTGTATGGTAAGTGAATTATATCTCAATAGAGCTCTTGTATAAAAAATATTAAATAACATAATACTTCTGCTTCCAGCCAAGATGGAGTAAGAGGTAACGAATTTACCCTTCCACTTGAAACATCACTGCCCTTAAAAAATCCAGACAAAATATACAAAACTAGGGTTTTCAAGACACTAGCTATCAAACAATGAACAATAGTGATCCCTGAGAAATGGAAAAAACAATAAATGAGCCCTAAGGTTGCCAGCTTACTGCTAGAAGAGAATTTTCAGGTCATGACACAATGAGGGGAAGTCCAGGTGGATCCCAGCACACTTCAAGTTGAGGAGATGGAGCTGACAGTCCAGGGAGACTAAAGTGGCTAGGGTTCATAGGTCAGAGTACTGAAAAGAACAGAGTTGCACAAAAAGAGACCCTGGAAGATCTTGAAGAGGTTCTCCCTTGAGTATTCAGCAGAGTACTGATCAGTGCATGCATGTGAGGAAACTACCCAAAGCCAGGGAAAAACCTATAAAAAAGGATTAAAGGGAGTGTAACATTCATATGGGGCCAAGAATAGTGCCTGTTCCCACCAGCCAGAATGGAATAACTCATAATTCACAAGGCATTCAATAGAGTACTCAGGAAGGTCTTATCTCAGTAATGGGAAATAATTAGCCTTAGACTGAGTACTATTCCAGACTCACATAGCAAATCATAAAAGCAAGACCTTTAAGGGTCTAAGTTTTTCCAAGTAACATAACTGTATCCCAGAGTAAACTTCAAGATTTATAAGAATACAAAAATATCTAGCACACAAGAAGGTGAAATTAACAATACCTGGCATCCAATCAAAGCTTATTGGGCATGCAAACAAGCAGGAAAACACAAACCATAATGAGGATAAATGATCAGTCAACTGAAACTGACCCTGAACTGGCACAGATGTTACAATTAGCAAAGAAGTGCATATGAAAACGTTTATTATAACTGTATTAAATATGTTTAAAGAATTAATTACTGATATAGAAAATGTAAAATAAACCCTAATTGAACTTTAAGAGTTGAAAACTACAATCTGTGAGATGAAAAATACACTGAATGGGGGTAACAACAAATTGGACTTGGCACAAAAAAAGATCAGCGAAACTGAAAGGATAGCAATAGAAAATATCCAAAATTAAACATAGAGAAGAGGATTTTAAAGAGTCAAAAGAGCATCAGTGAACTGTGGGACAACTTTAAGCAATTTAAAACACGTGTAATTGGAGTCCCTGAAATCATAAGGGGGGAGGGGTACAGAAAGATATTTGAAAAAATGATAGCCAAAATTTTCGAAATTTGATGAAAAATATAAACCGACAGAATAAGAAGCTCAAAGAACTTCAAGAAATATGAAGAAAACTAAGCCAAGACACATCATAATTAACTCACTTAAAAACAACCAGAGGGGGGAAATAAACAAATTAAGTGCTGAGGAAAATGTTAACAGCACCCAGAGGGAAAAAGACACATTATATTCAAAAGAACAGAGAATGAGAACCGACTTGTTATCATAAAAATGCAAACAAGTAGATAGTGGAGCAACATCTTTAAAAGACTAAAAGAAAAAAAACACCTCTCAATCTAGAAATCTTTGCCCAATGGAAATATCTTTCAAAAATGAAGATGAAATAGAGAATTCTCAGACATACAAGAGCCAAACTAATTCAGCACCAGCAGAACTGGACTATAAGAAATGTTTTTTTTAAACTTAATTTTAGTTTATTATACAGCAGGTTCTTATTAGTTATCCATTTTATACACATTAGTGTATACATGTCAATCCCAATCTCCCAATTCATCACACCACCACCACTCCCCCGCCACTTTCCCCCCTTGGCATCCGTACATGTGTTCTCTACATCTGTCTCTCTATTTCTGCCCTGCAAATTGGTTCACCTATACCACTTTTCTAGGTTCCACATATATGCGTTAATATACGATATTTCTTTTTCTCTTTCTGACCTACTTCACTCTGTATGACAGTCTCTAGATCCATCCTCGTCTCTACAAACGACCAATTTCATTCCTTTTTATGGGTGAGTAATCTTCCATTGTATATATGTACCACACCTTCTTTATCCATTCGTCTGTCAGTGGGGATTTAGGTTGCTTCCATCACCTGGCTATCGTAATACTGCTGCAATGAACATTGGGGTGCATGTGTCTTTTTGAATTATGGTTTTCTCTGGGTATATGCCCAGTAGTGGGATTGCTGGATCATATGGTAATTCTATTTTTAGTTTTATAAGGAATCTTCATACTGTTCTCCATAGTGGCTGTATCAATTTACATTTCCGCCAACAGTGCAGGAGGGCTCCCTTTTTTCCACACCCTCTCCAGCATTTGTTGTTTGTAGATTTTCTGATGATGCCTATTCTAACTGGTGTGAGGTGATACCTCATTGTAGTTTTGATTTGCATTTCTCTAATAATTAGTGATGTTGAGCAGCTTTTCACGTGCTTCTTGGCCATCTGTATGTCTTCTTTGGAGAAATGTCTATTTAGGGCTTCTGCTCATTTTTGGATTGGGTTGTTTGTTTTTTTAATATCGAGCTACATGAGCTGTTTATATATTTTGGAGATTAATCCTTTGTCCATTGATTCGTTTGCAAATATTTTCTCCCATTCTGAGGGTTGTCTTTTCATCTTATGTTTTCCTTTGCTGTGCAAAAGCTTGTAAGTTTCATTAGGTCCCATTTGTTTACTTTTGTTTTTATTTCCATTTCTCTAGGAGGTGGGTCAAAAAACATCTTGCTGTGATTTATGTCAAAGAGTGTTCTTCCTATGTTTTCCTCTAAGAGTTTTATAGTGTCTGGTCTTACATTTAGGTGTCGAATCCATTTTGAGTTTATTTTTGTGTATGGTGTTAGGGAGTGTTCTAATTTCATTCTTTTACATGTAGCTGTCCAGTTTTCCCAGCACCACTTACTGAAGAGAGTGTCTGTTCTCCATTGTACATCCTTGCCTCCTTTGTCATAGATTAGTTGACCATAGGTGCATGGGTTGATCTCTGGGTTTTCTAGCCTGTTCCACTGATGTATATTTCTGTTTTTGTGCCAGTACCATACTGTCTTTTTTTTTTTTACATCTTTATTGGAGTATAATTGCTTTACAATGGGGTGTTAGTTTCTGCTTTATAACAAAGTAAATCAGTTATACATATACATATATTCCTATATCTCTTCCCTCTTGCGTCTCCCTCCCTCCCACCCTCCCTATCCCACCCCTCCAGGTGCTCACAAAACACCGAGCTGATCTCCCTGTGCTATGCAGCTGCTTCCCATGAGCTATCTATTTTACATTTGATCGTGTGTATATGTCCATGCGTCTCTCTTGCTTTGTCACAACTCACTCTTCCCCCTCCCCATATCCTCAAGTCCATTCTCTAGTAGGTCTGTGTCTTTATTCCTGTCTTACCCCTAGGTTCTTCATGACATTTTTTTTCTTAAATTCCATATATATGTGTTAGCATATGGTATTTTTCTTTCTCTTTCTGACTTACTTCACTCTGTATGACAGACTCTAGGTCCTTCCACCTCACTACAAATACCTCAATTTCGTTTCTTTTTATGGCTGAGTAATATTCCATTGTACATATGTGCCACATCTTCTTTATACCTTCATCCGATGATGGACACTTAGGTTGTTTCCATCTCCAAGCTATTGTAAATAGAGCTGCAATGAACATATTGGTACATGACTCTTTTTGAATTATGGTTTTCTCAGGGTATATGCCCAGTAGTGGGATTGCTGGGTCATATGGTAATTCTATTTGTAGTTTTTTAAGGAACCTCCATACTGTTCTCCACAGTGGCTGTATCAATTTACATTCCCAACAACAGTGCAAGAGGGTTACCTTTTCTCCACACCCTCTCCAGCATTTATTGTTTCTAGATATTTTGATGATGGCCATTCTGACTGGCGTGAGATGATATCTCACTGTAGTTTTGATTTGCATTTCTCTAATGATTAATGATGTTGAGCATTCTTTCATGTGTTTGTCGGCAGTCTGTATATCTTCTTTGGAGAAATGTTTATTTAGGTCTTC
Source organism: Pseudorca crassidens (assembly GCF_039906515.1). Taxonomy (NCBI): domain Eukaryota; kingdom Metazoa; phylum Chordata; class Mammalia; order Artiodactyla; family Delphinidae; genus Pseudorca; species Pseudorca crassidens. The sequence goes on along the minus strand of NC_090317.1, from coordinate 73,787,759 downwards.
TGCCCATTTTTGGGTTGGGTTGTTTGTTTTTTTGTTATTGAGCTGCATGAGCTGCTTATAAATTTTGGAGATTAATCCTTTGTCAATTGCTTCATTTGCAAATATTTTCCCCCATTCTGAGGGTTGTCTTTTGGTCTGGTTTAAGTTTTCCTTTGCTGTGCAAAAGCTTTGAAGTTTCATTAGGTCCCATTTGTTTATTTTTGTTTTTATTTCCATTTCTCTAGGAGGTGGGTCAAAAAGGATCTTGCTGTGATTTATGTCATAGAGTGTTCTGCCTATGTTTTCCTCTAAGAGTTTTATAGTGTCTGGCCTTGCATTTAGATCTTTAATCCATTTTGAGCTTATTTTTGTGTATGGTGTTAGGGAGTTATCTAATCTCATACTTTTACATGTACTTGTCCAGTTTTCCCAGCACCACTTATTGAAGAGGCTGTACTTTCTCCACTGTACATTCCTGCCTCCTTTATCAAAGATAAGGTGACCATATGCGTGTGGGTTTATCTCTGGGCTTTCTATCCTGTTCCATTGGTCTATCTTTCTGTTTTTGTGCCAGTACCATACTGTCTTGATTACTGTAGCTTTGTAGTATAGTCTGAAGCCAGGGAGCCTGATTCTTCCAGCTCTGTTTTTCTTTCTCAAGATTCCTTTGGCTATTCGGGGTCTTTTGTGTTTCCATACAGATTGTAAAATTTTTTATTCTAGTTTTGTGAAGAACGCCATTGCTAATTTGATAGGGATTCCACTGACTGTAGATTGCTTTGGATAATATAGTCATTTCACAATGTTGATTTTTCCAATCGAAAAACATGGTGTATCTCTCCATCTGTTTGTATCATCTTTAATTTCTTTCATGAGTGTCTTAAAGTTTTCTGCATACAGGTCTTTTGTCTCCTTAGGTAGGTTTATTCCTAGGTATTTTATTCTTTTCGTTGCAATTGTAAATGGGAATGTTTCCTTAATTTCTCTTTCATATTTTTCATCCTTAGTGTATAGGAATGCAAGAGATTTCAGTGCATTAATTTTGTATCCTCAACTTTACCAAATTCATTGATTAGCACTAATAGTTTTCTGGTGGCATCTTTAGGATTTTCTATGTGGAGTATCATGTCATCTGCAAACAGTTACAGTTTTTTTTTTTTTTTTTTTTTTTGCGGTACACGGGCCTCTCACTGTTGTGGCCTCTCCTGCTGCAGAGCACAGGCTCCGGATGCACAGGCTCAGTGGCCACAGCTCACGGGCCCAGCCGCTCCACGGCATGTGGGATCTTCCCAGACCGGGGCACGAACCCGTGTCCCCTGCATCGGCAGGCGGACTCTCAACCACTGCGCCACCAGGGAAGCCCCGAACAGTTACAGTTTTACTTCTACTTTTCCAATTTGTATTCCTTTTATTTCCTTTTCTTCTCTGATTGCCATGGCCAGGACTTCCAAAATTATGTTGAATAATAGTGGCAAGAGTGGACATCAATGTCTAGTTCCTGATCTTGGAGGAAATGCATTCAGTTTTTCACCATTGAGAATGATGTTTGCTGTGCGTTTGTTATATATGGCCTTTATTATGTTGAGGTAGGTTCCCTCTATGCCACTTTCTGGAGAGTTTTTATCATGCATGGGTACTGAATTTTGTCAAAAGTTTTTCTCCATCTATTCATATGATCATATGGTTTTCATTCTTCAATTTGTTAATATGGTGTATCACATTGAATGATTTGCATATATTGAAGAATCCTTGCACCCCTGGGATAAATCCCACTTGATCATGGTGTATGATCCTTTTAATGTGTTGTTGGATTCTGTTTGCTAGTATTTCATTGAGGATTTTTGCATCTATATTCATCAGTGATATTCGTCTGTAATTTTCTTTTTTTGTAGTATGTTTGTCCGGTTTTGGTCTCAGGGTGATGGTGGCCACATAGAATGAGTATGGGAGTGTTCCTTCCTCTGCAAATTTTTGGAAGAATTTGAGAAGGATTGGTGTTCGCTCTTCTCTAAATGTTTGATAGAATTCACCTGTGAAGCCATCTGGTCCTGGGCTTTTGTTTGTTGGAAGATTCTTAATCACAGTTTCAATTCCATTACTTGTGATTGGTCTCTTTATATTTTCTATTTCTTCCTGGTTCAATCTTGGAATATTATACCTTTCTATGAATTTGTCCTTTTGTTCCAGGTCGTCCATTTTATTGGCATAGAGTTTCTTGTAGTAGTCTATTACGATGCTACATATTTCTGTGGTGTCTGTTGTAACTTCTCCTTTTTCATTTCTAATTTTATTGATTTGAGTCCTCTCCCTCTGTTTCTTGATGAGTCTGGCAAATGGTTTATCAATTTTTTTTATCTTCTCAAAGAACCAACTTTTAGTTTTATTAATCTTTGCTATTGTTTTCTTTGTTTCTATTTCACTTATTTCTGCTCTGATCTTTGTGACTTATTTCCTTCTACTAACTTCGGGTTTTGTTTGTTCTTCTTTCTCTACTTCTGTCTCTACATATTTTTTTATTTCCTCTTTGATTTCTTCAGTAATCTCTTGATTATTTAGTAATGTATGGTTTAACTTCAATGCATTTGTGTTTTTTACATTTTTTTCCCTGTAATTGATTTCTAATCTCATAGCATTGTGGTCAGAAAAGATGCCTGATATGATTTCAATTTTCTTAAATTTACTGAGGCTTGATTTGTGACCTAAGATGTTTCCTATCCTTGAGAATGTTCTGTGTGCACTTGCGAAGAAAGTGTAACCTGCTGTTTTTAGGTGGAATATCCTATAAATATCAATTAAATCTATCTTGTCTACTGTGTCATTTAAAGCTTGTGTTTCCTTATTAATTTTCTGTTTACATGATCTATCCATTGGCATAAGTGAGGTGTTAAATTCCCCCACTATTGTTGTGTTACTGTCGATTTTGTGTTTTAGAGCTGTTAGCAGTTGCCTTATGTAGTGTAGTGCTCCTATGTTGGGTGCATATATATTTATAAGTGTTATATCTTCTTCTTTGATTGATCCCTTGATCATTATGTACTGTCCTTCCTTGTCTCTTGTAACATTCTTTATGTCTCCTGTAGATAGCATATATATGGGTCTTGTTTCTGTATCCATTCAGCGAGCCTGTGTCTTTTGGTTGGAGCATTTAATCCATTCACATTTAAGGTAGTTATCGATATGTATATTCCTATTACCATTTTCTTAATTGTTATGGGTTTGTTTCGGTAGGTCCTTTCCTTATCTTCTGTTTCCCACTTAAAGAAGTTCCTTTAGCATTTGTTGTAGAGCTGGTGTGGTGGTGCTGAATGCTCTTAGCTTTTGCTTGTCTGTAAAGCTTTTGATTTTTCCGTTGAACCTGAATGACATCCTTGCCAGGTAGAGTAATCTTGGTTGTAGGGTCTTCCCTTTCATCACTTTAAATATATCATGCCACTCCCATCTGGCTTGTAGAGTTTCTGCTGAGAAATCAGCTGTTAACCTTATGGGAGTTCCCTTGTATGTTATTTGTCATTTTTTCCTTTCTGCTTTCAATAATTTTTCTTTCTCTTTAATTTTTGTCAATTTGATTACGATGTGTCTCAGCATGTTTCTCCTTGGGTTTATCCTGCCTAAGACTCTCTATGCTTCCTGCACTTGGGTGGCTATTTCCTTTCCCATGTTAGGGAAATTTTCGACTATAATCTCTTCAAATACTTTCTTGGGTCCTTTCTCTCTCTCTTCTCCTTCTGGGACCCCTATAATGTGAATGTTGTTGCATTTAAGTTGTCCCACAGGTCTCTTAGGCTGTCTTCATTTCTTTTCATTCTTTTTTCTTTATTCTGTTCCACAGCAGTGAATTCCACCATTCTGTCTTCCAGGTCACTTATCGTTCTTCTGCCTCAGTTATTCTGCTATTTTTTCCTTTTAGTGTATTTTTTAACATCTATATTATAGTATAATTACTTTACAGTTGTGTGTTAGTTTCTGCTTTATCCTTCTTATGTATTTTTCATTTCAGTTATTCAGTATTGTTTATGTCTGTTTGTTTTTTCCTTAATTCTTCTAGGTCTTTGTTAAACATTTCTTGCATCTTCTCGATCTTTGCCTCTATTCTTTTTCCGAGGTCCTGTATTATCTTCACTATCATTATTCTGAATTGTTTTCCTGGAAGGTTGCCTATCTCCATTTCATTTAGTTGTTTTTCTGGGGTTTTATCTTGTTCCTTCATCTGGTACATAGCCCTCTGCCTTTTCATCTTGTCTGTCTTTCTGTGAATGTGGTTTTTATTCCACAGGCTGCAGGATATTCATTCTTCTTACTTCTACTGTCTGCCCTCTGGTGGATGAGGCTATCTAAGATGCTTGTGAACTATAAAAAATGTTAAAGAAAGTCCTTTACAACGAAGAAAAATGATACGAAACGGAAATATCGAATGAAAAAAAAGAAATAAGTAGCACCAGAAATGGTAAATACTTGAATTAATATATAATGTTTTCCTTATTACTTAATTCTATTTAAAAGACAATTGAGTTTTTAAACAAAAATAATAAGTGTATTGTGGGATTTATACCTATAAACAATATGTGTGACAATAATGCAAAAGTCAAGGAGGGAGAGATAAAAATATACTATTTTAAGGTTCTTATAGTATCTGTGAGGTGGTATAACATCCTTTAAAGGTAGATTGTGAAAAGTTAAAGGTGTATAAAACAACCAGTAACACAACAAAACAAAGTATTATAGCTAATAACCTCTCAAAGGAGGTAAAATGGAAAAATTTAATGTACTAATCCAAAAGGAGGCAGGAAACAAGGAACAAAAACTAGATGGAACAAATAGAAAACAGCCAGATGATAGATGTAATCCTAACTATATCACCTAATTACATTATATATAAATAGTTAAAATACCCCAATTAAAAGTCAGAGAATGTCAGATTGGATAAAATAGCAAAACCCAATTGTGATTACTATTTATTAATGTTAATTTTTTTCTAAACTGCCTTTCTTTATTACATGTTTGAAATCCTTAATTTTTATGATTAGTTATTAGTTATTCTAATTAGTTTTTCTACCTTTTAGGGCTCATATTTCTTTTTTAAATTTTTAATTTGTTAAGAACACAACATGAGATCTATCCTCTTAACAGATTTTGTTGACAAATATAAATTGTGTAGATTTAAGTTGTACAATGTAATGATTTAATATATGTATACACTGTGAAATGATTACCACAATCAAGTTACCTTTTCTTTTGGTGGTGAGAACACTTACGTTTATTCTCTTAGCAGATTTCAAGTGTACAATACATTTTTATTAACTATAGTCACCATGCTGTATATTAGATGTCTTGAACATATTCATCTTATAACTGAAACATTTTACCCTTTGACCAACATCTCCCCATTTCCCCCTCTCCCCAGTTCCTGCCAAACACCATTCTACTCTCTGCCTTTATGAGTTTGACTTTTTTAGATTCCACATGTAAGTGAGCTCATATAGTATTTTTCCCTGTCTGGCTTATTTCACTTAGCATAATGTCCTCCAGGCTCATCCATGTTGTTGCATAATGACACAATTTCTTTCTTTTTATGGCTGAATGATATTCCATTATATATATGTGTGTGTGTGTGTGTGTGTGTGTGTGTCTGTGTGTCTGTGTGTCACATTTTGTTTATCAGTTCATCCTTTGACAGACATATTGTTTCTATCTCTTGGCTATAGTGCTTCAATAAACATATAAGGGCAAATTTCTCTTTAAGGGAGTGATTTTATTTCCTTCGGATATATATCCAGGAGCTGGATTATTCAATCATATGGTAATTCTATTTTTAAATTCTCAAAGAACATCTATGCTGCTTTCCTTAATAACTGTGACAAGTTACATTCCCACCAACAGTGTATGAGGGTTCCCTTTTCTCCACATCCTTACCAATACTTATTACTGATTGTCTTTCTGACAATAGCCATTCTGACAAGTGTGAGGTGATATCTCATTGATTTACATTTTCCTGGTGATTAGTGATGCTGAGCACCTTTTCATATACATTTTGGTCATTTGTATGTCTTCTTTGGAGAAATGTCTATTCAGGTCCTTTACCCATTTTTTAATCATTTTTATTATCATCATCATTATTATTGCTATTGAGTTATAGGAGTTCCTTATATGTCTTGATATTAACCCCTTGTCACATATATGGTTTGCAAATATCTTCTCTTATTCTGTACATTGCCTTTTTAAAAATAAATTTATTTATTTATTTTTGGCTGTGTTGGGTCTTCGTTGCTGCACATGGGCTTTCTCTAGTTGCTGTGGGCAGGGGCTACTCTTTGTTGCAGTGCGTGGGCATCTCATTGCCATTGCTTCTATTGTTACATCACGGGCTCTAGGCATGCGGGCTTCAGTAGTTGTGGCACATGGACTCAGTACCTGTGGCTTGTGGGCTCTTGAGCGCAGGCTCAGTAGCTGTGGTGCACGGGCTTAATTGCTCCATGGCACATGGGATCTTCCCGGACCAGGGCTCAAACCTGGGTAGCTGGCATTGGCAGGTGGATTCTTAACCCCTACACCACCAGAGAAGTCCCTGTACACTACTTTTTAATTTTGTTTATTTCACTGTGCAGAAGATTTTTAGTTTGATGTAGTCCTTCTGTATTGATGGACTGATTGATTGATTGACTGATTGACTGATTGATTACTTGTGCTTTTGATATCACTATCAAAGAATCACAGGCAAGACCCTTGTAAAGGAGACTTTCCCTAATGTTTTCTTCTTGGAGTCTTATAGTTTCAGGGATTATATTTAAGTCCTTAATCAATTTTAGTTAATTTTCGTGTATGGTGTAAGGTAAGGGTCCAATTGCATTTCTATGTATGTGGGCAACCAGTTTTCCCAACCCCATTTATTGAAGAGATGATCCTTCCCTACTGTGCATTATTGCCACCCCTGTCAAAGTTTAGTCCACCATATATGTGTGGGTTTATTTCCGGGCTCTCAATTCTGTTCCATTGGTCTATGTGTCTCTTTGTATGCCAGTACCATACTGTTTTGATTAGTATAGCTTTGTAGCATAATTAAAAATAAGAAGTGTGATGCCTTCATCTTTGTCTTTTTTCAAGACTGCTTTGGCTATCCATGGTCTTTTGTGGTTTCATCCAAACTTTTGGAATTTTTTTTATTTTTGGGAAAAATACCAAGGGAATTTTGATAGGGATTGCACTGAATCTGAAGGCATTCAAATTGTAAAGGAAGACGTTGAATTTCTATTTTTGCAGATGACATGATCTTATACATAGAAAACCCTAAAGACTCCACCAAAAAACTGTTAGAAGCAACAAACAAATTCAACAAAGATACAGTATACAAAACTAACATACAAAAATTGGTTGCATTTCTATACACTAGCAAAGATCTATTCAAAAAAGAAATTAAGAAAACAATCCAAAGATGCCGGAGTATAAGGACGTGCTCTCACTCCCTCTTGTGAGAACACCAGAATCACAACTAACTGCTGGACAATCATCGACAGGAAGACACTGGAACACACCAAAAAAGATACCCTACATCCAAAGACAAAGGAGAAGCCACAATGAGATGGTAAGAGGCGCACAATCACATTAAAATCAAATCCCATAACTGCTGTGTGGGTGACTCACAAACTGGAGAACACTTTTACCACAGAAGTCCACACACTGGAGTGAAGGTTCTGAGCCCCACGTCAGGCTTTCCAACCTGGGGGTCTGGAAACGGGAGGAGGAATTCCTAGAGAATCAGACTTTGAAGCCTAATGAGATTTGATTGCAGGACTTCAAAAGGACTGGGGGAAACAGAAACTCCAATCTTGGAGGGCACACACAAAGTAGTGTGCACATCGGGACCCAGGAGAAGGAGCAGTGACCCCAGGGGAGACTGAACCAGACTTACCTGCGAGTGTTGGAGGGTCTCCTGCAGAGAGGGTGATGGCTGTGGCTCACCATGGGGACAAGGACACTGGCAGCAGAAGTTCTGGGAAGTACTCCTTGGTGTGAGCCATCCCAGAGTCTGTGATTAGTCCCACCAAAGAGCCAAGGTAGGATGCAGTGTTGGGTCAACTCAAGCCAAACAACCAACAGGGAGGGAACCCAGCCCCACCTATCAACAGTCAAGCGGATTAGTTTTACTGAGCTCTGCCCACCAGAGAAACAGTCAGCTCTACTCACCACCAGTCCCTCCCATCAGGAAACTTACACAAGCCTCTTAGATAGCTACAACCACCAGAGAGAAGACAGCAGAAGCAAGAGGAACTACAATCCTGCACCCTGTGGAACAAAAACCACATTCACAGAAATATAGACAAGATGAAAAGGCAGAGGGCTATGTACCCGATGAAGAAACAAGATAAAACCCAAGAAAAACAACTAAATGAACTGGAGATAAACAACTTTCCAGAAAAAGAATTCAGAATAATGATAGTGAAGATGGTCCAGATGTAGGAAAAAGAATGGAGGCAAAGATCTCAAGAAGATGCAAGAAATGTTTAACAAAGACCTAAAAGAATTAAAGAACAAACAGAGATGAACAATACAATAAGTGAAATGAAAACTACACTGGAAGGAATTAATAGCAGAATAACTGAGGCAGAAGAACGGATAAGTGACCTGGAAGACAGAATGGTGGAATTTATTGCTGCAGAACAGAATAAAGAAAAAACAATGAACAGAAATGAAGACAGCCTAAGAGACCTCTGGGACAACATCAAACACAACAACATTCACATTATAGGGGTCCCAGAAGGAGAAGAGAGAGAGAAAGGACCCAAGAAAGTATTTGAAGAGATTATAGTCAAAAACTTCCCTAACATGGGAAAGGAAATAGCCACCCAAGTCCAGGAAGCACAGCGAGTGCCATACAGGATATACCCAAGGAGAAACATACCGAGACACATAGTAATCAAATTGGCAAAAATTAAAGACAAAGAAAAGTTATTGAAAGCAGAAAGGGAAAAATGACAAATAACATACACAGGAACTCCCATAAGGTTAACAGCTGATTTCTCAGCAGAAACTCTACAAGCCAGAAGGGAGTGGCATGAAATACTTAAAGTGATGAAAGGGAAGGACCTACAACCACGATTACTATACCCAGCAAGAATCTCATTCAGACTACATGGAGGAATCAAAAGTTTTACAGACAAGCAAAAGCTAAGAGCATTCAGCACCACCAAACCAGCTCTACAACAAATGCTAAAGGAATTTCTGTAAGTGAGAAACACAGGAGAAGAGGACCTACAAAACCAAACCCAAAACTACTAAGAAAATGGTCATAGGAACATACATATCGATAATAACCTTAAACGTGAATGGATTAACTCCTCCAACCAAAAGGCACAGGCTTGCTGAATGGCTACAAAAACAAGACCCATATATGTGCTGTCTACAACAAACCGACTTAGATCTAGGGACACATAGAGACTGCAGGTGAGGGGATGGAAAAAGATATTCCATGCAAATGGAAATCAAATCAAAGCTTAAGTAGCAATACTCATTTCAGATAAATAGACTTTAAAATAAAGAAAGTTACAAGAGACAAGGAAAGACACTACATAATGATCAAGAGATCCATTCAAGAAGAAGATATAACAATTATAAATATATATGCACCCAACATAGGAGCACCTCAATACATAAGGCAACTGCAACAGCTATAAAAGAAGAAATCGACAGTAACATAATAATAGTGGGGGACTTTAACGCCTCACTTACACCAATGGACAGATCATCCAAACAGAAAATTAATAAGGAAACACAAGCTTTAAATGACACAATAGACAAGATAGATTTAATTGATATTTATAGGACATTCCATCCCAAAACAGCAGATTACACTTTCTTCCCAAGTGTGCACGGAACATTCTCCATGCTGGATCACATCTTGGGTCACAAGCATCTTCTCTGACCACAATGCTACGAGATTAGAAATGAATTACAGGGAATAAAACATAAAAAACACAAATACATGGAGGCTAAACAATACGTTACTAAATAACCAAGAGATCACTGAAGAAATCAAAGAGGAAATTTAAAAATACCTAGAGACAAATGGCAATGAAAACACAATGATCCAAAACGTATGGGATGCAGCAAAAGCAGTTCTAAGAGGGAAGTTTATAGCTATACAAGCCTACCTCAAGAAACAAGAAAAATCTGAAATATACAATCTAACCTTACACCTAAAGGAACTAGGGAAAGAAGAACAAACAAAACCCAAAGTTAGCAGAAGAAAAGAAATCATAAAGATCAGAGCACAAACAAATGAAGTAGAAACAAAGAACACAATAGCAAAGATCAATAAAACTAAAAGCTGGTTCTTTGAGAAGATAAACAAAATTGATAAACCATTAGCCAGACTCATCAAGAAAAAGAGGGAGAGGACTCAAATCAATAAAATTAGAAATGAAAAAGGAGAAGTTACAACAGACACCACAGAAATACAAAGCATCCTAAGAGACTACTACAAGCAACTCTATGCCAAAAAAGTAGACAACATGAAGAAATGGACAAATTGTTAGAAAGGTATACCCTGCCAAGACTGAACCAGGAAGAAATAGAAAATATGAACAGACCAATCACAAGTAATGAAATTTAAAATGTGATTTAAAATCTTCCAACAAACAAAAGCCCAGGACCAGATGGCTTCACAGATGAATTCTATCAAACGTTTCAAAAAGAGCTAACACCTATCCTTCTCAAACTCTTAGAAAATATAACAGAGGGAGGAACACCCCCAAACTCATTCTACGAGGCCACCATCACCCTGATACCAAAACCAGACAAAGATGTTGTAAAAAAGAAAAACTACAGGCCAATATCACTGATGAATATAGATGTAAAAATCCTCAAGAAAATACTAGCAAACAGAATCCAACAGCACATTGAAAGGATCATATATCATGATCACATGGGGTTTATCCCAGGAATGCAGGGATTCTTCAATATACTCAATTCAATCAATGTGATACACCATATTAACAAATCAAAGGACAGAAACCATATGATCATGTCAATAGATGCAGAAAAAGCTTTTGACAAAATTCAACACCCATTTATCTTAAAATCTCTGCAGGAAGTAGGCATAGAGGGAACTTTCCTCAACATAACAAAGGTCATATATGACAAACCCATAGCAAACATCTTTCTCAATGGTGAAAAACTGAAACCATTTCCTCTAAGATCAGGAAAAACACAAGGGTGCCCACTCTCCCCACTATTATTCAACATAGTTTTGGAAGTTTTAGCCACGGCAATCAGAGAAGAAAAAGAAATAAAAGGAATACAAATTGGAAAAGAAGAAGTGAAACTATCACTGTTTGCAGATGACATGATACTATACATAGAGAATGCTAAAAATGACACCAGAAAACTACTAGAGCTAATCAATGAATTTGGTAAAGTAACAGGATACAAAATTAATGCACAGAAATCTCTTGCATTCCTATACACTAAGGATGAAAAATCTGAAAGCGAAATTAAGGAAACACTTCCATTTACCACTGCAACAAAAATAATAAAATACTCAGGAATAAACCTACCTAAGGAGACAAAAGACCTGTATGCAGAAACCTATAAGACTGTGATGAAAGAATTGAACGATGTTACAAACAGATGGAGAGATATACCATGTGCTTGGATTGTAAGACTCAACATTGTGAAAATGACTCTACTACCCAAAGCAATCTACACATTCAATGCCATCCCTATCAGACTACCACTGGCATTTTTCACAGAGCTAGAACAAAAACTTTCACAATTTGTATGGAAACACAAAAGACCCCAAATAGCCAAAGCAAACCTGAGAAAGAAAAACGGAACTGGAAGAATCAGGCTTCCAGACTTCAGACTATACTACAACGCTACAGTAACCAAGACAGTATTTTATTGGCACAAAAACAGAAATATAGATCAATGGAACAGGATAGAAAGCCCAGAGATAAACCCACGCACATATGGTCACCTTATTTTTGATAAAGGAGGCAAGAATATACAATGGAGAAAAGACAGCCTCTTCAATTAGTGGTGCTGCAAAAACAGGACAGCTACATGTAAAAGAATGAAATTGGAACACACCCTAACACTATATAGAAAAATAGACTCAAAATGGTTTAAAGACCTAAACGTAAGGCCAGACAATGTAAAACTCTTAGAGGAAAACAGAGGCAGAACACTCTATGACATAAATCACAGCAAGATCCTTTTTGACCCACCTCCTAGCGAAATGGAAATAAAAACAAAAATAAACAAATGGGACCTAATGAAGCTTAAAAGCTTTCACACAGCAAAGGAAACCATAAACAAGACGAAGAGACAACCCTCAGAATGGGAGAAAATATTTGCAAATGAAGCAACTGACAAAAGATTAATCTCCAAAATTTACAAGCAGCTCATGCAGCTCAATATCAAAGAAGCAAACAACCCAATCCAGAAATGGGCAGAAGACCTAAATAGACATTCCTCCAAAGAAGATACAGAGATTGCCAACAAACACATGAAAGGTTGCTCAACATCACTAATCGTTAGAGAAATGCAAATCAAAACTACAGTGAGGTATCACCTTACACTGGTCAGAATGGCCATCATCAAAAATCTACAAACAGTAAATGCTGGAGAGGGTATGGAGAAAAGGGAACCCTCTTGCACTGTTGGTGGGAATGTAAATTGATATAGCCACTATGGAGTACAGTATGGAGGTTCCTTTAAAAACTAAAAATAGAACTACCATAGGACCCAGCAATCCCACTACTGGGCATGTACTCTGAGAAAACCATAATTCAAAAAGGGACATGTACCACAATCTTCACTGCAGCTCTATTTACAATAGCCAGGACATGGAAGCAACCTAAGTGTCCATCGACAGATGAATGAGTAAAGAATATGTGTCACATATATACAATGGAATGTTACTCAGCCATGAAAAGAAACAAAATTGAGTTTTTTGTAGTGAGGTGGATGGGCCTAGAGTCTGTCATACAGAGTGAAATAAGTCAGAAAGAGAAAACGAATACCATATGCTAACACATATATAAGGAATGTAAATATATATATGTATATATGGTTCTGAAGAGCCTAGGGTCAGGACAGGAATAAAGATGCAGACGTAGAGAACGGACTTGAGGACATGGCGGGGGGATCGCTAAGCTGGGATGAAGTGAGATAGTGGCACTGACATATATACACTACCAAATGTAAAATCGATAGCTCGTGGGAAGCAGCTGCATAGCACAGGGAGATCAGCTCTATGCTTTGTGACCACCTAGAGTGGTGGGATAGGGAGGCTGGAAGGGAGAAGCAAGGGGGAACGGATATGGAGATATATGTATACATATAGCTGATTCACTTTGTTATACAGCAGAAACAAACACAACATTTTAAAGCAATTATACTCCAATAAAGATGTTAAAGAAAAAGCAATACCCAACTATATTTGCTGCTTATAAGAAACACACATTAAATATAATGATACAAAGTGGTTAAAAGCAAAAGGATGGAAAAAATATACCATGGTAAACTTAGTCAATAGGAATCTGGTATGGCTATTTATATCAGATAAAATAGATTACATAGCAAAAGATATTACTAGGAATAAAGAAGTTCATTTCATAGCGATACAGGGTTCATTTCATCAGGAGGAAATAATATTCCTAAATGTTTATACGTCTAATAAAAGAGCTTCAAAATACATGAAGTTGTATAACTGATTTACTTTGTTATAAAGCAGAAACTAGCACACCATTGTAAAGCAATTATACTCCAATAAAGAGGTAAAAAAATATACATGAAGTGAAAACTGATAGAACCACAAGAACAAATAGACAAATTCTTAATTTTGATTGGAGATTTCAATACACTTCTCTCAACATTTGGACAAAAAAAATTAGTAAGTTTATGGATTTGAACAGCACCATCATGCAACTTGTTCTAATTAACATTTCTGGAACACTGCACCCAATGACAGAAGAATACAAATTCTTTTAAAGTGTACATGGAATATTCATCAAGATTTACTAGGGCTTCCCTGGTGGCGCAGTGGTTGAGAGTCCGCCTGCCGATGCAGGGGACACGGGTTCGTGCCCTGGTCTGGGAAGACCCCACATGCCGCGGAGTGGCTGGGCCTGTGAGCCATGGCCGCTGAGCCTGTGCGTCTGGAGCCTGTGCTCTGCAACTGGAGAGGCCACAACAGTGAGAGGCCCACATACCGCAAAAAAAATATATATATATATATTTACTATATTCAAGGCAATAAAAGAAACCTTAAGAAAATTAAAAGGATTCAATTCATACAAAGTATGTATTCTTTTAATGGAATTAAATTTGAAATCAATAGCAAAAATATATCTGGAAAATCTCCCAATATTTGAAAACAAAATAACACTTTTCCAAATAACCCATGAGCCAAAGAAAAATCTTATGTTAATTAAAACATTTTAATCTTAATGAAAAGGAAAACAAAACATAACAAAATTTCTGGGATGCTGCTAGAGCAGTACGAAGTGGGAAATTTATGGTAATAAAACAGCTATATTAGAAAAGTACAAAAGTCTAAAGTCAATGACCTCAGCTTCAACCTTAAGAAACTAGAAAAAGAAGAGCAAATTAAACCCAAAATAAGCAGCAGAAAGGAATATAATAATGATCAGAGTACAAATTAATGACAGGAAAGAGGGGGAGAGTAGAGAAAAATCAATAAAACCAAAATCTCATCCTTCAAAAAGATCGATAAAATTAAACCTCTAGCCAGGCTAACCAGGAAAACAGACAGAAGCCATGCATTACTAATACCAGAAATGAAAGAGGTGAAATTACTACAAGTTCACCAAATATTAAAATGATAGTGGAATATTATGAACAACTATATACCCATAAATTTGACAATTTAAATGAAACACAAATTCTTTGAAAGAAACAAACTACTAAAGCTCATATAAGGTAAATTAGATAACCTGAATAGCCCTATATTAATTAAATTAAATTGATAGTTACAAACCTTCCCAGCGAGGAGAGGTGGACAAGAAGATGGAGTATGAAGACCCTGAACTCACCTCCTCCCATGGACGCACCAACTTGCAGAGCAACTATCTGTGAGAACAACCTGAAAACTAGCAGAAAAAAATTTTCTTTGAGTAAAGACATAAAAAAGGAAACACAACAAGACAAATAGGGGGGCAGAGATGCAATATAGTCAGTAACCACACCTCCAGGTCAGCAACCCACAAACAAGAGGAATATCACAAATGTAAAGGGCCTCCACAAGAAGCGAGGGGTCTGAACCCAACATTGAGCTCCCCAGTCCTAGGGTTCCACACCAGGAAAATGAGCCCCCAGAATGTCTGACTTTGAATACTAGCAGGGCTTAGGTTTGGGAGAGGAAGAGAGCTGTAGAAAACAGAGACTCTGCTCTTAAAGGGCGTATACAAAATCTCACATGCTCCAAGTCCCAGTGCAGAGGCAGTAGTTTGAAAGGAGCCTGGATCAGACCCACTTACTGATCTTAGAGAGCCTCCCAGAGAGGCAGGAGGCAATTGGGACTTCCCCTGGGGACAGAAACACTGGTGGCAGTCATTTTGGAGAGTGTTCTACCATGATAACACCAGCACTAGCAAACACCATTTTGGAATCTTCCCTCTAGCCTATCAGTGCTAGGATATTGCCTGCCCACCAGCAGGCTAGCACCAACCCCAAGACCCCAGGCCATGCAGACAGTTGCACAGGGATCTGGACCCAACTTCCAGCAGGCCAGCACCAGTCCCATGTCTCCACAGGACATGTGGCAAACCACATTGGAAGCCTACCTCACACTCCAGCAGGGCCACAGCCACTGCAAAAGCCAAGAGCTCACAGCCAACCATGCTGAGGTCCAGTGCTACCCACCAGCATGTCCATGGTAGTCAGCACCACCATAAAAGCAAGGCTCACACAGCCCACATGGGGGCACCCCTAAAGCATATAGTTTCGGTGGAAAGAAGGGAACATGCTGCTGGACCTCATAGGACATCTTTGACATAAGGCCACTTTTTCAAAATCAGGAAATGTCACTGACCTACATAATACATAGACAAAAATACCAAAAAAAAAAGGCAAAATGAGGAGACAGAGGAATATGTTCCAAATGAAGGAACAAAGCAAAACCATGGAAACAGGAGTAAATGAAGTAGAGGTAAGAAATCTACTCATAAAGAGTTCGAGGTAATGATCATAAAGATGCACACTGAACTCAGGAGAAGATTGGATGAACACAGTGAGAATTTCAACAAAGAGTTAGAAAATATAAAGAAGAACCAAACATAGCTGAAGAACACAATAACTAAAATAAAAAATACACTAGAAGGAATCAACTGTAGATTGATTCCTTGATTCTGTTTCAACAGAAACAAATCAGTGAACCAGAAGACAAAGTAGTGGAAGTCACCCGAACTAAGCAGACAAAACATAAAAGAATTTTAAAAAGGATAGTTTAAGAGACCTCTGAGGCATCATCACACATACTAATATTTGCATCATAGAGGTTGCAGAAGGAGAAGAGAGAGAAAAAGGGACAGAGACTTATTTGAAGAAATAATAGCTGAAAACTTCCCTAACCTTTGGAAGGAAAAAGACATCCAAGTTCAGGAAGCACAGAGAGTTCTAAACAAAATGAACTCAAAGGAGTCCATACCAAGATACATTACAATTAAAATGGTAAAAGATAAAGAAGCAATCTAAAAAGCAGCAAGAGAAAAGCAACTTATAACTACATTCAAGAACTCCCATAAGACTAGCAGCTTACTTTTTAGGAGAAACTTTGCAGGTCTGAAGAGAGTGGCACAATATATTCAAAATGATGAAAGGAAAAAACCTACAACCAAGAATATTCTACCTGGAAAAGCTATCATTCAGATTTGGAAGACAGATAAAGATTTTTACAGAAAAACAAGACATAAATGGGTTCAGCATCACTAAACCAGCTTTATAAGAAATGTTAAAGGGACTACCCTAAACAGAAGAGAAAAGGCCACAAATAGAAATAAGAAAATTATGAAAGGAAAAACCTCACTGGTGAAGGAAAACATACAGTACTGGTAGTAGATCAACCACATATAAAACTAGTAGGAAAGTTAAAAGACAAATGTAGTAAAATTATCTATATCCATAATACATAGTTAAATGATACACAAAACAGAAAGTTGTAAAATATGATGTCAAAAACATTAAACATGGAGGGGAGGAGTAAAACTGTAGGGTTGTTAGAATGTGTTTGAACTTAAGAGATCATCACCTTAAAATATGTGGCTGAATGGATAAAAAAAAGACCCATATATATGCTGCCTACAAGATACTCACTTCCAATCTAAAGACACACACAGAGTGAAGAGATGGAAAAAGGTATTCCATGCAAATGGAAATGAAAAGAAAGCCAGGACAGCAATACCTATATCAGGCAAAATAGACTTTAAAACAAAGACTAACATGCGACAAAGAAGATTACATGATGCTAAAGGGACCAATCCAACAAGAAGATATAACAGTTGTAAACATATATGCACCCAACATGAGCAACTATTACATAAAGCAAATATTAAAAAACATAAAGGGAGAAACTGACTGTAACAAAATAACAGAAGGGAACTTTAACACCACATTTACATCAATATACATATCACCCAAACAGAAAATTACCAAGGAAACCCTTGCCTTCAAGGACACATTAGACTAGATAGACTTAATAAATATATACATAGAACATTACACCCAAAAGTAGTAGAATACACATTCTTTTTAAGTGCACCTGGAACATTCTCCAGGATAGATAACACACTAGGCTACAAAACAAGTCTCAATAAATTTGAAGATTGAAATCATATGAAGCATGTTTTATGGCCATAAAGATATAAGGCTAGAAATCAACTACAGGAAAAAAAACTGCAAGAAACACAAACACGTGGAGTCTGAACAACATGTTATTCAACAGTCAATGGATCACTGAAGAATGCAAAGAGGGAATTAAAAAATACATGGAGACAAGTGAAACTAGAAACACAATGGTTCAAAACCTATAGGACACAGCAAAAACAATTCTAAGAGGGAAGTTCATAGGGATGCAAGCCTACCTCAGGAAACAAGAAAAATCTCAAACAATCTAATATCACACCTAAAGGAACAAGAAAAAGAAGAACAAACAAAACCTGTTAGTAGAAAAAAAAATAATGATCAAAGGGAAATAAGAGAAATAGAGACTAAAAAAAATAGAAAATATCAATAAAACAGAGCTGATTCTTTGAAAAGATGAAAAAAATTGATAAACCTTTAGCCAGACTCATCACAAAAAATAGAAAAAGGGCCCAAATAAATAAAATCAGAAATGAAAGAGAAGTGACAACAGATATGACAGAAATACAAAGCATCATAAGAGATTACTATGAAGAATTATACATCAATAAAATGGGCAACCTAGAAGAAATGGACAAATTCCTAGAAAAGTACAATCCTCCAAGTCTGACTCAGGAAGAAACAAAATATTAACAGAACAATTACCAGTAATGAAATTGAATCAGTAATAAAAAGAACTCCCAACAAACAAACTACAGGACCAGATGGCTCCACAGGTGAATTCTACCAAATATTTTTTTTAAGTTAACACCTATTCTTAAACTATTCCAAAAAATTGAAGAGGAAGGAACACTTTTGAAATCATTCTACAAGGTCAGCGTCTCCCTGATACAAAAACCAGTCAGAGATGCCACAAGAAAAGAAAATTACAGACCATTATCACCAATGAACATACATCCAAAAATCCTCAACAAAATATTAGCAAACTGAATTCAACAATATATTAAAAGGATTGTACACCATGATCAAGTAGGGTTATCCCATGGATGCAAGGATGTTTCAATATCCACCAATCAATCAATGTGATACACCATATTAATATATTGAAAAATAAAAACTATATTATCATTTCCATAGATGCAGAAAAAGCTTTTGACAAAATTCCACATGTATTTATGATTTAAAAAATCTCTCAACAAAGCTGGTATAGAGAGAATTTACCTTAACATAACAAATGCCAAATATGACAAACTCGGATCCAATATTATACTACAAAGTGAAAACATGAAAATATTTCCTCTAAGTCAGGAACAAGACAAGGATGCCCATTCTTGTCACTTTTATTCAACATCATATTGGAAATCCTAGCCACAGCAATCAGAGAAGAAAAAGAAATAAAAGGAATCCAAATTTGAAAAGATTTAAAATGGTCACTGCTTGCAGATGACATAATACCATATATTGAAAGACACTACTAAAAAAACTATTAGAACTAATCAATGTATTCAGTAAAGTTGCATGATACAAAATTAATATTCAGAAATCTGTTACATTTGTACACCTTAATAAGGAACTTTCAGAAAGAGAAATTAAGAAAACAATCCCATTACAATTACATCAAAAATATTAAAATACCTCAGAATAAATCTAACCAAAGAAGTAAAGACGTACTCTGAAAACTATAAGATTTTGATGAATGAAATTGAAGATGACACAAATAAATGGAGAGATATACTATGCTCAAGAATTGGAAAAATTAGTATTTTTAAAATGACCATACTCCTCAAGGCAATCTACAGATTCAATCAATCCCTATCAAAATACCAAAGGCATTTTTCACAGAATTTGAACAAATAATTCCAAAATTTGTATGGAGGCACAAAGACCCCGAATAGTCAAAGCAATCTTGAGAAAGAAGAGCAAAGCTGAAGGCACCACACTCCCTGATTTCAAACTATACTACAAAGTTACAGTAATCAGAACAGTATGGTACTGGCACATAAACAGATACATACATCAAAGGAACAGAATAGAGAGCCCAGAAATAAACCCACTTACATGGCCAATTAATCAATGACAAAGGAGGGAAGAATATACTGGGGAAAGACAGCCTCTTTGATAAATGGTGTTGGGAAAACTGGACAGCTACATGCAAAATAATCAAAGTGGACTACTTTGTCACACCATATATACAAAAATAAATTCAAAATAGACTAAACACTAAAATGTAAGACCTGAAACCATAAAATTCCTGGAAGAAAATGTAGGCAGTACATCCTTTGACATTGGTCTTAGCAATATATTTTTGGCTATGTCTCTTCAGGCAGGAAGCAAGAGCAAAAATAAGCAGATGGGACTAAATCAAACTAAAAAGCTTTTGGACAGCAAAGAAAACCACCCATAAAACAAAAAGACCATCTGCTGAACGTGAGAATATATTTGCAAATGATATATCTGGTAAAGGGTTAATATCCAAAATGTAAAAAGAACACGTACAACTCAACATCAGAAAAACAAACAACCCAGTTAAAAAATAGAGGACATGAATAGACATTTTGCCAAAGAAGACCTATAGATGGCTAACAGACACATGAAAACATGTTCAACATTACTAATCATCAGGGAAATGCAAATCAAAACCACAATGAGGTACCACCTCACATCTTTCAGAATACTATCATAAAACGACAAAAAATAACAAGTGTTGGTGAGGAACTGGAGAAAAGAGAACCCTCAGGCACCAGGGGATGTAAATTGGGGATGTAAATTGGTGTAGCCACTAAAGAAAACAATATGAAGTTCTTAAAAAAATTAAAAATAGAATTACCGTATGATCCAGGAATTTGACTTCTGGGTATTGGACTGAAGAAAAAAAAGACACTAAGCTGAAAAGATATATGCACTCCAATGTTCATTGCAGCATTATTTACAATAGCCAAGATTTGGAAGGAACTTTAGTGCCCATCAACAGATGAATGGAGGGACTTCCCTGGTGGTCCAGTGGTTGAGAATCTGCCTTCCAATGCAGGGGGCATGGGTTTGATCCCTGGTCAGGGAACTAAGATCCCACATGCAGCAGAACAGCTAAGCCTGTGCACCGCAACTACTGAGCCCGCATGCCACAATTACAGAGCCCACATGCTCTGGAGCCCATCTGCCACAACTAGAGAGAAGCCCACACACTGCAACGAAAGATCCTGTGTGCCGCAACTAAGACCAGATGCAGCCAAAAATAAATAAATAAATAAATAAATATTTAAAAAACAAAAACAGATGAATGGATAAAGACACTGCAATATATATTGGGCTGGACAGAAAGTTTGTTCGGGTGGCAAAATAGGTGATGAGGATTCAGAGGTATAAACATCCAGTCACTAAAAAAATAAGCCATGGGGTCATACTATACAGCATAAGGAGTATGGTCAATAATATTGTAATAACTTTGTATGGGAACATATGGTTATTTGACTTATAGTGGTGACATTTCATAATGTATGCAAATGTCACATCACTATGTAGTATGCATCATTATTTAGAAACTAACATAATATTGTCTCAAGTATATTTCAATTAAAAATAAATAAATGGACTATATAGTATTTTAATGATATTAGTAAAACACATGAAAAATAAACTATTTTGAAATAAAACAAAACCAAAAAGTCTTCTCAGGAAAGAAGAAAAATATCTTACAAAGCAAACTTATTTAAAAAGGAGAAAAGATTCTTCAGAAAAAAAAAAAAAAACCCTTCCCACAAAAAATGTCAGGCCCCAAATGAGTTCACTGATGAATTAATTCCACCAAAAATTTCAGGAAGAAGCAATACCAATTCTATACTAACTCTTCCTAAAGAATGAAGAGGAGGGACTATTTCCCAACTCATAACAACTGATAACAAAATATTTTCTATGAGGTCAGCATTACCTTGATACAAAATTTTCTTAACAAAATTTCAGCAAATTGAATCCAGCAATATATAAAAGGATAATAAAACACCAAGATGAGTGGAGATTATCCCAGGAATGCAGAGATGGTTTAACATTGGAAAATCAGTCAATGTAATTCACTACATTAACAAACTAAAAAGGGAAAACCGTACAATCATCTTAACAAATGCAGAAAACACTTGACAAAATTCAATGTCCATTTCTGATAACAAATTTTCAGCAAAGTAGGAAGGTAAGGGAACCTCCCTCAACTTGATGAAAAGCTACCACAAAAAGCCTACAGTTGTTAGTATCATACTTATTGGTGAAAGATGAGGATTAGGAAAAGGAATGTCTACTTTTACCCTTCTATTCAACATTATATTGGACATTCTAGTCAGTGCAATCAGACAAGACAAAGAAATAAAAGACATCAAATTGGAAAAGGAGTAAAATCGTCCTTATTCACAGACATAATCACCTAAGTAGAAAATCTGATGGGATTTTCAGAAAATCTCCTTGAACCATTAAGTATGTATATCAAGATTGCAGGATACAAGATCGATATATAAAAATTGTGTTTCTACATACCAGCAATGAAAAAAAATTGATAATCAAAATTAAGAAAGCAATATCATTTAAAATAGCAATAAAATACTTAGTGATAACTAATCCAAAATATTTAGGTATGAGTCTGACAAAAGTTGTGAAAGATTTGAACATTGAAAACTACAGAATATTGCTGTGAGAAACTGAGGAAGACCCAGAAAAACTGGGGAGTTATATCATGTTTATGCAACAGAAGTCTTAACATTATTATTGTGTCAACTCTCCCTAAATTGATCTATAGATTCAAATGCAATCCCAACCAAAACCCCTGCAGGATCTTTTATAGAAATTGACAAGTTGATTCTAAACTTCATATGGAAATGCAAAGGACAAAGAATAGCTAAAAACAACTTTGAAGAAGAACAACATTAGAGGGCTAGTATCACCTGATTTCAAGATTTAAAGTTACAGTAATATAGATATCATGATATTGATGCAAAACAGATAAATAGATCAATGAACGAAATATAAAGTTCAGACTTACAAGTATATGGACAATTGCTTTTTAACAAAGGCAAATAGGCAGTTCAGTGGAGATATAATAATCTTCTCAATAAATGATGTTAGAAAAATTGGATGGATATCTGTATGTGAAAAAAGAACTTCCATCCATACCTTTCACCTGTAAAAAAATTAGCTTAAAATGGATCATAGACCTAAATGTAATACTTTTAGATAGAATATCATAGACCTAAATATAAAACTTCTAGGAGAAAACAGGAAAAAGTTTGTGAACTTGGGTTAGGTAACAAATTTCTTAGACATGACACCACAATCACAATCCATAAAAAATAGATAAATTGGACTTCATAAAAATGAAAAATTTTTGTTCTTCAAAGATACAGTAAAGAAAATGGGTAGACAACCCATAGAATGCAAGAATATACATGCAAAGCATATATCTGATAAAAGACTTGTACCAGAATATATAAAGAACTGTTGAAACCTATCACCAAGAGCACAAACAACCCAATTTAAAAATGGGCAAAAGGTATGAAGAGACATTTCACCAGAAAAGATACATAGATGGCAAATAACATGAAAAGATGCTCAACATCATTATATTGGGGGAAATATAAATAAAACTGCAATGAGATATACACTATCAGATTGGTTAAAATTTAAATTTTTTTTTTTTTTTTTCTGTACGCGGGCCTCTCACTGTTGTGGCCTCTCCCGTTGTGGAGCACAGGCTCCGGATGCGCAGGCCCAGCGGCCATGGCTCACGGGCCCAGCCACTCCACGGCATGTGGGATCTTCCCAGACCAGGGCACGAACCCGTGTCCCCTGCATCGGCAGGTGGACTCTCAACCACTATGCCACCAGGGAAGCCCTAAAATTTAAATTTTGACCATACCAAAAGTTGACAAGGTTGTGGAGGAACTGGAACTCTCATACATTGCTGATGGGAATGTACATGGTACAACCATTTTGGAAAACAGTTTAGCAGGTTCTTAAATAGTTAAAAATATATTTGCTATATGATCTAGCCATACTACTCTTAGGTTTTACCCATGAGAAATTAAAGCACGTGTCAAAATAAATACTTGAACATGAATGTTCATAGCAGCTTTATTTGTATTGGTGAAAAACTGGAAACAACTCAAATATCCCTCAATTAGGGTATGGTTAAACACACTGTGATATGTCCATACAATAGGACACCATTCAGCATTAAAAAGGAATAAATTATTCCATGTGATTACTTTTATATAAAACTCTAAGACATGCAGACTAATGTATAATGACAGAAATCAGATCAGTTGCCTTGAGACAAGGCCAAAGGTGGAGGGATTTACAAAGGAGCATGAGGAAGCTTTGGAGGGTGATACATATGTTCAATATCTTAATTGTGGTGGTGTGTATATATGTCAAATCTTATTAAACTGTATACTTTTAATATGTGCAATTTTATTATATGTCAATTATATCTCAATATAGCTGTTAAATTAGATTATCCCAGAAAGCTTTTTTGCAGATTTAGGCAAGCTTAATCTAAAATTTAAATGGAAAGACACCAGACCTATATTAACTAAAGCAACCTTGAAAAAGAAGAATAAAGTGGGAGGAATCACTCTACCCATTATTAAGGTATACCATATAGCTGTGGCAATCAAAACAGTGTCATATTGGAAGAAGGATAGACACATAGATTGATAGAACAGAATAAAGAACCTAGAAATAGAACCACATTGATTTTTGACAAAGGTGGAAAACCAATTCAATTTAGAAAGCACAGACTTTTCAACAAATATTGCTGGAGTAAATGAACATCCATAGACAGAAAAATGAACCTCTATCTAAACCTCACACCTTATACAAAATTAACTGAAGCTGGATCACAGACTTAAGTGTAAAATGTAAACCTATAAAAAGTTTAGAAGAAAAGAATACAGAAAACCTCCAGGATATAGAACTAATCAGAGTTCTTAACCTTTACACTGGATGCATCATCCATAAAAATTTTTTTGATAAATTGGAATCTATCAAGGTTAAAGAAACTTTTGCTCTGTGAAAGATTATGTTAAGAGAATAAAAAGACAAGCTACAAACTGGGAGAAAATATTTGCAAACCGCATACTTGAAAAAAGGACTTGTGTCTAGAATATATAAAGAACTCTCAAAACTTAGTGAAAAAAAATCTAATTAGAAAATGGGTAAAAGATACCAAGAAGATATACAGATGGCAAAAATCTCATGAAAAGATGTCAATATCACTAGCTATTAGAGCAATTTTGCTCTAGGTTGTGGGCACAAGACATCACTACATACCTATCAGAATGGCTAAAATTAAAAAAAAAAATAGTGACAAAACCAAAAACTAGTGAGGATACAGAGAAACTGGATCACTCATACATTGCTAGTGGGAATGTAAAACAGTACAGCCACTCTGGAAAACAGTTTGACACTTTCTTATAAAACTAAACATGTAACCACCATATGCCCCAGCAATTGGACTGCTGGGCAATTTCTCTCCAAGAGAAATGAAAATTTATATTCACACCAAAACCTGTAAATGATATGATGACTATACTTAACAATATTGTACTGTATATTTAAAAGTTGCTAAGAGAGTACATCTTAAAAGTTCTCATCACAAGAAGAAAAATGTAACTATGTGAGGTGATGGGTGGTAGCTAAACTTACTGTGTTATAATTTTTTGTTTATTTGTTTTTTGAATTTTATTTTATTTATATCTTTATACAGCAGGTTCTTATTAGTCATCCATTTTATACACATCAGTGTATACATGTCAATCCCAATCACCCAATTCATCACACCACCACAACCAGGTCAGCCACTTTCCCCTCTTGGTGTCCATACGTTTGTTCTCTACATCTGTGTCTCAATTTCTGCCCTGCAAACAGGTTCATCTGTACCACTTTTCTAGGTTCCACATACATGCGTTAATATATGATATTTGTTGGGCTTCCCTGGTGGTGCAGTGGTTGAGAATCTGCCTGCTAATGCAGGGAACACGGGTTCGAGCCCTGGTCTGGGAAGATCCCACATGCCGTGGAGCAACTAGGCCCGTGAGCCACAACTACTGAGCCTGCGCGTCTGGAGCCTGTGCTCTGCAACAAGAGAGGCTGTGACAGTGAGAGGCCCGCGCACCGCGGTGAAGAGTGACCCCTGCTTGCCACAACTAGAGGAAGCCCTCGCACAGAAACGAAGACCCAACACAGCCAAAAATAAATAAATTAATTAATTAATTAAAAAAATATATATATATATGATATTTGTTTTTCTCTTTCTGACTTACTTCATTCTGTACGAGAGTCTCTGCATCTATCCACGTCTCTACAAATGACCCAATTTCGTTCCTTTTTTATGGCTGAGTAATATTCCATTGTGTATATGTACCATACCTTCTTTATCCATTCATCTGTCAGTGGGCATTTAGGTTGCTTCCATGACCTGGCTATTGTAAATAGAGCTGCATTGAACATTGGGGTGCTTGTGTCTTTTTGAATTATGGTTTTCTCAGGGTATATGCCCAGTAGTGGGATTGCTGGGTCATATGGCAGTTCTATTTTTAGTTTTGAAGGAACCTCCATACTGTTCTCCATAGTGGCTGTATCAATTTACATTCCCACCAACAGTGCAAGAGTGTTCCCTTTTCTCCACACCTTCTCCAGCATTTATTGTTTGTAGATTTTTTGATGGTGGCCATTCTGACTGGTGTGAGGTGATATCTCATTGTAGTTTTGATTTGCATTTCTCTAGTGATTAGTGATGTTGAGCATCCTTTCATGTGTTTGTTGGCAGTCTGTATATCTTCTCTGGAGAAATGTCTATTTAGGTATTCTGCCCATTTTTGGATTGGGTTGTTTGTTTTTTTGATATTGAGCTGCATGAGCTGCTTGTAAATTTTGGAGATTGATCCTTTGTCAGTTGCTTCATTTGCAAATATTTTCTCCCATTCGGAGGGTTGTCTTTTCATCTTGTTTATGGTTTCCTTTGCTGTGCAAAAGCTTTTAAGTTTCATTAGGTCCCATTTGTTTCTTTTTGTTTTTATTTCCATTTCGCTAGGAGGTGGGTCAAAAAGGATCTTGCTGTGATTTATGTCATAGAGTGTTCTTCCCATGTTTTCCTCTAAGAGATTTATAGTGTCACATCTTATATTTAGGTCTCTAACCCATTTTGAGTTTATTTTTGTGTATGGTGTTAGGGAATGTTCTAATTTCATTCTTTTACATGTAGCTGTCCAGTTTTCCCAACACCACTTATTGAAGAGACTGTCTTTTCTCTTTTGTATATCCTTGCCTCCTTTGTCATGGATTAGTTGACTATAGTTGACTGGGTTTATCTCTGGGCTTTCTACCTTGTTCCATTGATCTATATCTCTGTTTTTGTGTCAGTACCATATTGTCTTGATTACTGTAGCTTTGTAGTATAGCCTGAAGTCAGTGAGTCTGATTCCTCCAGCTCCGTTTTTTTCCCTCAAGACTGCTTTGGCTATTCGGGGTCTTTTTTGTCTCCATACAAATTTTAAGATCTTTTGTTCTAGTTCTGTAAAAAATGCCATTAGTAATTTGATAGGAATTGCATTGAATCTGTAGATTGCTTTGGATAGTATAGTCATTTTCACAATACTGGTTCTTCCAATCCAGGAACATGGTATATCTCTCCATCTGTTGGTACCATCTTTAATTTCTTTCATCAGTGTCTTATAGTTTTCTGCATACAGGTCTTTTGTCTCCCTAGGTAGGTTTATTCCTAGGTATTTAATTCTTTTTGTTGCAATGGTATTTTGGAGTGTTTCCTTAATTTCTCTTTCAGATTTTTCATCATCAGTGTATGGGAATGAAAGAGATGTCTGTGCATTAATTTTGTATCCTCAACTTTACCAAATTCATTGACTACCTCTAGTAGTTTTCTGGAGGCATCTTTAGGATTCTCTATGTAGAGTATCATATCATCTGCAAACAATGACAGTTTTACTTCTCCTTTTCCAATTTGTATTCCTTTTATTTCTTTTTCTTCTCTGGTTGGTGTGGCTAGGACTTCCCAAACTATGTTGAATAATAGTGGTGAGAGTGGGCAACTTTGTCTTGTTCCTGATCTTAGAGGAAATGCTTTCAGTTTTTCACCATTGAGAATGATGTTTCCTGTGGGTTTGTCATATATGGCCTTTATTACTTTGAGGTAGGTTCCCTCTGCCCACTTTATGGAGAGCTTTTATCATACATGGGTGTTGAATTTTGTCAAAAGCTTTTTCTGCATCTATTGATATGATCATATGGTTTTTATTCTTCAATCTGTTAATATGGTGTATCACATTGAATGATTTGCATATATTGAAGAATCCTTGCATCTCTAGGATAAATCCCACTTGATCTTGGTGTATGATCCTTTTAATGTGTTGTTGGATTCTGTTTGCTAGTGTTTCGTTTAGGATTTTTGCATCTATATTCATCAGTGATATTCGTCTGTAATTTTCTTTTCTTGTAGTACGTTTGTCTGGTTTTGGTATCAGGGTGATGGTGGCCACATAGAATGAGTTTGGGAGTGTTCCTTCCTCTGAAATTTTTTGGAAGAGTTTGAGAAGGGTGGGTGTCCGCTCTTCTCTAAATGTTTGATAGAATTCACCTGTGAAGCCATCTGGTCCTGAACTTTTGTTTGTTGGAAGATTTTTAATCACAGTTCCAATTTCACTACTTGTGATTGGTCTGTTCGTATTTTCTATTTCTTCCTGGTTCAGTCTTGGACAGTTATACCTTTCTAAGAATTTGTCCATTTCTTCCAGGTTGTCCATTTTATTGGCATAGAGTTGCTTGTAGTAGTCTCTTAGGATGCTTTGTATTTCTGTGGTGTCTGTTGTAACTTCTCCTTTTTTTTTTTCTAATTTTATTGATTTGAGTCCTCTCCCTCTTTTTCTTGATGAGTCTGACTAATGGTTTATCAATTTTGTTCATCTTCTCAAAGAACCAACTTTTAGTTTTATTGATCTTTGCTATTGTTTTCTTTGTTTCTATTTCATTTATTTCTGCTCTGATCTTTATGATTTCTTTCCTTCTGCTAACTTTGGGTTTTGTTTGTTCTTCTTTCTCTAGTTCCTTTAGGTGTAACGTTACATTGTTTATTTGGGATTTTTCTTGTTTCTTGAGGTAGGCTTGTATAGCTATAAACTTCCCACTTAGAACTGCTTTTGCTGCAGCCCATACGTTTTGGATCGTCGTGTTTTCATTGTCATTTGTCTCTAGGTATTTTTTAATTTCCTCTTTGATTTCTTCAGTAATCTCTTGGTTATTTAGTAGTGTATTGTTTAGCTTCCATGTGTTTGTGTCTTTTACATTTTTTTCCCTGTAATTCATTTCTGATCTCATAACGTTGTGGTCAGAAAAGATGCTTGATATGATTTCAATTTTCTTAAATTTACTGAGGCTTGATTTGTGACCCAAGATGTGATCTATTCTAGAGAATGTTCCATGCACACTTGAGAAGAAAGTGTAATCTGCTCTTTTTGGATGGAATGTCCTATAAATATCAATTAAATCTATCTTGTCTATTGTGTCATTTAAAGCTTGTGTTTCCTTATTAATTTTCTGTTTTGATGATCTGTCCATTGGTGTAAGTGGGGTGTTAAAGTCCTCCACTATTATTGTGCTACTGTCAATTTCTTCTTTTATAGCTGTTAGTAGTTGCCTTATGTGTTGAGGTGCTCCTATGTTGGGTGCATATATATTTATAATTGTTATATCTTCTTGGATTGATCCCTTGATCATTATGTAGTATCTTACCTTGTCTCTTGTAACATTCTTTATTTTAAAGTCTATTTTATCTGTTATGAGTATTGCTACTCCAGCTTTGTTTTGATTTCCATTTGCATGGAATATCTTTTTCCATCTCCTCACTTTTAGTCTGTATGTGTCCTAGGTCTGAAGTGTGTCTCTTGTAGACAGCATATATATGGGTCTTGTGTTTGTAACCATTCAGCAAGCCTGTGTCTTTTGGTTGGAGCTTTCAATCCATTCACGTTTAAGGTAATTATTGATATGTATGTTCCTATGACCATTTTCTTAATTGTTATGGGTTTGTTTTTGTAGGTCCTTTTCTTCTCTTGTGTTTCCCACTTAGAGAGTTTCCTTTAGCACTTGTTGTAGAGCTGGTTTGGTGGTGCTGAATGCTCTTAGCTTTTGCTTGTCTGTAAAGCTTTTGATTTCTCCATCGAATCTGAATGAGATCCTTGTCGGGTAGAGTAATCTTGGTTGTAGGTTCTTCCCTTTCATCACTTTAAGTATATCATGCCACTCCCATCTGACTTGTAGAGTTTCTGCTGAGAAATCAGCTGTTAACCTTATGGGAGTTCACTTGTATGTTATTTGTCGTTTTTCACTTGCTGCTTTCAATAATTTTCCTTTGTCTTTATTTTTTGCCAATTTGATTACTATGTGTCTCAGCATGTTTCTCCTTGGGTTTATCCTGCCTGGGACTCTCTGCACTTCCAGGACTTGGGTGACTATTTCCTTTCCCATGTGAGAGAAGTTTTCGACTATAATCTCTTCAAATATTTTCTCAGGTCCTTTTTCTCTCTCTTCCTCTTCTGGGACCCCTATAATGCGAATGTTGTGTTTAATGTTGTCCCAGAGGTCTCTTAGGCTGTCTTCATTTCTTTTCTTTCTTTTTTCTTTTTAATTCGTTTTTGCAGCAGTGAATTCCATCATTCTGTCTTCCAGGTCCTTTATCTGTTCTCCTGCCTCAGTTATTCTGCTATTGATTCCTTCTAGTGTAGTTTTCATTTCAGTTATTGTATTGTTCATCTCTGTTTGTTTGTTCTTTAATTCTTCTAGGTCTTTGTTAAACATTTCTTGCATCTTCTTGATCTTTGCCTCCATTCTTTTTCTGAGGTCCTGGATCATTTTCACTATCATTATTCTGAATTGTTTTTCTGGAAGGTTGCCTATCTCCTCTCCATTTAGTTGTTTTTCTGGGGTTTTATCTTGTTCCTTCATCTGGTACATAGCCCTCTGCCTTTTCATCTTGTCTATCTTTCTGTGAATGTGGTTTTTATTCCACAGGCTGCAGGATTGTAGTTCTTCTTGCTTCTGCTGTCTGCCCTCTCGTGGATGAGGCTATCTAAGAGGCTTGTGGATGTTTCCTGATGGGGGTGATGGTAGAGCTAACTGTTTCTCTTGTGGGCAGAGCTCAGTAAAACTTTAGTCTGCTTGTCTGCTGATGGGTGGGGCTGGGTTCCCTCCCTTTTGGTTATTTGGCCTGAGGTGACCCAACCCTGGAGCCTACCTGGGCTATTTGGTGGGGCTAATGGTGGACTCTGGGAGGGCTCATGCCAAGGAGTACTTCCCGGAACTTCTGCTGCCAGTGTCCTTGTCCTCATGGTGAGACAGAGCCACCCACCACCTCTGCAGGAGACCCTCCAACACTACCAGGTAAGTCTGGTTCAGTCTCCTGTGGGGTCCCTGTTCCTTCCCCTGATGCACACACTGCTTTGTGTGTGTCCTCCAGGAGTGGAGTCTCTGTTTACCCCAGTCCTGTCAAAGTCCTGCAATCAAATTCTGCTAGCCTTCAAAGTCTGATTGTCTACAAATTCCTCCTCTTGTTGCCAGACCCCCAGGTTCGGAAGCCTGATGTGTGGCTCAGAACCTTCACTCCAGTGGGTGGACTTCTGTGGTATAAGTGTTCTCCAGTTTGTGAGTCACCACCCAACAGTTATGGGATTTGATTTTATTGTGATTGCGCCCCGTCTAGTATCTCATTGTGGCTTCTCCTTTGTATTTGGATGTGCGGTATCTTTTTTGGTGAGTTCCAGTGTCTTCCTTTTGATGATTGTTCAGCAGTTAGTTGTGATTCCGGTGTTTTCGCAAGAGGGAGTGAGAACATGTCCTTCTACTCTGCCATTGAATCTCAATTTGCATTTTAACAAGATCCCCTGGTGATTGGAGTTATCCATATAAACATGAAAGTTTGAGAAGTCCTGCTTACAGCTGCCATCCATAAAGCAAGCAGTTCTTTCTTGGTCAGTTGAGAACTGTTTATAAGGCACTGTGTAAGTGATGACAGAATCTGGCGGCTCCTCATACAGTTTCAAAGTCAGTCCGGACACCAAATCTGCTGACACCTTGATCTTGGATTTCCCAGGCTTCTGAAATTTGCTTATTCACTGTGGTATAATTTTGAAATACATACATATATCAAATCATTATGTTATATACCTAAAACTATACACGTTACATGTCAGTTATATCTCTATTTAAAAAAAACCCTGTATACATGTTCATACAGGGCTCATAGCAGCTTTATTCCTAACAGAAAAAATATGGAAACAACCCAGATAACCTTCAACAACCCAGAGAGCATTCATGTGAATGATTAAACAAACTGGTAATGTATATCATGGAATACTACTCAGCAATAAAAAAAAGAATGAACTATTGATACACACAACAACTTGGATAAATCTCCGTGTAATTATCCTGAATGAAAAGCTAACCCCACAAAGGTATACACTGTCTTATTCCTTTTCTATAATATTCTTGAAATGACAAAACTATAGAGGTGGAGAACAGATTTGTGGTTGCCAGGGGTTTGAGATGGGTTGCGGGAGGGCAGGCGTGGGAGGATAGTACGTATGGTTTTAAAGGGCTGACATGAAAGATGGATGTAATGATGGAACTGTTCTGTACCTTGACTTTGGTGGTGGATACAAGATCCTAAACATGTGATGAAATTGCATAGAAGTAAATAGGCATGCACACACACAACTGAGTCCACGTAAAACTGGGATATCTGTATAAATTTGGGGGATCGTATCAATGTCAATATCAAGGTTGCAGTAGTGTACTATACTTTTGCAGGACGTTGCCATTGGAGGAAACTGGGTGAAGGGTAAATGGGATCTCTGTATTGTTTTTACAAGTGCATGTGAATCTATGATTGTCTCAAAATTAAATTTTTAAATGTTTAATTTTAAAACACCTCTGTTTGGACTTCCCTGGTGGTCCAGTGGTTAAGAATCCACCTGCCAATGCAGAAGACATGAGTTCAATCCCTGGTCCATGAAGAGCCCACATGCCATGGAGCAACTAAGCCTGTGAGCCACAGCTACTGAGCCCACGTGCTGCAGCTACTGAACCCCATGTGCCTAGAGCCTGTGCTCTGCAACAAGAGAAGCCACCACAATGAGAAGCCCACACACTGCAATGAAGAGTAGTCCCCACTCATCACAACTAGAGAAAGCCCGTGCACAGCAATGAAGACCTAGTGCAGCCAATAAATAAATAACTTAATTAATTAATTTAATTAATTAATTAAATTTATAAAAATAAAAAAATTAAACACCTCTGCTTAAAACACCTCCAGAAGAATTCAAAGATATAATTTATGTAAAAGTGTCTGGCACATTTTATGTACTTAACAAACATTCAGGAAAAAGATCATAATCATAATGTCATTCATTCAATCAATTATTTAACATGTATTTATTGAGGGTCTACTACATGACAAGCACAGTTCCAGGCTCTGGGTTATATAGCAATGGACAAAATAAAAATGGTCTCCACCCTCATAGAACTTATAGTCCAGAGAAGGAGACAGACAGTAAACCAAAACACAAATAAATCACTGAAACTACAAATTTTGAGAAGTGCTCTGAAGGAAACAGGGTGTTGTAATACAGAATAACATGGATGGGCCTCCTTTTGACAGAGTGATCTGGGGAGGACTCTATAGGAGATAATGTGAGGCTGAGAGCTGAAGGATGAGAAGGAAGTAGCTATATTCTCTCATGTAGAAAGATGGGAGTGGAGGGTTGAGGGAGACTAAATGGCAGTCAAGGCAGAGGGAACAGCATGTGTCAGCCTCTAAGCAAGCGAGAAGTTGTAGGGGGTTTGGGGGAAGGGGTACAGAAAGAAGACAGTTCAAGCAGAGGACATCACCAGGAGGAGATGAGCTCAGAGATGCAGCTAAGGTCAAGATTATGTAGTGCCCTATAAACAATGGTAAAGACTTTGGATTTTATTCTGATTGAGATGGAAATCATTAGAGAGTTTTATGGAAGGGAGTACCATAATCTGCTTCATATTTTAAGCAGATCATACACACAGGTATATGAACAGAATGAGGAAGAAAGTGGAAAGACCAACTAGAAGTTGCAGTTATACAGTTAAAGAATGGTGGCTTACCTTAGGGTGAAAAGGACCTACCTGTTATCTTTGGAGAGTGAAGAGATGGCCAATGTTATGGATATGTTAAGGGTTTTTTTTACTAACATCTCAGATAGAAGAGATGGTTTTGAATTTAAAATTGTAACAAGTCCCTCCAGATGGTACTTTCCAGCAGGTGGCTAGAAATCCAAGTGATCAGCAGGGACTAAAGATATAGATATGGGAGTTATTGTCATTGAGGGTATGATTGAATGCATAGGAATAGATGACATCACCAAGGGAGAAAGAGAGGCAAGAAAGGACAGAGAAGACCAAGGGTAGAATTGAGGATAGCGCACATATTTATTTTGTTTTTCTGTTAAAAACTACTTTTAGTTATAAAAGTAATATAACCATACTATAGGACATTTTGAAAGTAGAAAAGAAGAAATCTAACCACCTAAATCAACCATTTTATCATTTGTAAGTATTTCTTCCTCCTAAGCTTTCATGTACATCTTTTAACTAGTATGCATTTAATCTTATATCCTACTTCCTCACTTAACAGTATGTTTCAAAATAACCTACTATCAGAAGTGGGAGAAGAGTTTCCAGCAAAACCAAGAGAAGTAGTAGTTAGCAGAGGAGAATAATTTAAGGGAATAAGTGCCATTAGACTGTTATTGGTGACCTTGAAGAGGAAATACAAACATGTGTATGAATGACCAGTTTTTACTTTGGTGGCAAAGGGATAGGGAAGGACAAAATTTTGAAGTGGTGACTGGCTCCAGGGAGGATATTTAGAGAAATATCTGAGAATGGTTATAGACAGAGGAAGGAAGCAGAAGAGAGGGAGAAATTTTAAATGTTGTTGACAGGATATAATTAATGGAGCACAGTCTCTATAGAAGTAGGAGGGGTTGGGATTAAAAGCAGAGAATGAGAAAAATTTCTTTCTCTAACATTGGAGAGAAGAGACTGGGTAAGGGAAGAAGTTGAAATAGCTCATGCTGGAAGATGACTAGAGAGTCTCAGTCAAGTAGAAGGTGAGGTCAAGGTTATTGCCTGAGAGTGAGGGAGACAAAACTGGATCAGGGGCTTTGGGAAATGAATAATGTTTGAATTGGTTAAACAGGAAGTCAACGAGATTGCAGAGCAGACCAATGGATAACTAGTCATAGCATATCAGAATTAGGCAGGACCTCCAATATCATTGAGTCCAGTTTCTCATTTACACATGAGGGGTTGAGGCCCAGTTTAAGAGAGGTGTGCCAGGGACTCCCTGATGGTCCAGTGGTTAGGACTCCATGCTCTCACTGCCAAGGGTCCAGGTTCAGTCCCTGGTGGGAGAACTAAGATCCCACAAGCCACGCGGTGCGGCAGAAAAAAAAAAAGAGGTGTGCCAATTACACAGCTGGTAAGAGCTAGATCTAGCATGTGAACTTAGGTCTACCTAAATGCCTGTCCAGCCCAGGAAAACAAGCTTAATGCTTTCCTTCTGATCTACCCCGTGGGAGGGACTTTCCCCTATTTAGCCAGAGACAGAACAGGGCAAAACCAGCAGCAACTTTGTTCCAGCTGCCAGCACTCTCCCAAATCTGCATGTTGGCTACTCACTCTCTGAGAGTCATCTTCATGGACAATCCCTGGTCTAGAATGTTGGAAAGCCAAGTACAGGCTTTCAAAAAAGGGTTGGAAGGCTTTTAGCTTAATCAATTAGACAATCCTCCTCAAAAGAGCTTCTTTCCTTTTCATCAGAATGGAATGGAGACTAGCAAAAATTTGAAAACAACCTAGAATGATCAACACTAGGGACAAGGTTTAACAAATGATCAATAAGGAATACTATGCAGTCATTAAAATAAGTGTGAAGACTTATAGAAATGAAAACATGCTTGCAGTTCAATGGTAAGAGAAAACATAGAATTCAAAATGGCATGTATTCCGTAATTGCAATACGTAAAAGTCATTAATGCTCGCTGAAGGTAATATTCAGAAAGGGAAACTGTTCACATGATGGAAATGTTATGACTTTTAAATGTCCTTTATTTTTGTTATAACATCTATTCAGATAAACACTGAATAAATAAAAAGTAAGTATTAAGTCCTCTGGTAAAGAAATATTTATTTTCATAGTTGCTGAAAATAAATATTTTCTATTGTTAAACAAGTTTAAATGGAGACACTGAGAAACCTAATCCATTGAAATGTTCAACTTCTTCAGCACAGTAAGCAGAGGCATTCAGCAGCAATAAATCTTCTGGCTGTCTCAGGCACATTTTCTTGGGTACCTCTCCTTTAGCGACACCCCTTTTTTCTCCCTTTTCCTCCTCCAGCATTAGAAGCAGATGGCTGGTAGATCTCAAAGGGCAGCTCAGTGAGAGAAGAGATTCTAATATTAGGCTCCTAGGTGTTAGGCCAGCACTTGTTTCATTTATTTATTTGCTTTAACATTATTTTTAAATTATTTTAGAAACTGTACTTTATAAAAGGAAAAAAGAAATTAGATTCATCTGTAATCCCATCATTAAACAATTGTTTCTGGAGATACATTTTTATAGAGTTACATTGAAAATGTCTATACAATTATGTGTTCCATTTTTGCCTCAACCTCTTAATGTTATTGTATTTAGGCTTTTCTATGTTTATCGCAGTCCTCAGAATTATGATGTTTATTGCCCACATAATATTCCATTCAATCTATGTGTCTTTTTTTTTGTTTTTGTTTTTGTTTTTTGCGGTGCGTGGGCCTCTCACTGTTGTGACCTCTCCCGTTGCAGAGCACAGGCTCCGGACGCGCAGGCTCAGCGGCCACGGCTCACGGGCCCAGCCGCTCCGCGGCATGTGGGATCTTCCCGGACCGGGGCACGAATCCGTGTCCCCTGCATCGGCAGGCGGACTCTCAACCACTGTGCCACCAGGGAAGCCCTATGTGTCTTTTTTTTTAATGCATCTTAAATCACTTAACTACTCTGATTTTGTTGGACATTTAGCTATTACCAGTTTTTTTGAGATTATGCATAATGACATGTAAAATGTATTTGCATATATAGTTATTTCCTGCTTTTGAATGATTACCTTAACGACAAATTGCCACGAGTGGAATTACTATGTGAAAGAACATGAATATTTTTTACGACTTCTGATATGTATTGCCAAATTGCCTTTCAAAAAAATTGTCCTAATTTATCCTTCTGCTGAAGCAGTGTTGAGGATATCTTTCCATCCTCTCCTTCCAAGCCAAACCAACATTGCATTTGATAATATTTGCAACTTTAATATGTATAAAATGGTTATTGTTCTTTAGTACCAGCATGGTTGAATGTGTTAAATCACACCATCTAAGATCCAGAAGGAATCTTAGATCGGGGATTAGTTGTGGGTGGCTCTTGAATCCTAGTCCAGTGCTTTTATTTCCCCTCTATTTTTGTGTGTGTATGAATTGTCTGTTTCATGCCTTTTCCAGCTTCCTAATGGTGTGGGTTGTTGCTGGAGAGGGATGAAGGGGAAAGGGGCAACTATAAAAGCATTCAGGTTATCCCATGCCATTGCTCTTCCACACAACATAAGGGATGCCAAGATGCCAGTTATCTCCAAGCTGGTCATTGAAGGGATGAGGAAAAAGGCAAGTTGATGAGTACTGCTGAAGAATGGAGAAAAGCACCAATGAAAAGACTCTGGCTCGCTTTTGATTTCTGGACCTCTACTCATTTTCAGGCATACATAAAACCCAAAGGTGTACAGGCACTTGATAGAAAATCGGTTACACAATATGTGAAGTGCTAGAAAAGTTGGCAGAATTCTTCACAATCCTCGCTAATGTGTTCCTGAAGTTTCCCAGTGGGCCTGCTCATGGGGATTGTATTTACTTGTACTTTGTTGCCAGGCAAGAATCAAGGTGTTGTATTTCAACCAGATGTCCTGAGCTGGGCTCTGCAAGATAGAGTAGCAAAGGGAGACATGTGTTTTCCTTTACACAGACCTTCTCAGGCCATCACCAGCTGCTTTCAGTCTCATGGGTGGATCTCTCTACTTGTCAGATTTTCTAACTCCTAAGGCTTTGGAAAAGCCACTGTGGGTTTCTCTAATCCACATTCGGCATTGCTAATTTTCTTTTAAGTGTCAAGTTACACGTCCAAGGGTTTTCTTAGGCCATCCCCCTGGCTGCCTCCTGACCTGGGCCCCCACGGGTTATGGAGCTTGCTGACCTTAAAGCAGTCTGATTGCAACGGTTCTTTCTAGTGTCAAGGAAATTTGTGAGACTTTGAACGGGCAAAAAAGATTATTGGATGCCCTGACTTGTGTACTCTTCTGTGTTACGTGCCTTTCATTGGCTTTGAGCTATTTAACAACTCTATAAATTGTGGAAAACTAAAATATTCTTATTCATAGAAATGCGAATGAATTTTGCCTGGTGTAATGCACTTGGTTATTGTCCCATGGATACTGACCAGTTTTGCATCTATTTGAAAATTCACTGCAGCATTC
Organism: Pseudorca crassidens; assembly: GCF_039906515.1. Lineage (NCBI taxonomy): Eukaryota > Metazoa > Chordata > Mammalia > Artiodactyla > Delphinidae > Pseudorca > Pseudorca crassidens. Next base: position 73,749,338 of record NC_090317.1, on the reverse strand, counting down.
CTAATTGCCTATGGGAATCTATGTCCTTTGAATTCTCCTTTGAACTGGTTGTAACATCTTACTGCTTCCCTCATTAATTAATGAATTAACTACAATTTTGACATGTGTTCCTTTTATATTTGCATGAGAGTCATGATTTTACCTTTAAAAAATGATCGTAGCTTGCCTTTCCACAGGGGCTTACAGGACCAAATGGGTCATTTTCTCTGAACTGAATTGATTCAGCTCTGTTCACCGTAATATTTTTTATTTAACTTTTTCTTTTTAAGGAGAAGAATTGACATATATACACTAATATGTATAAAATATATAACTAATAAGAACCTGCTGTATAAAAAAATAAATAGGGCTTCCCTGGTGGCACAGTGGTTGAGAGTCCGCCTGCCGATGCAGGGGACACGGGTTCGTGCCCCGGTCCGGGAAGATCCCACATGCTGTGGAGCTGCTGGGCCCGTGAGCCATGGCCGCTGAGCCTGCGCGTCCGGAGCCTGTGCTCCGCAACGGGAGAGGCTACAACAGTGAGAGGCCCCCGTACTGCAAAAAATAATAAATAAATAAATAAATAAATAAATAAATAAATAAATAAATAAAATTAACTTTAAAAAGAAAATCAAAACAGCAACTATATTAGTTATAAATGTAACCAATGTTAACTCCAGCCAGCTTGTCTCAGAATTCTGTTCTCCAGCTTCCCCGAAAGACATTTTTGGAAGAAGCAATTTACTTTGGCAGTAAGTTTTTGGACCCATCAGAATCTGCAGAAAGAAGCTCCCTGGCTTGTCCAGAATAGGTCTGATCACCCCCTCAGATGTTGGGGCTTCTCATAAGTTAAGTGGTACTTTGTCAGTGGGTTTCGACCTTTCCAAAAGGGCAGTTTTGTGTAGAAACCATTTATACTAGAAACTTCTCATTTCTCCCTCAAATTTCAAAATTTTAAGAGTGTATTTAAGCACAGCTTGGCAGCTGCTTCTTAAAAAAAAATGTTACTAATTAAATAATAAAGATAGTTGCACAGAGCCTTTTTTGGTGGTGGAATTCTGAAACAGTCAAGGTAAGATTAGTATTTGCACTCGGTTGAATACAGGAATGAGAAAATGGAGGAATACCTCAAGGCAAAGTACAAACCAGGAAAATTATTGGGTGTTCGTAGGGAATAAGCCTAAGAGTCAGAAGCAAGGCCAGTGATTTCTAGTCAATTTCCTGTCTCATGCTTTTGGCTCAGAAGAAGTAAAATGGAAGTAATTCATGTGCTTTGAAAATGCCTTAAGATGGTCAGGTATGGATACATAAGCTAGTGGCTTGGGGGAGAAAGGAAGGACGGGCAATTGGCTCTAGTCTAGTTAATTCATTAACCTGATGGGCATGCTTGTTGGCCTTTCTGGGCTTCAGTTTCTTCTGAAAAATGGATGGGTTGGACTAGGTGGTCTCCAAAGGGCCTTCTAGTTCTGACCTCTTTAAGTCAGCTGTAGAGGCTAAGAAAGAAAATGACTGTGACTTTAGAAACTCTGGGGGTTAAATAAAGTGGAGCTCTGCTAAACTAACGGTGTCCCACCTGTTCTTGCAAGGCTAAGGCCTTTGGGGCCTTAGGGGAAACCAAGTCCCCCCTAAAACCAAGTTCCCCTGCTGAGTTTATGATTAACCTCTCTATCCAAAACTTTATTCCCTTTCTTGCCCCTCCCCTGTTCCCCTCAAGATTGAGAAGTATCAAAGAAAAGAGGAGATTGAAACCAAAAAGGACCCTGCAGGGCCTTCTCGAGTACAAAAGGCCCTCCATGTCCCCCGTTTCTTGTTTGTAGAGAAAGGCTTTAGTTTCCTAGGCCTTCCCTGAGTTCCAAAGAGCAGGAACATGCAGTTATTAATTAGGGAAGTGAGGGAATGCAGAAACAAAGGAAAAGCAGTTAAGCAAGAAAAGTAATAATAATAGTTCAGTGATAAAACAGAATCGTAGTTCCTGCTCAAGGAATATACATAAAAATTTTACGCATATGCAGAAATTAAGACCCCCCCCACCCAGATGAAGGAGGGTGACTATGAAACAGGATAGAAGGGGGAAGGGCAAAACCTTTAAAGGAATGACATAGCCATAGGACATGACAAAAACTGGTTAGAATCAACTAGGTCCAAGATGGTGGAAGATTCTTGATTTCCAGTGGAACTTGAGCCTCATTATACACTCATTGTAATACATTAACATCTAAATGACACACCCACCATCACCATGACAGTTCTGAGGCTAACCATAAAAGGACAAAACGTGGGCAGTGGCCCAATTCCTGGAAATCCCCACCCCTTTCCTGAAATAGTTGGAATAATCCCCCCACTCATTAGCCTATGAAATCACCCAGCCCATAAAAACTAACCACGCCATATTTCAGGGCCTCTCACCTTCTGAGATGGCCCACACTCTGTCTGTGGAGTGTGTTTCTGTCTAAGTAAATCCACTTCTTACCTACCACTTTGTCTCTCACTGAATTCTTTCTGTGATGATACATCAAGAACTTGAGTTTTATTAAGTCCTGAGACCAGGTGTGTGATCTCAATTAAAAGACCATGGGTTCAAGTCCCAATCTGAGTTGCACAGTTTCCGCTACATGCTGACCACAGGCAGCCCAGATGATTAAGATTCCTGGAACATCACCCTGTTACCTCACTACTAACCAATCATGAACCGTGCAGTCCTTACCCCAGATGTTGCCTTTAAAAACTCTTTGCTGAAGTCCATTGGGGAGTTCAGGTCTTTTGAACATGAGCCACCCATACTCCTTGCTTGGTGCCCTGCAAATAAACGTAATAAATGTGGTACTTTGCTTCACCACAACCCAGTGTCAGAAAATTGGCTTTGCTGTGTGGTGGGTGAGCAGACCCAAGTTCAGTTCAGTAACAGGCCCAAGTGTGTAAGTTCTGGTGGGTAGTAGTGACACTTAGGCAACTTCTCTGGGCTGCCACCTCCTTCCCCCTCAGAGATCAGTCTTCTTTCCCAAGCAATTTGACACATTCCTAAGGGCAGCTCCTTTCCTTTAAGCACGGGTTTGGTCTCAACTCCATTTTCTGTGGATCCCACTTTCTATTGCCAGGTAAAGCTTAGCTTCCAGACTCCTCACAAAGGAGTAAGTTGATGGAAGCAAAACCTGTACTCCTAGAGTTAATTGGAGATAGGTTCCTACAAGAAAAATGAAATTCCTACATTAATTGAATTGAACTTGTATGAAAAGAAGTGTTAAGTTGGTGGTCACGACTGCCACAGGCCTGTAGCCTGCTGGATTCGGCCTCCTGAGTATTCATTCCTTAGTTCCCACAGTTCATCGAAGTTCTGTGATCTATGTGTGCCTACAGCCAGTGCTCAATAACTCTTTGAAAAGTGGAGGGATAAATGAATGAAGTTACTGGACAAATGAAAGAATCAATACATTGCCTTCTGGGAAGTTTTTGCTGAGAATATTCTTTTGCAATAACACTTTGAAGATCCCCTCTGCCACCAGACACACCACCATTTCTCCTTGGCTGTATCTCATATAATCTCCTGGGTCTATATTTCCTACTGCTAGAATTTTCTTATTTGGTTTTGTTATTTTCAAGACCTCATTTGATTTGGCTTTGGTATTATACCTTCCCATTAGACTGTAAGATCATATTGGGGTGAAGAAAAGGTACCACCATCTAACATCTAATAGATTTCAGCTTGAAAATTACAGAAGACTCCTTATTTCTTGGGTTCCTGTGTGTGCAAAATAAGTTGTTCATCATGGCATAATGGATACAGTGTGGGCTTTTCAATTAGGACAGACCGTATTTGAATCTTAGCACTACCAATTTACTAGCTGGGGGGTGTTAGGCACGTTACTTCACTTTTCTTTGGGACTGTTTTTTGTTTTTTTTTTAACCTGTAGGAAAATGAGCAACTTACCTCAAAAAGTTGTTCTCTAATTAAGCAGGAACCTATGGGGCCTTCCTGGGACAGACCCCTCCCCTGTATCCTCTGCTTTAGCTCCTCTCTGAAGAACCTAGATAATAGTACCTGATGCTCATTTTCTGAGTTGTTTTACAAATGTTAAAATCTCCACCAAATGGAAGATGTTAACTACTTGATAACCATGAGCACATGGCCCCCAGGCCTTCTGGAGCCTAAGGATTGATAATGTCAACCCCTGTGACATAGCCCAGTTACCTCACTATCAACCAATTAGAGAACTGTGCATGAGCTGATCACACACCCTGGGATGCCCCTCTCTCACCTTGCCTTTAAAAATGCTTTGCTGAAACCCATGGCGAGTTTGGGTGTTTTGAGCATGAGCTGCCCTAGACTCCTTGTTTTGTGCCCTGCAATAAACACTGCACTTTCCTTCACCACAATGTGGTGTCAATAGATAGGCTTTACTGTGCACGGGCGAGGAGACCTGAATATGGTTTGGTAACAGTTCCTGAAGATTAAGTGAGATAAATATATCTAAATTTGCCTAGCTTAGTGCCTGGCACATGGTAGGTACTCAATACAAGGTAGCTATTATCTTAATATCTTTTATTTGCATAGCACATTCCATTTTACAAAGCGTTCTGCCATACCTTCTCTTACTCTTTTCATATATATATAATATACACACACACACACGCACACGCGCGCACACACACACACACACACACACACACACACACACACACACACGCAAATATCTATCAGACATTGATGCCCTAAGACTCAAGTTGAACCAGAGCTTATCTTCAGGCCCTGACTCTTCACCTTGGACATAGGCTTCCATGCTTCCTGTCCTTCCAGGAGCCAGACTATTACCCATAGATTCCTGGACTTTTATTCAGTAAGTGCTAAGCAGGTAAGACGGATGCTTAAATTCTAACAATAGGCCATTTCCTTAGCATTTCTTAGCTCAGGGCTGCATTTGCTAGTTTTCCTGAGTTATTTAGAGGAAAGCCTTTGAATTGGGGAAATCTGTACATTTGTTTAACTTTTGCAGACCCTGAAACTCTTAGGATACGGCCCTTCCCAAAACCTAGGAGTGTTCCTGTGAGTCTGGCCTAGCTCAGAAGTGTAGTGGGAGGAGGGATAAGGCCATTTAAAGGCACTTTGCTGTTAAACTGTATTTGTGAAAGACAAAGTTCTTATTTTTCAAAACAATAATTGTAGGGCAGACAAAAAATGATGCCTCTGCCATTTCAGTAAACAGTCACCTGCCATCAAGCCATCAGCCGCTGCAGTTGCCCCGGAGGGTGTACCCTGAGGAGAATTCAAGATGGAAAAAAACAGGAAACTGGCCCTAGATAGTTAAGATGCATATCAAAGGAATAATTTCAATGAGCCCAGGCTCTACATCTTCCCATACCTAGAAAAGCACTAAAATCATTAACTTGAGATGTCTGTTTTGTGTGATTAGCAGTCATCTTTTGATGTTCCACTACATGTTTTTTTTTTTTTCTAGTCAAAAGCACCTATATATCCTGGCTCCTCCTTTACCTCTTTGGAAAATTCCTCAGAGCTCTCTGAGAGGCTTTCTATAGTGCTCAGTAAGGACCCAAAATAAAACATAACTCACAACTTTTAGGTTGTGGCTTTTTTTTCAGTCGATAGTAGATTGTATTAACTGTAGATTGTATTAGTTGTTTTTTCCACTGGTGTATCCGCAGCACTTAGAATGGTGCCTGGCACATAGCAGACACTAAGTATTTGTATTTGTTGAATGAATATGATAGTTCAACCACTGAAAGCCAACAGTATTCCCTCAATATAATCTAGTGGGTGGGAGGGTGGGGTGGGGGGAGCTGGGGCAAGTTTGGGAAAGTTATTATAGCTCCAGAGTCTTCCAAGTCCTGTCACAGATTGCTTATCACAGAGCCAAGATCCAATTCCCAAAATGCCTGACCCTCTGGCTCTGAGCCCAGATCAGATTTAAGGATCTGAATTCCCTAACTCTCATTCTCAGGAAATGTATATTATGGGCAGAGTCAATAAACTCTTTGGCCAGATCAACCAGGCAAACATAAGTGTGATGAACAAATATGAAAGTTTAATAAGAAAAGGAACCCTAGGCTAAAAGTCAGGTACCCTGACGGTATTACCTTGGAAAAGTCACTCTATCTCTATGGGCTTCAGTTTCCTCCCCTCTTAAATGAAGGCAAATGGCCACTCTATCTACCACAAATAGGTGTTTGGAGGATGTGAGAACCTGTAAAGACACTGCCAAAGATTCTCTTAAAGTCCTACTCTGCCAAAAATGAATCCGTGATCTCACAGTGGTCCTGATGTGCCATGTATCAATGGCTCTGTGGAATATGCAGTTTATTTCTAGGCTTCTTGGTGGTCTGAATGGTGGGACTGACACAAATTGCAGGGGACATAGATGTAAATGACATTTTGCCAGCAACAAGATCTTCTATTTTTGAATGAAAAATTCCTCTCATGAAGTGAGAGCCTCCCCACATGCTCAGCCACCCTATGAGTAGCTAAAGACTTTATTGCAAAAATGAATACTCCATGTTAATGTTGTGCCATCTTGCTCCCTTACAGCAAGAGGAATGTTTATCATCTTATCATTGCTTCGTGGATTTCTGCAAACATTTCTATGCCAGTCATGGCTACAGTCATTTCCTCCATCATGTTAGAGGTCTGCTGCTCTTTCCCTCCTTCAGTGTGTGTTTTACTTTTTTTTTCTAAATATTAAATGTGCTCAGCATTTTATTTTACCTTGCCTTCCATCTAGAACAGTTGTCTCCATCAAACCCAGACCCCTTCTGCCTTCAAAACTCTGCTTAAAATTCATCTCTGCAAAATCTTTAATCCATTAACAAAGATGGGGTAAGCACTTGCTCAAGGTAAGCCCTGCAGGGGTTTGAGACGAGGTCTTACCCTTTGAAGAGCATCGGCTGTAATCTGGGGGAAATGAGACCCTCACACAGAATGGGGGAAGAATTAGCAATTGTGAGTGGCATATTCTAAATGCCAGAGGAGTTGTATAGACAGAATGTGCCCGTGGAGAGCACTGTGGGCAGGCAGGGGTGGGTGGGGGAGGGGAACTTGAGCTGGGCCTTGAAGAATGTGCTGATTTTAAATAGGCAAAGGGGAAGGGACAGGATATTGGAAGGAGGAAGGGGAGTAATGTCAGCAAAAGGCAAAGAGGCAGGGGTGTAGGGTTTGTTCCTGGACAATGAGAGACAATGCAGACAGAATTTTGTCAAGGCCTAGCAACAGCACAGCTGGAATGGTAGTTTAGGTCCAAACTGAAGGGCTTTGGATGTCGGGCTAAGGAGTTATGTTATTATTCTATAGTCCATGGGAAGTTATTAAGGCTTACTGTACAGAAAGTTTACCTGATTGGGAACCAGATTTAAGCACATTCATCTAATCAGTAAGCACAGTGGTCTTTGAGTTGGAGCAAAAGGGTGGTGGCTGCGCAGCCAGCCTGGTGGGAGAAGAAACTCTGACTTCCATCTGGTTTATAACTCTGCCACCCCAAGAATCTCACGGTCTCTGCGTGTCTAGCTCTATAAAGCTAGAATTTTGAATTTTGAATCTATCTGCCAGTAGTTGGTGGGAGATAAGGCTTAGAATGGAGTATGGAATTTTTGAGCCATTCAGACCTGGATTCAAATTCAGACTCTGCCATTTAGTTGCTATGCAAATTTGAGCTAGTCATTTGACCTGTCTGTTAAATGCCTCAGTTTCCTCATCTGTGAAATGTTCATAATACTAACATCACACAGAAGTTAATGAGAAAGGCTGGCGCATAGGAGATAGATGTTCAACCAATTTTCCTTTCCTTCCTGATCCCCTCCTTTAATTAGCTGTGTGGCCCTTTGTGTCTCTTTCTCTGGCGGAGATGCCTCATGTAAAATGAAAGAGCTGTCCCTTCCTGCTTTACTATGCTGGAAGAAAAGTCCTTGCCTATCCACTAACCCATCTCACCAGTCCTCCTTTCTCCTCCTCTTACTCTACCAGGGGAGGAATTCAACCATTCCATCAACAAATATTTATTGAGAGTCTGTTGTGTGCCAGGTACTGCTCTTCCTCTGGTAGATAAAACAGTGAACAAAAACAGACAAAAATATCTGCCCTCCTGGAACTGATATTCTAATTGTGGTTGCAGAGGAGACACACAATAAACAAACACATAGATAATACGTCAGACGATGATAAGTGCTAAGAAGAAAAACACAACCAAGGGAGGGGATAGAGAGTGATGGGAAATTGGCCAGGGAAAGGTTCTCTGATAAGGTGACATCTAAGAAGAGACCCGGAAGAAGCGAGGGAGAAGCCATGCAGTTAGCTGGGAGAATAGCATTCCAGGCAAAAGGAAGTGTAGGTTAAAAGACTCTTAAGTGGGGGCATGCTTTTCAAGTTCAAGGAACAGCAAAGGGGTCAACGTGTCTGGAGTAGAGGGCAAAGAGAATAGTAGTAGGAGAGGAGCCCAGGAGGTGGCCAACAATCAGATCATGTAGGGCCTTGTAGGCCAAGGTAAAGACTCTGAAAGAAAAAGGGAGCCATTGGAGGATTTGGGGCAGAGTGATAGGATCTGACTTGACATTTTAACAGAAAGCCTCTGACTAGGGTAGGGTAGGGAATAGACTGCAGAGTGGCAAGGACAAAAGTAAAAAGCATGGAGGAGGCTAAAGTAGTAATCCAGTGAGAGAGCATGGGTGCTTGGACTAGGCTGGTCACTAGGTGGTGGTAAGAAGTGGTCAGGTTCTGGGTATATTTTAAAGGCAGAACTGACAGGATTCACTGACAGATTGGATGTGGGGTATTCGAAAAAGAGAGGATTCAAGGATGACTTCAAAGATTTTGTCTTGAGCAATGAGAAGATGAAGTTGCCATTTGCTGAGACACAGAAGACCAAGGGATAAACACGTTTGGAGAAGAACTTTGGTTTTGGTCATATTGAGTTTAAGATGTCTACTAGACACCAAGTGGAAACGGAGAGGAGGAAGTTGGATACAAGTTGGAGTCAAGAGTTGGTAAGAGGGTGGTGGGAACTTCCATAGGGGTCTATGTCAAACTTTAAGAATACAAAATGGGGGCAGGCATTTGGCAAGGGCAAAGTATGTAGATGCTCTTCTGCATTTCTGCCGTATTCTTGAGAACTGTTACATGTTTTCCCTCTCATCTCTTTTTGATGGAAGTCTCTTAGCAGAGACTAACGTTTACTGTGCATTTATTATGTGCCAGACATTTTGACATCTAGCATCCCATTTCAGCACAGTTATCTCACAAAACATATGTTGTCATCTCCATTTTACAGATGAGAAAACTGAGGCTCTTTAAGACGGGCAAAAATCACTTGTCCTAAGTCACACAGCTGGTAAGTGAGGATCTTAAGTCCTAAGCCCATGTTCCTCCCAACTATCTGCTTGTCACTAAGTGGGTCAGAGAGTCAACTCTGTGATCTCTATGTCAGTGATTTGTTCTGTGGATTAAACAGAGCTAAGAGGTATTTAAAAACCAGTCCCTGCCCAACTCCTTAGCATCTTCTGCCCAGTTGGTGGGTGTTCAGAGGCTGTCAACTTATTTTGAACATTTATTCTTCATATATTGTCAACTAATACTTTTTTTAATATTAGGACCAGGCAAATAAAATTAGGAGGGGAAATTTGATGGGACAGAAAGCCAGTGAGGTATTACAAACCAATTATATTTGAATTTCTGGATTATCCACAACTCCAACAGTGGCACAAATAAGGGGATAATTGCACAACTGGTTCTATTTCCTTTATTTCTTTCGATAGTGTGTTATACAGCTCTGCACACAGTACATGCTTCATAAGTGGTACTGACAGGCATCCTTTTGCTCAGTACCATTTTTGGAATTCTAGGCAGTCCAGGTTACCATAGCAGATGTCATGCCCCATTCATTTGACAAACAATACTGTTATCTACTATGTGGTAGATGCTATGCTTTGTACTGGGACTACCAAAATGGAAAGGACATGATTTTTACTATCACGTTGTTCACAGGTTAATGGTAAGAAAGCCTGCAAATAAATACAAATACGATGTGGTCAGAGATATCATTGAGATATGTTCAGGGTGCAGTGAAAGCAAAAAGGGAAATCTGTTTGGAAGGAGTTGCGGGAACACATGATTTGATTCTTGAAGAAGTTATCAGTTTTCCAAGGTCGGGGCATTCCTGGCAAAGAAACCAGCTTGTGCAAAGACACATAAGTGTGAGAAGTGTCAGTGACTTTAGGATTGTGGGAGTATGGGTTCCTTGTAGGGTGGCAGAAGGTGAGGTTGGAAGGGCAGTTTATAGGTCATGCTAAGGAGCTGATATCTTGTCTCCTAGAGTACATGGGGCCAGACAGATAAGGGAAATGGGTAACAAGGACAGTAATGGAGACTAAAGGAAGAAGGTGGGGATGACTGTGGAACTTGATTGCTCATGCTTGTCTCAAGGGGGCAATTCTAGCTGACTGTAGCCATATGGGAATGTGGATCCAGTGTTAGCATGCTTTAAAGAAATAGGGATTTTTTTGGTGAAATCTCCTGATTTCTGGATCCTGGCAATTATTATTTTTATCCAAAATTTTAGCCAACACTGCACCAAACACAACACATCTGTTGGCTGGATGTAACCTGCAGGCTGTCATTTTGAGACCTGTGTTGTAGAGGATGGGATACTTATGGAAGCATAGAAGCGAACTGAATTAACACTTCAAAATACTTTTTAAAACTAACCATGTAGGGCTTCCCCGGTGGCGCAGTGGTTGGGAATCCGCCTGCCAATGCAGGGGTCACGGGTTCAAGCCCTGGTCCGGGAAGATCCCACATGCTGCAGAACAGCTAAGCCTGAGTGCCACAACTGCTGAAACCTGTGCTCTAGAGCCCGCGCCACAACTACTGAGCCCGCGTGCCTAGAAGCCACCACGATAGGACTGCGCGCCGCAACGAAGAGTAGCCCCCTGCTCACTGCAACTGGAGGAAAGCCCGTGCACAGCAACGAAGACCCAAACGCAGCCAAAAATAAATAAATAAATTTATAAAAAACAACAACAACAAAAAAAAACATCTAACCATGTACATTCCTCACTGGATTACCCCATTCCAATGTTTCTACTTCATATTAAGCCGTATGTTCTTCCTCTTGGGAACCAAAGTGAGGTCCCAGATCAAATGCAATTTGCAGGACTTCTGAAGGCAATGGTGCAACCCAGGGTCTTCAGTCAAGCTGTGAAAAGCCTGGTAGAACATGGTAAGCTGAGACTAGTAAGTCCCCTGAGCACCACCACCACTCCCAGGAGTGGCTGTTATTTATTCCCTTTTCACTTTAGGGGAAGAAGAGGCAGCCTCTTTGAACCCTTTATGCAACCAAGTCAAAATAGTCAGTGATAACACAGATAAAACACAATATTATAGCTGTTTAAGTTCAAACTCCTCATTTTACAGTTGGAGAAACTAAGGTCCTCAAAAGCAGTGACTTTCTCAGAATGACCCAGCAAACCAGTGGCAGGGTCAGGTCTACTGACTCCTAGTCTAGCATTCTTTCTAATAATCCTGGGCTGTGATAATTAAGTTAAATCAGCCTGGCAGTTCCTCCAGCCAGCATCTAGAATTCCTTGACTGAATAAGCAGAATTTGAGATTAGCTAAGTGCCCCTTTTTATTTTCTTATTTGCATGATGATGATATTCTTTGCAAACTTTATAGTTCATACGTAAGGGCTAATGAGGAGACACAAAGATGTTTCTGAAGCACTGAGGCCATTCCCAAAGTGTCTGAAAGAAAAATTGCCTGTGGCTAATATATTTAAGGTTTATGACCTCTGTAATCTTTGGACTGACCTCCCCACCATATGCTTTTTGTTTTGTTGTTTCTCTTCTTTTCTATTTCCCCCTATTTTTCTCCTTTTTCACCAGCCTAGGTCTTAGGCCTACCCTTTTCAAGTCAATAAAACTGCTAATTATTCATAACATGGGAATGGGAGTGCATAGTGACCAAGAAGCATACATATTTCCCCTGCTATGGTCATTTAGCTCTCTATAATCTCGGACTAGTAACTCTTGTTAATTTCGACTCAACTAATCCTTTCCATCGTTCATTTCAGGGTCTATTGTTCTGACATTTGCCACATTTTTTGTTTGTTGTTTTGCTCTGAACCCTTTTCAGAGGGTTGAAGATGCTGCAGTTGCAGCAGTGTCCATCTGGAACATTTGGCTGAGTTGTTGAACTTCCCCCAGGGACTACTCCAGGGAGAGGAGGAGAGGGGTGGAGAGACTAGAACAGTTGCCTGCAAATAGAGATGCCAATACTGTCTGGCCATTCTGTGGACCACCCATGTAAAAATCCACCTTATTCTGGCCCTCAGTTTCCCCATTTGCTCATTGAAGGCACTTGTTCTCCACTCAAAACTCCTGCTGCGGTGGAAGAAGAAAACTACACTGGCTGTAGATTCTCTCGTACAGCAATTTCTACATGTAAAGGGATCAATACTTTGAATTAATTAATATACCAAGAAATCCTAGGGGACTGTTTTATCCTGCGTGAGGCAGCATCACTTCAGTTCCACCTGGCACAGATGTCACTTAGATTGAGGCCCCAGACTCACTCCAGGAGTGGGACTGTCTCAGTCCCACCTCATTCTCACTCCCTTTGGCTCTCAGGCTACTGGGTCTCCTTTTCTTTTGGCGCGCCATTGGATTGCAAACCCAGCAGGCATGGTTTCATTTCAAACCCAAAACTGTTTTAATTAGTTTAACGTCTGTTAAACGCTTTGAAGATTGAAAGCAACAGATAAGTACTGGATGATGTTATTAACAACTGCAGTTAATTGCAAACATTTCTATTAATACTAGTTTCCGCCTCCTTTTCTTTGCTCTACTTTCCTTCCCAGGTTCCCCAATTCTTCTCAGCCTCCCCCTCCTTCCCTCCTCTTCCCCCCTTCCCCGCCCCCGACCCCATACTGGCGCTCAAGGGTTAAATTGGGGCGGAGTCCAGGGATGAACGACAGCCACAGTCACCAACTGGAACGGGGTGAGAGAGAAGAGCTGGGTGGGGCCACGGGGCAGAGGCGAACCCACACGCCCCCAGACCCCGCCCCGCAGCTGGAGGCCCCGGGTGGAACGGCATGGGGCGGGGCGCCAAGGCTTGGCGGGCTCGGTGGTTGGGCGTCCCGGCAGCCGCTTGAGGCACGGGGCGGGGTCGGCCGGGGCCTCCTCCCTCATTCCCTCCGCGGGGCCGAGCCGCCCGTCTCTCCCGCCCCTCCTCCTCCCTTTTCCACCCCTCGGAGTGGAGCTGCACTTGCGGCTGCTCCCTGCTCGGTCCCGCCCAGCCTCCGTCGCGCAGGAACGGGTCCCTGCAGTCCCCAGCCGATGGCAGGACAGTAGCCGCCTGTCAGGGGTCGCGAAGGGCTGAGGCAGACGCGGCGGCTCCCGGGCCTCAGAGAGTGGGTGTCTCCGGAGGCCATGGGCTACCCCGAGGTGGAGCGCAGGGAACTCCAGCCCGCGGCAGCGCCGAGGGAGCGCGGGAGCCAGGGCTGCGGTTGTCGCGGGGCCCCTGCCCGGGCTGGCGAAGGGAACAGCTGCCGGCTCTTCCTGGGTTTTTTTGGCCTCTCGCTGGCCCTCCACCTGCTGACGTTGTGCTGCTACCTAGAGTTGCGCTCCGAGTTGCGGCGGGAGCGGGGAGCCGAGTCCAGCCTTGGCGGTCCCGGTAACCTCGGCACCTCGGGCACCCTGAGCAGCCCCGGTGGACTCGACCCCGACGGTTCCATCACCCGCCACTTCGGGCAGCCATCCCCGCAGCAGCAGCTGCTGGAACGGGGAGAAGCTACGCTCCCCCCAGACGCCCAGGACGGGCACCAGGTGAGTCACTCTGGAGGGGCAGGGCCCCCTCCCCATGTGCGCAGGGCGGGGGCCTGGGGAGGACTTTGCCACCTCGAGCCGAGTTGAACGGCGGGATCGGGGAGGGGGCGGACAAGCTGGGGAGAGGTCGCCCCGGGGCAGGTTGTCCTCGGTCCCTGGCCCAGCTCACCCTGACTCTCTCAGGACCTCCGGACTTGGGAACTCTGGCCGGCGCCCGCCGCCCCCAGCTCCGGCTGCCTCGGGAAAAGTTGGCGGCGCTCCCGGCCGGGCCGCGGCGCGAAGGTGCGGGCGCTGCCCCCCAGGCTGACTAACGGCAGCAGCCTGGTCCTTTTGCTCCCGGTGAGATTCTGCGCCCGCGGTGCTTGTTTTTCCGTGTCCAGAGCTCATGCCAGCACTAGCAGGCTCTCTTTTGGAGTTGGAGCTGTAAACAGCTGTAATAACTGCTCCACGCCCGTTGAAACAACTTTGAACCGTGTTTTCTGCGCCGGGGTGCTGGTGCACTGACCAGATCGTGGGCTTGTTCACACTTACCTGCAATTTGAGACGGATTGTCCTCGGTGTTCTAGTGAGGATCAGCGCCCCTGAGGAATTCTGGTAGAAATATGCCGTCTTGCTAGACAACTTTTGAAACAGTAATTTAAAAAATCTTTGGAATAAAACTCACCCTTTGCATGCCGGTTCTGACTCTTTTTCGGGGAGTTGGGTGGGGAGGGTTGGTGTGAAGTGTCTTCACTCCTGCTTGCTTGTGAGCAGGAATCTACTGATGGAATAATGACTCAAGAATAGTCTCCCAGTTTTTTTGTTTGTTAGTTTTGGTTTGTTTGTTTCTTTTGTTTTTTAATACAATCTTTATGGTGTTTGTGCCCTGGTTAGCAAACTGTTAGCTTTGGTGTTTGTTTTCTACTTTTTCTAGTTCTTTATTTAAGGAAATTTAGTGCCCTAAAACTAAGTATTCTCTTGTTTGCCATTATTTTGTCTCACGTAAAACTTAAGAGAAGCAGCCAAGGATCCTTTTGAGGTGGTTAAAGAATAACAGTCAATTTGTTCCTCTTGGGGAAGAGGGCAAGTTATACAAATAAGTTCCTTGAGGTGAGTGACCCAGGCCTTCTATATTTATTACCACATCCAGAGTCATTGTCATACTCTGTAAACATTATTCGTGCTACTTTGACCACCCATCCAAAGTTGGTGTCATGATAATGCTTTAATATTAGGGCGGACACAGTTTCTACATTTTGCGTTGAAAGGTTGTCCTGAGCCTTAAAATGTTTTGCTAGCACACTTCAACTTATATAACAGCTTATCAAAGAAGAGAATCAGTAGACATGCTTCTCATACTTGAAACTTTAAACACAGTAGCTAAATGATAATTAACTAGGATTCTGGTTCCCTTTATCTATCCACCTCCCAACAACAAACCCTCGCCCCTGCCCCGCGACTATGCCCAGTAGAAATACTTAGCAGCTGAATATTGGTTTTCTGTGAAAAGATGAAGGAATTGAACTTCCTTAGTCAAATGGTGGCAAGGCCTTTTGGCATTCAGAATGGACAGACCCCTGTTTGTAGGCTGAGGATTAGTAGAACAGCTGTATTCTGGGGCTCCTGTGATGGTGTGGGATTCTCATAGGGTCTGTAATGGCATTTAGTTGCCTTTGCGTGGTGCTTCAAATAGTTCTGTCTAGGTTTAAATACAGCGCCTTATCTTCTGTCCTTTATTTTTTCCGTTTTAATCTTTTGGAGAAGTAATAACAAGCACACTGGCTTTTTGCATTTGCTGACATCAATTGGAGTCAGAGTTTTTTAGAGTTATGAGGGGCCATGAATCCATTTGATCATTCCCCTTGGAGAACACATAGTTCCTATGGGGGAAATGACTTGTCCAAGGTCATACAACTCTGATCAAAATTAGAATGGAAGTTGGTCTCTTTACTCTGAGTTCAGTGCCCATTCCCCTATAATATACTACTTCCTGGAGCCTTTTGTCTGGTAGCTGGGTAGAGCTATGGAATTTTTGCAAAGGAGAGGGCTCCGATCTGCATCATTTTCTTCTTCTCTACCTACATTTTGGCCAGACTATATTTAACCATGTATTCCTTATTCTTCCTGAACTTCACTTTCAGGAGAATTAGAGTATGCTTTGAAGGAATTTTAGCCCAGATTCAACATAAGTTTTCTTGAGGGTGTTAGTTTTAGTATACCAAGAAAAGAAAAAAAAAAAGGAAACATTGATTGTCTATTAAATTAGTATGGCTACATCTTGGGTAAAATTTACAGTGCCCTGGTGCACCCTCTGCTGGCTTTGCAAGGACATTTAATTGCAGTATTGCTGACAGTCAGGATTCTAAGTTGTGCTGACAGAATCTGATTCATAAATAAGGAAGTAAACAGCCTGTGGGATTTGGCCACGTAGGTCATATTTTTATATTTTAGTTTTCAACACAAACAGCTGCTGTTACAGCAGCTCTTAGACGGAGAGGAAAAAAGATAAAAATATACACCCTTCAATGAGCAGAACATTCAGGTTTCTCACCAGTTTATCTGCAAGGAGTGAAGGCAAACTGATGAGAATAAATTGCTGGAAGATCTCATGAGACCAAGTGGGCAGAATAGTCAGAGGCACTTCATTGTATAAGGTCATGCAAACCTATTCATGCTTATGAGATGATGGGCTCAGTTATGATTCAAGAAAGGGATCTAGAAGTCACTGAAGATGTATGTATGTCACCCCTCAATTTAAAAACTTTAAAAACAGAATACAGAAGGAAATTAGGGCAGTCAGGATGCATAGCAGAGAGATCAGCAAAGTTCTCCTAGGGACTTATTAGAAAAGCCTTCCCAGTGGGGGCACAGTTGCTCATGATAAAAAATGAAAGGGTCACTTTGGACCTTCTGGAATCATACCTGTCTCCTTCAGCTGGAGTAGCTGAGTATCTGTAGGTTTATCTGGATACTCATTGGAGATGATCTCAGGAGCTAAATACATCTCATCAGTCTCTGAGTTAGACAATACACAATATTATTGTTAGAGTAAAAAAGATTAAAATAAAAATCACTGTTTATCTGTCTATGAAGAAGTTGGCCCAGTTGTGATTTTGGTCCTCAAAGCCGAGAATATGGTGGGCATTATCAGGAAGGGTGTTGAAAACAATGATGAAACAAAACTCTTATCTTTTCCATATAAAAGACCAAAAGTGGATTTGCATTCACAATCATATAGGTAATTCTGGTGGCTGCTCATCAAGAAAAACTTAACAGCTGATACAAATCCCCAGAAAACAAATTAAATTGATCAAAAGGTTGGAGGGACTTTCTAGTTGTTTTTTCACTCTGGAGAGATAGGTTGAGAGAGGGTGATGATCAAAGTCTACTAAACCATGAGAGAGATGAGTAAGATTAATAGACTGGTGTAATTTAACAATCTAGTTCAATAAATAGAAAGCCTGCTATGAGTCAGCCACTATATTAAGTATTAGATATCTTTTAATGCTTGAAAGATTATTTTGTGGGGGAGGCAAATAAAGGTAGTGTCTCATTCAGATGATTTCCCCAAGAGATACTGTAACTGAAACTCTAAGGTTTAAGTGTTTAGAAAAATATGTTTGTGTAGACTTATAAGGGTTTATTGGGGACTGTTAGCAATATTTGGAATATGTCTCTAATTATTTGAGGTGATGTCATAGAAGTCAACGTTAACTTTGCACAAAACATCTCTGGTTTAACTAGATAGGACATTAGTATATCTAGATTTGATGTTAATTATTAAGGCCTGTTGATCAAGAAAATG
The DNA here is from genome assembly GCF_039906515.1 of Pseudorca crassidens. Lineage (NCBI taxonomy): Eukaryota > Metazoa > Chordata > Mammalia > Artiodactyla > Delphinidae > Pseudorca > Pseudorca crassidens. The sequence goes on along the minus strand of NC_090317.1, from coordinate 73,731,761 downwards.
ACTGGGAATCGCTAAATCCAAGAATTTTTTAGGGGAGTGGGATCCAGATAAGATCATTTTCTATAGGTTTAAATCTAGATTTTTTCAGTGTGACATTCAAGGCTTTTGATCAACTGGCTGCATTATACCTATCCCATTTTCTCTCTTACCGATTCTACTCCTGCAACCCACCCACCATATCCTGTCTTGGAATCATTCTCCAGTTATTGCTGTTATTGTGTTTAATAAAACTTGTGTCTTTATATTAGAGCTCCTTGGAAATCTGCCTTCCTTTTTGTCTTTTTCCACAATACGTGGTACACAGTGCTGATTATAGTTAGGGTACTTAAACACTTGTTGGCTTGAATTATTATTTGGGGCCTTTAGAGGTGTTCATGTAAAACAAAGACATTTGTAACAGGCCTGTTTTCCTCAGGCCTTGCTAAGCCTGTGAATTGTTAACTGTGCTTAGGTGAGTAGATAGTTCCACTGGCAATGTCTCACTGGTTTCTAGAATCATTAGATAGTAAAATGGAGAAGAGCCCTAACCACATTACCTCTATGATGGTGCAAAGAGTTTTTTGTAATGTATTATTTGATGTTTTGTTTTATTTGCATGTAGGTCTCATCTTTCTTTCTCTCTTAGATCTTGTGAAAAATAACTTGTAGTTTATCTGTGATTACGTTATAGAGAAGATCTCTTTATACTAGAGAACTTCTGAAGCCCTTTAATCCCCAAGAACATGACCAAGAGAAACCACTTGCGTTGCCTGCAGGGTGACCCTCATAGAGGACCAGTTTTATCTGACTAGTCTATAAATACCCATCACTTAGCTCTTCATTTCTTTTCCCCCCACTTTTCTATTGAAGTGTAACATACATACAGAAGAGGTCACAAATCATAATTGTACAACTGGATGAATTACTGTAAAATGAATACAGTAATGTTACCAGAACTCAGGTCAAGAAATAGAAATAGCATCTCAAAACCCCCACCATATCACTATACCATCCTCCTCCAAAGTGAATGACTGTCCTGATGTCTAACATGATTAGTTTTGCCCATTTTGAACTTGATATAAATGAAATCACATAGTATGTATTTTAGGGGGGAGCTTTCTTTTTTTGCTCGATGTTAGGTTTTTTGATATCCATGATGTTACATGCAGCTGTAGTTTTTTATTTGTATTTTTGTATATTATTCCCTTGTTTGAATATACCACAGTTTATTCATTCTACTGATAATGAATATTTGGATTGTTTGGGGTTATTATAAATAACAGTACTATGAATATTATTATACATGTCTTTTGGTTATGTGTACTTGAATTTCTGTTGGGTATATACCTAGGATTGGAATTTCTGGGTCGTAGGGAATGCATATTTTCAAATTTATGGATAATGACAACTTTTCTCAGTGATTGAACCAATTTATATTCCCACTGGCAATGTATGAGAATTCTAGCTGTTCTACATCCTTGATAATACTTGTTATTATCACTCGTTAAATTATAGCCATTCTGGTGGGTGGGTTTGTAGTAATATCACATTGTGATTTTAACTGGCATTTCTCAGAAGACTAATGCAGTTGTACTTCTTTTCATATGTTTATTATCTATTTGGTTTTCTTTTGTGAAGTGCCTATACAAGTCTTTTGCACATTTTTATTGGGTTGTTTATTCTTTTCTTATAGATTTGTAGGAATTTTTTATGTACTCTGGCTATGAACCACTTTTGAATTTTTTGGTTGCAAACCCTTCCCAAATCTCTTTATAGTATCCATTGATGAACAGAAGTTTTAAATTTTAATGTGTCTAGTTTTTCAGTATTTTCCTTTATGGCTAGGGTTTTTTGTGTTCCATTTAAGAAGTATTTTCCTACCTTGAGCGCATTTAGATATTCTCCCATATTATCATCTAGAAGCTTTATGCTTTTGCCATTCACATTTAGATCTGCAGTCCACCTGAAATTGATTTTTGTGTATGATGAGATACAGGGACCAAGTTTTGTCTTTTCCATATAGATATTCAACCCAGTGCCATTTATTATAGGGAATGTCTTTTCCTCCCCATTTCTCTATTGTGTCACCTTTGTCATAAACCAAGTGTCTACATATGTGTCAGATTGTTTCTGAATTGTTTGTTCTGTTCTATTAGTCTATTTTAAAAATAAATTTATTTATTTATTTTTGGCTGCGTTTGGGGCTTTGTTGCTGCACGTGGGCTTTCTGTAGTTGCGGCGAGTGTGCTTCTCATTGTGGTGGCTTCTCTTATTGCGGAGCACAGGCTCTAGGCACACAGGCTTTAGTAGTTGTGGAATGCGGGCTCAGTAGTTGTGGCTCGCGAGCTCTAGAGTGAAGGTTTAGTAGTTGTGGCACATGGGCTTAGTTGCTCCGCAGTATGTGGGATCTTCTCAGACCAGGGATCAAACCCATGTCCCCTGCATTGGCAGGTGGATTCTTAACCACTGTGCCACCAGGGAAGACCCCTATGAGTTTATTTGTCATTGCACAAATACCATAGTCTTAATTATTGGACTTTATAATAAGCTCTTGATATCCTTCTACCTTGTTCCTCTTCTTTAAAAGTATCTTGGATGTTCTTGGCCCTTTGCCTTTCTGTATCTGTTTCAGAATCAGCTAGTCACATCTGACCAAAAAAAAAAAATGTAATTCTTAAGAGAATATCATCAGCAAGATGGTGGATTAAGAAGTCCTGGACCATCCTTTCCCCCATAAACACACCAATTCAGCAACAATTCATGGACAAATTCCCTTTGTGAGAAATCCAGGAACTAACTGAAAGGCTCCTGTACCCAGGGAAAACATGAAACCAGACACACTGAAGCCAGTAGGGAGATTTGAGACAGCCTCTCACCAGAGTCCCTGCCACCACCACAGCACCATATGATAAGGAAGAGAGCCCCTAGCTTCCAGCTTCTCCTAGGGAGGGAAGGGATTGATTCACACATCTAGCACCCCAAGTTTTCTGAGGAATGGTTTCTGTCCTGCCAGTCTTAGAAATCTGATGGATCTCCCTAGGGGAGAACAGAGATGGTGGCTTGGGCTTGTAGACACCATAGATCTTTCCTCCTGCTGAGCACAGAGCAAGAAGACAAAAAATCCTAGCTCTCAACATTCCACTGGGGAAGGAAAGAGTTTATCTGTGCATCTAGTGCTCCAACTTCTCCAGGGCTGCCCAGAGAACTGGCATCTGACTTGCCAGTCTAGGAGCATTAAGTGATCCAGCACATTCTAGCCTCCTGGGGGAGAACAAGACAATCGTTGGGGCTGGTAGATACCATATATCCTCCCCCCTGCTCAGTATAGAGTGAGTGGATGAAACATTCCAGCTTTCAACTTATTCTTGGAGATGGAAGAGTAGATCTGTGCATTCAGTGCCAAAATTTCTCTGGGACTGCCCAAAGAACTGGCGTCTGTCTTGCCAGGCTTGGAGCTCTGATGCATCCAGCACAGTCCAGCCATGTGGAAGAGAATGGAAATGGCATTTTGGACTGGTAAATGCCATAGCTCCCCCACTTCAGCACAGATTGAGTAGAAAGAAACCAAAGCTTCTTGCTTCTCCCTGGGGAGGGAAAGAGTTGTTAGAGGCCCTCAGAATCTCTGACTAGGCTAACTGGTGGAGATCTTCTCCAGTGCAAGGCTAGTCAGTCCATGAAGACTGGGAGAGGTACTTGCTTTGTGTAATATGCAGACACCAACATAGAGAGTAAAGGAAGATGAAAAATCAGCAAAGAAGTTCCAAATAAAGGAACACATTAAGTCTCCAGAAACTGACCCTAATGAAACAGTTATGAGATTTATCTGACAGAGAATTCAAAGTAAGTGTTATAAAGATGCTCACCAAGATCAATAGAACAATGCATGAACAAAGTGAGAATTTCAACAAAGGTATAGAAAATATTTGAAAACTGCCAAACAGAAATCATGGAGCTAAAGAGCACTAATCGAACTGAAAAACTCATGAGAGGGATACAACAGCAGACTAGATAAAGCAAGACAAAGTATCAGTGAACTAATGTCACTGGAAATAATTCAGTCAGAGGAACAAAAAGAAAAAAGAATGAAAAAGAGTGAAAAAGCTTAAGGGACACCATCAAGTGGACCAATAGGGGCAGTAGGGGAATCTCAAAAGGAGAAGAGAGGGAAAACTAGAAAGCTTATTCAAAAAAATTAATGGCTGGAAACAATCCAAATCTTGAGAGGGAAATTGACAACCAGATTCAAGAAGCCTAAAGGACACTGCTAAATAAATAAACCCAGACAAGTCCACACTAAGACATATTATAATTAAATTGTCAAAAGTTAAAGACAAAGAGAAAATCTGAAACTAGCCAGAGAAAAGGAACTTTTCATATACAAGGGAACCCCCAAAAGACTATCAGCAAATTTTTCAGTAGAAACCTTGCAGGCCAGAAGGGAGTGGGGTGATATATCAAAGTGCTGATGGGAAAAAAAAAAAACCCTGCCAACCAAGAATACTATACCTGTCAAAAGTAAGGACAGATAAAGATATTCCCAGACAAATAAAAGTTGAGGAAGTTCATCACCACTAGACCTGCCTTACATGAAATGCTAAAGGGAGTATATCAACTTGAGATGAAAGGATATTAAACAGCTACATGGTAGTATAAGAAAGTATGAAACTTGTTGGTAAAGATAAATATATAGACACATACAGAATACTATATTACTGTAATGGTAGTGGATAAGTCACTTTTATTTCTAGCATAAAAGTTAAATGACAGAAGTATTAAAAGTAACTATAAAAATATGTTAAAAGACACAATATAAATAGATGTAAAATGTGGGAAAAATAACAGTGTGTATGGGGAAGAAGCTAGAATGTAGAGTTTTTGTATACAGTTTAACTTGAGTTCTTATCAGATTAAAATAGACTGTTACAAGATATTTTAAATCCCAAGGTAACCACAAAAAATACCTATAGAAGTTACAAAAAAGAAAAAGAAAAGAATCAAAGCTTATCAATACAAAAAAATCAACAAAACACAAAGAAAGACAGCAAGAGAGGAAATACAATCAAAAGACTCTCAAGACTAACAGGAAACAACAAAATGGCAATAGTAAATCCTTCCCTATCAATAATTACTTTAAATGTAAATAGATAAATCTCCCTCAGTCAAAGACATAGAGTGGCTAAAAAGATAAAAGCAAGACCCAACTATATACTTTCTACAAGAAATTCACTTTAGATTTAAGGACACAGATAGGCTGAAAGTGAAAGAATGGAAAAAGATAGTCTATGCAAATGGTAACCAAAAGAGAGCAGGGGTGGCTATACTTATATCAGACAAAATAGACTTTAAGTCAAAAACTCAGATGAGACAAAGGACATTATATAATCATAAAAGGGTCAATCCAACAGGAAGATATAACAATTATAAATATATATGCACCAATATCAAAGAACCTAAATATATAAAACAAACGTTGACAGAATCAAAGGGAGAAATAGACAGTAATACAATTATATGGGAGACTTCAATACCCCACTTTCAGTAATGGATAGACCATCTACACAGAGGAACAATAAGGAAACAGAGTACTTCAACAACAGTATAGAGTGAATGGACCTAACAAAAATATACAGAACATTCCATCCAACAGCAGCACAATGCACATCCTTTGCAAGCATACATATCTTTCTCCAGGAAAGATAACATGTTAGATCACAAAACAGCTCTTCACAAATTTAGAAAGATTAAAATCACACCAGGTATCTTTTCTGAACACAGTGGAATGAAACTAGAAATCAACAGCCAAAGGAAAACTGGAAAATTCACAAATATGTGGAAATTAAACACTACACTCTTTAACAACCATTGGGTCAAAGAAGAAATCAAAAAGGAAATTAGAAAATACCTTGAGACAAACAAAAACAAAAATACAATATACCAAAACTTATGGGATGTAGCAAAAGCAGTACCAAGAGGGAAGTTAATAGCAATAAATGTCTACGTTTAAAAAGAAGAACAATCTCATATAAACAACCTAGCTTTATACTTCAAGGAGCTAGGAAAAGAAGAACAATGTCCAAAGTTAGAAGAAGGAAGGAAATGACAAAGATTAGAGCAGAAATAAACAAAATAGAAGATAGAAAAATCAACAAAACTAAGAATTGGATTTTTGAGAAGATAAACAAAACTGATAAACCCTTAGCTAGATTAAATACAAAAAAGAGGACTCAAAATCAGTAATGAAAGAAAAGACATTAAGACTGATGGCAAAGATATAAGGATCATAAGAGACTACTGTGAACAATTAATTGTATGTCAACAAATTTCTAGAAACATACAACATACCAAGACTAAATCAGGAAGAATTAGAAAGTCTGAACACACCTATAACTAGTATGGAGATTGAATTAGTAATCAAAAACCTCCCAACAAAGAAAATCACAGGACCAGATGGCTCCACTGGTGAATTCTACCAAACATATAAAGAAGAAATAGCACCAACATTTCTCAAACTCCTCCAAAAAAATTGAAGAGGAGGAGCACTTCCAAACTCCCTTTATGAGATCTGCATTACCCTGATACCAAAGTAAGACAAACACACCAAAAGAAAAGAAAGCTACCAATATCCAGGCCAATATCCCTGATGAATATAGCTGTAGAAATCCTCAACAAAATACTAACAAACTGAATACAACAGCGTATTAAAAGGATCATATTCTATGACCAAATGGGATTTATTCCTGGATGTAAGGATGGTTCGACATATGAAAGTCAATTGATGTGATAAACTACATTAACTGAATAGATGCAGAATAAGATGCAGAAAAAGCATTTTTGTTGCTTGTTGACAAAATTCAACACTCTTTCATGATAAAAACTCTCAACAAACCAGAAATAATAAGAAAGTACCTCAACATAATAAAGGCTATATAGGAAAAGCCCACAGGTAACATCATACTCAATGGTGAAAAACTGAAAGCTCTTTTTCTAAGATGAGGAACAAGGCAAGGATGCCACTCTCATCTGTTCTATTCACCGATATAGAACAGATATAGTAGACGTTGTTGCTTGAGCAATTAAGCAAGAAAAAGTAAAAGGCATCCAGATCAGAAAGGAAGAAGTTAAATTGTCCCTGTTTGCAGATGACACGGACTGATAAACAAATTCAGTAAGGTTGCAGGATACAAAATCAATGTACAAAAGTCACTTGCATTTCTATATACTAACAAACTCTCTGAAAAGGAATTAGGAAAACAATCCCATTTATAATAGCATGAAGAAGAATATCATATGTAGGAATAAACTTAACTAAGGAGGCAAAAGACATATATTGAAAACTACAAAACATTGATGAAAGAAATTAAAGAAGATACAAACAAATGGAAAAACATTCCATGTTCATGAATTGGAAGAATTAATATAGTTTAAATGTCCATACTACCCAAAGCAATGTACATATTCAGTGAAATCCCTATCAAAGTTCCAATGGCATTTTTCAAAGAAATAGAACAAACAATTCTAAAATTTGTATGGAACCACAAAAGACCCCAAATATCTGAAGCAATCTTGAGAAAGAGGAACAAAGCAGGAGGCATCCCACTCCTGATATCAAACTATATTACAAAGCTATGATAATCAAAACAGTATGATGCTGGCATAAAGACAGGCATATAGACCAATTGAACAGAACAGGGAGCCTAGAAATAAATCCATACATATACAGTCAACTGATCTTTGAAAAGAGTGCCAAGAATACAGTGGGGAATAGTCTCTTCAACAAATAATGTTGGAAAAACTAGATATTCACATGCAAAAGAATGAAATTGGAACCTTATTCACAAAAATCAACTCAAACTGAATTAAAAACTTAAACATAAGACCTGAAGCTGTAAGACTTCTAGAAGAAAACATCAGGGAAAGCTTCATAAGATTGATCTTGGCAATGATTTCATGGGTATAACACCGAAAGCACAGGTGACAAAACCATACATAAACAAGTGGGACTACATCAAGCTACAAAGCTTATGTACAGCAAAGGAAACAGTCCACAGAGGGAAAAGGCAACCTATAGAATGGGAGAAAATATTTGCAAACCATATATCTGAGAAGGGGTTAATCTCCGAAATATATAAGGAACTCCTACAATTCAATAGCAAAAAACAAGTCTCAATAACTTGATTGAAAGATGGGATAAAGACTTGAATAGATTATTTCTCCAAAGAAGACATATAAATGTTCAACACATATATGAAAAAATGCTCAGCATCACTTATCATCAGGAAAATGCATATCAGAACCACACTGAGATATTACCTTACACCTGTCAGGATAACAATGATCAAAAAACAAAAACAAAAACAAAAGACGTTGTTGGTAAGCATATGGAAAAATTGTAACCCTTGTATACTATTGGGGGGCATGTAAAGTGGTGCAGCCACTGTGTAAAACAGTATGGAGGTTCCTCAAAAAATTAAAAACAGAACTACCATGCAATTCAGAAATATTAATTCTGGATGCTTATTCAAAAGCTTTGAAATCAGGATCTCAAAATGATATTTGCACTTCCATGTACATTACAGCATTATTCACAATAGCTAAGATGTGGAAACAATAGAAATGTCCACTGATACATAAATGGATATAGAAAATGTGGTATATACATACAATAGAATACTATTCAGCATTAAAAATGAAGGAAATTCTGCCACATGTGACAACATGGATGAACCTTGAGGATGTTATGCTAAGTGAAATAAGCCAGAAACAGAAAGGCAAATACTGCATGATTCCACTTATATGAGGTATCTAAAGTAGTCAAGTTTATAGAATCAAAGAGTGGAATGGTGGTTTCCTAGGGCTGGGGGTGGGTAGAGAAAATGTGGAGTTACTAATCAACAGGCATTAAATTTCACTTAAGCAATTTAAGTTCTAGAGATCTGCTGTAGAACATATATATAGTCAACAATAATGTATTGTACACTTAAAATTTTGTTAAGAGGGTAGGTCGCCTGTTAAGTGTTCTAACCAGAGTAAAATAAAATTAAGGGAAAAAACCCTCCTGGGATTTTGTTTTGATTGGATTGAATCTAAAAATCAGTTTAGGGAGAACTTATATCTTTATAATATTGATTCTTCCAGTCTGTGAATATTGTATATATCTCCATTCATTTAGGTCTTTAATTTTTCTTGGTACTATTTTATAGTTTTGTATGTAGAACTCTTGTACACCTTTCATTAGATTTATTCCAAGGTATTTGATATTTTTGAAGCCATTTAAAATGTTATCTGCAGTTGATGCTGTGGTCCATTTCCTCAATTCATGTCTTGGTGGAAGAAAATTGTCTCACCCAAGGAGATGCTTCCTTCCAGGGCATCCTGCATCCAGTCAGTGCCTGATTAATGAGGAGGTATAAAGGCTTGCCCCTTCCTCCCCAAATCCAGAAACTTTTGAAGGGCCATACCAGCTCCAGAGCTACCTATGAATTTGGCTAGGGTCTTTTTGGGATTGCTTTTTTCCTCTTACACATATGTTGATCCCAAAAGCACTTCCTAATAAAAGTCATGCTTGATAATCTATGTCTCCCGGTCTGCTCCACAGGAAAACCAACCTGGGACCATATCATTTTGAAATCTCATTTTTAAATTGCTTCTGGCTGATGCTTAGAAATATAGTTTATATATTGACTTTGTATGCAGCATTGTGCTGAACTCTTTTTTTTTTTTTTTTTTTTGCGGTACGCGGGCCTCTCACTGTTGTGGTCTCTCCCGTTGCGGAGCGCAGGCTCCGGACGCGCAGGCTCAGTGGCCATGGCTCATGGGCCCAGCCGCTCCGTGGCATGTGGGATCTTCCTGGACCGGGGCACGAGCCCGTGTCCCCTGCATCGGCAGGCAGACTCTCAACCACTGCACCACCAGGGAAGCCCTGAACTCATTTATTAATCCCAATAAATTATCTGTAGGTCTTGTGGATTTTCTATATACACTATCACACTGTTTGTGAAAAATGACAAGTTTTTTTATTTTTTCCTTTCCAATATGTGTACTTAAACATGTTTTTCTTACCTTATTGCACTGTCTTGAACCTTCAGAACTGTGTTGAATAGAAATAGTAATAGCAGGCATCTTTGTCCCATTCCCAATCTAAGAGGTAAAAGTGTTTAACATTTCACCTTTAGGTATAATGTTTGCTGTAGTTTTTTGTTTAAGTTTTTTCTAGTTCTTTATCAATTTAAAAGTTCTTTTTTAGTCCTGGTTTACTGAGAGTTTTGTTTTAATCATGAATGGATATAGCATTATATCAGATGGTTTTCCTGCATCTGTTGAGATTAATTATATGATTTTTTCCCTTTATTCTTTTAATGTGGTGTTAAACCAACTTTGCACTTGTGGGATAAACCATACTTAGTCTTGATGTTTTATTTATTTAGAACTTTCAGTTTATTTTATAATTAACTCAGGTTGTCATATTTCTTCTCATATACAAAATGCAAAGCCTAGAAATTAAGCCTTTGACATTCACATAGAATCACCTGTAATAATCCTGTTTGTTTAAAGAATATCCATTTGCAAACATTTGCAGTGGGTGACAGTCTACATTATGTCCTATTTTTCGCTACATTCAGCACTTACCTTAGGTCCATTCTAAGCATTGATATATAATATCATAATTCTGTTTGAAATGCATAGTTATTTCTTTTTCTTGATTTCATTTAGTTGTATATATTTCTGATCATCTGAATATTTTTTTCCTTATAAAACTATATCATCAACATAAAGAGATGCTTAAGATTGCCTCAGTATTCAAGTTTGCTTGTTTTTCTTTTTCCCAGCTTTTCTTCAGTTGTCCTAAATGTAATGTGTTATTTATTTTATATATTGCTGAGTTGGTTTGCTAAAACTTCATTTAGGATCTTTGCATCTATATACATGATTGAGATTAACATGTAATTGTCCTTCCTCATCAGGTTTGGACAAGGTCAAAATGTTCTTGTAAAATTAGTTGAAAGTGTTTTTTATGTTTTGTCTGTATGAGTTTATGTAATATTAGTAATATTTCTTCCTCAAATGTACTGAAGCATCTGGGCCTGGAATTTTTTGGGTGGAGGAAGGGGAGATTTTAAACTCTAGATTTGCTATCTTAATAGACATAAGATTTTCAGATTTTCTGATTTTATTCAGTTTTGGTCAGTTTTGTGTTCTAGAAATTTATTTAGCAAAAATTTTAAATTTATTCACATAAAGAGTTTCATGATATCCTTGCTTATCTTCTGTTTAATTATGGTAAAATATACATAACATAAAACTTACCATTATAACCATTTTTAACTATACAGTTCAATGGTATAGAGTACACTCATAATATTGTGTACCCATCATCACTCTCTATTTTCAGAACTCTTTCAATCCTCCCAAACAGAAAATCTATACCCATTAAACAGTAAATCCCTATTTCCCCCTACCTGTGGCCACTGGTAGCCTCTATTCTACTTTGTCTCTTTGACTCTGCCCATCTTAGATACCTCATATAAGTGGAATCATACAATATTTCTTCTTTTGTGTCTGTGTTATTTCATCAATGTTGTAGTATGTATCAGAATTTTATTCCTTTTCAATGGCTGAATAATATTCCACTGTGTGTATGTGTGTGTGTGTGTGTACACCGTATTTTGTTTATCTGTTCATTTGTTGATGGACATTTTGGTTGTTTGTGTCTTTTGGCATTTGTGAATAATATTGCTATGAATATTGGTGTTCAAGTATATGTGTCCCTGCTTTTAGTTCTTTTGTGTGAAATTAGTGGATCATATGGTAATTCTGTTTAATTTTTTTGAAGAGCTGTCAAATTGTTTTCCACAGTGGCTGCACTATTTTATATTCCCACAAGCAATGCACAGTTTATTCCATACCCTACCAACATGTGTTCCAATTTCTCCACATCCTCACCAACACTTGTTTTATATATTTCTGAAAATAACTATCCTAATAGGTGTGAAGTCTTTTCTCATTGTGGTTATCATTACCTGTTTTAAAAACTGTGTTTTAAACTAATTATAGATTCAGAGGACTCTTACAGTGGTGTTACAAAGAGATCATGTGGATCCTTTAGCCAATTTCCCCCTTTGGTTAAATCTAATGTAACTATAGTACAATATAAAAACCAGGAAATTTATGTAGATATAAAGTATGTGTATAGTTCTATCATTTTATCACATATAGATTTTTGTAGCCATCATTGCCAAATACAGAACTGTTTCAGCACTGCAGAGATATCCCTTGTGCTGTCCCTTCTATTCACATCTCCCACTCCCTATTATTTCTAACCCCTGACAACTAATCTCTTCTCCATCTCTATAATTTTGTCATTTTGAGAATATTATATAAATGGAATCATACAGTATGTTAACATTTTGAGGTTGGCTTTTTTTCACTCAGTATAATGCCCTTGAGATCCATGCAAGTTGATATGTGTATTGGTAGTTTGTGTACTATAGTGTGTTTAATCCATTAACCTCTAATCTGTATGATCTGTAGTGTTTTCCCCTTTTCATTCCTGATATTGATTATTAGTGTATGCTCTCTTTTTTTCTTGGTTAGTCTTCCAGGAATTTATTGTTTTATTAGTTGATTCACACTATGGATTGTTTGATTTCTATTTCATTAATTTCTGCTATTATCTTTTAAATTTTCTTATTTCTACTTTCTTTGGCTTTAATTTGCTGGTTTAAAAAACTCTAATTTCTTGAGAAGATGCCTTCATCATTCTTCTTTTCTAATATATGCATTTTAGAATATAAATTTTTCTCTAAGCATAGTTTTAGCATGTCATATAAGTTTTGATATACTGTATTTTCATTATTCAGTACCAAAAATATTTTCTGATTTCCATTGTGGTTTCTTCTTTAGTCTTTTTAAGTTTATTTATTGACTTCCAAACATGGAAATCTTTTTGTTATTGGTTTTCAGCTTAATTCCACTGTGGTTAGAGGACACCTCTGTATGATTTAAAGTATTTGCTATTCATGGGAACTTCATGGCCCAGTATATCGTCAGTTTTTATAAATGCTCTGTGTGTAGTTGAAAGAATATATGTCCTGTAGTGTCAAACATGTATCAAAATGTATCAAGCATTTGTCTACCTGTTCTATCAGTTGCTGAGATATTTGTGTTAAAAATCTCTCATGATATAAAAGTTGAGAAAACTCATAAGAGTAGATGGAAGAGAATTTTCTGAGATTTTAAAAAAATTTAATCAGGTTCAGCTGATATGTTTTCCTGATGCTTTTCTATTTTAATCCATTAAACCAAATACATGAAATAAAAATTTCTCATGATAATTATGTATTTATCCATGTCTTCTTTTAGTTCTGGTAATTTTTGATTCATATATTTAGAGATCATGTTATTAGGTACATACAAATTTAGTACTGTTATATCTTCCTGTTGAATTGAACCTTTTATTATTATGAAATGTCCCTGTTTATCTCTAGTAATGCATATTACCTTAAAGTCTACATTGTTTGATATTAATATTGCTTCTTTCTTTTGGGTACCATTTACATGATATATCTTCCATCTTTAAAATATTTAACCTTTATGTATATTTTAAATGCATCTCTTGTAAACAGACATAATTTCCTTTTTTAATTCAGTCTGTCTCTTTTAACTGGCACATTTAATCAATTTTCATTTAGTGGAATTAATTTTCATTTAGTGGAATTAATTATATGTTGTCTTTAAATATGCCACACACTGCATTCTATTTATCCTGCCTGTTCTATGAACCTTTTCTCTCCTTATTGCATTATTTTGGATTTTTTTACTCACTTTTTAAAATCTTTTGTTAACTTTGTAGATATACATTCTTTTACTATTGGCTTAGTAAAGATTACAGCATGCATTCTTTTTTTTTTTTTTTTTTTTTTTTTTGTGGTACGCGAGCCTCTCACTGCTGTGGCCTCTCCCGTTGTGGAGCACAGGCCCTGGACACGCAGGCTCAGCGGCCATGGCTCACGGGCCCAGCCACTCCGCAGCATGTGGGATCCTCCCGGACCAGGGCACGAACCTGTGTGCCCTGCATCAGCAGGCGGACTCTCAACCACTGCGCCACCAGGGGAGCCGCACAACATGCATTCTTGACTTATACTCTGATAAATTAGTTCTTTGACCTCTTCCTATACAGTGAAAAGGCCTTATTTACTCCCTGCTAGCTATATGCTATTGTTCTTTTGTAATTTAATTATCTATATAATTTAAACTGCACATAACATTGTTGTTATTGTTTTATAGTCAATATTCATTTAGATTCCCCCTATGTCTACCCTTTTCCTTACTCTTCATTCCTTCTTTTCTTCCCAAGCTTCTGTCTGGGATAATTTCCTTCTGCCTAATAACACCCTTTAACATTCTTTTTTATGTGTTTCTGCTGTTGATTTTGTTTGTTTGTTTGTTTGTCTGAAAGTATGTCTTTATTTCACCTTCATTTTTGAATGACATTTTTACTGGGTATAGAATTCTAGGTTAGCAGTTATTTTTCTTTCAAAATTTTGAAGATACCCTGTCATTTCTTACTGGCTGCTATTATTTCTTTTGGGAAATCAGCTGAAAATTTTATATTTGCCTCTTTGAAGGTAATGTGCCCTTTTTCTCATGCTGCTTTTGATGTTTCTATTTATCTTTGGGTTTTAGTCATTTTACCATGACATGCTTAAGTGTGATTGATTTTCTTTATATTTATCTTCATTGGGGTTCAAAGAACTTGGATTGGTGGCTTTATTGTTTTTTGTCAGTTTGAAACATTCTCAGTTATTATCTCTTCAAATGTTGTTCCTGCTTTATTCTCTTTTTACTCTTTTTAAGATTCAGTTACAATCTCTTTAAGAAATTTTCTCTGTGTCTCTGATTTCTCTTAAACAATTTTTTTCTAAATTCCATCCTTTCTTTTCTCTGTATTTCATTCTGCATATTTTCTTCTGACTTACCTTCCAATTCATTGATTCATTAGCTTTGTCTAATCTGTTAAACTCACCCACTGAACTCTTAATTTCACTTCTCACATATATTTTTTATTTCTAGAATTTCCATTTGGTTCTTTTAAAAAATACTGTTCATTTCTTTGCCATAATTTATAATTTAGTCGTTTCTCTTTTTGAACTTACTAAGCATAAGAATTTGAAATTCATCATTGGCAACTCTATTATCTCAATCCTTTAAGGTATATTTCTTTCTTTTTTTCTTCTTTTTTTTTTTTTTTGCGGTACGTGGACCTCTCACTGTTGTGGCATCTCCCGTTGCGGAGCACAGGCTCCAGATGCGCAGGCTCAGCGGCCATGGCTCATGGGCCCAGCTGCTCCATGGCATGTGGGATCTTCCTGGACCGGGGCACGAACCCGTGTCCCCTGCATTGGCAGGCGGACTCTCAACCACTGTGCCACCAGGGAAGCTAAGGTATATTTCTGTTGTCTATTGTTTCTCTTGATGGTCTATAACTTTTCCTTGTTTCCTCAAATGCCTGGTTAGTTTTAGTTGAGTGGCAGACACTTTATATGAAAAACTATAGTAGAGATGGTTCGAGGCCTCAGTTGTTTTCATTTTTATCCAGAAAGGATTTATGTTCACTTCTGGCAGGTGGTTATGGGTAGTAATAATCCCATATTACCTTAATCCAATTTGAGACTGAGATAATTTGAAGCTGTCCTTTATTTTAGACTTCCTTTAAGTATCTTTCCTTTCTCAGTTGGAACCAAACATCTGAGGATTTTTCTATGGTTCCCCCTCATGATGGGCCCTGAATTCCTATTTTTGCTATTTTAGCTCCATGAGCCTATCAAAAGCTCTGCTGTCTCTAAGCTGACTCTTCTGTGATGAGCCAATGATCTGGGGAGAAAAACAGCCTCTCTGAGTTTTCCTTTTATCCTGAATCTTGGCTCCATAATACTTCATTGCTTTGTTAAAACTTGGATGCCTTTAAATATATGTATTATTTATATTTTATCCCTGTTTTCTTATTGTTTTCAGCAGGAAATTTGGTCTGAATTACTTAGTCTTCCATTACTAGAAGCAGAATCGGTTAATCATTCCTTCAATAGGTATTGATCATCTCCTATGTATCAGGCACTGTACAAAGCAGTGAAGAGGCAACTGTTGAACTTGTTAGAGAGGATTTTTGCTATCATAGAGTTTACAGTCAAGTGAACAGGCAATTATAATACAATATAATAATGCAATGGTAACGTTAATCATAAGATCTGGAGCACGAAGGAGGAGTACTTGACCCAGACTTTTGAAATCAAGCAATGATTTCTGGACAAAGCATTTCTGAGCTTAGACCTGAAAAATTAAGTAAGATTTATCTATGATAAGACTGTTTTAGGCAGGATTAACATGTGCAAAGACTTGGAGGTGAGAGATAACATGGCATATTCAGGGAACAGAAAACTCAGCTTCTGTAAAGCTACAGTTATCAAGACAGTGTGGTACTGGCATAAGGATAGGCATATAGATCAATGGAATAGAATTATTTGTTTACAAACAACCCTTACATTTATGGTCAATTGATTTTTGACAAGTGTACAAATTTCACTGGGAGAAAAGATACTCTGTTCAACAAATGGTCCTGGGACATTTGGACATCCACATGCAAAAAGATCATCTTAGACCCTCACTATGCACTGTACCCCCAAATTAATTCAAAATGTATGATAGGCTCAAAGGTAAGTGCCAAAACAATAAAACTTTTAGAGGAAAATATAGGAGAAAATCTTTTAGACTTTGGACTCGACAAGGATTTCTTAGGTACAACACTGAAAACACAGTCCAAAAAAGACAGAAGTTGATATACTGGACCTCATCAAAATATAAAAACTTCTGTTTTTCAAAAGAAACATTAGTACATAAATGTGACAGACTAGGAGAAAATGTTTGCAAAACAAATATTCAATGAAGAATTTGTATCCAGAATTTACAAAGGACTCTTAGAATACAATAATAAGAAGGTAATCCAAATTTAAAAAATGGGCAAAAGAAACAAATATTTCAGCACAAAAGATATTCAAATGACTAAATAAAAAATACATGAAAAGATGCTCAACATCATTGTCCATCAGGAAAGTGCAAATTAAAACCAGAATGAAAAACAAAAAAACAAAAAAACCAGAATGAAGATAAATACGTTGTGATCTCACTGATATGTAGAATCCAAACAAAAACAAGCTCAAAGATACTGAGAACAGATTGGCGGGTGCCAGAGGCAGAGGGTGGGTGTGGGTGAAATAGATGAAGACAGTCAAAAGGTACAATCTTCCAGTTATAAACTAAATAGGTCATGGGGGATGTAATGTACAGCATGGCAATTACAGTTCATAATACTGTGTTACATATTTGAAAGTTGCTAAGAGAGTAGATCTTAAAAGTTCTCATCACAAGAAAAAAATTTCTGTAACTATGTATGGTGACAGATGTTAGCTCGACTTACTGTGGTGATCAATTCACCGTATATACAAATATTAAATCATTATGTTGTACAGCTGAAACTAATACAATGTTGTATGTCAATTATAACTCAATTAAAAATTTTTTAAAAAATACCACAATGGAGTTACCATTTCACATTCACTAGAATGGCTATAATGAAAAAGACAATAAGAAGTAGAGGTGTTGAGAAGTGGAAACCTTTATACACTGCTGGTGGAAATGTAAAATGATGCAACTGTTTTGGAAAACAGTTTGGAAGTTCCTCAATAAGTGAACATAGATAATAAGTTACCTCATGACCCAGCAATTCTACTCCTAGGTGTATAACAAAGATAATTGAAAACACATGTTCACACAAAAACCTCTACACAAGTGTTCCTAGCAGCATTATTCATGATAGCCAAAAGGTGGATCAACTCAAATGTCTAATGGGTAAACAAAATGAGGCATAATATTCTCTACAATGGAATATTATTCAACTGTAAAAAGGAATGTAGTACAGATACATGCTACAACATGGATGAACCTCAAAAATATTACACTAAGTGAAAGAAGCCAGCCACAAAAAAACATAATGTATGATTCCATTTATGTGACATGTCCAGAATAGGCAAATATGTAGAGACAGAAATTAAGTTTGTGGATACCTGGTGGAGGAAATGGGGATTAAGTGAATATAAGCATGAGAGAGCTTATTGAGGGAGCTTGTTGGAGGGATGAAAATATTCTAAAACTGATTTACCACAGTCAGGGTGGTTGCAGTGGAACTGAAAGGAAAGGAAACGATGGAAGAGATAGCATGCTTATATAATTTGGTAAAGTTACTAAAAATCACTTCAAATGGGTAAATTCTATGGCATATGAATTACATCTCAATAAAGCTGTGATTTTAAAAAGTGTAAGGCACATAGAATATGGTCAATAAGTGTGTAAGAGGTATTGGTTGTTTCTGTTACCTATCTTTAGAGGAAGAGAATGTTCAAGACTGTTCACCCCAATTACCCTGAGATCTATCTCCCCCTAATCGATGTGTCCAGGACACCAACCCAGAATCAACTCGGTAAGGAGCTCCAGGGGTGGGGATTTGGTCATGTGTAATTTTAAAAAGCTAAAGCTCTATAAGTGATTCTGGTGTGCACTCTAGGGTGAGAATCCTTGACTCATGGAATTGTGCATGGCTTGGTATGGTTAGAAGCCAGAGTGCATATGGGCCCAATGGCTACTTGCATTAAGGTGGGCATACAGTAATCAGGAATCTTGGCACAGAATGACCTCTGTCTCTGTTTCTCTTTCTCTTACTCACTCTGTCTGAAATAGCTAGCTATTCCCAAGTTCTACTAAGAATCTTTTCCAGAATTGTAGGGTTAAAATATATTATACAGATCATCTATTGCAGTGGTTCTTAACCAAGAGTGCATCTTAGTCTTACCTAGGGAACCTTTTCAAAATGCACATGTCCCTGACCACACTCAGACATATGTCATCAGAATTTTTAGAGTGGGACCATGAGCATTTACTGTTTGGATAAAAGGCTTCTCGGGTGATGCTGATGCTCATTTCACTTGAGAACTAAGGCTGTAAAGGAAGAAATGAAGGAAAGAGTATAAAGGAGATAACATTTGGTTCCCTGTGACTAACTTCAGCTCCCATGTTATAGATCATTAGGTCTTTATCTGTGATACTACCTTTGAAGACTACTGGACCATGAGCTTGGGTGATAGTGAATGCTTAATGAACATCTCTTTGTAGAATACCATTTGGGAAATCAATTCATAAACTCTGTGTCTTTGGGGGAAGAGAGGGATCTCAGTTGCCAATTCCTCAGCCAGATAATAGTCCTGTGTGCTTGGAATAGCCAAGGGAAGAGGGTGGTTCCTTGTCTCCTATGGCTTCATGGGGACTCCCCTGCTGCTAGCTGCTGAAATTACTTTAAAATTATAGGCTGCTGAGTAAACTTCCCCATGCACATCCACCTGTCAATGGGCCTGCACTTCAGTGATGAAGAGTAATTTTTATTGGAGTGATGGCATACAGCAGGTATTGAAACTAAACAGCCATAATGAAATTGATTTTCAAAAGACTACTTCTGAATTTTATTTTGTGGTTTGTGGGTTGTTATTCGTTTCATCCTGCCATGCCAGTGGTCTACAGGGGCAGCAATAGCTTGAACATTTGTAAGGTTTTGGATCAATCCACATGGCTCTGTGCCTAGAAGCATTACATGCTTCTAAAGCACTTTTGCTGTGTAGTCTAAATGCTTAGTCTGGGGAAATTGAAGGTGTTTTTTTGGGGGGTTTTTTTGTGGAAGAAGGTTCTTAACACTTGTCATGGTTAGTCAGACTGAGAGGAAGAAAGAAGAGGGGCATAGTTCATGAGTTCCCTTGACTCAACCACGCCTACACTGAGTTCGTATTATGTACAAGACACATTGCTAGTGGGGATTCTATTCCTTAAAGATGATTTAGCTAACAGAGTCAACCAAGGAGTACAAACCTACGTTGTTCTTAATGATGTTAAACAATTCCTTTTGGTGCAGTTTGTTTCTGCTTGGCTTTCCAGCTGACATCTCAAATTCAATAACTTAAACTGGACTCATCTCCATTCTTCCCCTCTCTGCACCCCCCACCCCAGCACACTGAATTTTACAAAATTAAACCCCAGTTTCATTCTCTCAATCATTCAGGCATGAAACTTTGGAGGCTTTTTTATTCACTTCCCTTTTTCTCTTGCTACTCATATTTGGCAATCAATTGCTAAGTTGATTCATACTCTGTGGAGTTGATTTATACTGTTCATGATATCTCTTGATTACTCCCTTTCTTTCCAGTTACTCTGCAACTACTCTGGTTGTGTTTGGCATAGATGATCTTCAAGGTCCCTCCCAACCAAGAAAATTTGTGATTCTGCCTCAGTTCCTTATTACCTCACTCCTGCAGTGGTTGTCCAGTTGAGAGTTGCTTTATTCTGTACTCCATATGCACACCTCAGCTAGATTACTCTTCTTCAAGTGCCACTTTGTCATGTCACCCCCTCCTCAGAAATCTTTTGTGTCTCCATACTGCCACTCTTCAAACTTCTTAACCTGGCATTCTAAGCCCCTCTGTATTTGGGCTTGAGCTGCTCTGCCACTCTTCTTGCTACTCTGCATCTGAATCCTGTTCCATCCAGACTGGTCCATTCATAGGTCTCTCACATTCTGGCCTTTGTTTACCCATTCCCCAAAGTAGAATGTCCTTTCTTCCAACCTGCCTCTCCGATCCCTTCAGGTCTTCACAGCTCAACTTAAACCTTACCACTAAAGTGAATTCTTCCTTGCCTACCCATCTCAGCACTTCTCTAAACCCCTCATTTGACACTACGTTATGTTGTAGGTTATCTTGTTCCCTCAAATAGATGGGAAGGTTTTCGAAGGCAGAGACTGAGTGTTATACTTCTTTGTATCTTCTACAATACTGATCTGTACTCCTTTAGTTAAATATGAAAGTAAATCTTAACATATTAAAACATTCTCCCTAATATTGGACTCTAAAACACAGTTATACTCATTTATTGAGGGGAATATCATGCTACCTTAAGGATCGGGTGATTTTTAATGGGGTCTGTCACTAAGGCTTCTTTTCTTTTAGAGCCCTGCTTAAGGTTAAACACCCTCACAGAAGGCATATTGGACCCTAGAGCCTCCACCTGTAGTTCCTTTCCTTCCTTCACATCTTTAAAAGCCTTCCATATAGCAGGCATTCATATTCCACTTTGACCTGCTATGTGCTTCTTGATTTCCTCAACCCAGCAAGTTTTTGCCTTTACAATGGCTTTGGAATTAATTTCCCCCACATACTAGTAAAGGTACCTCAATTTCTTGGCCTTCAGATTCTAACTGATTTGCCAGGTCATGGGAGGCTCCATACCGTATTTTTCTTTCAAGTCAAAGGCCCTTCTCCATCATATATCAGAGTTCCCTAACCTTGACCTTGTTTGTATTTTTAACAATATCTCATTTAATGTGTAAATATGGGTAAGCACTTAAGGCAAGGGCTCTCCATATCTTGTATAACACGAAATATACCAATGTTTCCAGTAATAAAGGCCTAGGGAAAAGCCAGAGTTGTGGTTAGGTGCGTGTGCACCTGTTGTGAGTGTACGTATGTGTGTGTATTTGTGTACGTGAGAGAGAGAGAGAGAGAGAGAGAGAGAGAGAGCAAGAGAATGTGTTTGTGTGTGTATGCATTTAACTATTAAACACTAGAATTCTATTCATTGGGAAACGTTGTGTTATATATCACAGCTGTGTAGTTAATATAATTTTGCCTCTTGACATCATGCCAGTAAAAGAAATTTCAGAGTTTTTCCCATCTTTTAGCAGGACTCACAAAGCATATGGTTTGTGACCTGAGGATAATGACATTATAACCAACCACAGACAATGTGTATATAGGTTGAAATTTGTGCCATTAAATTATTTAATTAAACAAATAATTACTCGGTTCGTACGGATAAAAACATAAGACCAAGTAGTACTACTATTTCATAAAGTACTCTTTCACACTTTCAATTAACTCATTTTCTCCTCAGCCCCTGCCTTTATCTACTCATTCACAAAGTCTTGCTTCCACCTTCGAAACCAGAGTTGCCTCATGCATGTTTTGGTCTGTTTTAGAGATTTGTATTGTCCGGGAACTTGTGGAAAGAGTACTGGAATGAATTCTGGCTCTTCATTTAGCCAATTTCCTTATTTATAAAACGGGAAAGGTAATACTTTCCCTATCTCCTTCACAATGTTTTTCTGAGGATCAAATACAAATATATGTAAAAAATATAAAACTGTCCGGTTATTATTTAGAGGGCTTATTGATAAATGTCTTTTTGTCTCCTTGATTGTGTAAAACTTTTATTCTGATTGTTACCTTATATAGTCCATGTATTTGCCCCATCCGTTGACAAAAATTCACAAGAATTGTTGATGGCATTGCGATTCTTCAAGTTACATGCTTTTATTTGTACTTCTTTTTTATATTTGCAAATGCTTTCTTTCAGCCTGGCCATGTGATAGTTTCTTTCTGTATGTGGTAGAAGGAGAACTAGACTGGAAATTGGGAGGCAGAGGTTCTGGTCCCAGGTATGAGTCTAGTTGTTCTTCCCTAGTTAAGTTGGGTCACCTTAGGTAGGTCACTTCACCTTTCTGGCTATCAATTTCCTTACCTGTAGAATGTTGGAAATTGAAGTTGGTGACCTATAAGATCTCTTCTAACACTAGCAATTTTATCACTGCAGCTAAATTGAATCCCCATTGCTCCCCCTCCCCCTTGTTCTTACCCTGTTCCTCCCCTTGAGAATCACTGGCATAATAAATATAGTCCAAATGCTTTAGCTAGCCATTCAAGACCCACATCAATGTTGGTTTGCCAGCATTATCTACTATTCATAATAGAAACCACCAGTTATATATAGATTGGTTTTCTTACTGCATATTCCTACTTTCATTGTCACTTGTATCATCGCTCCTGTTAAAATTCTCTTTTTGATGGTAGAATACTCCTCATCTTTAAGGACAGGCTTAAATTTCTTTCCTGTGAAGCCTTTCCTGATCACTTAGCCCTTAGTGATTTTTCTTCTATTTCATCTGACCTCAAATCAGCATTTATGACATGCCAGACACTCTACATGGCATCGTAGGAGATAGAAAGATAAAATAAGTCCCTGACGTTAGAGAGAAGCTGAAATTGCAAATGAGCATTGTGAGCAGAGGGAACAGCATGAACAAAGACTTAGAGATAGTAGAGTGGAGGGTGTGTTTGGGTAGAAGCTTAGAGCCCGTTGACCTTGCTTATTTGGTCTATATATTGTCTAACAACAGTTCTTGTGTTAGTATGCCACCATATGATATGAAATTATGATTCATTTGTTATTTATTGGCTACCCAGGTTCCATTTCCTTTTCTTAATAGTACTGCAGTTTCCTTTTGGAGTAGTCCGTCTCCATTATTGGATAGTTTTGGTGGTATGGAAATCCGGTGCCTGTATTCCACAAAAGAAGCCAAAAGGATCTGGTCTTTCTTTTTTATTACCCCAATAAAACTGAAGAGCAGTGGCCACATGATGTAAGGTCAACTAGCTTACATTCTCTCTTGGACCTGGCTTGACTTTTTATCTTACCTCTCTAGATCCTTTTACCTATCACTCCAATCACCCTCTTGGAATCACCCTCAAGTCTCTTGACTCCTTGTCCCTAGTTCTCCCTGCCTTGACAAAGCCCCCAAAACTGTAGGTGTTCTATTCCCCTCACTCACTGGAATACATACAGGCTGAACTCCATTTGCACCCACTCTTATTTTCCTATCTCCATAGAGAAAGTATGTTCCTTTGGTCCAAGACCAGTCCTTTCACCTAGGCTTTGGATCCTCTCCCTCCCACTTTTTCAATGATCCTTTCTATATCAGTCATTTTCTTTCCCTCCTGTATCTTTGAACGCTCTCAAATGCCTTTTTCTTCTTAGTATATAATCATGTTCACATCTCGCCTTGGTAGGGAAGAACTTTCTTTGATCCAACATCTCACCAAAACTACTCTGTTTCTCATTTCTCTTAATAGTCAAGCTTCTGAAAGGAATGGAATAAACTTTCTGTCTACATGTTAACAAGTCATTGATTCTTTTTTTTAAATTGGGGTATAGTTGCTTTACAATGTTGTGCTAGCTCCTGCTGCACAGTGAAGTAAACCAGCCATGTGTATACACATATCCCCTCCTTTTTGGATTTCCTTCCCATTTAGAGCACCAAGTAGAGTTTCTTGTGCTATAGAGCAGGTCCTCATTAGTTATCTCTTTTATACCTAATGGTGTATATATGTCAATCCCAATCTCCCAATTCATCCCACCACCCCCTTTCCTGCCCTGGTGTCCAGACGTTTGTTCTCTACATCTGTGTCTCTATTTCTGCTTTGCAAATAGGTTCATCTCTACCATTTTTCTAGATTCCATACATATGCGTTAATATACGATATTTGTTTTTCTCTTTCTGGCTTACTTCACTCTGTATGACAGTCTCTATGTCCATTTGTCTCTACAAATGACCCAATTTCGTTCCATTTTATGGCTAATATTCCATTGTATATATGTACCACATCTTCTTTATCCATTCATCTGTCGATGGACATTTAGGTTGCTTCTGTGTCCTGGCTGTTGTAAAAGTCATTGATTCTTCATTTTCCTATGTTTAGGTTTTTGTGCCCTCCTCATCACTGAATCTATTTTTCCTAAGGTCACTAATGACCTCCACATTGCAAAATTCTCTCTTTTTTTTTACATCTTTATTGGAGTATAATTGCTTTACAATGGGGTGTTAGTTTCTGCTTTATAACAAAGTGAACCAGTTATACATATACATATGTTCCCATATCTCTTCCCTCTTGCGTCTCCCTCCCTTCCACCCTCCCTATCCCACCCTACATTGCAAAATTTAATGGGGTTCTTGTAATCATGTTTCACTTTCTGTCATGTTTGATATTGTCCAAACCTTTATTCTCTTTTTTATTTGTTATTTAAAAAATTTTTAAATTATAAGTAGAGAAAGTCATTTGACATTTTGAATTTACTGGTGATAAGATAGAGATATTTCATTTATTAATGTTCCTCAGTGAATATTTATTGAATGTAAAGTTTTGTTTTAAAATTTTGTAATTGAGTTATAATTCACATACCATAAAATTCACCCTTTTAAAATGTACAATTTATTGGTTTTAAAGTATAGTTACAGAATTGTGTAACCGTTACCACTATCTAATTCCAGAATCTTTTCATATCCTCAAAAAGAAGCCCTGTTCATCATCCGTTCCCCCTCCCCCTGGGCCCTATCAAACACTAATCTAGTTTCTGTCTCTATGGATTTGCCTGTTGTAGATAGTTCATATAAATGGACTCATATGTATCTGGCCTCTTTCACTTAACATAATATTTTCTTTTTTTTTTTTTTTTTTTGTGGTATGCAGGCCTCTCACTGTTGTGGCCTCTCCCGTTGCGGAGCACAGGCTCCGGACGCGCAGGCTCAGCGACCATGGTTCACGGGCCCAGCCGCTCCACAGCATGTGGGATCTTCCCGGACCGGGGCACGAACCCGTGTCCCCTGCATTGGCAGGCGGACTCTCAACCACTGCGCCACCAGGGAAGCCCCTAACATAATATTTTCAATGTTCATCCTTATTGTAGCTTGTATTGATACTTCATTCCTTTTTATGGCTGAATAATAGTCCACTGTAACAACATACCACTTTTGTTTATCCATTCATCCACTGAGGGACATTTGGATCGTTTCCACCAAATGGAATAATAATGAATAATTATTATAATTATTCATTATAATAACAAATAATGCTGCTGTGAACAATAGTGTACAAGTTTTTGTTTGAATACCTGTTTTCACTTCTTTTGAGTCTATACCTAACAGTGAAATTGCTGGGTCATATGATAATTTTATGTTTAACTTTTTGCAGAACTGCCAAACTGTTTTCCACAGTTACTGAACCATTTTACATTCTCATTATCAGTGTGTGAGAGAGAATTCCAATTTCTTCACATCCTTACCAAAACTTGTCTTTTTGATTATATCCATCCTAATGGGTGTGAAGTGGTATCTAATTGTTATTTTGATTTGCATTTCCCTAAAGACTAAGGACATTGAGCATCTTTTCATATGCTTATTGGTCATTTGTATATCTTCTTTGGAGAAATATCTATTCAAATCCTTTGCCCATTCTAAATTGCATTATATGTCTTTTTATTGTTGAATTGTAGGAGTTTCTGATGTTTTCTAGATACTGAACCCTTATCAGAGATGTGATTTGCAAATATCCCTTCCCATTCTCTGTGTCTTTTTTTTTCTTTTTAAATATTTATTTATTTATTTAATTGGCTGTGCTGGGTCTTCATTGTGGAATGCAGTATCTTTAGCTGCGGCATGCAGGATCTTTAGTTGTGGCATTCAGGATCTTTAGTTGTGGCATGCAGACTCTTAGTTGAAGCATGTGGGATCTAGTTTCCTGACCAGGGATCAAACTGTGGCCCTCTGCATTGGGAGCACGGAGTCTTAGCCACTGGACCACCAGCGAAGTCATGTAGTCTTTTATTCTTTAAACTCTCTCTTCTGTTTCTATGGCAGTGGGCTTTCTTGTTTGTTTTCCTACCTCTCTAGCTGTTCTTTCTCAGGTTCTTTTAGAAGATCCTCTTTTCTGCTAATCTCTTTAAAAAATGTTGACATTCCCTAGGTCTCCATTCTTGTTTTTTTAAAATTTTTAATTAATTAATTAATTAATTTTTGGGGGCTGTGTTGGGTCTTCGTTTCTGTGCGAGGACTTTCTCTAGTTGCAGCAAGCGGGGGCCACTCTTCATCGCGGTGTGCGGACCTCTCATTATCACGGCCTCTCTTGTTGCGGAGCACAGGCTCCAGACGCGCAGGCTCAGTAGTTGTGGCTCACGGGCCTAGTTGCTCCACGGCATGTGGGATCTTCCCAGACCAGGGCTTGAACCCGTGTACCCTGCATTGGCAGGCAGATTCTCAACCACTGCGCCACCAGGGAAGCCCTAGGTCTCCATTCTTGGCCCTTTTTCTCTTGTTATTCTATACATTCTCCCAGCGTGACCTCTTTAAAAATCATGGCTCTAATTACCACCATCTAAGTGGGAATGACTTTGAAATCAAGATTGCAGTCCATACCGTTTTGTTTTTACTCCATACCCACTGAGCTCCAGTATAATTTCTTCTGTAATTCCTTTTGGTTCCCAAAGGCAGTTTAAAATCAGCTTATCCAGGACTTCCTGGCGGTCCAGTGGTAAAGGATCGCCTTACAATGCAGGGGATGTGGGTTCGGTCCCTGGTCGGGGAACTAACATCCCACATGCCGCTTGGCAACTAGACCCGTGCGCCACAACTACTGAGCTCCTGTGCCTCAACTAGAGAGTCTGTGTGCTGCAAACTACAGAGCCCATGCGCTCTGGAACCCACACGCCACAACCACAAAGCCCACGCGCCCTGGAGCCCGCACACCACAACTAGAGAGAGAAAACCTGTGTGCCACAACTAGAGAGAAACCTGCGTGCTGCAATGAAGAGCTCGCATGCCTCAACAAAGATCCCACGTGTCGTAACTAAGACCTGACGCAACCAAAAAAATAAGTAAATAAAATAATAAATAAATCTTAAAAAAAATAAAATCAGCTTATCCCAAACTGCATGTATCTTCTTTCCATCCCAAACTTGCTCCTCCTCCCCTGTTTACTATCTCAGTGAGTAGCACTATTGTCCATTTATTTATCCAAGCCAGAAATGTGTGTTCTAAATTCCTCCTCTCACTCTTTCCCCACCCAAATTATAACGCCAAGTCCCATAGAGTCTCCCTTTAATGGTTCTTCAATCTCTCCTCTCATTTCTTACTGCCTCAAATGCCACCCTCACTCCAGTTTAGTTTAACTTCTACCTTTTTCCCCCGAACCTCAGTTTAAATGTCACCTACTCCAAAAAGTTTTCCCTGATTACTTTTTGCCAAGTCTAAAATAGATGCTCTTTTGTGTTCTCATAGAATTCTAGGCTTAGTCCTGTCACTGCACTTAACTATAATATACCGTACACTATGAATGTTATTTAATCAATCTGCCTTTTCTACTAAACCCTGTCTTATATGACTTAAGATCTTTAGCACCTAGAATGATGTTGTACACACAGTTGCACAGACTTGTTTTGTTGTTGTTGCTCAAACTTTTGAAGGAAAGAATGAGAGTGTGATACTTTATTATGAATTCCTAGGCAAAATAATGTTCATCCCCGGGCAGAATAATGCTCAGGGAAATTGTTCTCTTTTGAGACTGTAGCTTTTTGTTACCATAGCTATTCATTTATTAAGAGGATTCTGTTCTTGGTGGGACCTGGGCTTGTGTGAGGTGAACGAAAGAAGATGAACTGTGCTCTGTCAGACATACCATCTCACTTTTTCCATTTTGCTTTAGTAGGCTGTTACAAGGTTGTGGCATTGTTACATGTGGGACAAGGGACTGGAAGGATGGGACAAACAAACTTTTCAATCAGCAATTTTTTAGCATTGCCCTGGGAGATCACGCAATAGTAGAACCAAGGAGAATTTGAAGAGACTGTCTTGTCCAGGCCCTCTGCCTTAAAGCAGGTCAATTCTAAAGCATTAGTGACAAATGGTCGCTCAAGGATATTCAATGTGGATGGGATGAAAAAGTATAAAGAACATACAGTATACAAAAGTGCAGAAATTATGCATGCCAAGTAGTCTATAGGTGTACTTCAACATAGAGAAGAAATAAACTAGGAAATGATTGACTAAGGGGCAATTCTATATGTAGAACTTTGTTTTCTCATTGCCTTCCATTAACACATGGGAGGTTTCAGTCTTCAGAGAACTGAGCACTTTTTCTGGTGTGGAGTCAAAGAAAAGAAGGAATTAGAGAACAGACTCTTGAGTTGCTCCTAGGATCTGGGCTAAAGGAGTGGTGAGCCAGCTGCTTTGGGAAAGACCCATATCAGATAGATAGATGAGTTACACTGTTTCTGGCTGCTTAATTAATGAGCTTGAATTCTGTAATGGATTCATGGATATAAAATCTGAAGACTGAGGTTGGAACATAGTGTTGTAAAAAGATTTTTTCATTCTAAGTGGAGTATTGTGGGGAGGTAGTCTACATGGTACTTAGGTACATGGGCTTGGCAGGATTTGAATCCCAGCTCTGCCATTTACTACTAATCTCCTACTACTCTTCTCCATTTCCTCATGTATAAAATAAAAAATAATAAGATACCTACTCTATAAAGCTTTTATGGGAATCAAAGAGGAAATGCATTTCAACCTTATAGCACAGTGCCTGGCATATAGTAAGTGCTCACTAAATGTTAGCTAGCAGTAGTAGTAGTAGTGTTATTTTAATTATCATTGTGCTGTACTAAAGAGACGGTGAAAAAGCAAAGGGGGAAAATCTTGGTCAGTCTTGATTAGATGAAATTTGGTAGTGGTTGTGGTGGTGGTGGTGATGGTGGTAATGAAAAAAGGCTACCAATAGTGTAAAGTGGCACATTTCCAACGTTAGACAACATTTGCCTGTAATATGATGGTTACAGCTATCACATGGGATTTAGCTTAAAAAATATTTCTATTGTCTTAGTACTTTAGGTTCTGCCTCCCCTTCCAAAAATCAATACAAACCAAAAAGCACTTTTTTTTCTGAAAACTATTTCACTTTTGATTCTTAATTTAAGAAATACTGTAGTTCTCCCTCCCCACCACCAAAAAATGTTGACAGTTTGCCAATGAATTAAACAAAAAAGGAGAGAAGACAAAAAATAATCATGATGTACCAGAAACAGCCAGTGTTTCCATCTGATGGGTCTGTGGCTTACAAGCAAGAGAAGTTCATGAATAGTTCAGTATTTGTAATATGACTGTTTGCTAGATTAGGAAACTCATGTAACAGGTTTTAACCCCAGTTTGAGGGAATTGTTTTAAAAACAACTTCTGATAATCATTTACAGTTGAGTTAGCTATTTTTCTATTTGCAATAAGGGTTTTTATTCAGCCTGGCTCATTTAAAATTGGTTTTCAGTAATGCATTGGGGCTTGATAACGAAGTAAATGATTTTCACAAATAGTATTGTGGTGATGCCAAGTGCTCTGTGTGCTTTTTATGGCTTCACCACAATTTTACATTTGAACCTGAATGTACTGAACCGAAAGTTCTCTGGACTAAGTCTAAGCAGCAACTACTGGGCATGGTACTATAGTAGATAAGATATAGGTAGAAGAGTCGTAGATCTGCTTTTTTGTTTATTTTTTTATTGTAATAAAATTTACCATTCTAACCAATTTTAGGTATACAATCCAGTGGCATTAAGTGCATTCACAATGTGCAACCATCATCACTATTCACTTCCAGAATGTCTTCATCCCCGCAAATTGAAACTTTGGACCCATTAAACAATAGCTCCCCATTGTCCCCTCCTCCCAGACAACCATCGTTCTACTTTGTTTCTGTGAGTTTGACTACTTTAGATACCTCATATCAGTGGAATCATACAGTATTTGTCCCTTTGTGACTGGCTTATTTCACTTAGCATATTGTCCTCAAGGTTCATCCTTGTTGTAGTATGCATCAAAATTTTATTCCTTTTTAAGGCTGAATAATATTCTGTTGTATGTATATACTACATTTGTTTGTTCATCCACTGATAGACACTTAGATTGCTTCCATCTTTAGGCTATTGTGAATAATGCTGCTATGAATATAGGTGTACAAATATTTATTTGAGTCCCTGCTTTTAATCCTTTTGGGTGTATACCCAGAAGTGGAAATGCTGGATCATATGGTAATTCTATTTTTAATTTTTTCCCTAGCAGCTGCACTATTTTATATTCCTACCCCCAGTGCACAAGGGCTCCAATTTCTCTATATCTTTGCCAACACTTGTTACTTTCTTTTTCTTTCTTTTTTTTTGACAGTAGTCATTCTAATGTGTGTGAAGTGGTATCTCCTCATGGTTTCGATTTGCATTTCCTTAATTATTAGTGGCACATTGAGCCATCATCTCTTGTGCTTCTTGGTCACTTGTAATATCTTCTTTGGAGAAATGTCTATTCAAGTTCTTTGGTCATTTTTTAATTGGTTTTTTGGTGTTTTTGCTTGTTAGTTGTAAGAATTCTTTATATATTTTGGATATTAACTCCTATAATCAGATATATGATTTGCAAATATTTTTTCCCATTCTGTGGATTGCCTTATTCTGTTTTTAGTGTCCTTTTATGAGCAGTTTTTAATTTTGATGTAGTCTAATTTATTTATCTTTTTCTTTTGTTGACAATGCTTCTGGTGTCATAGCCAAGAAATCATTGCCAAATCCAATGTCATGAAACTTTTCTCCTGTGTTTTCATCTAAAAGTTTTATAGTTTTAGCTCTTACACTTAGGCCTTTGCTCCATTTTGAGTTAATTTTTTCTATACGCTATAAAGTAAGTGTCTAACTTCATTATTTTGTATATGGATATCCAGTTTTCCATTTTTTTCTTATAAATTTATTTTATTTTTAAATTTATTTTTGGCTGCGTTGGGTCTTCGTTGCTGCACACGGACTTTCTCTAGTTGTGGCGAGTGGGAGCTGCTCTTCGTTGCGGTGTGTGGGCTCCTCATTGCAGTGGTTTCTCTTGTTGTGGAGCGTGGGCTCTAGGTGCGCAGGCTTCAGTAGTTGAGGCGCACAGGCTCAGTAGTTGTGGCCCACGGGCTCTAGAGCACAGGCTCAGTAGTTGTGGTGTGCAGGCTTAGTTGTTTCATGGCATGTGGGATCTTCCCGGACCAGGGCTCAAGCCCATGTCCCCAGCATTGGCAGGTGGATTCTTAACCACTGTGCCATCAGGGAAGCCCCCAGTTTTCCATTTGTTAAAAAGACTGTCCTTTCCCCAGGATGGTTTTGGCACCCTTGTCAAAAATCAGTTGACTCTATATGCGAGGATTTATTTCTAGGCGTTCTATTTCATTTATAGATCTGCTTTTGAATCTTGGCTTTGTTACTTACTAGGTGATAATCAGTGGGTTACTCAAGCATTCTGATATCTCCCCACAGTAGAAAGTAAACTCCATGAGGGCAGAAATTTTAGTCCCTTTTGTTTATTATTATATTCTTTGTATTTAGAACAATCAATCAATAATTAATTTATAATCCATAATATTCACTGTTGAATAAATAAGCAATAACTTCTTTCAGAAGACTTTTGAAGAATTCAATGAAATAATATATGTAAAACATTCAGCATACTGCCTGGCAAAAAGTGTGTGAGAGGGCTTCCCTGGTGGCGCAGTGGTTGGGAGTCTGCCTGCTGATGCAGGGGACGCGGGGTCATGCCCCGGTCCGGGAGGATCCCACATGCCGCGGAGCGGCTGGGCCCGTGAGCCATGGACGCTGGGCCTGCGCGTCCAGAGCCTGTGCTCTGCAGCGAGAGGGGCCACAGCAGTGAGAGGCCTGCGTACCACAAAAAAAAAAAAAAGTGTGGGAGAAATGATAGTTATTTAAAATATTCATATTAATTGCATAACTCCTATGAATAAATTAAATGGTGAATATTAAACAGGTACTCTAATTGGGTGGGTCTCTCTTCAGATACAAGCCACAGGTTGGTGTCGGTATGGAGTTACCATGAATTGAATGGCTCTCAACTGGGGGACACACAAGAAAGCACAGCCATCTTCCCTACTCCTAAATTGTGGAGACTGGCTCCCTTATATCTGGCACCCAGAGATAAAGGCTAGATGAACACTGTTCCTAGGATGTCAAAGGAGAAAATGAGGGGTTTATGGTAAAGCGGAGGGGGAAAGCAGGCATCTGGCAGGCAGCTTCTTAGGTCTGAAAGGAACAAAATCAGTATCACCATGATTCTGTAACTACTCTGCACTAATACCAGGCCTGTCAGGGGGATTAGAGGGTCTACCATGTGCTAAGTGCCAACCATTGGACTAAGAGATTTACATATATTCTAATTTAGTCTTCACAATTTCCCTGCAAAGTAGATATCCCCATTTTACAGATGAGGAAACAAGCTCCGAGAGATTAAATAACAGACAGTAAATAGCAGACCTGGGATTGGTGCCATCTTCATAGAAAGATAGGCTGTTGCTCAGATGTATGCACGTGCATTGATAATGGTGTAGAAAGAGTTATGGCAGGACTTCCGTGGGTGCTTTCCATGTGGACTGTGAGAGGACAAGAGCTCAGACTTCAGAGCTGAACTGCATGGCTTTGAATCCTTGTTCTGACACTAGCTTTGTGACCTTGAACAAGTTACTTAAGGAAACCTAGGCTTAAAGTTTATATGAGAAGTGGGAATAATAACAGGCTATCTACCTCATAAGGTAGTTATGAGAATAAAATAACACATGCAAAGCCCTTAGAAAAGTTCACAGAAAGTGTTCAATAAGTGTTAGCTGTTGTGGTTATTACTGTTGACTGCTGTTATTATTGCTGTTAGTAGTCGTAGTAGTATAGATCTGCCACAGACTGATAATGGGTGGAGAGGCAATACCATGTAACTGCAAAATTTTAGTTTTTGAGACTAGATGGCCTAGGTTTGATTACTGATTTTACTATTTATCAGTTTTGTGAGTTAGAAGTTACTTGGTTATTCCTTCATCATACTACGAATGTTTACTTATGTTACAGAATTATTGTGAAGACCAAATTGAAATCACATATGTTAAAGTACTTGGTAAGGGAAATACTATATGTTATGTATCTGTATTGCTATTTACCAGCTGTCTTGTAAAAAACCCAAGAGCATTGAGAATGACTTATTTAAAATGACAAAATGTAGATGCTGCCAAAATTCGTATAGTATAAAAGATAAGCCATGAGTAGAAAGCTTTGGATTATTACTTATACTATTTGTTGAGTATTTTCTTTGTGCTAAGTACTGTGATAGACATTTTATAAATCTTGCTTCATGTATTCCTTGTACCAGCTCTGTCAGTAGGAGGGTGAGGAAAGAGCATCTCAGGGAGCCAAAAGAACATGTGCAAAGGCCCTGGGATAGGAGGGAGATGGCACATTTAAGTAGAATTGCAGATAAAACACTGAGTGCTCAGTTAACTTTGAATTTCAGGTAAACTGAATAATTTTTTAGTAGAAATTACAATATATCATATAATATTGAGGACATACTTCCACTAAAAAAAGTTGATGTTTATCAAAAATTCATATTTAACTGAGCATTGTGTATTTTTATTTGCTAAGTCTGGTAACCCTAATGTAAGAGACTGAAAGAAGGTCAGAGTAGCTGGATGAGAGAAGGTAAGAGGTAACATGGTATGAGAAGAGGTCCGAGAGGTAGGCAGACAGGAGACTGTGCAGGGCCTTTGGAAGCCTTGAGGAGGGAGAACTTTGGTCGCCATTTTGAGGGTAATGGGAAAAACTATTGAAGGGTTTTTAGGTAAGGCAGGGACTTGATCAAATTTGAGTTTTGAAATAGTAAATAGTACTGTGGCTGCAGCATGAAGACCACACAGAAGAAGAAACTGAAGTTCTGAGAGGTTAACTTACCTGTGGCCACAAAGCTAA
Source organism: Pseudorca crassidens (assembly GCF_039906515.1). NCBI lineage: Eukaryota > Metazoa > Chordata > Mammalia > Artiodactyla > Delphinidae > Pseudorca > Pseudorca crassidens. Next base: position 73,697,225 of record NC_090317.1, on the reverse strand, counting down.
TAAGTGACATAGCCGGGACTGAAATCTAGCCCCGATTCCAAAGCCTGTTCTCTTACGTGAAATTGGAAGATGGCAGTGGGAGGTGAAAGCTAGACATATACAGAATTATTGAAGATATTGTGATATTGGGATTTATCAAAAGAAATATGTATTTGATCTTCACCTCCTTTCTGGCACACAGCTCCTAAAACCGTTGGAGTTTCCTAAATGTTGAGCCAATCAGGTATCTTTTGTTATGTCAATGAGGTGACTTTTGGAAAGCCCCTAGGTAACCTAAGGATGGGGGCTGGTTATCAGTGGGGCCAACCAAATGATTAGAAGATTGGCACTTTCAGGCCCACCTCCATGCCTCCTAGGAAGGGAGAGGGGCTGGAGATTAAGTTCAATCACCAATGGCCAATGATTTAATCAGCCATGACCATGTAATGAAGTCTCCATAAAACCCCAAAAAGGACAGGGTTCAGAGAGCTTCCAGATTGGAGATTCTGAGAGTGTCTCAAAGAGGGCAAGGAAGCTCTTTGCCCTATAAATCTCTTCCATCTGGCTGTTCCTGAGCTATATACTTTAATATTTTTAAAAAAGAAAACAGGGCTTCCATGGTGGTGCAGCGGTTAAGAATCCGCATGCCAGTGCAGGGGACACGGGTTCGAGCCCTGGTCTGGGAAGGTCCCACATGCCACGGAGCAACTAAGCCTGTGTGCCACAACTACTGAGCCCGTGTGCCACAACTACTGAAGCCCGTGTGCCCTACGGCCCATGTGCCACAACTACTGAGCCTGCGTGCTGCAACTACTGAAGTCCATGTGCCTAGAGCCCGTGCTGTGCAACAAGAGAAGCCACCACAATGAGAAGCCCGCGCACCACAACGAAGAGCAGCCCCCGCTGGCTGCAACTAGAGAAAGCCCACACGCAACAACAAAGATCCAATGTGGCCAAAAATAAATAAATAAATAAAATAAAACAAAAGAAAAGAAAAAACTCACAAACAAACAAAAATGATAATCTAGTAAGTGAAATGTTTCTCTGAGTTTTGTGAGCCAATGTAGGATATTAATCTAACCCAAGGAGGAGGTCCTTGGAATCGCCAATGTATAGCTGTTAGGGTTAGAAGTACAGGTGGGAACCTGAACTTATAATTGGCCTCTGAAAGGGGTGCGGGGCACAGTCTTATAGGACTGAGCCCTTAACGTGTGGCATCTGATGTTTTCTCCAAGTATAGTGTTAGAATTGAGTTAAATTATAGGGCACCCAGGTGGTGTCAGAAAATTGCTTGGTTTGGAGAAAGAACCCATACACTCTGGTGTCAGAATTGTGGATACCCTTAATAAACGTCTTTCTCCTTCTGTTTTCAACCTTAGTAAAAATGTTATTGGGGAAAATCTAAAACCTAGTGAAGAACCTGAGGAAGCTAAAATATGTAAGTTTCAACGTGAGCAAGAACTATTTCTTTTCCACTGTATCCCATGTGCCTGTAATAATGCCTAGTACATAGTACGCTCTCAACAAATAATAGTTATTACTTTTTTGTATAAAATGTATCAAAACACGTATGACAACACAAAGAGTCATATTTTGAATTCTTATGCAATAGAATATTAGATACTGCATACGATAGTTCCTGAATGGTTTCAGTAAATTTTTAGTGCATATAAATGTGAGGCTTTGTAAATTATATCCTGTCTTGTCTATTTAGTCCAGTTGTCAGGGTCAATAGGAAACTGGTAACTCTATTAACTTGTCTAAGCAATGCAATTCTAATATCTATCTGGGGACTAGATACTGGGAACCTACTTACTGACAGATTTATAAGGTAGGGCTATTATTTCTTTATATAGCAAGCTTCCCAGTAGAATCACGTTACATGCTATGAAATAAGCAAGTGAATACCCAAACCTGTTTCCTTTGTCTCCTTGTACTACATGAAATACAGTCTTCACCTCCCCCACCCCCGAGGGTGAGGAAAGAGTAGTGCTTACCTCAGAGAAATTCTTAAAGTCAAAGATGTGGAGTTGAGGTTGCCACATCTTTATAGGAAATGTGACTTAATGAGTTTATTATGGTATTTGTGTTCATAAAACAAAGAACACTCCCTATTTGATGAGGTAGTGTAATACAAGAGCATTGGATTTGGAGTAAGAAGACTTTGGTTTTACTACCTGCTGTGTGACTCTCCTTATTGCATAGGTTATTGGCAAGTTCAAAAGGAAATGATGAACGTTTATTCATTCATTCCTTTCAAAGATGTGTTTGAGTTACTAGTTTATATAAGGTATTGTGTATTAGATGCTGGGTATATGACAGTAAACAAAATAGATAGTGTCCCGGCCCTGATGTAAATTATAGTCTAATGGCAGAGACAATCAGTATATAAGTAAGTGTATGTTTACAAAGAGCCATGAAGTGTACTGTGAGAGAATAACAGGGGAGGACCTTCTTTAATTAGAGTGAACGGAAAAGGCCTCGCTGAAGAGGTAGCATTGACACTGAGATATAGCATGAGAAGAGGATTGGAGGGTCCCATACCTCCAATAGGGTAGTAAGAAAGCTTGGGTGGAGGTTATAAAGCAAGGAAGATCTTGGAATGTTGACAGAACTGAAAAAGGAGCAGTGTGACCTGGACATAGTGAGTAAGGTGGAAAGTCATGCAAGATGAGGTTGTAAAGGCAGGAAGGTCCATGTCTTCCTGACCAAAGTTAGCAGCAGAGTTTGGATTCTGTAAACTCCTAAGACAGGAAAGAGTTTGGCATGTTCAGGTACAAGAGGATACCAGTGGGACTAGAGCATACTGTGAGTAAATGGGAGGTTGGTGGGGACAAGGAGTTTGGATTTTTACGTTAGTGTCTGAGATTAATTTACAGAGAAGGAGAGATTGATGATGTGGGATAACCAAGGCGGTGAAGGTGGCATGGGGAGAAGAATGGGATACGTAGTACAAGTGGAAGGTTTAGCCTTTGAGAGAGAGAGAACTTTATCTACTATAACAGGAAAAAGGAGAAAATGTGCTCAGATGGAGATCTGCTGATAAATTTAGTGGTGGGAAGAGGGGACATGCCCACCTCTGAAGGTACTTTTTTCAATGAAGTATGGGGCAAGATCATTGGATAGAAGGCAGAGGAGAATGGTAGGAGAGGTTTGAGGAGAGAAAAAAAGATGTAAAATAATTGTCCTGGAAAATAAGCTTAATTGAGAAAGGTAGTAGATTTCAAACAGGCAGCATTTAGTATTGTTTGAGGTCTGTGATAATGAATTAAAGTGCAACCTGTCAGTAGGATTGTGTGATTTCTTCTGTAAACATGCAGCTGCTCAGGTGCAAATCCAGAACTATTTACCAATAGTTGAATTTATCCAGGATCAAGGATTTGCCAGACTAGTTTACTGGCCAGGTGAGAAAGGCAAGGACACTGAGGAAGTGATTATAATGGTAGGCCATTGAATATACTGGATAGGGAGGGAAAAGAAGACAGGAAGAGGTGAGAACAGGCTCAATATACTGGTGTCTTTTTTTTTTTTTCCTTTGCGGTACGCGGGCCTCTCACTGTTGTGGCCTCTTCCCTTGCGGAGCACAGGCTCCGGGCGAGCAGGCTCAGCGGCCATGGCTCATGGGCCCAGCCGCTCCGCGGCATGTGGGATCTTACCGGACTGGGGCATGAACCCGTGTCCCCTGCATCGGCAGGCGGACTCTCAACCACTGCTCCACCAGGGAAGCCCTATACTGGAGTCTTGATGAAGTTCATCCATTTATTCATTCAACAGAGAATTTGAGGGGTAATATATACAGTGTAAAGGTACAATTTTTTTTTTTTTTTTTTTTTTTTTGCGGCACGTGGGCCTCTCACTGTTGTGGCCTCTCCCGTTGCGGAGCACAGGCTCTGGACGCGCAGGCTCAGCGGCCATGGTTCACAGGCCCAGCCGCTCCGCGGCATGTGGGATCTTCTCGGACCGGGGCACGAACCCGTGTCCCATGCATCGGCAGGCGGACTCTCAACCACTGCGCCACCAGGGAAGCCCTAAAGGTACAATTTTTAAATACTAAAATTAAGTTAAATGTAAAAATTTATTAAAATTAATATATAACTATACATGTAAAAGACTGATGGACCAGAGAAGACAGAAATTATAGTACATGATATTGACTGGAGGTAAAGGGAAAGTACAAAAGGTAAAGGGCTCATTAGGGACAGCAGGGAGATGTTTTTGGTGCAGGTAACGAAAAGAGCTTTTAAACTTCTCAATATATTTTATATGTGACTCCACAGTCCTTCCTCTTGCCTTTTTTTTTAGCAGGCTTCCAGCTTAAATATTCTCAATAGAAAGTAGGTTCACTGTTGAAAAAGTTCATCATTCTTGTCTTTGACCTTTTGCCTCTGGCCTCCATGGAGCTGGTCCAGGAAATAATTTTAGAATTAACTGCTTAAACTTTCCAACTGTCCTTGCTGAGCTACTGCCAGTCCGTAGCTACCTCATAAGAAAGAAATAAGATATAGTGCTTAAAGATGTTATATCAAAATGTTAGAGAATTTTATATTGTTATAATCATAGAAACAGCTTTCATTTCATATGAATTATTGTTAAGAAGAAAAATCCATACTTGAGATTTGTGTAGAATTCTCAGATATAAAATCACTCTCCTATACTCATTCACTTAACAAATATTCATAAGCACCTGCTATGTGCCAGGTTAAGTGCTAGATATACAGTATCAAACAAGACAGTAAAGGCCCCTGCCCTCAAGAATCTTACATTCCTATGCACAGACCTTATGATTGTGTAGGGAGGGTGTCATTTACCTTCTTTTACAGATGATGAAAGTGAAACTCAGATTGCTCAACTTGGACTAGCAGCCAGGTGTTCAGACACCCCAGTTTTGTCTTCTGTTCTGCACTGTTTCCTTGTTAGCATGGTAATACCTACCTTTAGTGACCACTTTTGGATAAATTTGAAAATTTTTTGACCACATACTTTCCTCATGTGTCTGAATTCATTCCAGTTGTGTGTGTATGCCTGTGGGATATCTTAAGGCGGTTCACCATTATTTACATCACTAGAGCATATATTGCTCTTTGTGATTTAAATTATGCTGCAAAGTTTAGGGGGGTGAGAGGAAACAAGCATAATCACACACAATAAAATACTTGTTCCCTGACCCATGATTCCAGTCTTCATTACTGATCCTGTCCTAGGAGTCCATTCTGCCTCTCCATCTCATTGCTAGGTGATAGTCTCCTCCACTGTCCACTGACCTCTTTGCCCACTGTCGGGGAAGAAGAAATTTTCCTCTACCCTTCTAGGTTCTTCTGGCTGGTCTAAGAATTAAAATTGACATGAGACATATTCACAGGAGAAAATCAAAGTTTAATAACATGTATACATGTGCGGACAAAAAAAAATGTTGCCTGCCATTTCTGTAAACAGAGAATGTTGCCTGCCATTCCAGCAAACAATGAATGTTGTCCACATCAAGCCAGCAGCCACTGCAGTCTGCAAGCCCCCAGCTACCCCCACGGTGTGCCTTGAGGGGAATTCAGATGGAGAAAAACAGGATACTGGCCCTAGATAGTAAAGATGCATATCAAAGGAATAATTTCAATGAGCCCAGACTCTTGCATCTTCCCATACCTAGAAAAGCACTAAAATCATTAACTTGAGTGTCTTGTTTTTGTGATTAGCAGTCATCTTTTGATGTTCGATTACATGTTTTTGTTTTTGTTTTCAGCAAAAACTCCTATACATCCTGGCTCCTCCCTTACTTCTTCGGAACAGTTCCTCAGAGCTATCTGAGAGGCTGTTTATAGTCCTCAGTAAAGTCCCCAAATAAAATGTACCTCACAACTTTTATGTCGTGCATTTTTCTTCAGTGGACACATGGGAGAGACCTAGGCAAACAGATAACTCACCAAAATGGCCAAAGCCCTCACCTTAAATACCATCCTCAGCTAAAGAAAATGTTGAAGGTGGGGAGAGTAAGTTATGGGAGGTTACCAGGAAAAGCACAGCAAACAAGGGTGATTGTGATGCAAACTTAAGTCCTGCTTTCTCCATTGATAAGAGTTTCTAGAGATTTGGTGGTCCTCCTCTTCCTGGAACTGCCAGGGAGATAACCTTGTAAGTGGAGATTTCCCTTACAAATGTAAATGTTTCTTACAAAAGGCTAACTCCTACTTTGTTTTCAGTTTTTCACTTCTGCTGTTTCTTAGAAAATAACCCACTGAAAATAATTAATATTCCGAAGAGACTTTGGGGTGGCAAATTCTGCTCCCTACACCACCATCAAACCTATTGCCAATTTAGGCAAAATTACTTTTGCCTTCCTCTCCTAATTTCCCTAGCCCACTGTTTGCCAGGTATATGCCTTGTCTGTGCATCTCAGGTAGCTCTGACCTACCTGAGGAAATTTAGACTACAGCTGAGCTCTAAAATCTCACCTGTGCAGTACTCTGTGCCCAGCAAGTGTTCAGATGCCATTGCCTGACTTAAACCTATGTTGAGGCATTTTTGAGCCTCTTATGCTCCTTAGCTAAATCGTATTAATCTGATCTTCAGGGGATATCTCAGTCTTATCCTTTTCTATTTCTAGTGCCACCACTCTAATTCAGGCCTCTGACATGCATATACCCTTAACTCCCTTTCCTCCTCTCACTTCTTTTTATGCACTTGGTAAAATCTCACTCCTAGTAACTCCCTACTTGGTGCTTGTACCCATGCAGTTAAAGAAGCTACAGAAAAACACATGACCTGGTCTCACCTTAAATTCGTGACGACAGAGCTCAAGTTAGACCGTTAACGTTACCCTCCCAGTCCATTTCCTCCCTCCCTTTTCTAGATACTTTTTCATATATTGTCTCTCCCTAAACCCCCAACACCACTACCCCCATCCTCACTCTCTACTGAGAACTTTGCTTCCTATATTTGCATAGTATTTAAGAGTTTACAAAGTACTTTGGCATGGCTTTTCTGACAATCTTTCCGTCTCTGTCCTAGGAAATGGCTTGTTTGAGCAGCATTCTTTAGAGCAAATAATTTTTGTTATTCAGTTGGTTCATATATTTAGTTTACCGTCTGCAGTTCAGAAGTCCTCACCATTTAAGCTACACAGATCAACCTGTGCTTATACTTCTGATTCTGAAAAAGGAGGACCCTCACACCTGCCATTTTCACTTACTCACAGGAACATTGTGTGAGCATTTGTCTGTGCTCTGATCCCTTTAAATCTTAGAGTACAAAGAAACAGACTTGCCATCCACATTCTTTGCTAGATTAATGCACCAACACTACAAAAGATAACCTCCTTGGACTGGAGATTCAGTGAGCTTTTGGCTCCAAAGTATATGATCTGCAGTTTGATATTCAAGAGAAATACCATTTGTACTGTAGCCTGGACTGGCTTTTACTTAAACATTAGTGTGCCCTGTTTTAATATCTTTCCATGTATTAAATTGAAAATTTCAGAGCAAATAAAATAAGCTTTAAATTTCTAAAATTATTCCTTTCTTTACCAAAGAGTTCCTTTTATGTTAAGCAAATCCTTGGTAGCTTCTAAATGACTTGACTGATAGAAATTCAGTTTATACCACTTTTCAGGAACATACCTTTTGTGAAAACTGAGCTACACTTGTACAGGCAGGCCCTGATTTTTTACCACCATGATGTTCCTGGAAACTGTGTCATAAATGGATCATATTATCCTACAGGAACAATATTATAATTGGGGGCTGTGTACCTGACCAGAGTCTCCGCGTCAAATAAATCATAGCAATAACCAACAATGTGGCATAAAAGCAAAGTGATAGGAACTATAAATCTCTAATCATTTAAAGTAATTAAAAATTATGCTCCAAGTCTTAGAAAATGGACATAAGTATTGTATATGCAAGGGACACCAATGCATTATAAACTGTGCGTAAGTCACTTAAAGTACAACCCAATTGTATAGTAAATTTTATTTAAAAGTAACCTGCTAACCTCAGGAAATCTATTTTTAGCAATAAATCAGTGAGTTATTTTGCTATTCTGTGATACAGAAATTCTTGTGGGGTTGGGGGTAGTGAATGATCTAAATGATCTGACCTTGGTTCTCAAACCTGGCAGTGCATCAGAGTCTCCTGAGGAGCTTTGAAGATGCAAATTTCTGGGCTCAAACCCTCTGAGTAGGGCTGGGGTGGGGATGAGGGACAGGACTATGTATTTAAAAAAATTCCCTAGGGAGGGACTTCCCTGGCGGTCCAGTAGTTAAGACTCCCTGTTCCCAATGCAGGGGGCTCGGGTTCGAGCCCTGGTCAGGGAACTAAGATCCCGCATGCTGCGTGGCGTGGCCAAAAAAAAAAAAAAGGAAAAAAATATTCCCTAGGTGTTTCTAATGCATGGTCAAGTTTAGAACCCTAGGCATGGATACGTCAGTACCTATTTTTCTTTTTCCTTCCTTCTCTTTTTTCGGCAAGCTGATACATTCAAAATCATTCCACTGACCATAAAATTTGTGCAGAGATAGGTTTAATAAATGTTTCCAAGGTGTTTCTTCCATTGAAAAACATTTTAACAAGTATAGAATGTCTTGAAATTTGAAAAACATTTTAATAAGTCAGGACTAACTCCACATTTCTCTACTCACCCACTCCTAAATGTGGCTTTCAGGACTTTCAAGAAATGCATGTTGTTAAATCATATCTTAGGAAGTGACAGTTTTTTGGAAGCCATCAGAGTTTTTCACAGTTGATTGGGAAGTAATAAGAATTGCTAGGTCATTAATCACTAGTCTTTTTAAAAGGAGCTGCACATGTCACCTAATAGAGATATTTATATACAGTCTTTCTTCCCCTTGTAGATTGAAAGCTCCATGAAGGCATAGACTAGGTCTTACATAGCCTTTATTTTCCCCTGTAAATCTTTACACATAGAAGTTATTCAGTACAGTAGACCCTTGAACAACACGGGCATTAGGGGGGCTGACCCTCTGCTCATTCGAAAATCTGAGTAGAATTTATAGTTGGCCCTCTATGTCCAAGGATGGTGTAGTACTGTAGTATTTACTTTTGAAAAAAGATCCCAATATAAGTGGACCTACTCCATCCAAACCCATATCGTTCAAGGGCCAATTGTAAATATTTATGGAATAGTGAATTATAGCACCTACCCCAACTGGGATAAGATGGTATTTCCTGGCTACTGCTTGTGCACTTTTTTTCTGGCTGTGCCACGTGGCAAGTGGGATCTTAGTTCCCCGACCAGGGATCAAACCCACGCCCCCTGCAGTGGAAGGGCGGAGTCTTAACCAGTAGACCGCCAAGGAAGTCCTGCGCTTGTGCACTTTTGAGAAAATCTTTCTCTGGACAGGTTGTACTCATAGGTCCCGACATGTGAGCCTAAATTTTATTACCATAGCATTTAGACCTGGGGGCCACTTAAATAATGTTATATATCTACCTCTTTTTTATAATGAGAAAACTGAGGCTTACAGAAAAGGAAGTGCTATGTTTAAGGTTACCATGCCAAGTTTTTCTTCTTTTCATGTTTTATCCTTTTTCCCCCTCCATTTATCATATATTTGAGTACCTGCTATGTGCCAGCCTTAAGGAGATAACAGTCTGTTTCTTCTAGGAAAGAAGAAAGTCTGTTTCTTATTTTCTGAAAAGGGGTAATGCTGGGGGATAGCGCACTGGAGCTTTGAGGAGAGTGGAGAAAATTTGAAAAAGTTGTGATGGAGAGTGAAAAAGAGCATATTGACCAGAGAAACACAACAAGATTGGTAAGCAGTGTTCAGGGCCCTGCTGTAGGTAGTGATTTTGATTTTATGTATTGAAACCCATCTGCCTGTTGTGTGATTTGCCCCATACTTGGCCACTGGATACTGGCACAGAGAAAGTAGATGGTAGGAGTGATCAATGGTTGGACTTTGGCTAGATGAGTACAAAAACATCATTATCCTTGTCAACAACAACATCAGAGTCAGGAGATTTGTGGTTTTTAGCAATAGTGTTACTGCAGCGACGCACCATGGAACTGTTACTGAATGCAAGTTTGCGCGCCCGATGCACAGTGAGGCCAAACAAAGGGAAATTTCGGAGTTTGGAGCAGAGAAAGGTATACTGCAGGGCCAACCCAGAGAACGGGTGGCTTGTGCTCGAAAAAACCCGAACCCCCCAATGGTTTTGGGGGAGAAGATTTGGGGTGAGGGCTGCAGGGCGTGCGACTTTCTTCTGATTGGTTGGTGGTGAGGTAACAAGGTGGTGTTCCAGGAATCTTGTGCTTAGCCTGAAATTACCACCTGGGTGGAGGATGGAGAAAATTTGAAAAAGTTGTTCTTGCAGAAGAACTCAAAGATGTATATCCCTTGAGCAGGAACCAGGATCCTGCTTTAATGGCTGCTGCACTATTGTTTCTTGATTGCTCCTCCTTTGTTTTTGCATTCCCTTACTTCCCTGATTAGTAACTGTTTGAACCTGCCCTTTGGTACTCAGGGAAAGTCTAGGAGGCTAAGGCCTTTATCCTGCAAATAAGAAATGGGGCACCCGGTAAGGCCTTTGTGCCCAGGAGGGCCCAACAGAGTCCTGATCAGTTTCAGAACTTAAGCTGGATAAGGAAAGAAGTGAAGAAAATTCTGATGAATAGGGAGAAAATAGAGGAGGAGGGATCAGTGAACTCGAAATCTTGATGAACTGAAAGAATAGGGATAGTGGAAGTAATTGAACCAGGAACCTGGAAGGTTGTGGTCAGATAATGTCATATTTGAATTAGTGATTTTGGAGGAGTGTTAATGAGTGATGATAACAAGGTGTGGGGAATGGGTGGCTGACATGGAATGGAGGAGAGTCATTGAAGATTAGGAGGTTAAGGAACTGAGAGGTCAGCGTATTAGATGTGCTATCCCACACTTCCATTAAATTATTTTCCTTTTAAGTGGTAATAAAAATATATCCCACTCCCAGCCAATTTTTGCTCTATTAAAAAAAAATCATTTAGAAGCAAAGTTATTGGAATGAGGTGTATACATTCTGTAGTCTGAGGCAATTCCTGAGAACTAATAATGTTCAGTAACTGTTTCCTCCATGTTCAGTACTTTTACTATGAAATTTATTGTCCGAATCAAGCTTTTTTAAAATGGAGGGTGGGATCTTTATTAGTGTTCACAAGAGACATGTTTAAATGTCAGCCCTAGGACAGCTATTCTAGGCTATTCAAAGTCCATCCTCCAAGGAATTTGAAGAGCTCTCAGAATGGATATGTTAAATTAGCTGTTGCAGTAAGAAAGATACGTGAATTTTCAAGCTCTGACTCTGTGCTATCTCCTTTGTCTTGGCACATGCTCAGGTTCCCAATTCTGGAAAACATTTCTTCAAACCCTGCTAACCTGTCAAGTCACCTCTCGTCTTTCATTGCTATAAAGATTTACTTTTCTCTTTATTTATTGGAAAGAGTTATTTTTCTTCAAATATATTGAGGAGAAAAGCCATAATCCTGTCATCATAACATACAGCTTTTGTCATTTGAGGGTATACTTTTCTCTGTTTGCATACATGTATACTTTTTCTCACAGTTTTAATCACAGACTGTAAGTCTTATGCGAGTAAAAGTCCTGTCGGTTTTGTCTGCCACTGTATATCTAGTATGTGTATATCACATTAGGAGGGGCTCCATAATTAAATGTCAGATGAATGGATGGCATACATTTTAAATTAAATTAAATTTAAATTAAATTTTTTTCTATGTAACATATCATACCCTTTTTTCATATTCTTTATAATATTTAACAAGTATTTTATTGTTTTACTATATCATACATTACTAAACTTTTCCTTTGGTTGGACATTTCAAATAGTTTACAAATTTTTATAATTACAACAATGAAATGTACATCTTCCTGCATTCATGTATTTGTTTACTTTTATTCTTTTGTTGAACCATTTTTTAAGAAAAATTCCAAGGAATCGGATTATTAAGCAAAAGGGTATGAGTGCTTTTATTCTGTTAAGCCTATTGAAAGAACTGTACCTTTCTAAATTGCCTTGGAATTTGGTTTCTGCCCCTGCCACTTCAATGGAACACCTCCCTCAAAGGTCACCAATGGCTTCCTAATTGCCAAATCAACCTGCTTGTTCTAAGAAGCCTCTTGACTCCTCTTCCAATATTTAATACTAATTTACCATCACCTTTTTGTAATTCTTTCCTCTCTTGGCTTGATGACATGGCATTATTTTGGTTCTCTTTCTACCTCCCTGACTGATTTTCTTCCTTGGAACGACCCCCACTCCCCCGCCATGTAGCTTTTCCCAAGGTTCTGTCCTATTTGCTCTAACAATATTATCTCTATATTAATAATCCCCAAACCTATGTCTTTACCCCGACCTCTTTCTTAAGCTCCAGGCTTGCATCGCTTGATCTCTCATTAGTGTTCATACCATATACTCATCATGTCTAAAAGTGAATTAATTTTACCTCTCCAGTCAGTTTCCCCTAACTATGCTATTTCTGCTAATGCTACTTCCATTCCTGGAGTCTGGACACCATGAAGGCATTTTGATTCCTTTTCCTTCCTTGCTTCATCCATTCCATCAGTTGCCTTCTTATATAAATTCTGATTCTTCAGTGTCCCTTGTGTCTTTCCCCTTGTTATTCCTGAATTCATTCATTCAATAAATGTTTATTGAGAACTACCATGTGCCAGACCCTATTTAAGGCACTGAGGATATAACAGCGAAGACAACAGACAAAAATCCTGGCCGTCTTAGAGCTGATACTGCAGTGGAAGAAGACACACAAGTAGATAAGTAAAATATATAGAATGTCAGATAACAAAAAGTTATATGGATAAAAATTAGGGAAGTTGGATAGGGAATATGGTGACAGAGTTGTATGTGCCCACAATTTTAAATGGTATACTCCAGGAACGCTAACTTTAGAATGTGACATTTGAATAGCGATTTGAAGGAGTTCAGGATAGAGCCAGGCAGATATGAGAAGAGACAAGTGGAACATTCCAGGCAGGACTAGCAAGTGTAAAGACCCTGAGATGGGGGAGAACATAAATGTTCCAGAAATAGCAAAGTGGCAGTCTGACTGAAGTAGAGTGAGTAAAAGGAAGAGTAGTAGGAGGAGAGGTTAGAGACATGAGGGAAGAGGACCAAATCATGCAGGCTGTGTAGGCCATTGTAAAGATTTTCGCTTTTTGTTGGGAGTGAAATGGGAAGCCATCAGAGGGTTTTGTGCAAAGGAGCAAGCTGACTTGCCTTTTTTTTTTTTTTTAGCAGGATAACTCTGGCAGCTGGGTTGAGGCTAGACTGTAGTGGGGCAAGGGTAGATGCAGGGAGTAAGGAAGGAAGCTATTGCAGTAAGCCAGGAGAGACTTAATGATGGCCTGGACTAGGGTAGTGGTAGTGAAAGTGGTGAAAGATTGTTGGATTCTGGATTTGCTATTGATTGGATATGAGATGTGAGAGGAAACAGAGGAGTCAAGAATGACTGCAAGGTTTTGCCCTGAACTGGAAAGAATGAGTGTTAAAATTACTGTTTGTATGTTTTATCTCTTGTTTCTTAGAAATCCTATAATTTATATTATTTTGTATTATATTATATCATATCATATTGTATTCTATTCCTTAATTACTTTTCACTTGTGCTGTGTCAATAGTCTTAATAAATGTTCAGTGGTAAATCTGGACTCCTCTCCTGGCCTCTCTCCTCACTCCAGTTCATCCTTTATAGAGTGAGGCACTATTTATATGACTATCTTCAATGGCTTCTAATTGCACTTAATTCAGCAGGCAGACTCCTGTCTTGTACTCAAGGCCCTCCATAGTATGAGCCCAACCTATTTATTTAGCTCTATCCTCCACTATTCCCTTATGCGTTCCAGATAAATTGGCCTACTGTTCCTTGAATGTAGTGTTTACATCAATAACATGTTACAGACCATGCTTATTTGCTGTAGCATAATGATTAAGAAAACAGAGTCATAGCTTGGACACCCCAGGTTTGAATCATGCTTCCATTTCTCCTATGTGCTTTTGGGTAGTTTATTTAACCTCTGCTTTCAGTTTTCTATCTGTAAAATAGAGACAATAGTAATCCACTTCACAGAGATGTTTTGAAGCTGAAAGGAATTTATATGTTAGGCACTTAGTGCCTGACATGTTAAGTGAGCTAATGTGTTAGCTGTTATTGTTGTTATTACTGTTACTATTTTTGTTTATTCCATCCTCCCACCACTGTAATATCAGCTCCTTGAGGGCAGGGATTTTTGTCTGTTTTGTTTACTGCTCTATGCACAGTAACTACAACAGTACCTGACACATGATAAACTCTCAGTAAATATTTGTGGAATGGATGATTGCAGTTTCCTCAGCCCCAGACGCCTACTATTGCTGCCTCTTCTACTCTCTTAAGAACCCACACAGCCTGTAAGGCTCATCATGAATGTCATTTATTCCATGGAACGCTTTGTGATTTTCTGATTCTTCTCTGCATACTAAATTTAATCTCTCATTGCTTTGAACTCCCATGATATCGTGTTTATGTTTTTCTTACATCCCTTACCTTTCTTTGCCTTTCGTCTTACTCATTTGTATTCAGTCTTCCTTATTAGATATTAAGTTCTGAAAGCACAGACTGTGTATTACTCATTATTATATCCTCTGTGGTGTCTAGTATAATGCCTTGAACATTAGATGTTCACTAAACGTTTACTGATTAAAACTGAATTGAATTTGTTCTACTATTTATATACTTAGTTTTATATGAATTTTCAGATTTCTAAGTCATGCTTCCAAAGTATTTAATCTCTATGCAATTTGTTTCTTAGGTTATTCTGAGTGTTCCAGCTTGGAAAGACTATACTTTTTTATCTGCAGTTGCCGAAGAAGTAGATTTGTCTTAATCAAACTTGTTTTAATTGCCTAAAGACTTTGTACTAGATCATAAATTGTTCTGATGGTAAAGGAGGTATTATCAAACCTCCCCAGCTGTGTGATACAGCTGTGTATCACACAGCTGGAATTCAGTGGTCTAGTAACCTCACCTAAGAACTAGGATGGAGAAAAAAGGCTTTGTATAGATAAAGTATGTGTCACAAAATCCATACACTTAAGCTCATACACTTTATAGGGTAAGCTCCTCAAATCCGTACTCATAATTCATTTACTTGTCATTATGCTTAAATCATGATTATTGGATTTCCCAGCCAACAGCTGTGGAGAAGCAATTTAGAAATGTTAGAAAGGCTCATAGACGATAGTAGGAGGGAAGGACAGCTGATTATAAGGGTAGGGACAGAAAAAACAAAAACAGGCCAAGGACTCACAGCAATGTGGGACTAATAGCCCTATATTGCTTAAATAAGCCTTGAGGGCATCAGTGCATTATAATACAGTGCAGTAATTGTTGTTCATATTAATGGCCCAAATTCATCAAAAAATGATTAAATTGTGATCATCCACCTTATTATGCTTATGAAGATAAGCAGTGAGTATTGTGTTTAGTTTCTAGTCAACAGATTAAATTAAAAATAGTTTGTTTCTGAAGTATGTTTAAACTCTTAACTAGCTGGACAGCTTGGCTAACTCATTCCTGAGAGGTTATGGATAATCAAGTTTTTCTGCATTCAGTGTATTCTTTCCTGTTCAAGTCCCTCTAACTAGAATTGAAATACAATGGTGAAGCAGCAAGAGGCAGTAAATCCATAAAAATGAATTGTTCATTCACACTACATTTATAACATAGGAAATACGATTATAGAACAGATGTTGACTGATTGAAATGCTGTATGCTCAATCATGTTAGTGTTTATTTGATAAGGAATGCCACTTGTTTAGCTTTGCTCATTTATTCAGTGACTGATGTGTTTCTGAATAATGGAGGAAACTAATATTTAATTTTAAAAGTACTGCAATACCTAACAGCTTTTATATTTGAACTAAATTATTCAACTAATTTTTTATTGTCCCTTGGAGCCAGTTAGCAAATATCTTTTGTGTTGTAACAAGATTACAGCAAATGATTTCATGGGAACATTTATTCAAATATTGTATTTTATTAGCTGATAATATCTGGGCCTTTAGGATATAGAAACAAGTACAATAAATATTTGAATGAATAGATTTAGGACCTGGTAATTTGGAAGAATCATTTAAAAATTTGTATTAACTATGACATCTAGAACTAGCATATTAGACCATATTGCAACATATTGTACAATTCAAGATATAGTGCAACAGATTTCAAAAATTAAGACCTTAAGCAACATGTTTTAGAAAGAACTTTCTTCATTTTTAAGAATAAAATAAATGGGTTTCTAGCACCCTCACCCAAATACATTTGGGTATATTGTACCTCTTGAGAAAGGCAGAAGAGGATTTTTAATTATTGCTAACACAGATGAAGAGTTTTTAACCTCTACAAGCTACCTAACCAAACTAAAGTCAGTTCAGAAGGATGTGGTGTGTTATATAAATGTAGTATGTTATGTGGCATTACAAGTTTCTTATAATTTCTATAGTCTTGAAAATTTTATTAATTTATTTAAAAATCACAATAACAAACCCAATGCATATTAACATAAATAACATATAATTTCTACCGCTTCATCAAGAACATTCTTAAGTGAAATGGTATTTCTTTTCTCACAAGTGCATGGCGGTAAAGAATATAGCGGCCACTAGTATAGTTTGGTGCCCTGCCTTAATCCAAGCCAAAGTCCCAGCAGTTTTACTCAGCCCTGCTTTTATGTTAAACAACAGACTTATTAAGATAAAATTCACATACCATATACTTCACTCAGTCAAAGTGTACAATTCAATGATTTTTCGTATATTCACAGAATAGTGCAACTATTATCAAAATCAACTTTAGAGTCACAATAAGAAGCCCTGTATCCATAACTAGTGACTCCCCCATTTCTCCCTAATCTTTCCTCTCCTCCAATCCCTAGAATCATTAATCTACTTCCTGTCTCTATAGATTGGACTATTCTGGACATTTCATATAAATGGAATCATATAATGTGTGTTTTTTAAGTATTGTCTTTTTCACTTAGCATAATATTTTCAAGGTCATTCATGTTGTAGCATGAATCAGTATTTCATTCTGTTTATGGTTAAAGAATATTCCATTGTATGGTTTTTACATTTTGTTTATCCATTCATCAGTAGATGGACATTTGGGTTGTTTCCAATTTTTGGCTATTATGAATAATGGCGCTATGAACATTTATGTACATGTTTTTGTGTGGACATTTGTTTTCAGTTCTCTTGAGTATATACCTAGGAGTGGAATCTCTGGGTCATATGGTAACTCTATGTTTAACTATTTGAGGGGCTGCCAGACTTTTTTAAAGTGACTGCACCATTTTATATTGCAACAAGGAACATATGAGGGTTCCAGTTTTTCAACATCCTTGCTAACACTTGTTATTATCTGTCTTTATTATTATATCCGTCCTAATAAATCTGAAGTGGTATTTCAATTGTGGTTTTATTTACATTTCCCTAAAGATTAGCAATATTCAACCAACTATGAAAAATCTATGTGAGGACACCAGCTGGATCAGAGATGAGGAGCCTTGTTCAGCCCTGTCCTCATCATAAATGTATGGCAGAGTAGAAGGACGTGCTCTCATTCGCTCTTGTGAGAACACCAGAATCACAACTAGCTGCTGGACCATCATCGCGAGGAAGACACTGGAACTCACCAAAAAAGATACCCACATCCAAAGACATAGGAGAAGCCTCAATGAGATGGTAGGAGGGACGCAATCACAGTAAAATCGAATCCCATAACTGCTGGATGGGTGACTCACAGACTGGAGAACACTTATACCACAGAAGTCCACCCACTGGAGTGAAGGTTCTGAGCCTCACGTCAGGCTTCCCAAACTGGGGGTCCGGCAACGGGAGGAGTAATTCCTAGAAAATCAGACTTTGAAGCCTAGTGAGATTTGACTGGAGTACTTTGACAGGACTGGGGGAAACAGAGATGCCACTCTTGGAGGGAACACACAAAGTAGTGTGCACATTGGGACCCAGGGGAAGGAGCAGTGACCCCAGGGGAGACTGAACCAGACCTACCTGCTAGTGTTAGAGGGTCTCCTGCAGAGGCCGGGGGTGGCTGTGGCTCACTGTGGGGACAAGGACACTGGCAGTAGAAGTTCTGGGAAGTACTCCTTGGTGTGAGCCTTCCCAGAGTCTGTCATTAACCCCACCGAAGAGCCCAGGTAGGCTCCAGTGTTGGATTGCTTCAGGCCAAACAACCAACAGGGAGGGAACCCAGCCCCACCCATTAGCAGTCAAGCGGATTAAAGTTTTACTGAGCTCTGCCCACCAGAGCAACAGTCAGCTCTACCATCCACCAGTCCCTCACATCAGGAAACTTACACAAGCCTCTTAGATAGCCTAATCCACCAGAGGGCAGACAGCAGAAGCAAAAGGAACTACAGTCCTGCAGCCTGTGGAAGGAAAACCACATTTACAGAAAGATAGACAAGATGAAAAGGCAGAGAGCTATGTACCAGATGAAGGAACAAGATAAAACCCCAGAAAAACAACTAAATGAAGTGGAGATAAGCAACCTTCCAGAAAAAGAATTCAGAATAATGATAGTGAAGATAATCCGGAACCTTGGAAAAAAATGGAGGCAAAGATCGAGAAGATGAAAGAAATGTTTAACAAAAACCTAGAAGAATTAGAGAACAAACAGAGATGAACAATACAATACGTGAAATGAAAACTACACTGGAAGGAATTAATAGCAGAATAACTGAGGCAGAAGAACGGAAGACAGAATGCTGGAATTCACTGCTGCGGAACAGAATGGAAAAAAAAGAATGAAAAGAAATGAAGACAGCCTAAGAGACCTCTGGGACAACATTAAATGCAACAACATTCGCATTATAGGGATCCCAGAAGGAGAAGAGAGAGAGAAAGGGCTCAAGAAAATATTTGAAGAGATTATAATTGAAAAGTTCCCTAACATGGGAAAGGAAATAGCCACCCAGGTCCAGGAAGCGCAGTGAGTCCCATATAGGATAAACCCAAGGAGAAACACGCCGAAACAAATAGTAATCAAATTGGTAAATTAAAGACAAAGAAAAATTGTTGAAAGCAGCAAGGGAAAACCAACAAATAACATACAAGGGAAATCCCAAAAGGTTAACAGCTGATTTCCCAGCAGAAACTCTACAAGCCTGACGGGAGTGGCATGATATACTTTAAGTGCTGAAAAGGAAGAACCTATAACCAAGATTACTGTACCTGGCAAGGATCTCATTCAGATTCGATGGAGAAATAAAAGCATTACAGACAAGCAAAAGGTAAGAGAATTCAGCACCACCAAACCAGCTCTAAAACAAATGCTAAAGGAACTTCTCTAAGTGGTAAACACAAGAGAAGAAAAGGACCTACAAAAACAAACCCAAAACAACTAAAATGATCATAGGAACATACATATCGATAATTACACTAAACATAAATGGACTAAATGCTCCAACCAAAAGACACAGGATTGCTGAATGGATACAAAAACAAGACCCATATATATGCTGTCTACAAGAGACACACTTCAGACCTAGGGACACATAGAGACTGCAAGTGAGGGGATGGAAAAAGATATTCCATGCAAATGGAAATTAAAACAGAGCTGGAGTAGCAATACTCATATCAAATAAAATAGACTTTAAAATAAAGAATGTTACAAGAGACAAGGAAGGACACTACATAATGTTCAAGGGATCAATCCAAGAAGAAGAT
This sequence comes from Pseudorca crassidens, assembly GCF_039906515.1. Lineage (NCBI taxonomy): Eukaryota > Metazoa > Chordata > Mammalia > Artiodactyla > Delphinidae > Pseudorca > Pseudorca crassidens. The sequence continues at coordinate 73,677,501 of NC_090317.1, read as the reverse complement.
ATAACAATTATAAATATATATGCACTCAACATAGGAGCATCTCAATACCTAAGGCAACTGCTTACAGCTCTAAAAGAGGAAATCGACAGTAACACGATAATAGTGGGGGACCTTAACACCTCACTTACACCAATGGACAGATCATCCAAAATGAAAATAAATAAGGAAACAGAAGCTTTAAATGACACAATAGACCAGATAGATTTAATTGATATTTATAGGATATTCCATCCCAAAACAGCAGATTACACTTTCTTCTCACGTGCACATGGAACATTCTCCAGGATAGATCACATTATGGGTTACAAATCAAGCCTCAGTAAATTTAAGATAATTGAAATCATATCAAGAATCTCCTCTGACCACAACGCTATGCGATTAGGAATGAATTACACGGAAAAAACCTAAAAAGCACAAACACATGGAGGCTAAAGAATACATTGTTAAATAACTAAGAGATCACTGAAGAAATCAAAGAGGACATCAAAAAATACCTAGAGACTAATGACAATGAAAATATGATGACCCAAAACCTATGGGATGCATCAAAAGTAGTTCTAAGAGGGAAGTTTTTAGCAATACAAGCCTACCTCAAGAAACAAGAAAAATCTCAAATAAACAATCTACCCTTACACCTAAAGGAACTAGAGAAAGAAGAACAAACAAAACCCAAAGTTAGCAGAAGGAAAGAAATCATAAAGATTAGAGCAGAAGTAAATGAAATAGAAACAAAGAAAACAATAGCAAAGATCAATAAAAGTAAGCGCTGGTTCTTTGAGAAGATAAACAAAATTGATTAACCATTAGCCAAACTCTTCAAGAAAAAGAGGGAGAGAACTCAAATCAATAAAATTAGAAATGAAAAATGAGAAGTTACAACAGACAACCCAGAAATACAAAGCATCCTAAGAGACTACTGCAAGCAACTCTATGCTAATAAAATGGACAACCTGGAAGAAATGGACAAATTTTTAGAAAGGTATAACTTTCCAAGACTGAACCAGGAAGAAGTAGAAAATATGAACAGACCAATCACAAGTAATGAAATTGAAACTGTGATTAAAAATCTTCCAACCAACAAAAGCCCAATACCAGATGGCGTCACAGGTGAATTCTATCAAACATTTAGAGAAGAGCTAACACCCATCCTCAAACTCTTCCAAAAAATTGCAGAGGAAGGAACACTCCCAAACTCATTCTATGAGGCCACCATCACCCTGATACCAAAACCAGACAAAGATACTGCAAAAAAAGAAAATTATAGACCAATAACATTGATGAATGTAGATGCAAAAATCCTCAAGAAAATACTAGCAAAGAGAATCCAACAACACATTAAAAGGATCTTACACCATTATCAAGTGGGATTTATCCCAGGGATGTAAGGATTCCTCAATATACACAAATCAATCAATGTGATACACCATATTAACAAATTGAAGAAGAAAAACCATATGATCATCTCAATAGATGCAGAAAAAGCTTTTGACAAAATTCAACACCCATTTATGATAAAAACTCTCCAGAAAGTGGGCATAGAGGTAACCTACCTCAAAATAATACAGGCCATATACAACAAATCCACAGCAAACATCATTCTCAATGGTGAAAAACTGAAAGCATTTCCTCTAAGGTCAGGAACAAGACAAGGATGTCCACTGTCACCACTATTACTCAACATAGTTTTGGAAGTTCTAGCCATGGCAATCAGAGAAGAAAAAGAAATAAAAGAAATACAAGTTGGAAAAGCAGAAGTAAAACTGTCACTGTTTGCAGATGACATGGTATTATACTTAGAGATCCTCAAGATGCCACCATGAAACTACTTGAGCTAGTCAATGAATTTGATAAAGTTGCAGGACACAAAATTAATACACAGAAATCTCTTGCATTCCTATACACTAATGATGAAAAATCTGAAAGAGAAATTAAGGAAACACTCCCATTTATCACTGCAGCAAAAAGAATAAAATACCTAGGAATAAACCTACCTAGGGAGACAGAAGACCTGTCTGCAGAAAAGTATAAGGCACTGATGAAAGAAATTAAAGATGGTGCCAAGAGGTGGAGAGATATACCATGTTCCTGGGTTGGAAAAATCAATCTTGGGAAAATGACTATACTACCCAAAGCAATCTACAGATTCAATGCAATCCCTATCAAATTACCCGTGGCATTTTTTACGGAACTAGAATAAAAAATCTTAAAACTTGTATGGAGACACAAAAGACCCCGAATAGCCAAAGCAGTTTTGAGGGAAAAAAACGGAGCTGGAGGAATCAGACACCCTGACTTCAGACTATACTACAAAGCTACAGTAATCGAGACAATATGGTACTGGCACAAAAACAGAAACATAGATCAATGGAACAAGTTAGAAGGCCCAGAGATAAACCCACGCACCTATGGTCAACTAATCTATGACAAAGGAGGCAAGGCTATACAATGGAGAAAAGACAGTCTCTTCAATAAGTGTTGCTGGGAAAACTGGAGAGCTACACATAAAAGAATGAAATTAGAACACTTGCTATCACCATACAGAAAAATAAACTGAAAATGTATTAGAGACCTAAATGTAAGACCGGACACTATAAAACTCTTACAGGAAAACATAGGAAGAACACTCTTTGCCATTAATCACAGCAAGATCTTTTTTGATCCACCTCCTAGAGTAATGGAAATAAAAACAAAAATAAACAATTGGGACCTAATGAAACTTCAAAACTTTTGCATAGTAAAGGAAACCATAAACAAAATGAAAAGACAACCCTCAGAATGGGAGAAAATATTTGCAAATGAATCAATTGACAAAGGATTAATCTCCAAAATATATAAACAGCTCATGAAGCTCAATATTAAAGAAACAAACAACCTAATCCAAAAATGGGCAGAAGACCTAAATAGACATTTCTCCAAAGGAGACATACAGATGGCCAAGAAGCACATGAAAAGCTGCTCAACATCACTAATCATTAGAAAAATGAAAATCCAAAGTACAATGAGGTGTCACCTCACACCAATTAGAATGGGCATCATCAGAAAATCTACAAAGAACAAATGCTGCAGAGGGTGTGGAGAAAAGGGAACCCTCTTGCACTGTTGCTGGGGATGTAAATTGATACAGCCACTATGGAGAACAGTATGGAGGTTCCTTAAAAAACTAAAAATAGAATTACCATATGATCCAGCAATCCCACTACTGGGCATATACCCGGAGAAAACCATAAATCAAAAAGACACATGCACCCCAATGTTCACTGCAGCACTATTTACAATAGCCAGGTTATGGAAGCAACCTAAATGCCCATCGACAGACGAATGGTTAAGGAAGATATGGTACATATATACAATGGAATATTACTCAGCCCTAAAAAGCAACGAAATTGGGTCATTTGTTGAGACGTGGATGGATCTAGAGACTGTCATACAGAGTGAAGTAAACCAGAAAGAGAAAAACATGTATCGTATATTTATGCATGTATGTGGAACCTAGATAAATGGTACAGATAACCGGTTTGCAGGGCAGAAGTTGAGACACAGTTGTAGAGAACCAAACGTATGGACACCAAGGGGGGAAAGCTGCAGGGGGCTCGGGATTGTGGTGTGATGAATTGAGCGATTGGGATTGATGTGTATACACTGATGTGTATAAAATTGATGACTAATAAGAACCTGCTGTATAAAAAAATAAATAAAATAAAATTCAAAAATTAAAAAAAAAAGATTAGCAATATTGAGCATCTCCTTTATGTGTTTACTGGCTAATTGTATATGTCCTTTGTAGAAATCTTTGTGCACATCCTTTGCCTATTGAGTTGTAGGAGTTCTTTATATAGTCTGGATATGTGTTCCTTATCAGATATATGTATGACTTGCAAATATTGCCTCCAGTTTTGTGGGTTGTTTTTTTTTTCACTTTTTTTTTTTTTTTTTTTGTGGTACGCTGGCCTCTCACTGTTGTGGCCTCTCCTGTTGCGGAGCACAGGCTCCGGACGCGCAGGCTCAGCGGCCATGGCTCACCGGTCTAGCCGCTCCGCAGCATATGGGATCTTCCTGGACCGGGGCCCGAACCCATGTCCCCTGCATCAGCAGGTGGACTCTCAATCACTGCGCCACTGGGGAAGCCCTTTTTTCACTTTCTTAATGGTGTCCTTTGCAGCATAAAATGTTTTCATTTTGATAGTCCTATTTATTTTTTCATTTGTTGTTTGTTCTATTGGTGTTGTTACTAGGAAATTATTGCCTAACCCCAGTTCACGAGTATGTACTCCAATATTTTCTTCTAAGGATTTTATAGTTTTAGCTCTTACACTGAAAACTGTGATCCATTTTGAGTTAATATTCTTGTATGGTATGAAGAAGGGGTCCAGCTTCATTCTTTTGCACATGGGCATGCAGTTGTCCAAGCACCATTTGTTTATAGACTATTATTTTCCCCCATTGAATAAAGTTGTCTTGGCACCCTTGTGAAAAATCAGTTGATTGTAAATGTAAGGGTTTATTTCTGGATTCTCAGTTATCCTCCACTGATGTATATGTCTATCCTTAGGCCAGTCCTGCTGATAAATATGTCTATCCTTATGCCAGTACCACACTGTCTTAATAACTTTGTAGCTTTGTAGTAAGTTTTGAAATCAGGAAGTGTGAGTCCTCTAACTTTGTTCTTTTTCAAGATTATTTTGGCTATTATATGTCCCTTGAATCTCCATATGAATTTTAAGATTAGCCTATCCAAGTTCTGCAAAGATTCTGGTTGGGATTTTCATAGGGATTATGTTTTTCCACCTTTATTGCAATATAATTGACATATAACATCGTGTGATTTTAAGGTATACAACTTATGACTTGATATATGTATATATCACAAAATGACTACCACAGAAAGGTTAGTAAAACACATCCATTACTTCACATAGTTTCCCTTTTTTGGGTGTGTCTGTTAAGAACTTTTAAGATTTATTCTCTTGGCAAGTTTCAAGTATACAATGTAGTATTGTTGACTAGAGCCACTATGCTATTCATTAGATACCCATAACTTATTCATCTTATAACTGGAAGTTTGTACCCTTTGACTATGACTACCTCCACCTATTCCCCACCACCTGTTCCCCCCACCCCCAGCTCCCCTTGCAACCACCAATCTACTCTCTGTTTCTACGAGTTCAGGATTTTTTTCAGATTCTACATATAAGTGAGATCATAGGGTATTTATCTTTCTCTGTCTGATTTATTTCACTTAGGATAATTACCTTCAAGTTTATCTATATTGTCACAAATGGCAGGATTTCCTTCTTTTTTATGGCTGAATAATATTATATTATATATATATATATATATATATACACATACACACACATATATATAATTATCACATTTTCTTTATCCATTCATCCATTGAAGGATACTTAGGTTGTTTCCATGTCTTGGCTATTGTGAATAATGCTGCTATGAACATGGGGGTTCAGATATCTCTTTGAGATAGTGATTTCATTTCCTTTGGATATTGTGGGATTGCTGGATCATATGGTAGTTCTGTTTTTAATTTTTTGAGGAACCTCCATATTGTTTTTCATAGTGGCTATACTAATTTATGTTCCCACCAATAGTGCAGAAGTGTTCCCTTTTCTCCACATCCTCACCAGCACTTGTTTATCTCTTGTCTTTTTGATAATGTTACTGAATTGGTTGACCCCATGCAGGGTCCTAGCCTGGGCCAAGAGCCCCTGTCTCAGCCAGGGAGGTTGTTTTTCCAATTGAATTCATGCAGCCAATAACAAAATTGATGCTGAGACTGGAACAGCACAAGCTTTATTCAATGGCCAAAGAATGGAGAAGCGGGAACCTAGTTCATAAATCAACTTCTCAACCCAATTTGGGTGGAGACACGAAATATATAGGAGGGTCAAGGTAAAAGGGAGGGAATTGAAAAAAGTAGGAGGAATATATATATTCATGACTTATCTGAGAACAGGGGGGTGATTTGGACCCGGAACTGATGCAACTGTCCTTTTCAGTCCTTGTATGGGCTTTTCTGATTGTTGTCATGGCAATCAGTCAACTGTTGTGGCACAGCTGGGTATCCCATTTAGCTGAAATATTACAATGAGCCTATAATGAGGCTCAAGAGCTACTGGAAGTCAGATCTTCCACCATCTTGGGCCTAGTTGGTTCTAACCAGTTCTTGTTTTTTTCTCTTTGCAGCTTCCTCCTGAAACAGATAAGAGTAATTGGTTACTATTCGAGTGAGGGGCAGGGATATGATTCTGGGCAACAGCCTTGGTAACAATAATAGCCATTCTAATAAGTGTAAGGGGATATTTCTTTGTGGTTTTGATTTGCATTTCCCTGATGATTAATGATGTCGTACACCTTTTCCTGTATCTGTTGGCCATTTGTATATCTTCTTTGAAAAAATGTCTATTTCAGTTCCTTTGCCCATGTTTAAATAGGATTATTTATTTGTTTTTATTTTGTTTTTGATGCTATTGGAAGTGAAATTATTTTAAAATTTCATTTCCAATTGTTTGTTACAAGTATAGACATACAACTAATTTTTTTATATTGACTTTGCATCCTACAAACTTGCTGAACTCATTTATTAGCTCTAATAGTTTTTTTGTGGATTCCTTACGATTTCCTTATAAAATATCATGTCATTTGCAGGTTGAGATAGTTTTACTTCTTCATTTCCAATATGGATCCTTTTTATTTCTTTATATTGCCTAATTTCATAGCTAGAACCTCCAGTACAATACTGAGAAGAAGTCTTGAGGGCAGACAACCTTGGCTTGTCTCGTCTCACCATTTAGTACAATATTAACTCTGGGTCTTTCCTTGATACCTTTTATCCAGTTGAGGAAGTTCCCTTCTATTCCTAATTTGTTGAATGTTTTCATTATGAAAGGGTGTTGAATTTTGTCAACATGTTTTTATGTCTTTTGAAATATTTATTTTTCCCTTTATTCATATGGTGTATTTCATTGATTTTCTGATGTTAAACCTGAATTCCTGGGATAAATCCCAGTTGGCCATGGTGTATAATCCTTTCTCTATGTTGCTGGATTCAGTTTGCTAGTATCTGGTTGGGAATTTCATGCCTACATTCATGAGATATTGGTCTATAGTTTTCTTGTCTTGTGATGTCTTTGTCTGGTTTTGGCATCAGGGTAATACTGACCTCATAGAATAAGTGGGGAAGTGTTCCTTGCTCTTCTATTTCATGGAAGAGTTTGTGAAGGGTGGGTGTTAATTGTCCTCTAAATGTTTATTAGAATTCTCTGGTAAAGCTATCTGAGCCTAGGCTTCTTTTGTGAGTTGTTTTTTCAGTACTAACTTAATTTCTTTACTTGTTATAGTTATATTCGGGTTTTCAATTTCTTCTTCAGTCAATTTTGGTAGTTTTTTTCTTATTAGGTATTTGACCATTTCAGCTAAGTTATCTAATTTGTATACATACAGCTGTTCATAGTATTCCTTTATAATCCTTTATATATCTTTACAGTCAGTAGTATTGTCCCCTATTTCATTCCTGATTTTAGCAGTCTTTTTTATTTTTTGCTTCATCAGTCTAGCTAAAGGTTTGTCAATTTTGCTCATCTTTTCAAACAATATAAATAGCCTTTTGAGAAGGGAAACATCAAATTAATAATTAGAAGGTGGCTAAGTAACCTCTATATAATGGTCTCGCTGGCAGTGTGTTCTTGGGTACTTGTTTCTTAACATCTTGGAGACTCAGTTGCCTCATTACAAAATGGGATGATGAGGCTTGCCTCACAGATTTGACTGTAAGATTAGATGAAATAACATGTAAAATCTCTAGCACAATACCTATTCATGGTAGACTTTCATGAAAGGCTCATATCCTTTTCTTCCACAACATTATGCTGACCCCAATTTTACTGCATTATTCTTTGGTTACCAGGTTTAACTTAATAAAGAAAACACTAGAGGTGACTTCTCTTTTAAAGTCTGAAAATATATTTTTCTGTGCTGTCTGCCTGCCATAGAACCAAAATGATAACACATCAACTTATGAATGTAATCATGTGAAACAATGATAGTTTAATATTAATAACCATAGCTTAGTCTTTAAGCACAACTGAGATCCTATATAATAAATTATCATGCTCTGTATTATTTTCATCTTTTTCTCATCTCAGTTGTTATTTCATTTTCCCATCAAATCTCCATAGAGATAATTTCTCTCTTCTTGAAGGGGAGTGCTATCTCTAAGATAACTAACATTTTTAAGCAACAATTATGATCTTCTAATGAACTTTATGATAATTTCATACAGTTATAAAAATTATCAAAATTCCTTTCAAATCATGGTATACAGTATTCAGGTAAAGAACTGTATCTCTGATCCAATTTTACATTTTTTTTTTTTTTGCGGTGCGCGGGCCTCTCACTGCTGTGGCCTCTCCCGTTGCGGAGCACAGGCTCCGGACGCGCAGGCTCAGCAGCCATGGCTCAGCGGCATGTGGAATCCTCCCGGGCCGGGGCACGAACCCGTGTCCCCGCATCGGCAGGCGGACTCTCAACCACTGCACCACCAGGGAAGCCCCCCAATTTTACTTTCTATTAAAAGTTTCTACATCCTGTTCTTACGATTTGCATTCACTCTTTCCTGAGTATCCTTTGGCCTAATCTCCTCCGTAGGTGTGCACCCTCATGGCTTGCTAATAATTTGGGGAAGTAAGAACATTTTTCTTGTAAACTTTGGGTCAGTGAAGAGTGACTCCTTTGGAAATAGGAATTGAATGTTATCATCGCATATATGAACTCAGTGTTTAGCCCATATATTTTCCATTCTTCTGAAGTGAGGCAGAATTGATAGTGCCTCACTTCACATGGAGGAAAAATTAAATTGCAGAGTTGGGGTTATGGTGTGGTTATGATAGGATCTCTGTGGCCCAGCCTGATACAAGTAGATCACACATCATGATTCTAACATTGATGATAGGAAAGCACTCCTTCCCCGCAAGGTGCATGTTAGTAGAGTTCTCAGGAGCAACCTCTTATCTCAATAAGTCCCCAACTCCAATCAGAAGACATTTTTTTTCCTATGGGATATGGACAGTGAAGACTGAATGGATATGAAGAATTCATTCTTAAGAGACCTGCCTTAGCTCATGTTCTTTACTAGCAATGTGATCTTAGGCAAATTATTCAATTTTTCTGAGCTTCAGTTTCTATGTGCATAAAATGCTGGTGGTGATAAAGAGTTGCTGTGAAGTTTTAATAAGTAATGTGTGTAAGTACTTAACACAGTGCCCAGCTTATTGTAAGGAATCTTTATCAAAATAACTTCTTTCTTGTGACCCACCTGGGTGTTGCAACAGGCTCATTAAAGCTTTCTCTGACTGCATTTAAAATTTTGGATTTTGGACTATTTGATCTTAAATATTGTTTAATATTTTTAGATTCATACAGTTTAAGTTACTACTGGTAACAAACCATGTTTGTTTACCCTATCCTATTATTGCAACTAGCTCTGCCATTGCTGGTCTTTTATTTTGGTTTCTGTCCAGCCCATGCCTATACTAACTTATATATTGCCACCAGCTCTTATAATCCTGCTGTGTCCCAGACAGTGTTCCCTACTTGTCTGGTATGGATCAGGCCCCAACTCAGCCAGGCCAAATGGTATCTTACCAGGAAAAGTAGACCCTGTTGGTTGCCATGTTGTTGTGATGGCAGGAAATGAATCTCAATAGATGAAGAGACTCTTGCATTATAACAGGCAGAAGATTTACATCTGCTTTGGTGATATGACCAAAGTTTGTTTATGGACCCATAGGCTCTTACAATTGGAAGATACTTTAAAGATTATCTAGTCCCATTCAATAATAATGATATCAGACATCTATTGAGTTTTCATTGTATGTCAGGCACAGTGATAAATGCTTACCTGCAGTTTTTTACTTAATCTTTTCGACAACTTCTAGAAGTATCCTATTTTTGTCTGCATTTTTATAAATGAGGAATCAGATTCAGAGAGGTTAACTCGCCTAGGTTTATATAGCTAAGAATCAACAGATCCAGGTGTCAAACTCAAGTCTGATTCCGGAATTGCATTCTTCAGTACATTATATAGTGACCCTCCTACACTGCAAGTAACCCTTCTAGAGGATTCCTGAAAGATTATTCTGTATTTTGCTTGAATATCTTCAAGGATGGTCACTTTACTCTTCTTTTGAAGCAGCTCCTTCCATTATTTGACAATTTTAGTGGCTTAGTGGGAAAGATGTTAAAATCTGATTCTTTCTAACAACAAAATCATAGACAGAGTAGGAGGGATTGGAAGATTGTCTCATTCATTCCCTTCATTTTACATTTACTTTTAATACTTAAGATAGGTTTTATGATTTCTCTTAATTTTAACTTATGCTAAACATTCCCAGTTTTTTCATTCCTTCCTTGTATGAATGATTTGCAGGATTTTCATTATACTGGAAACACTATTTGGAACCTACTCTTAGGTGTTTACTTCTCCTTTAAAATGGAGCACAAAGAACTGGACCTCATACTTTAGAGATTATTTGTCTGGCTCAGAGTATAGTGGAATTGTGCCTTTCTTTAATCCAGTCATTAGACTTCTCCTAGTATAGACTAAGATTGCTCTGGGCTTTTCTTTTCAGCAGCCATGTCATGAACTTGTGGCCGGATCAAAGAAACCGTTTTTGAGACAAGAGGCATTTCTGAAATCATAGTTCTGAACCACTGATTCAAGAATTATTTTTTTCAGCTCTGAATCTCTTTATACTGGTTTCATTGGTAATCTGTTTGCTTAGAGACTGATTTACTGGACAAATGAAATGGCATTTGTAACTGCGTATTAAACCGTTTATTTTTATACGTATATACCTACATTTGGTTAACTTATAAGCACCAACATTTTCCACATTTGCTGTTCAAATCTTAGATGGACTAGTTTATAGACCATTGACTTCGAATGGAATTGTGAAGCTAGTCCTTATCTGAAGCCTAGGTGACAAAAGGCTTTCTTTCCCAAGCAAAAGGAATGATACTCCTGTTGCCTTCTCAGTTCTGTACTCTTTCTCTGCCCTCTAGGTCGAAAGGAGAGGGCAGCATAGCCTGTGGGTAAAGACTGCAGGAGTCAGAGCAGCCGACCTATAGCTGACCTGAACAATATTGTTAAAGGAAAAAGAAATTGCAGAATGAAGAGAGGATCAGTTTTGATTGGAATTTAGACATCTTTACTAGTCCTTGGATGATTCAGGTCAGACTTTTAAAGGAGAAATCTTGGAGAATAGGAGGGAAGCACTAGGGATTGAACCTCTTTTTACCACACTTTAGATGATACCAGAATTATTTTGTTACATTAATGATTTTAGGATGTAAATGCTTACTCATTGTAGTATATAGAAGGACTGTCATTTGCAAATATTTGCGGTTTTTTGCCTTTGAAAACCTCAACTCCCTAGACTATACTCTGTACCTCGATTTCCTTATCTATAAAGTGAGGATAAGAGTACTTACAGTGTTCCCTAGTTTCCCAATCACCCCATACAGAAAGTCCTCTCTCTCTACACTTAACGTTTCTAGTGCTTTAAACTACTCTTCAGACCTAACATATAAATTGTATAAATTGTGGTTACATGTATAAGTGTTTTATGTCTCCTACTAAATTATAATCTTCTTGAGATCAGGGGCTAGTTGAGTTTTCATCCTTTTTAACCTTCATAGTTCCTGATCTAGTGCTTATATATTTAATACAGTTAAATATTTATTGTAATAATTTTAGAGGCCTTCTTTAAATCATGATTTTGTCTCAACTTTTTCTGATAGAACAGTGAGAATTTATTTAGGCATTTGGAGAAGGATGAACAAGAAATAAGTAGAAAAAAGGTAAGGAGAACAAAATAAAGTTTACTTGACATAAGAGAAGAGCCAAGTTAGGAAGCACACAAGGAATGAAAAATTATGTGGATTGTTTAAAATTTAAGCAGAAATGTGTCACAGACTATTTAGAGAAATCCGTCATCAATGTGAGAAAGCATTCAAGTCATAGTTGTTTTTAATCTCTACTAGTTAATTAGTACTAGTTCTCAAGTGCTCTGAGTATGAGGAATCTAAGGAAAGCAAGTGCTTTGGAATCAAACAGCCTGGCTCTGCTGCTTACTAGCTGTATGAAGTTTGCCAAATTACTTAAATTTTGTTTAGTTTCAGTTTTCTCTTCTGTAAAACGAATTTTATAGTATCTATTTTAGGGGATTGTTGTAAAGACCAGATGGAGGAGTATGTGTCAGTGTAATGGTATAAGCATTCAAAAAACATTAGCTGTTGCTGGTTTTGTCTTCATGAAGTTTACTTAACAGTGAGAAAGCAAAAAGGTGTGATTATGTAGAAGGGTATAACTAGAGGTATTATGTCAGAGAGCTGGATGACATGGAAGAGAATAAAGTTTGACTGGGAGGAGTTAGGTGGAATTATTATTGATGATGTATGTTTAGCACTTAATTTACAAAGTGTTTTCTAGTAGTGTGTCATTTGGTCCATACTTCACTTCAGCCCACTTAAACCATCCTCTGGAGATCTGATTGATTTTGGCATGTGTGTGGAAGAGCTGTTGTTTAGTCAGGATACTTAAGCAGCCAGAGAAAACAGAGGGGTGATTGTCAAACTTGTTACCTTCTCCCCCTCTCCCACTCCCCCATATTTCCCCCATCGCTATTTCCCTAATCCCTTTGATTGGAAAGGGGTTGACGTTAGTCAATTTGCTTACCAGAGGACATGACAAACACATTCACCTTTCTCTTGCTCCCATTGTTGTCACCCCCACACAACCTTTACTCTTTTGAGCAACACTTAAATGGAGCAGTGTTTCAGAGTTTATTTGCGGAGCATAGTCTTTGAGGGATGAATTAAAAATTTCAGTGAAAGCACAAGAAAGTAATCGGGAGCATAATTGAGCAGGTGGAACAAATGTGTTAAATCTGTTTTGAGAAAACAACAACCGGTTTCAAAGTATTTAATAAACCAGCCTCAGGTTCACTGTTCCATAATCAGGGTGAGAATGAGGGAGGAAAGAATGTATAGGTTTTCTGAAGACATCTGAGAATGCAAGTGCTGCCTCTAATATGGCTGATTCCAATAGGGAATGGAGGAACCTCTTCCTAGTCATGTCCAGAAAAATTGGGAAGCTTGTCATTAGCTCTATTGTGAGGCAGATGTGACTTCAAAGAACCTTTTCACTTCATCTTGTATATGTTGTGGTAGACAGAAATATTTTAAACTACCACAAAACAAAGGATTTGGAGGATGAGATTAAAGATTAACATGTACTACATGGAGACATAATTTCTGTTAAGTATTGATCTTTTACTTAAGACATAGCTGGACAGGTATATTTAGTATAGGATTCTTGTATGAAAAGATCAATTATTTTCCCTCTCTCTACAGCATAGGCCAAAAGTATCAGAGAATTTCTGAATTAGAATGGACACAAAGGTTATCCAGCTCAAGTCCTCATCTCCTCTGTTCATCACTTCAACAATACCTCTACCAAGTGGTCATCATCCTAGGCTTGAAATGTGTCAGTAATGGGGAACTTGCCCTCACTGGAGCCAACCCATGCCATTTGCAAGCCGACCTAGTTGTTATAAAAACCTTTTTCATTTAATAGTGCAGTCAGCAGTCAGCTACTTCTGTCCCTCCCCTCTATGGAGTCATAAACTGTCTTCCACTTGATAGCCATTCAGGTGGAAGACAGAAATCACCATGTCCTCCTGAATTGTCCCCCACCCCTCCAACCCCCCTCCCGGCTAAATATCTTCTTTCAACTGTTCCTATGTTACTTTGTTGCACTTTCCACACTGTGTGTTATGGTCATAATTTTGAAGCTGTATTTTCACACATCTCTGAGTTGTGAGCTCCTTGAGGGCATGGACTATATCTTATATTTGAATGTATCTCATATAACAAGTGTTTGAATGAGAAACATGGTATTAAATTTCTTCACTACCTAGGCTACTCTTGTTTGGACATTCTCTGAATTATCCTTCATTACACAGATATTTACTGAATGCCTTCTGTGTGTTAGATACTGTGCCAGCATTTAGGAATGTAATAGTGAAATAGACAGACATAGTCCCTGACTTCATGGAACTTAAAATCTAGTGTGAGTTACAGACATGGGAACGGGTAGTACAAAACAAGGTGATAAGGCTGCAATACAGGAAAGACATAGCACATGGTTTTCAATCCAGGCTTTTGGGGTCAAAGAAGGCTTTTGTTTCCTATTGTTGAAGCAGGAGAAATATTCTAGATGTGGTCTGACCAGGCCTGATGATCGCATTCTTCATCTGGATATATGTCTGTTATTGTAGCTTCAGGTGATACTAGCCTTTTTTATGCTACTACATTATTGTTCATTCATTCATTCAATAAATTTTTATTGAACACCTACATGCTTAAGGAGCAGTGCTAGGAACTGGGGCTACAACAGTGACTAAGAGGTAGATTTACTCTAAAGGTAATGAAGATTAAGTTCCAAGGCCCCTCACTTGCAGGGACCCCTTCCAAGGCCCTGTAGCTAATTTTGTATTTATAATTTTGTATTATTTTTCTTAAAGAGAATCTTGCAATTTATACATACTTCAAGTCCAACAAAGCCTGTATCTGCCTCTGACTAGCATTCCATGGCATGGATGTACCATAGTTTGTATAACCATTCACCTATTGGAGAGCATCAAGGCTGATTCCAATTTTTGGCAGCCACAAATAAAGCTGCTATGAGCATCCATGAACAGGTTTTTATATGAACATAAGTTTTCATTTTTTCTGGGATAAATGTCCAGGAGTGCAGTTGCTAGGTGATATGGTAATTGTATGTTTAGGTTTTTTAAAAGAAAGTGCCAAACTGTTTTCCAGAGTGGCTGCATTATTTTACAGTCCCACCAGCAAGGAATATGTGATCCTGTTTATTCACATCCTTGCCAGCTTTTGGTGTTACACTATTTTTAATTTTAGCTATTTGGATAGTATAGTGATATCTTAATGTGGTTTTGATTTTCTTTTTCCTAATAGCTAATGGTATTGGATATCTGTTAATGTACTTATTTGCCATCTTTATATCCTCTTTGTTAAATGCCTTTTCATGTCTTTTTCCATTATCTAATAGAATTATTTGCTTTTTAAACAAATTACTGTTGAGTTTAGAGAATTCCTTATATATTCTAAATATAAGTCCCTTTTCAAATATGTGGCTTGCAAATATTTTCTCCTATTCTGTAAGCTTGTCTTTTTATTTGATTACATAGGCTTTCATAGAGCAAAAGTTTCTAATTTTGGTGAGGTTCAATTTACCAATCTTTCTTATTATGGAAAGGATCATGCTTTTGGTGTCATGTCTGAGAACTCTTTGCCTAGCTCTAGGTCCCAAAGACCTTTCCTATGTTCTTTTCTAAAATTTTTATAATTTTGCTTTTATATTTAAGTCCATGATCTATTTTGAGTTAACTTGTATATAAGATGTAAGGATTAGGTCAAGGTTACTTTTCTTGCCTATGAATATTCATTGTTCCAGCACCACTTGTTAAAAACACTATGCTTCCTCCATTGAATTGTTGTTGAATCTTTGTCAAAAATCAGTTGAACATATTTATGTGTTCCTATTTATGGGTTCTCTGTTCTTTTACATAGATCTATATGTTTATTCCTCCACCAACAGCACACTGTTTTGATTATGATAGCTATATACTAACGCTTAATATGTGGTAGAGTGATTCCTCCCACTTTTTTGTTCTTTTCCAAGATTGTTCTAGCTATTCTAATGCCTGTGCTTTTCCATATAACTTTTAGAGTAAGTTTGCCTATGTCTACAAAAATTCTTGCTGAGATTTTGATAGGAATTACAATAAACCTGTGGATCAATATGGAGAGAATTGACATGTTTAATGTATATCTTCTATTCCATGAACACAGTATCTCTCCATCTATTTATGTCTTTGATTTCTTTTATCATCATTTTGTAATTTTCAAAGTTATGCATCCTGTACATGTTTTATTAAGTATATACCTAAGTATTCCATATTCTTCAGAGCAATTATAAGTGGTATTGTTTTTAATTTTGGTTTCTGCATGTACATTGTTAGTATTTAGACAAGCAATTGAATATTTGTGTGTTGATCTTCTATGCTGTGAACCTTTGTGAACTCACTTATATCTTCTAAGAGTATTTCTATGGTTTCATTGGGATTTTCTACACATACATAGCATCTGAAATAGAGCTAATTTTATTTCTCTCTTCTAATCTACATGCCAATTAGGGTATCGAGAGCAGATATTCTTGCCATGTTTCTATCTTAGGGACAAAATTCAGTCTTTCACCGTTAAGTATTATGTTAGCTGTAGAGTTTTTGTAGATGCTTTTTTTCAAGTTGAGGTACCTTTATTCCAAATTACTGAGAGCTTTTTTCCCCCTGAATGAGTGTTGGATTTTGTCAAATACTCTTTCTGCATCAATTGATATAATCATATGATTTTTCTTCTTCAGCTTTTTCATTATGATGGATTACACTGATTGCTTTTTGAATGTTGAAAATGCCTTGTGTCGTTGGAATAAACCCTACTTGGTCATGGTGAACAATTCTTTTTATATATTGTTGAATTCAATTTGTTAATATTTTGATGAGTTTTGCATCTAAGTTCATAAGCAGTATTTGGTCTTAGTTTTCTTTCTTTTTTTGTATTTTGTCTGGTTTTGGTATGAAAGCAATATTGGCTTCATGAAGTGAATTGGGTAGTATCACCTCCTCCTTCTATTTGAAAGAGATTTTGTAAAATTAGCATTAATTCTTACTTAAATGCTTGGTAGAATTCTCCAGTGAATCCAGCTGAGGCTAGAGATTTCTTTTTCAGGAAATTTTAAATTACAAATTGAATTTTTCTGTTGGTTATAAGGGTATTCAGATTGTCTATTTCATTTTGGTTGAGGCTCAGCTGATTGTGGTTTTTGAGGAATTGGCCCACTTCTTCTCAGTTGTCAAATTTATGACCATAGAGTTATTTGTAATATTTCTTCATTGTGTTTTTAATGGCTGTAGGATTTAGTTTCATTATTGATATTGGTAATTTGTGTCTTCTCTAGTTTTATTTTTGTCATTCTTGCTAGAGTTTTGCCAATTTTACTGGGTTTTTTTCCCAACCAGATTTTTGCTTCATCAATTTTCTATTTTGTTTTTCTATTTTCAATTTTATTGATTTCTGGTCTTATCTTTATTTCCTTTCTTCTGCTTCCCCTGGGTGTATTTTGCTCTCCTTTTCCTAGTTTCTTGAGGTAGGAACATAGGTTATTGATTTGAGACCTTATTTCTAATGATGGCTTTTAGTGCTACAAGTTTGCCTCTCAGTACTACTTTAGCTGCATCCCAGATATTTTGCTATGTTGTATCTTCATTTTCACTCAGTTCTATGTATTTTTTATTTCCTTTGATGCTTCCTCTTTCACTCATGGATTATGTAGAACTGTGTTTTCTAACTTCTATGTATTTAGAGATTTCCTTTTGTATTTTTTTTGATTTCTAGTTTTATTCCATTATGATCAGATAACACACTGTATGATTTTAATTCTTTTAAGTTTGTTGAGGTTTGTTTTATAGACTGTTGCATGAATACTTGAAAAAAAATGTGTGTTCTGCTGTTTAGTTAAGTAGAGAGTTTTATATATAGAAATTAGATCCAGTTGGTTGTGTTTTTCTGATCTTTTCTATCATTGTTAATTTTCTCTCTTGTGGTTCTATCCATTGCTGGAGGCAGGATGCTTAAGGCCCTAACTGTAATCCTTGATTTTCTATTACTACACTTAGTTCTATCAGTTTTTGTTTCATGCGTTGTAAGGTTCTGTTGTTTGTTGTACACACATTTAGAATTGCTATATATTCCTGGTGGACTGATCCTTTATCATTATGTAATATACCTGTTTGTTTGTAGTAATTTTCTTTGCTCTGCAGTCTACTTTATCTGATATTAATATAGTCATTCTTGCTTTTTTGTAAAGTAATGTTTGTATGGTATATCTTTTTCAGTAATTCTACTTTAACTTACCTGTATTATTGAGTCCAAAGTGAGGTTTTTTTGTAAAGAATATATAGTTGGGTCATGTCTTTTTATTCACTCAGTAAATCTCTATCTTTTGGTATAATTTTTTAAATTGAAGCCTAGTTGATTTACAATATTATATTGGTTTCAGCTGTACAGCATAGTGATCAGTATTTTTACAGATTATACTCCATTAAATGTTATTACAAGATAATGGCTATACTTCCCTGTGCTATACAATATATCCTTGTTGTTTATTTTATACATAGTAGTTTGTATCTCTTAATCCCATACCCCTAACTTGCCCCTCCCCCCTTTCCTCTCCCCTCTGGGAACCACTAGTTTGTTTATATTTGTGAATCTATTTTTGTTTTGCTATATACATTTGTTTGTATTATTTTTTTAGGTTTCATATATGAGCAATAGTATACAGTATTTGTCTTTCTAAGTCTGACTTATTTCACCAAGCCTAATATTCTCTAGGTCTATTCACATTGCTGCAAGTGGCAGAATTTCATTCTTTTCATGGCTGAGTAATATATATATATCTCACATCTTTTTTATCCATTTGTCTGTTTATGGACACTTGGGTTGCTTCCATATCTTGGCTATTGTAAATAGTGCTGCTATGCATGTATCTTTTTGAATTAGTGTTTTTCTTTTTTCTGGATATATACCTAGTGCTGGATCATGTGGTTATTTTTAGTTTTTTTAAGGAGCCTCCATACTGTTTTCTGTAGTGGCTGCATCAATTTATAGTCACACCAACAGTGCACAAGTGTTCCCTTTTCTCCACATCCTCACCAATATTTGTTATTTGTGGTCTTTTTGATGATAGCCATTCTGACAGGTGTGAGGTGATATTTCATTGTTGTTTTGATTTGCATTTCTCTAATAATTAGCAATGTTGAGGATCTTTTCATGTGCCTGTTAGCCATCTGTATATCTTCTTTGGAAAAATGCCTATTCAGGTCTTCTGCCCATTTTTTGATTGGGTTGTTTGTTTTTTGATTTGATTGGTATATTTAGACCATTTACATTTAAGATTATATATATATGCATATATATGGTACCACCATTTTAATAAAAGTCCGCCATTTCATTATTCATTTTATCTGTTGTTTTCTGTGGTTCTCATTCTTCTGTTTCTGTTTTCTTGACTTCTCATGGGTTACTTGAGCATTTCAGCTTGATTTATTTATAGTGTCTTTGAGTGCATCTCTTTTTTAGTAGTTGCCCTTGGGTATTATCATATACACATGTGACTTGTAAGTCTACCAGTAACATTTTACCACTTCGAGTGAAAACTTCACTTACATTTAGGTCTCCTTACCTTCCCCACATTTAAATACCATTGTCCTGAGTATCAGATGGTGTTATAATTTTTGTTTCAATCATCAAATAAGATTTATGCAATTCATGAGAAAAAGAATAATCTATTGTGTTACCTGTATTTCTGCTCTTTCTGTTGTTCCTTTCTCCTTCCTGATGTTCCAAGTTTACTTCCTTTATCATTTCCTTTGTGTTTGAAGAACTTCTTTTGGCCAGTCTTTCAGGGTAGGTCTGCTAGCAATAAATTGTTTTAGTTTTTCCTTATTTGAGAATGTGTTTATTTCCTTTTCACTTTCAAAGGATAATTCCACCTGATATAGAATCTATGGTTGACAGTTGTTTTCTTTCAGAACTTGAAAAGTATTGTGACACTTTCTACTAGCCTCCATGGTTTCAGAATAGAAATGCTTGGCGTTTTGAATTGGTGTTTCCATATAGGTAACATGTCATTTCTTTCTTTCTCTTTTCAAGATTTTTTCTGGTGTTTAACTTTCAAAATTTTAGTTATGATGTGTCATGGAATGGATTTCTTTTAAGTTTATCCTGTTTGGAGTTCACTCAGTTTCCTATTTCTATTTCCATGCTGAGGCTTTTCTGTTTTCCTTTGTTTTAAGAGAATTTGTAATTGATTTTTGAAGCATTTTTTTTGATGTCTGCTTTAAAATCTTGTGAAATAATGCCAACATCTGATTCATCCTTGTGCTGGCCTCAATTGATTGTCTTTTCCCCTTCAAGTTGTTATTTTCTTGGTATGATGGGTGATTTTTGACTGTATCATGGATGTGTATCTACTATATTAGGAGACTCTGGGTTCTATTTAAATCTTTTATTTTAGCAGATAGCACATTGTTTAGGTTTAGCATGTAGGCTGTGGTTCCAATGACGTTTGCTTTTTGTAGACTTTGTGGTATCATTTTAGTTTGCTTGGTTTATCTGGTGCTGCTGGGACTTCTACTGGTCCTTGCTGATGATGCCTTAAGGGGCAGAAAGGATTTCCCCAGGCCTGTCACTGGATGTCTCTGAGTGAAGGAGGGGCACAGTGGGATTCTTCATCAGTGTCCCCCCTACCCCCACACTGGTCCAAAGTCACTGCACAGGGGAGGAGAATGTTGGGTCTGTGAGACAAAGAAGCTTCCTGGAACTGGGATGTTTTTTGTGACTTGAGTCCCATTTCTCATTCCATCGTCCCTCCCATTGTCTTTGGGTAGGGGTGGAGAGTTTGGGACCCATAGGGATAAAGAGGCTTCCCAGACCGGCTTTCTGCTGTAGCTGGGTCTCTCTTATAGGCTCTGCCTGACAGCCTTGGTATCTCTGGGTGGGCAAGGCATCTCAGGCCTGGGGGGAAGGAGAGTACTTCCCCTGGCTACTTATTTCCAGCTAGGCTTCTGTGATATTGTGATTTAAAAGAAATATATATTTGGTCATTCAGATGACTAAAATATATTTCTCATATATATTTGGTCTTCATCCATTGTTCCTGGCTCACACTCCCAAAACCCTTGGAATTTCCTGAGTGATAAGAGCAATGGGAGCATCTTTTGTTATAAAATTTGGTCTTTGTCCTCAGATCCTGAAATCACTTCAGAGCAATAAGGTGAAATGGGTGTCTAATTGTTCATAACAACCTCTTTTCCACCACTACTGTGTTTCTGTTAATGAGGTAACTTTTGGAAAGCACCTAAGGATGGGGGCTGGTTGCCAGGGGAATCAACCTTGATTAGAGCTTAGGGTGTTGGAACTTTCAGTCCCATCCTATGATTTCCAGGGATAGGAGAAGGGCTGGAGGTTGAATCAATCACCAATGGCCAATGATTTAATCAATCGTGCCTATTGTAACAAAGCCACAATAAAACCCCAAAAGTAGTGGGTCAGAGAGCCTCTGAATTGGTGAACACATGGAGATTTGGAGAGAGTTGCATGCTCGGAGAGAGTATGGAAGCTCTGTACCCTTTCCCCATACCTTGCCTTATGCATCTCTTTCATCTGGATTTTCTGAGTTAAATCCTTTTATAACAAACTGGTAATCTAGTAAGTAAAATATTTTTCTTGAGTTCTGTGAGCTACGGTAGCAAATTAGTCAAGCCCAAGGAGAGGGCTGTTGGAACCTCCAATCTATAGGTGGGCATTCAGAAACACAGGTGACAACCTGGATGTGTGACTGGTGTCTGAAGTTGGGGAGAAGGGGCAGTTTGTGAGACTGAACTCTTAACCTGTGGAATCTGATGCTATCTCCAGGTAGATAATGGCCGAATTGAGTTTAATTCTTGGACACCTTGCTGGTGTTGGAGAATTTTTGGTGTGGAAACAACCTCCCTCTCCCTACATGTTGGAGTTGGGACCAGCACCCCTCTAGCTCCCAGTTGATCCTCTGTACTAATAATGTTGGGCTTGCCTAATGTTGTCAGAGACTTCTGTTTGACACTGGAGAGCAATGAGCCTACCTGGGCTGACTTTTTTTTGTTAGGATGGAGGATCTAGAAATACCAGGTCTGGGTGGCCTTTCTTTGTTGGATGTGGGGATGCAAAATATCCTGTTGTTGTGCTGTTCCTCCATTTATAGGGTCCCAAAACAGCTCAGCTTCTTACCACCCTTTAGATTTCTCCTTCAGTTGTTTCTTGTGCCATTCCCAGCAGGGAAAAACACCATACTGCCCAGACCAGAAGTTTTCCTATTAAACAGAAGTTTAATAATGTGTTTTATACAACTTGCTTAGAATTTAGATTAAATTCACCAGCTTGCAAACATTACTTTCTTCTTTTTGAAAATCAAAAGTACGTTTGCCTCCCTCCAGACTTCTGTCCCTCTCTCTTTATTCACAATTTTGTCTAGACAGCAGTTTGGAAATCTTAGCCCAAGGTCTTTCCAGTATCCTGGAATGTGATTATCCTGGAATGTGATTATTCTAGGACAAGTACTTCTTGACCTGTTCTTGTGTCTCTGTTTTTAGTTTCTTTCTAATGTTTGTTGTACCCTTTCGTGTCCTAACTTTTCTTAACTGAGGATACATGGAAATAAAGTAGGAATTGTTTTTTGTTTGTTTGTTTGTTTTCTCTTTGTAACCTAACATTACATTTCTTCTTATTGTTGATGGCAGTTTGAAATCCCTGTTTGTTATCCTTGGACTATACCTCCCTCTAAGGCTCATGTCATTCTGAACCTTGGATTTTTTAGTGTTTTACAGGTACATGGCACTCTTTTGTAATTATCATTGGTTATGTCTCCTTTGTTACATCAGTAGACTGATGTATACCAACTTGAGAGTCAGACAGACTTGTGTTTGAACCTCTCCTCTACCTTTTCCTAGATGTGTGATTTGGGATTGCTTTTTTAACCTCTGAGCTTCCATTTTTTTATCTATAGAATGGAAACAATACTACTATTAATAATAAGATATAATACATATTAGGCAGGTAGCATAGCTCTTGACACAAAGTACAGAATAAATGCTATTACCGTTGTTATTGTACATTAAAAAAAATCTGAGAGTATACATAACTTTTTATAGCTACCTCTTTTGATACCTATCCTTTTCTCTTTTGTAATTTTATAGTTGGAATTTCATTTTTGAGTGACTTCCAGTCAGCTTATGTAAATTAAAGTTCTCAGGGAAGGAGATTGCATATCTTTGAAATTGTGAAATTTCATCTAATTTAATTTCGACTGGCATTCTTATGCCAGTGCTGGTGATGGTCCTCCTACTGAGTAGTAAATGCAAATATTTCACAGCTCTGTCTCCATGCAATTGCTGTGTAGGTGTTAAATTAGCCTTTCTTGTTAACCATCCATAAATATTTCAAAATACATACTCATGTGGGTACCCAGCTTGCTTCTACATGCTACAAAAATTCTGGCTTGTTAGACATTTCATATTATCATATATCCTACCTGTATTTATTGTTATATTTTAAAATAAGTTAATGGTTATAGTACATCAGCATACTTTTCTAGTGAAAAATGAAATTTATCAGATGCTTGATTTGAACTCTCTGGGCAAGAATCATATTGAATTTTATATTTTGTACAATGCCCAACCCATTGTCATTCAGGTGTTTTATCACTGATTGTACCTAAAGTGATGTAGCAGTTGTCTGAAGGTCAGCAAAGTGACATCATTACCAGTGTGTTCTAACTAACCTGTTTCTTCCAGTGTGTTTTTCCTCTGAGTTAAAGTTGGTAATCTTTTTAATCTTAGTAAATTCTTTAGGTTTCATGTTTGATAGCTATAATTCTGGAACCTCCCAAAACTATCTTAATTAAAGGCATGTTGGAATGTGTTTGAAATTTTTCTGCTGTAGTTCATTACTTCTGGGCAGTAATCTTAAGGATGTGAGTTTTCTTCAGGGATTCAACCTTTGCTGCTTCCCTCCGTCGAGTTTTTTTTTTTTTTAATCTCTTCACCTCCTCCCCTAGGGAGAATAGGTATCCAGATTGTTTTTAGTCTTTTGGAGATGATTGGAACTAGGGTCTTGATAACTCTAACCTTTGAATGTTCTAGATTGTTTTTGAGGGCTAACATTGGCATTATGGACAAATTCTAACGAGTAATTTAGATTCTGGCATCAGAAATCTAAATGAAATGGCACAAGGTTTAGTTTTTTCCTTCTTGCTATCATGAAATGGTGGTGTGCCGTGGCTAGGTACTATGCTTTCTCAGTGATGTTTCATTGGTGAGTTGATTCCTAGATGTCGTTTGTTTATATGCTTGTAGAGTGTTCTTGAGTTCTTTGGAGGAATAAAGGATTGATTCACGGTGGCTGGGGATGCTTATTGTTCAATTATAGAATTGTAACTTGCCAGCAGAAATATAGGTAAAAGGGAAAGAGCCCTTGTGCCTGAACTGCAGATGACCCCTCTCTGGGCTTTATGGCCCACTGCTTTTTCATCATCTCTTCCTTTAGTGCAATACATAACTTTGCTTTTCTTAGAGAGACATATTCTGGCTTCTTCTTTGTGCAGGCTTCTCTTGCTTAGACTGCTTCCACATTGTACCATGTGTCTGGAATAATGCCCTCTCCTTTGTCTGCCAAACCCTTTCTCTGCTGTCAGCCTGAGAGAGCTAGAATTCTCATCTCCTTCATTAAACTCTGCTGACCTGAGCGTCACAGAAGTGACAGCTCCCTGAGGCATAGATCATGTAAACACTTCTTCTTGTCAGTTTATGTAGATGTTCAGTGTTTTTATAGTGCTGTCTTGGTATCTTTGTGGGATAGTTATCTGTGTTGTCTGGCATCTTAGATTTTTAAATCCACAAAAGGGAGAAATCCTATTAGACTTATGGATATTCGTCTCACAAGTAAGTAGGCATTTGATAGATTGCTTTTTTTTTTTTTTTTTTTTTTTTTTTTGCGGTACACAGGCCTCTCACTGTTGTGGCCTCTCCCATTGCAGAGCACAGGCTCCGGACGCGCAGGCTCAGCGGCCATGGGTCACAGGCCCAGCTGCTCCGTGGCATGTGGGATCTTCCCAGACTGGGGCACGAACCCACGTCCCCTGCATCGGCAGGCGGACTCTCAACCACTGCGCCACCAGGGAAGCCCTGATAGATTGCTTTTTGAAGGCAATGTCATTGAGGGCAAAAGTGGACAAAAAGCCTCTGAAAAATTAGAACTCTTGTTGTTGCTTGTTGAACTTTGTAATCGATAACTGACCTTATAAGCTCAGGAAATGAGACTTGAATCATTTCAGTTCTTGACCACACAGTATCTATTTCAGTGTTTTAAAAGTTTTATTTCCTTTCCCCATAAACTAGGCAGCTGACTCAAAGACTTGACTTTATTGCTTAGCAATTCTACTACATTACTTAGTAAGCATGATAATGCTGCCTTTGAATTTACAAGCCATTGGCTGGAGAAGTCTTAAATTTCTGTTGTTAAATTCTCCAGAAATCTGACTGAACATGAATCTCTGGGAATGACATTCGTTACCCATTAACTATGTGAACAATACGTTTTTGGACAGAGACAGAGCCCTCCACAATCAGAACTCATTCTTTCCCTCATCTAGTTCCAACAGTAGCAAACTATTCATAATTTCCCATGCTTACTGTCATACCTTTACTCATATAATGTTATCTCCTCTTGAAGTGCATTTCTTCTCTCTCTCTGACTCCTTATTCACCTGGCATATTCTTGATTTACCTTAAATGTCTTTATTCTGTGATCATTTTCTGACCTCTGCATCAGACAAAGGTAGTTACTTCCATTTCTCCCATGTAACATCTTCTACACACCTCTAAACACTTGAGCATTATATTTTTACCACTTGTATTTGTGGTCTTCTTTGTGATCTTACCCCCAGTGATTCCATTGTGAGTTTCTGAAAGACAAGAACATTTTGTTTTCCCAGAGTCTTGCAGAGTTATTGGCACATCACATGTGCTCAATACATCCTGGAAAGAACGAATGAATGAACCAAGGCAGGCATGCCAGTGGAATTAGAAACCATGGCTATGAGGACTTCTGTTTATGGCTTTGACAGACTAACTTGTATCAGACTAACTAGGAAGGGCTAGAAAAACTGCATAAAATTACAATATACTTATTTGAAAGCATCAGAGAGCTATCAAAGGAAGTAGGGATCAAAATCCCGGAGAGGAGAGATGTATTGAGGTGTGCCCAACATTCTGTGCTACAATTCCCTTTAAGGCATTTGCCAATGTAAGTGGTATGGGTAGAGACACTGAGAAGCCAAACTGAAAATAGTAACTAAGAGACAGAGAAGCTGAGCAGAGGTTTCAGCAGTCTCACAGGGCTATAGAGACAAAAATTAGAGTTCAGGGCTACCATAGTAATCAGGACTTGAAGGTCCAAGATACCAGAGAAAAAGAAAGTACAATGAATTTAGTCCAATATTTTATGCTACTTTTTCTCTTGTGTCATTTGCTGATTTGTAAGTGGTACAGGGCAAAGAAGTTGAGAAGTTAAGCAGAAAGTGCCAGATACAAATCTGAGTAGTTAAGCAGAGCTTTCAGCAATTTCACAATGCTGGAGAGACAGAAATTGGAGTTTAGAGACTGCCAAAGAGGAGGGACCCTGGTAATTACCCAAGGTTTTCAGTTGGGATCCCCAAAGGGCTAAACTCCAGGAGTAAGGATGAACTAGAAAAAATACCATTCCTCACAAAGACTAAAGCAGGGCTTTGAATCAGCTAAACCTCAGGCAGTATTAAGGTGATTTGTCCTTCATCACCCGGCAGAAATAAAAGTAAATGTTCTCTGGAGGAAGGTAATATCATCCAGAGCTCCTCTAACCTTTTTTTTTTTTTTTTGTGGTACGCGGGCCTCTCACTGTTGTGGCCTCTCCTGTTGTGGAGCACAGGCTCCAGATGCGCAGGCTCAGCGGCCATGGCTCACGGGTCCAGCCACTCTGCGGCATGTGGGATCTTCCCGGACCGGGGCACGAACCCGTGTCCCCTGCATCGGCAGGCGGACTCTCAACCACTGCGCCACCAGAGAAGCCCCTCCTCTAACTTTTAACATGCAATGTCTGGCATTTAATCAAAAATTACTAGGCTTACCAGTATGAGTTTGCTAGGGCTGCCATAACAGAGTACCACAGATTGGGTGCCTAATCAACAGAAATTCATTGTTTCATAGTTTTGGATGCTAGAAGTAAAATATCAGGATATTGGCAGGGTGTTTCCTTTTAAAGGCTGTGAGAAAAGGATCTGTTCCAGGTCTCTCTCTTTGGCTTGTAGATGGCTATCTTTCCCCAATGTCTCTTCATATTGCCTTCACTCTATGTGTATCTGTTTGTCCAAATTCTCCCCCTTTTATAAGGATACCAGTCATATTGGATTAGGGCCCACCCTAATGACCTAATTTTAACTTGATTATTTCTGTAAAGACTATCTCCAAATAAGGTAATATTCTGAGGTAATAGGGGTTAGGAATTCAACATGTGTATTTTGGGGGACACAATTCAACCTGTAACATCAGGTCATAGGACTGTGAGGAAAAACAGAGAATAGAAAGGCCTTGACATGTGGCTGAGATTTGGAGTTAGGAGGCTGAGACTTAACTGTGCTTAATATGTTCATAATACTTGACAAGATGGAGAATTTCAGCAGAGAACTAGATTCCATATGAAAGAAAGGAAATTCTGGAACTGAACATTATAATGACTAAAATTAAGATTTTAATAGATGAGCTTAACAGTGGATTAGATACAGCTCAAGAGAAGATTGGTCAACTGGAAGATAGGTCAGTAGAAAATAGTCAGACTGAAGAACCAAGAGAAAAAAAAGGTGGAAAACACAAAAACCATGTCAACAATTTATTGGTTTCATTTTAGTGTACTTGTTGGGAAGCCATGAAAATATCACTTAGCCTGCATAGTGAACAATAGACTTATAGTCAAGCACACCTGAACTAGAACCCAAGCTGTGCCTCTTATTCTCTTACTGACTGTTGTCTTGGATTATGGATTCTCTGAGCCACAGTTTCCTCATCTGTAAAAGGAAGACAGTAATACTTACCTGACAGGGTTGTTGTGGGAATTAAATGAGATAATACAAGTGCAAGTGCTTTATAAACTACAAAGTCACACAATGACAGCATTTATTCTTCGTTGTGTGTACACAGTAACTTGGACATTTCTACTATTCTGAGCAGAAATCTACAGATTTGCCTTAAAAACACTTCAGAGTAAAAGCCTATTCCATCTGTTGCTGTGACTACTTGGTGAAAAGAGAGGGTGTTTGCTGTGTTGTGCATTACCCTGTCAGGTCTCACTTTACCATCTTTGTCAAAAATTAAATTTGCTTCTTTAAGATTGGTGAGATTTTTCTGTTTTCTTTTTTCCTATTTCTAAAACACTTCATAGAAATATATCTTGTTTGGGTACGTTAAAGAATTTTTATTTGTGTTTTAGTCTATTTATATTTTTGTCTTTTGCTGTTTGTAATCTATTCACTTCTATAATAAACTCATTTGTAAAATATTTGTTTATGTACTATGTGTTGGGCACTGTGCTAAATGCTTGTGATAAAAGATGAGTAATAGAGCTAGTGGGGAAGTTCAATACCTAAATATTTTTGATAATAAGATGAATGCTATAGGGGATGCATGTGAGCACAGACGTGAAGTTACCTCTGCTTGTGTTGCCACTGAGAAGGTGACATTTGAGCTAAGTCTCTAATGATTAGTGAAAATATCTGGTAGAGAAAGAGCAGATGTGCATTTCAGGTAGAGGAAACAGGATGTGCAAGGGCACAGGATAATTGAAAGGTTTGATGTATTCAGGCATTAAATGTAATTTGGCATTGCTAGGGTGTAGGATGTGAAGCACGAAAAGGGGATGGAGTGACAGATTCAACTGGAAATTTGACAGGTCCTTGAAAAGTAAATGAACAGGGATGATAATGGAGATTAAGCAGGGGAGTTGCATAAATTCTGTGTATTGGCAGTGGTGTGGAGAATGGACTGGAGAGAGGTGTGAGGAAAGGTAGTTAGGAGGCTGGTACAGTAGTCCAAGTGAGAAATGATGAAGGCCTGAGCTAGGGCAGTAGGGATGGAGAGTAGAGTCCAGATCCAAGAGGTGTGACAGAGGTAGCAGATAGGACACATCTATACTATTTGGAGATTTCTCCCCATAAATAAATGGGTAGTTTGTATCTCTTATTGTCTTCCTAGTAAACTGCACATATAGAGTACCCCATTGGTAAGGTTTTAATGAAGGAGCCAGAGCAAATATAGAGCACAGAAGGACATATATCAACTAAGTAAAATGAATACAGCTGTGTAGAAGTTGATGTGTAGGTGTTTAGGATTTGGTGAAGTGAGTAACTGGATCGGGGTGAGTTTGGTCAGAGTGGATATCCTTGGATGACTATTCCCTGGCCTCTTTTCTCTCCTTAATTCTCCATCATATCTCTCCTCTTCACCCTCAATTCCAAATTTCTCCTTTCACTGAGAAAAGAAAAAGCAATCAGTTGCCAAACTCCAAAAGTTATTACTCCCACACCTACTCACCTACGTGCATCTGTACCTGTTTTCTCTATCTTCTCTCTTGTTACTATAGATGAACTGTCCATGCTTTTATCTAAAGCCAACTCGTTCACCTGTGTTCCAGATTTCATCTCCTCTTGCCTACAAAATGACATTGCTCCAACAGTTATACCCTAGTTCTCCTCTTTCTCTCACATCCCACAGCAAATCCCTTTGCAATTCTATCATCTCAACATTCTAAATATATCTAAACTAATTCTTCTCCAGTGCTACCCCCCTGATATAAACCAACATCAGCTCTGAAATAGATTATTTCTGTAGTTTCCTAACTGGTCTTTTGCTTCCATCCTTGCTCCTCTACTTAATTTTAATCTCCACACAGCAGCCATAATGATCCTTTAAAAACATAAGTCAAATCATGTCACCCTCCTACTCCCATTGGCTTTTTATCTCAACAGTCCTTAACATTTCATACAGAGTTACCTCTTTGACCACATTTTCTATCACTTCCACCCCTTACTCTTAGTACCAAACATGCCAAGCATGCCTTGGGGCTGTTGCACGTTCTGATCCCTCTGTTTGGAATGTCTCCCCCTTCACAGATATGCACTGTACACTTTGCTTCCTAACTTCTTTTAGGTCTTTCCTCAAATCACAGATATCCTTCCCAGACTACCCTTTATAGCACACAAAACTCTTCTGCCTACCATCTTTGTTTGACATCTTCTCTTGCTTTGCTCTTCTTCATATCATTTATCTACCACTTTACATAGTTTGCATTTATTTATTTATTTATTGTATGTTCTCCCCTTACAATGACAAAGTTCTTTGAGGGTGAAGATTTTGTTTTGTTTCCTGCCATATCCACAGTACTTAGATGTATTAGGTGCTTGATAAATATTTTTTTTGAATTTTATTTATCTTTTACATAGCAGGTTCTTATTAGTTATCTATTTTATACATATTAGTGTATATATGTCAATCAAAATCTCCCAATTCATCCCCCCCTCCACTTCCCCCCCTGGTGTCCCTGTGTTTGTTATCTACATCTGTGTCTCTATTTCTGCCATGCAAACTGGTTCATCTGTACCATTTTTCTAGGTTCCACATATATGCGTAAATATACGATATTTGTTTTTCTCTTTCTGACTTACTTCACTCTGTATGAGAGTCTCTAGATCCATCCACGTCTCAACAAATGACCCAATTTTGTTCCTTTCTAGGGCTGAGTAATATTCCATTGTATATATGTACCACATCTTCTTTATCCATTCATCTGTTGATGGGCATTTAGGTTGCTTCCATGACCTGGCTATTGTAAATAGTGCTGCACTGAACATTGGGGTGCATGTGTCTTTTTGAATTATGGTTTTCTCTGGGTAGAGGCCCAGTAGTGGGGTTGCTGGATCATATGGTAATTGTATTTTTAGTTTTTTTAAGGAACCTCCATACTGTTCTCTGTAGTGACTGTATCAATTTACATTCCCACCAACGGTGCAAGAGGGTTCCCTTTTTGCCACACCCTCTGCAGCGTTTGTTGTTTGTAGATTTTCTGATGATGCCCATTCTAACTGGTGTGAGGTGATACCTCATCATAGTTTTGATTTGCATTTCTCTAATAATTAGTGGTGTTGAGCAGCTTTTCATGTACTTCTTGGTCAACTTTCTATCTTCTTTGGAGAAATGTCTATTTAGGTCTTCTGCCCATTTTTGGTTTGGGTTGTTTGTTTTTTTTAATATTGAGCTGCATGAGTTGTTTATATATTTTGGAGATTAATCCTTTGTCTGTTGATTCGTTTGCAAATATTTTCTCCTATTCTGAGGGTTGTCTTTTCATCTTGTTTGTAGTTTGCTTTGCAAAAACTTTTAAGTTTCATTAGATTCCATTTGTTTATTTTTGTTTTTATTTCCATTACTCTAGGAGGTGGATCATAAAAGATCTTGCTGTGATTAATGGCAAAGAGTGTTCTTCCTATGTTTTCCTGTAAGAGTTTTATAGTGTCCGGTCTTACATTTAGGTCTCTAATACATTTTCAGTTTATTTTTCTGTATGGTGTTAGCGAGTGTTCTAATTTCATTCTTTTACATGTAGCTGTCCAGTTTTCCCAGCAACACTTATTGAAGAGACTGTCTTTTCTCCATTGTATAGCCTTGCCTCCTTTGTCATAGATTAGTTGACCATAGGCGCGTGGGTTTATCTCTGGGCTTTCTAACTTGTTCCATTGATTTATGTTTCTGTTTTTGTGCCAGTACCATATTGTCTCGATTACTGTAGCTTATTAATTTCTGTCTGAATGATCTGTTCATTGGTGTAAGTGAGATGTTAAAGTCCCCCACTATTATTGTGTTACTGTCGATTTCCTCTTTTATAGCTGTAAGCAGTTGCCTTATGTATTGAGGTGCTCCTATATTGGGTGCATATATATTTATAATTGTTATATCTTCTTTTTGGATAGATCCCTTGATCATTATGTAGTGTCCTTCTTTGTCTCTTGTAACATTCTTTATTTTAAAGTCTATTTTATCTGATACAAGTATTGTTACTCCAGCTTTCTTTTGATTTCCATTTGCATGGAATATCTTTTTCCAACCCCTCACTTTCAGTTTGTATGTGTCCCTAGGTCTGAAGTGGGTCTCTTGTACACAGCACATATATGGGTCTTGGTTCTGTATCCATTCAGCGAGCCTGTGTCTTTTGGTTAGAGCATTTAATCCATTCACGTTTAAGGTAATTATTGATATGTATGTTCCTATTACCATTTCTTAATTGTTATAGGTTTGTTTTTGTAGGTCCTTTTCTTCTCTTGTGTTTCCCACTTAGAGAAGTTCCTTTAGCATTTGTTGTAGAGCTGGTTTGTTGGTGCTGAATTCTCTTAGCTTTTGCTTGTCTGGAATCTTAATGAGTTCTTTGCCAGGTAGAGTAATCTTGGCTATAGGTTCTTCCCTTTCATCACTTTAAATATATTGTGCCACTCCCTTCTGGCTTGTAGAGCTTCTGCTAAGAAATCAGCTGTTAACCTTATGGGTGTTCCCTTGTATGTTATTTGTCGTTTTTCCCTCGTTGCTTTGAATAGTTTGTCTTTAATTTTTTTTCAATTCGATTACTATGTGTTTCAGCGTGTTTCTCCTTGGGTTTATCCTGCCTGGGACTCTATGGTCTTCCTAATCTCCTCAAATACTTTCTTGGGTCCTTTCTCTCTCTCTTCTCTTTCTGGGAACCCTATAATGCTAATGTTGTTGCGTTTAATGTTGTCCCATAGGTCTCTTAGACTGTCTTCATTTCTTTTCATTCTTGTTTCTTTATTCTGTTCCTCGGCAGTGTATTCCACCATTCTGTCTTCCAGGTCGCTTATCCGTTCTTCTGCCTCAGTTATTCTGCTATTGATTCCTTCTAGTGTATTTTTCAGTTCAGTTATTGTTTTATTCATCTCTGTTTGTTCTTTAATTCTTCTAGGTGTTTGTTCTTTAATTCTTCTAGGTCTGTGTTAAACATTTCTTGTATCTTCTCGATCTTTGCCTCCATTCTTTTTCTGAGGTCATGGATCATCTTCACTATCATTATTCTGAATTCTTTTTCTGGAAGGTTGCCTATCTCCACTTCATGTAGTTGTTTTTCTGGGGCTTTATCTTGTTCCTTCATCTGGTACAAAGTCCTCTGCCTTTTCATCTTGTCTATCTTTCTGTGAATGTGGTTTTCCTTCCATGGCTGCAGAATTGTTGTTCTTAATTGTGCTGTCTGCCGTCTGGTGGATGGTGCTATCTAAGAGGCTTGTGCAAGCTTTCTGATGGGAGGGACTGGTGGTGGATAGAGCTGGGTGTTGCTCTGGTGGGCAGAGCTCAGTAAAACTTTAATCTGCTTGTCTGCTGAGGGGTGGGTCTGGGTTCCTTCCCTGTTGGTTGTTTGGCCTGAGGTAACCCAGCACTGGAGCCTACCTGGCTCTTTGGTGGGGCTAATATCAACTCTGGGAGGGTTCACACCAAGGAGTACTTCCCAGAACTTCTGCTGCCAGTGTCCTTATTCCCAGGATGAGCCACAGCCACCCTCCACCTCTGCAGGAGACCCACCAATATTAGCAGGTAGGTCTGGTTCAGTCTCGTATGGGGTCACTGCTCCTTCCCCTGGGTCCCAGTGTGCACACTACTTTGTGTGTGACCTCCAAGAGTGGAGTCTCTGTTTCCCCCAGTCCTGTTGAGGTCCTGTAATCAAATCCCACTAGCCTTCAAAGTCAGATTCTTTAGGAATTCCTCCTCCCATTGCTGGACCCCCAGGTTGGGAAGCCTGACATGGGGCTCAGAACGTTCACTCCAGTGGGTGGACTTCTGTGGTATAAGTGTTCTCCAGTTTGTGAGTCACCCACCCAGCAGTGATGTGATTTGATTTTATTGTTTTTGCGCCCCTCCTACCATCTCATTGCTGCTTCTCCTGTCTTTGAATGGGGGTATCTTTTTTGGTGAGTTCCAATGTCTTCCTGTCGATGATTGTTCAGCAGTTAGTTGTGATTCCAGTGCTCTTGCAAGAGGGTGTGAGTGCACGTCCTTCTACTCTGCCATCTTGAACCAATCTCCGATAAACAGTTCTGAATGAGCAAGTTAATTAATCAATCAGTGAATCCATCCTGGCGGAGATGAGTTGTTTTTTTTTTTAAATAAAGATTTGTAGGGCTTCCCTGGTGGTGCAATGGTTGAGAGTCCACCTGCTGATGCAGGGGACACGGGTTCGTACCCCGGTCCGGGAAGATCCCACATGCCGCGGAGCGGCTGGGCCCGTGAGCCATGGCCACTGATCTTGCACGTCCGGAGCCTGTGTTCCAAAACGGGAGAGGCCACAACAGTGAGAGGCCCGTGTACCACACAAAAAAAAAAGGTTTGTAATTGTGTTCTTTTTTCTTAAATTTATTTATTTTATTTATTTTTGGCTGCATTAGGTCTTCATTGCTGCACGCAGGCTTTCTCTAGTTGCGGCAAGCTTGGGCTACTCTTTGTTGTGGTACACAGGCTTCTCATTGCGGTGCCTTCTCTTGTTGCGGAACATGGGCTTTAGGCATGCGGGCTTCAGTAGTTGTGGTGCGCAGGCTCAGTAGTTGTGGCACATTGGCTTCGTTCCTCCGCAGAATGTGGGATCTTCTTGGACTGGGGTTTGAACCTGTGTCCCCTGCATTGGCAGGTGGATTCTTAACCACTGCACCACCAGGGAAGCCCAGGAGAGAAGTCTTGAGGAAGGTGTTCAAGCATGAGGGGGTATGACTTAGTTGAAAAGAGAAGAAAGGGCCTTTCAGACAGAGGCAGTGTCATTTACCAAGACAAGGCTGTAAGAATGAGCTTCTGAGGTTTGAGACAGCAAGCGTATTACTACTATGAAATGTCTGCTAAGGTGTGAGTAGAAGTGGTAGCATTATCTTCTTGCTTTTAAAATCCTATGCTGGTCTTGGTGTTATGAAGAAAACATTAAATCACTTAAGTATCTTGGTATCTCTAGATTCTTATATAAATGCTCTATCAAGCTGAAGAAGTTTTCTTCTACTCCTAGTTTGCTTAAAGATTTTTATCAAGAATAGATGTTGAGTTTTGTCAAAAATCTTTTGTATCTATTGGCAAGATCATCTGCTTTTCCTTTATTCTGTTGCTATGATGAATTTTAAAATATTTTATTGAATATTTTTATATCTATGTTCATAAGAGATTATTTTTCTGTATTTACTTTCTTGTAATTTTTTTTTGGCTTTGGTATTAGGATAATACTAGCCTCATATAAAATGAGTTGAGAAGTTGTCCCTTCTCTTGTATTTCCTGGAAGTTTGTGTGAAATTGGTATTATTTCTTCCTTAAATGTTTGGTAGGATTCATGAGTGAAAAACATCTGGGTTTGGAGATATTTCTTGTTGAAAGATTTTTAAGAATAAATCAATTTTTAAAGTACATGTTCAACTCTTTGGGTTATCTATTTTTCTTCAGTGAGCTTTAATAATTTATGTTTTTCAAGGAATTGGTCCACTTTGTCTAAGTTGTCAAATTTATATGCATAGAGTTATTTGTAGTATTCTTTTATTATCTTTTTAATGTTTGTGGGGTCAATAGTGATGCCCCCCTTTTATTTCTAATATTGGTAATTTGTGTCTTCTCTCTTGTTCCCTTGGTGTGTCTGGCTATAAGTTTATCAATTTTATTGATCTTTTGAAAGGACCACCTTTTGGTTTGATTAAAAACAGAAAATAAACAGACCATTTCATTGATTTCTTCTCCTATTTATATTGTTTCTTCTTCTTGCCTTGGGTTTAATTTGCTTTCTCTAGTGATTTATGTTGCGAGCTTAGATTACTAAGTTTAGTCTTTTGTTCTCTTCTAACATAAGCATTTAATGATGTAATTTTCCCTGTCCACACTATTTTTAACTACATCCCATAAATTTTGATATGTTGAATTTTTATTAAGTTCAAAGTATTTTAAAAGTTCTTTGAGAATTCTCCTTTGTCTCATGGATTATTTAGATGTTTGTTTGATTTCCAGGCAGACATTTTGAGGATGTTTCCTGCATATCGTTATGTTATTAATTTCTGTTAAATTCCATTGTGGTTAGTGAACATCCTGTATATGATTTCATTTCCTGAAAAACATTTTGTCACACCTGTTAGAATGGCTACTATAAAAAAAATAGTAAGTATTGGTGAAGCTGTGGAGAAATTGGAATGCTTGTGCACTGTTGGTGGTATTGTAAAATAGTGCAACCGCTATGGAAAACAGTGCAACCACTATGGAAAACAGCATGGAGTTTCCTCAGAAAATTGAAAATAGAACTACCATAAGATCCAGTATTGTCCCTTTTCCATATATAGTGAAAAGAATCGAAAGCAGGGTCTTGAAGAGATATTTAAACACCCATGTTCATAGCAGCACTATTCACAATAGCTAACAGGTGGAAGCTACCCAGATTTCCATTGATGGATAAATGGATAAACAAAATTTGGTATATACGTACAGTGGACTATCATTCAGCCTAAAAACTAAGGAAAACCCCATGGCACATAAGATTGTGTTGGCTTTATAGCCCCTATGCTTATGGTAAAATGGTGATAAGCTGAACGTCTTAGAGCTGCAGTTACCTGAGGATTTCATCATGCTGTATTCATTTGTTCAACTGATTTTCTGAGAAGCATTAGCATTAGCATTAGCATTGGAAGCAGACCAGCTAGATTTGAATCTCAATGCAGGTATTTATCATCTGTATGACACTGAAGATATTACTCTGTAAGCTTTGGTTTTCATGTTTATAAAATAGAGTTCCTAATAATCAAGTACCTATTTTATAGAAGTGTTGAGGGAATTGAACATATAAAATTATTAGCAGAGGACCTAGTACAGAGTAAGTGTCCAATAAAGGCAGCTCTTGTTATAGTTATTGTTGGTAGTGGTGTTGGTGGTGTTATTGTTGAAATGTAAACATGGGAATTTACATTGATTAATGTATTATTACATTCATTAATAATCTCATTGATTTGGACTCATTGCTCAAATGTGTTTGGAATCTGGATCATGTAATATAACTACAAATCCATTTAGCTGAGCCAGCATCTTTAAAAAAAAAGCAAGGAAATCTTACTGTCACCTGCTACAGGATTGATGGACCTTAAGGACATTATACTAAGTGGAATAAGCCAGTCATAAAAGGGCAAATACTGTATGATTCCACTTATAAAGTGTATCTAAAGTAGTCAAATTTCTAAAAACAGAAAATACAATAGTGATTACCAGGGGCTGGGGGGGAGGAAAAAAAGGGGAGTTGTTGTTTAATGGGTATAAATGGAGAGTTTCAGATTTGTAAGATGAAAAAGTTCTGTAGATCTGTTGCACATCCTTGTGAACATACTTAATAGTACACAGCTATACACTTAAAGATGGTTAAGATTTAACATTTATGTTGTGTGTGTTTTTTTTTTTACCACGATTTTAAAAAATAAACTTTTTGAGGTTTGTTTTAGGGACCAGAATGTGGTCTAACTTGGTGCATACTTCTTGTGCACTTGTAAAAAGATTGTGTAACCTGGTCTTGCTGGGTAGAGTGTTCTATAAATGTCAGTTAGGTAAAATTGGTTAATAGAGTTGAGCAGTTCTACATCCTTACTGATTTTCTGTCTACGTGTTTTATTGATTGCTGAGAAAAGAGTGTTAAAATCTCCCAGTATAATTCTCATTTCCCCTATTTATCCTTTTCAGTTTTATCACTTTTTGCTTCATGTACTCTGAAGCTCTGTTGTTAACTGCATACGTATTCAGGATTGTTATGACTTCTTGATGAATTGATCATTTTATCACTACATAATGTCTTTATTTATCCCTGGTAATATTCCTTCTTCTGAAGTCCACTTTGTCTTATTTTAATATAGCTACTTCAGCTTTATTTGAATTAGAGTTTACATGGTATATAATTTTCCTTCTTTTCGTTTTTAACTTAAATATATCTTTACATTTAAAGTGGGTTTCTTGAGACAACATGTATTTTTCTTAAACCAGTTTGGCAATCTCTGTCTTTTGTTAGGTATATTTAGACAATTTATATTCAATGTAATTACTGGTATGGCTGGATTTCTACATTTATTATTTGTTTTCTGATTTTCCCCCTATTCTTTGTTCCTTTGTTTCCCATTTTCTGCTTTCTTTTGGAATATTAGAGTGTTTTTAATAGTCCATTTTAATTTATCTGTTGGTGTTTTTGTTTTATCTTATATTTGTATTTTGGTGCTTTTTATATGATTGACAATTCACATAGCTAATATTGCATTGTCTACTTTGAGTTAATATTGTACCCCTTCAGGTATAATATAGATGCCTTACAACCATATGTATTTGTTTACCCTGTTCCACTTTACCTTTATCATTGTTATATATATTACATTTCCATACTCTGAAAATTCCACACGCCATATTATGAGTTTGCTTCTAATAGTCTTACAGATTAAAGAACTTGAGTGTAAGTTTTAATAGTTATCAGGTATTTACTATTTCTGTTGCTATTCTATCACTCTTGAAGAGCTAAAATTCCCTCTAATACCATTTTCTGTCACCTAGAAGAATTTCCTTTAGAGCAGATCAGCTGGTGATGATGAATTCTCTTAGTTTTCACTAATATGAAAATGTCTTTATTTCACCTTTATTTTTGAAGATTATTTCACTGTACATAGAAGTCTTGGTTCACAGTTCTATTTGTTTAGTATGTTAAATATGATTTTCTATGGTCTTCTGACCCCCATGGGTTTTTTTGTGAGAAATCCGTGGTTTTTTGAATCTTTCTTCTCCTGTATGTAATATGTAATTTAAGAAAACTGATTTCAAGATTTTTTTAAAGTCTTTTTATTCAGCATTTTGGTTATGATGTGCCTAGGCATAGTTTTCTTTGAGTTTATTTTGTTTGTGTTAGCTGAACTTCTTGAATCTTATAAACATGCCTTCACCAAATCTGAGACGTTTTCAATCATTATTTCTTCAAATATATTTTCTATACCCATTTCTTTCTCTTCGTCTTCTGAGATTCCAATGACATGAATGTTAGAACTTTAGATGTTGTTCCACAGGTCTCTGAGCATTTGTTAATTTTTTCTCTACATTTTTTCCTCTCTGTCTCTCTTACTGGATAATTTCTGTTGATCTAAAAGTTCACTGACTTCTCTGTCATTTGCATTGTACTATTGAGTCCATCCAGTCAATTTTTAAAAATTTGAGATCTTATATTATTCAGTTCTAGAATTTGCATCTTTTTCTTATAGTTTCAAATTTTTTCTGCTGAAACTACTATCTTTCTATTCATTTAAAGTGTATTTACCTTTACTGCTTGGAGCATAATTTTAATAGCTGTATATTAGTTTTCTATTGCTTCATAACAAATTACCACACACTTAGCAGCTTAAAACAACATGCACTCCCAGTTTTTGTGGATCAGCAGTCTGGGCATGGCCTAGCTGTTCATGGTCTCACAAGGCTGTAATCAAGGTGTCACCTGAGCTACATTCTCATTTGGAGTTTGGGGTCCTCTTCCAAGTTACATGGTTGTTGGCAGAATTCAGCTCCTTGCAGTCTTCAGTTCTCTCCCACATGGCCCTCTCCATAGGTAGTTCACATCATAACAACTTGCATCTTCAAGGCTAGCAAAGAATCTCTCTCTGTAGTCTGCTAAGATAGAGTCTTAGATAACACAACATAGTCACCGAAGTGATATCTCATTACTTTTGCTATAGAATTGAGGGAGTAGTGTCCCATCACCTTTGCCATATTCTATTGCTTAGAATCAAGTCACAGATCCTGCCTGGACTCAA
Source organism: Pseudorca crassidens (assembly GCF_039906515.1). Taxonomy (NCBI): domain Eukaryota; kingdom Metazoa; phylum Chordata; class Mammalia; order Artiodactyla; family Delphinidae; genus Pseudorca; species Pseudorca crassidens. The sequence goes on along the minus strand of NC_090317.1, from coordinate 73,637,855 downwards.
GGGGAGAGGATTACGTAAAGCCATGGCTACCATGAGGCAAGAAATGATTGGGAGGTCATCTTAGGATCTGTTTTCCATAAGCTGCTTTCAAGTGTTTGATAATTCCAACATCTGGATCATATAGGGTATGGTATCTTTTGATTGGCTTTTCCCTTGGGAATTGGTCACATTTCCTGGTTCTTTGTATGTTGAGTAATTTTGGATTGTATCCTAGACATTGTGAATGTTATATTGTATAAACGGTGGGTCACACTATAATCCTCTAGATGAAGTTTTGGAAGATACTTAACCAGGATAGGTTCAGACCACGAGTTCTGTCCTGCCTTCTGTGGATTGGAGTTCTAATTTCAGTTTAGTTTTCCAAGTCATTAGTTTACTGTTTTATTTCTGTTCCATGCTTGTGCCCCTCAGGTGTTTGTCTGAGTGTTGGGTGGTAGTTTATATCTTAGTTCATTCTTGAAAGCTTTCGTTGTGATCCTTTGGGTCTTTCCTGCACATGCACAGCTTAAAGATGAGTACAGGACTCGTGTGGGTTCATTCGCAGAATTAGAGGATCCTTTTCTCCAGCTCTCTCCTGTATAGAATATCCTTCATTAGCCCATTCCTGAGGCAACAGATACCCTCTTTCCTGGTTCCTCTGGCCAGAAAGACATGGTGTCTCTTGGCTTTTTAGCTGTTCACACAAGTCACCACTGTCAAACAACTCCACGACTGAGCAAACTGCTAGAAAAAAACCAAACAAAAACCCAACAGAATTACCCCCACACTCTTTGGCTCCTAGTAGTCCTTTTTTCGGTTACTCTGCCCTGTAATACAGGATTCCTACTGGAACTTTCACCAATCATGCCACTGCTCTGCTGTGCAGTTCCACAACTGGGATCCACCCTCAGAAAATCTGCAGGAGAAAAAAAATATGGGACATCACTTTGATGCAGGCTACTTCTCTAAGTTTTAACTCCCTTTCACAATCTACCTGCTTTTGGTTACTTTTCAGTCTTCAGGCACTTAATTTTTGTGTTTTGTCCATCATTTTTAGTAGTATTAACAGGAGAGATAGGCTATAGTGAGCTTACTTCATTTGAGCTCCAACTGGAACTTGTCCTTTCATTTGTAAACTATTTATATTTCAAGCAGCAAATAGTTTGCTTGTGCTTTTTAAATCCAACCTGACAATATAAGGCTTTTAATTTGAATGTTTAGATAATTTTTAGCTATATTTGTAATTGTGGCTATATTTGGGTTTGAATCTACGATTTTGCTATTTGGATTCCATTTTGTTCCATCTGTTCTCTAATTCCTTTTTCCTTCTCTTCCTGCCTTCTTTTGGAGGAGTTGAATTTTTATGAGTTCACTTATCTCTACTCTTGGCTTATTAGCTATATGTCTTTGTTTTTGATGGTTGCACTTATTACAGTCTTCCTCAAAATAATATTGTTACTTCACATATAGTGTAAGAACCATACAAATATATACTCTTATTTTGCCCCTCCCATCCTTTGTGCTATTGTTGTTATACATACATTTTACGTCTATGTGTGCTATAAACCTTGCAATGCATTGTTATTATTTTTGCTTTAAACAATCATTTATCTTTTAAGGAGTTTTCTTTTTTGAATGATAAAATGTCTTTTATATTTACCATTTATGGCATTCTTTTTTTTTTTTCTTTTTTTCTTTTTTTTTTTGGCAGTACGTGGGCCTCTCACTGTTGTGGCCTCTCCCGTTGCGGAGCACAGGCTCCAGACGCGCAGGCTCAGCGGCCATGGCTCACAGGCCTAGCCACTCCACAGCATGTGGGATCTTCCCAGACCGGGGCACGAACCCGTGTCCCCTGCATGAGCAGGCGGACTCTCAACCACTGCGCCACCAGGGAAAGCCTATGGCACTCTATTCCTTTATATAAATCGAAGTTTGCTTCTGGTATCATTTTTCTTTGCCTGAAAATCTTCATTTAAAATTTCTTATAGTGTAGATCTGCTGGTGATGGATTCCCTCAGCTTTTGTTTGCCTGAAAAAGTCTTTATTTAGCACTCAATTTTGAAAGACAGTTTCACTGGGTAAAAAATTCCAGGTTGACAGATTTTTCTTTCATCTCTTTAGAGATGTCACTCTACTTTCTTCTAAATAGTGTAGTTTCTGATGAGATGTCTGTGATCATTCTTACATTTCTTCCTCTATATAATATGCCTTTAATTTGGATGCTTTTTAGCATTTTTTTCTTTATCACTAGTTTAAAGGACTTAGATTATGGATGCGTTAGTGTGGTTCTCTTTGTGTTTCAGCCTGCTTGAGATTTATTGACCTTCTTGAATTTTAAAGCTTATCATTTTTAATAAATTGGTAAATTTTTGGCCATTGTTTTTTCTTCCTTTATCTCCTTCTGGGAGCCCCATGATCTGTTCATTTCTTTTATTTTTAGTCATTTTTCTTTCTGTGCTTTATTTGGATGGTTTTTATTGCTTAGTCTTTTAGTTTATATATCTTTTCCTGCAGTGTCTAATCTCTTGTTAGTCCCATCCAGTATTTTCATTTTAGATATATTTTTAATCTCTAGAAATTCTATTTTTCATTTCTATAAGGTCAGTAGTGGTGTCCCTCATTTCTTTCCAGATTCTACTAATTTGATTATTGTCTTTGTTTTGCGTTGTTAGTCTAGCTAAAGGTTCTCAATTTTTTAGATCTTTTCAAATAACCAACTTTTGGTTTTATTGATTTTCTCTATTGTTTATTCTCCTTTGATTTTCTCTATTCACTACCTCATTAATCTCCATTCTAATTTTTACTATTTCCTTTCTTCTGCTTGCTTTGGGTTTAGTTTACTCTTCTGTTTCTAGTGTCTTAAGGTAGAAGGTTATTGATTTGAGATCTTTTTTGATGTAGGCACTTACAGCTATAAATTTCCCTCTAAGCATTGTTTTAGCTGCATCCCATAAGTTTTGATATGCTGTGTTTTCATTTTTATACATTTCAAAATTCTGTAATTTCCGTTGTGATTTCTTTATTGCCCCATGGGTTAAAAGAAGTGTATTTTTAATGTCCACATATTTGTGCCTTTCCCAAATTTACTTCTCTATTGATTTCTAATTTCATTCCATTGTAGTCAGAGAACATACTTTGTATGATACATGTCCTTTTAAATTTATTGAGGCTTATTTTATGGCCTAATATATAGTCTAACCTAGAGATGTCCCGTGTACTCTTGAGAAGAATGTATATTCTGCCTGTTAAGGTTTATTTGGTTTATAGTTTTGTTCAATTATTCTCTATCCTTCTATATCCTTGTTGATCTTCTGCCTAGTTGTTTTAATAATTATTGAAAATGGGGTATTGAGGTTGGCTATTATTGATGAATTGTCTATTTCTCCCTTTAATTCTGTCAGATTTTGCTTCATGTATTTAGGGGCCCTGTTTTTAGGTACACAGATGGTTTATAATTATGTCTTCCTGATGGATTGGCCCTTTTATTGTTATATAATATCCATGTTTATCTCTAGCAATGTAAATTTTTTGTTCTAAAGTTTATTTTGTTTGATATTAATATAGCCACTTAAACTTTCTTTGGTTGCTATTTGCATGATATATTGTTTTCCATTCTTTTATTTTTTTTAATTTTGTCATTACTTTTTAATTATTTAATTATTTATTAAAAAAATTTTTGGCTGCATTGCGTCTTCATTGCTGCACGTGGGCTTTCTCTAGTTGTGGCGAGTGGGGGCTACTCTTTGTTGTGGTGCGTGGGCTTCTCATTGTGATGGCTTCTCTTGTTGCGGAGCACAGGCTCTATGCGCATGGGCTTCAGTAGTTGCAGCACGCAGGCTCAGTAGTTGTGGCACACGGGCCCTAGAGCACGTGGGCTTCAGTAGTTGTGGTGCATGGGCTCAGTTGTTGTGGCACACAGGCTCTAGAGTGCAGGCTCAGTAGTTGTGGTGCATGGGCTTAGTTGCTCCGTGGCATGTGGGATCTTCCTGGACCAGTGATCGAACCCATGTCCCCTGCACTGGCAGGCAGATTCTTAGCCACTGCACTACCAGGGAAGTCCCCATTCTTCTATTTTTAATTAATTTATAACTTTGAATCTAAAGTATATGTATGCTCTCTAGGCAGCATTTACTTGAATCTTATTTTTAATACAATCTGACAATCTCTGACTTTTGAGTGGATTGTTTAAACCATTCATATTTAATTTTATTGGTGTAGTTGGATTTACACCTATCACTTTACTTTTTGTTTTCTGTATGTCTTGTTTCTTTCCCCTCTGTTTGTCCTTTGATGCTTTCTTTTACATTAAATGGATATTTTCTAGTATAACATTTTAATTACTTTTATGAATTTTTCACTATTTTTGAGTTAACTTTCCCATTTGTTACTCTAGAGCTTACCATATACATCTTAATTTACCATAATCCATTTTTACTAATTTAATTCCTGTGAGATATAGACACTTCACCCATATCCCCTTCTGTGCTATTGTTATTTTACATACTACATCTATATATGTTACAAACCCAACAACCCATTATTATATTTATACCTTATATAATTTATATTGCTTAAAAAACAGAAAAAATAAAAGAGAGCAAGTATATGTTTATAGAATTTGTTATATTAAGCTTCCTACTACCATTCTGGTTCACTTCATTTTTTCCTATAGATTAAATTACCATCTGGTGTCATTTCCTTACTTCAATACAGCTTGTTCTTGACTACCTTTCTGGTGACGTTATTGTCAAATTTATTATATTTCTATATGTTATATTCCCAACAATTGAATAATATACATGTTGTTTCATACAATTAAATTAGTTAAAGGAGAAAAATGTATACTTTATTATCATTTATAATCATATAATTACCTTTACCAGTGCTCTGTGTTTTTTTGTTGTGGGATCAAATCACCATCAGGGGGCACTTTCTTTCATCTTGAATAACTTCTTTTAGTGTTTTTTATAAGGCAGGTCTGCTAGCAATGAATTCTTTCAGTGTGTTTTCTGGGAATGTCTTTATTTCACCTTCAGTTTTGAAAGATAGTTTTTCTGGATAGAAGGTTCTTTGTTGATAGTTTTTCTTTTCTTTCATCACTTTGAAAATATCCTAATGTCTTTTGGCCTCCATTTCTTTGATGGGACTTCAGCTGTTAAATTTATTGGGTTCCCTTGGATGTGATGAGTTGTTTTTCTCTTGCCACTTTTAACGTTTTAACTTTGTCTTTCAGCATTTTTGCTATGATTTGCTTGGGTTTGGATCTCTTATGTTTATCTTAGAGTTGAACTTGAATTCGTGTGTGTGGAGGTTAATGTTTTTCACCAAATTTGGGAAGTATTTAGTCATTATTTCTTCAAATACTTTTTCTGCCCCTTTTTTCTCTCTTCTTCTGAGAGAAACGTATATGTTGGTGTTTTTAATGGAGCCCTGCATTGCTCTGAGGCTTTGTTCATTTTTCTTCATTCTCTCTGTTCTTTGGATTGCATAATCTGCTCCTCTTTCCTCAAGTTCACTGATTCTTTCTTCTGCCAGTCAAATCTATTATTGAGCCCCTCTAGTGAATTTTTCACTTCACATTATTGTACTTTTCAACTCTAGAGTTTTTGTTTGGCTGTTCTCCTTTTCTTAAAAAATAATTTATATCTATTTAGTTAGATTCCATATTTGATGGCTTGTTATGATAACTTCCTTTACTTTTTTTTTCTTTTGGCTGTGCTGGATTTTTGTTGCTGTGCATGGGCTTTCTCTAGTTGTGGTGAGCGGGGACTACTCTTTGTTGCGGTGCATGGGCTTCTCATTGTGTTGGCTTCTCTTGTTACAGAGCACAGGCTCTAGGCACATGGGCTTCAGTAGTTGCAGCACGCAGGCTCAGTAGTTGTGGCATGTGGGCCTTAGAGCACGTGGGCTTAAGTAGTTGTGGTGTGCGGGCTCTAGAGCACAGGATCAGTAATTGTGGCACATGGACTTAGTTGCTCCATGGCATGTGAGATCTTTCCAGACCAGGGCTCTAACCCGTGTCTCCTGCATTGGGAGGCAGATTCTTAACCACTGTGCCACCAGGGAAGCCCAAATTGTGTGATTTTAAAAAATTGAGGTATAACCAAAGATAGAGTTAACTGCTCACATTAAGTCTTAAAGTAATTCACCCTAGCTAGGTGGATGTGTTCAGTTCCCAGGCAGTAGCAGAATATCCATGGCTGTTTATATATTATAAAGACCTGGCAATAGTTAAGGTGGCTAATTTTGGAAATGTATTGCATTTCCATCTGGTCTGAATCAATGAACTTAAACTTCATGCTACGTGAGATGGAGACATTTAATGGGACACCAGATTTAGAGACTGTTATATAATGTTCCCAGAATCTTATTCTGGTGTTATAAGAGAATTTTAATTACTTACCTGGGCACAAGTGATGTGGTATCAGTAATATTTGATGAAGAAAGCAAGTAGATACTTCCTGTTAACTTCGTACCCTGCTTTGAGCCCTCAAGCCTTCCTTGTATGAATGATATGCTCTGTCAGGAGAACAGTGCATTGGTGATATACTGTAATATTCTTTATCATACCAAGATGATATTATAATAAAACTGACAACCTGTTATTGATTATCTGTGTGCCAGGCATTGTGCTACACCATTTACATGTATTATCTCATTTAATCCTTACAGAAACATTAGGAAGTAGATACTATATTCCAGTTTTACAGAAGAGGAAACTGAGGCTAAAAAAGATGAATCATCTTTTCCAAGATTATATAGCAAAACAGGGTAGATATGGAATTCTACCCAGGGTGTCTGACTCTGAAACCCTGTGCCTCCCATAAGGCTTATCATTAGAATTATTACTGTAATCTTTGGTCAGAGCACTGCTATCTAATGCATGTCTGTACTGCATGAACTCTTAAAGGCAATGTTATAAAGATACTCCAGCATATCTTTGTACATAGAAGATCAACAGGGGAAACAGGTAATTAAAGATTACATGTTAGATAAGACTTTGGTGAAAGAACACAAGAAGCTAGAGAAGTACTATGGACTATGGTCCAGTTCACCTGGACTCCTGAATGGTATCCACCCATTGGTTTTACCAGCCTGCAGGTTATCTTTGAGAAAAGGGTATGTTAGAGGCTAAGGAAAAAGATATTGTGGTTTAGAGTAATAAGGATCGGGGGTTGGGGGGAGTAGTGTCGCTGGGAGCTTTATATACATCTCATCTGATTCTCATAATGGTGTTTTAAAGTAGGTGATATCACCCCCATTTTCTGATAAAAAAAACTTGAAACTTAATAACTTGCCTAAGGGTACAAGCTGGTATATTCTTGTCATAGAATTTGGCAGTCACTCCCCTTCCCCCCACCCCAGGTCTGCCTACTCTAGAGCACATATTTTTTTCCTGTCTGTCTGCCTAAAGTGGTGTCCAGATAGCGCCAACCCTGCAGCTAGCTCCTCTTGCTCTCTGATTTGGACTTTTGGATAATTTTTCAATAAATAGAAAGATGTATTTCCCTATCACTTATTTTTTTTTCACTGAAGACCTATATGGGATTGTTTAGATCACACTGAATTCATCTGGAGTCTGTGAAGGGCAGGAATGGGGATTGCAGAGCAGTTTTCACATGCTAATTAGCATGTCCAGTTTCTATGCTTTGCCTTGGAATTCTGTCAACTTGTGATAACACTCATTATCTCACACTGATCACAGTTCTGATGGGTAGCTATATGTTTTCAATTGATAAAATCCAAAGAATGATTAATTAATAAATGCCATTTTTCTAGGAGATTAAACCTTTCAAAAATGGTGTCCTTTGGGGGAAAATAGAACGAAATTACCTTTGATAGAAAGGTTTGGAAGCCACTGCACTAATAGATCAGAACAGCAGTTCTTATAGTTAATACTATTTGAGATTGGTGATCTTGCCAGCTAATGATTCTGCCTCCTGTCTTCCATTAACTAACCTTTAATCAGAACTATCACAAAGGAAAAAAAAAACAAATACATGGCTTTGAGCTCCAAAATCTTTTTACTTTGGCTCTCTTGCGCTCTGGAGCGTCAAAGCAGTCTATTCTTTGCTCATTAAGAAGGAAGAGACCCCACAAATAAAATACTAAAAGCCTCACTAATGGAGTGAGGCATCAGTGTTCCAAAATATCGACTGCCCCCAAAACATTCAGCCATAAAAGCTAAATTCTGAAAACCAAGATCCTCCACTCCTCCCTCCCTCCTTCCTTTCTTCCCCCACCTCATTCTATCTTTTCTCTCATTCTCTTGCTTTCATTCTGTCTCTTGTTCTCTCTCATTTTCTGTCTCTTCCGTTCTCTGCCTCCCCTCTCATTCTGTCTCTAGTCTCTCTCTTTTTCTTGTTCTCTCTCTTCCATTGTTTGCATTGTAGCTGCCTCTCCTTTATGCAAACACTAAGCAAGAAGTCATGTTTGCTCCAGGTTGCCATGGAAATGTTGTAAGTAGGCCTTTTAAGGAAACTGGCCGGCTCCATTAGTGAAATCATACCCAGATAGTCTTAAGGTTGGTAATTTAGGGAGATTTTCTACATAGAGATTACGACTGTCTGAAGTTTAACCACCCCTACCAACCCGAACTTCTGTTTTCCTACATATAGTTTTCTTCTTGGATGTAATTTCATTAAGGGAAATGGTGGAGTTCTACAGACTTCTATTATGATTTGATTTTTTTCAAGCCCACAAAAACATCTTCTGTGACTTCCAGTGGACTCTTTTCCAGAGCAGAAAAGTGGGTACAAATTGGAGTCTTGGGCATATAAAACCTGGCTTGCAGTGAAAGCAAAGGTGTTTTGGAGTGAGAGGAGAGAAGTCTTAACTCCTGCAAGGGTATGCAGATAGGAAAAGATGAAGGTTTTCTCAGGCAAAAGGGAATTCTTCTCCCCTCTCTTGGTACCAGAAGAAAGAAGTTGAATAGAGGCACTAGCTTCTGGATGGTGGGAAGAAATGTAGCCACCATATTTTCCTAGCTTCTAGAAATGGAGTGAGGGGAAATACTTGGTACTGCTGAGGCCACAAGTGGAAGGAAATTGATGTCCATTACTGCACTCTGGAGTGCGACCTCAGGAAGGCCCAAGATTCAGTAAGAGGTCTAACACTAGCAGAGGCTCCTCCATGCACTGCAGTGGGCAGCTGTTTCCTCACTCCCAAAAACATGCTCTGAGGGTCTAGGCACTGGAGCTACAGTGATGAATAGAAATAGTCCCAGGGCTTCCCTGGTGGCGCAGTGGTTGAGAATCTGCCTGCCAATGCAGGGGACACGGGTTCGAGCCCTGGTCTGGGAAGATCCCACATGCCGCAGAGCAACTAGGCCCGTGAGCCACAACTACTGAGCCTGCGCGTCTGGAGCCTGTGCTCCACAACAAGAGAGGCTGTGATAGTGAGAGGCCCGCGCACCACGATGAAGAGTGGCCCCCGCTTGCTGCAACTAGAGAAAGCCCTCGCACAGAAACAAAGACCCAACACAGCCAAAAATAAATAAATAAATAAATAAATTTAAAAAAAAAAGAAATAGTCCCTACTCTCTTCGAGCTTGCAGCTGTACTGGGGAGGGAGGGGCAGTAAATTTCAAAAATAGCTTAAAAATTGTCAGATGGTAACAAATATGAGGAAAGAAATAAACAGGGTAGTAAGATAAAGATAATAACGATGGTAAGGATATTTATGATAGGATGGTTAGAAGACCTCTGAGGAGATAGCATTTAAACTGAGACTTATAGATGAGGTGGATTTAGTTAGAAAAAGAGCTAGGAGAGAGTGTTCCAGGTGAAGGAAAAGACGAGTTCATAAGTCCTGAGATTAGGCAGAATGTGGCCTTTCTTAGGAACCAAAGGAAAAACATGAGTGGAGTGAGATGTCAGCAGAGGCCAGATCATTCAGAGTGGCATTTATAGGCCATGGTAAGGAAAGTGGATTTTATTCTGAGCACAGTGGGAGGCCATTGGAGGATTTTAAGGAGGAGTGCAACTGAGCAGATTGTGCTTTAGCAGAGTTACTGTCTGCAGAGTGGACAATAGATTGTAGGAGGTCAAGTGGAAGCAGGGAGGCTAGTTAGGGTGGTAACAATGGAGAATGAGAGAAATGGAAGGATTTGGGTTATGAATGAAGATAGAGCCAACAGGGCTTGCTGCTGGATTGGATATGGAGGTAGAGGAACGGAAAGAATTAAGACTGTCTTCTCAGGGATTCCCTGGTGGCGCAGTGGTTAAGAATCCGCCTGCTAAATGCAGGGGACACGGGTTTGATCCCTGGTTTGGGAAGATCCCACATGCCACAGATCAGCTAAGCCAGTGCGCCACAACTATTGAGCCTGTGCTCTAGATCCCGTGAGCCACACCTACTGAGCCCGCGTGCCGCAACTACAGAAGCCCGCGTGCCTGGAGCCCATGCTCCAAAACAAGAGAAGCCACCGCAATGAGAAGCCCATGCATCGCAACAAAGAGTAGCCCCCGTTCACCGCAACTAGAAAATGCTTGCGCGCAGCAATGAAGACCCAGTGCAGTAAAACATAAATAAATAAAATTAAATTAAAAAAAAAAAGACTGTCTTCTCTTTCTAGTTTTAGTAACTGGGTAGCTCAAAATGTAGGAGGGTGGTGGTTAGGATTATTGGGGGAGACACTGATTTGGAAAAGTAGAAGGCCAAATGAGACTGGCAGAGCCCTGGAACTGACAGGCTAACAGCAGTCAATGCAACAGCTGCCATGCTGGTAAGGAGGGCAAGTGTAAGAAGTAGCCCCTTGGAGGAGACTGAAGGTGGGAAGTTGCTTAGCTCACCCTGTGGTTGCGGGGAGCAGTTAGCAGATACAGATGAGATCCTGCTTGGCCCAGGAGAAAATGAGAAAACCTAGACTTCTAGGATTTGAGGGGAGGGACTTGATGTTTCTTGTTGCCTTCAATGTGATCCAGATACCTCGATTTTAGCCCTCAGGCTTATAGGATCTAGAGAAACACCTGTTAAACCTATAATAGAAAAATAGTTGGGAATGAAAACCACACCCTTCTGTTTATAAAAGAGAGTTGATTAGATAAAGGGACAAGAAATAAGATGATTTGCAAAGTTCTATTCCTGCCCATCCCCAAGAGTGTGCAAAGCTTTATTGCTAAGGGCTGTGCTAAAAAGCCCTGTTATGTGTTATGTTGTAAGTATGCATTGTGTAAACAAAGTTAGGAATGGTAATGATGGCTGCCTTTAAAGAATTATAGCTTTAACATTATTGCACATTTAAAAAAAGGAAAAGCAGGGAATTGAGGATAATTGGTAAGCCAACAACCATCATTTGTCTCCTTTGTGAAGATAGCACAGTATAGTGGTTATAAGCATGGTCTCTTGAGCTGCCTGGGTTGTAATCACTGCTCCACCACTTACTTGCAGCATGGTCTTTGGGTCAGTTAATTAACCTTCTCCAAATCTAAGTTTTTATAATCTGTATAGTGAGGATAATAGAACTTCCCTCATAAGGTTGTGTTGATGATTAAATGTGTTGATATTTGTAAAGTGCTTGAAACAGTACCCATATTAGTTTGTTGTATAAGCTAAAATAAGTAAGCACTTGGATGGGAGGCTAATCAGTGAATGTAAGACTGGCCTAGGATACTAGGTCATTGGGTAGAGTAGGCAGGACAGAGAAAGACACAGGTTTAGAGTGGCTCTGAAGTAGGACCAGAGGTGCCTGCTATGCCTTGATTAGTCTTTTCCTGGCTGCAGGACAGGAGCTGATACAGACCTCTTGAAGCACAGAGACAGGTGAAGAATCCCTAGATTCTCTAAGAACACTGAACTATATATAAGCAATGTAGATAAATCCCTGTTGACATAAGGTCTAATAGGATATTAGTCCCTGAAAACCACTGTTTTTCAAAAGCTAAATAATGTGTCCTATTAGAAACTATTCCTCTCACTGAGGTTTCTGTTTTCTTCCTTTCTCCTTCCCTCCCTCCCTCCCTCCCTCCCTTTTCCTTCCTTCCTCCCTCCCTCCCTCCCTTTTCCTTGCTTCCTTCCTTGCTTGCTTGCTTGCTTCCTTCCTTTCTTTCTTTCTCCCTTTCCTTTCTTTTCCTTCCCGTCCCTTCCTTTCTTTTCCTTCTTTCTCTCTTTCTTTCTCCCTTTGTCTTTTTTTTTTGGAGGGGAAGGGGCTATCACTTCTGTCAGAAGAATGGATGAAGTAAAAAACCCTTTCTCTTATATAATTTATCTTTTTCTTAAAGAAGTGACTCTAAAGACTTTATAGCGTATGTAATGTGTAATTTGTTCCTATTAACCAGGACTTTTCCTCCTCCCTCCCATTTTGTTCCAAGTATTCCCAGCCAAAAGACTGATAATTGCATTCTTTATATATTAGAAGAACTACCAAGTGGTGCTTGGTGGGCATCAAATAGCAAAAGTCAGGATCTGTGGATGGATCACGTTAGTAATTATAAGTGGCACATTTATCTTATTCCATTTGTGGAATGCACTGAAATTGAGACCCTTTTTATTTTATTTTTTTTAGCCTGGAGAAATTTTATTTTATTTTATTTATGTTATGTTATTTTATTTTATTTTATGTTATTCTCTTTTATGTTATTTTAGGCCCCTTTTAGTGTTATAGCACTGCATGGGTTTGGAGAGGTCTCTTCCCTCTTCCTTCTTCTAGGTTCAACTCTACCTAAACCTTTCTTGAAAGATGAATATCTTATTTTTAAAGGGCCCTTGGCGCAGTGGTTAAGGATCTGCCTGCCAATGCAGGGGAGACACGGGTTCGAGCCCTGGTCCAGGAAGATCCCACATGCCACGGAGCAACTAAGCCCATGCGCCACAACTACTGAGCCTGCGCTTTAGAGCCCGCTGAGCCACAACTCCTGAAGCCCGTGCGCCTAGAGCCCGTACTCTGCAACAAGAGAAGCCACCGCAATGAGAAGCCCGTGCACCACAACAAAGAGTAGCCCCCTGCTCACTGCAACTAGAGAAAGCCCGCGCATAGCAACAAAGACCCAACACAGCCAAAAATAAATAAAACAAGTAAATAAATTTTAAAAATAAATAAAGAGCCCCTGGGAATGAAATTCTGTAACCTCCTTCTTAGTCATTTCTGTGTTTAGGACTTTCACAGGTCATTTTTCCTTTTATTCAAGTAAAATCCTATTACAAAGACAAAGATCTTTCCATCCCCTCCTGGACGCTTTATAGTTATGGTGCTTTGTTGCATTGACTACAGTGGACTACATTACCATGTAAACCTATACAAGCGAATGTTTATTTTTTCTGGCCTTGATTCAGTAACAGCTAGTTTATAATACAAATATCTGGTTTTGTGTCTGCTTTGTGGAGGGAAGAAGAGAATTCAACTGGGGAAGAGATGTGAGGGGTTTGCTTTTATAACCTTTCCTCTTTACTGCTAGGTTGTGATCAGTTGCTAATTTACCATAGCATGAGGTGAGCTCTCTTACTTTCTGTTTCTATGGGTTGGGAATGTGATTTCTAGCAACATGCCAATTAGAAGAAAAATTTCTACTCAAACCAAAGAAATGGGAGGATTGGTTGAGGGAAGATCAATTAGTGATGAACTCTTACCTGTATTTAGCATTAGTCCCTTTTCTCTTTCCCAGTGTTTGTTAGTCTCCTGGTCCTTTGATTTTCTCATTTTTCTGAATGTAGCCTGTGAGAAAGTCCTGGAAGATCCTGCTGGACTTAGAAGAAACTAGTTAAGCTATGTCTCTTTACTATTTAAAGGGTGTGCGGCAAATAATTTAGTAATTAAAGGGGATGGAAACCAACCTTGGTTGGTCACGTATGATAGCCCACAGTTAACATTTGTTTAGCCAGCTGAACTCCAAGGTTGAGCATTCACTGAAATCTCTCTTTTCAAAATAGTATTGCTTGTATGATCCTGAGTATTCAGTGTTAAATCATCTTAACCCAATGTATTTCTTTTAGGAAGTAAAAGATTATCATCTGGTATACATTAAAAACTTACTATAGTCCATACCTCTTTCTTTATAACTGAAAAGATATTCTAACTTCATCCGAGCAGATACTATGTTAACTGCTTAACAGCAATGTTTTCATAACGAAGAAAATATTACACATTTAATTCTGCCTGGAGGGACACTGCAAAGCATTGTGAACAGAAGCTGCACTTTCATACTAAACCCATTGTAGATAGTCAAGATATCATTTTAATAATCCAAATTTTAATCATCTTGACTTTACCTGTCATATCGTATTTTATTTTTTTAGACACACATTTCTGAAATCCTTACTAAGGGGCAGTGGTGGTGGAATCTCCGAGACCTGTCCTGATATGTTTACAATTCCAGGTATTGATAAAAGAAGTTTAACATTCTTTGTGCAAAGATCTCAATATGGGCTCTGTTTCTCTATGGAATATACTCTTTATGTAGCTACAGATATGAACTTATCTTTTGGCTATGGAGTCATCATTTTCAAGCAATTTGTCTTCATTTTTGTTATCACTCAGAGGTACGGTTAATACAGAAATGTACTTTGGATGCTACAATAATTCATGTTTGTATCCCTCCAATTCTACTACTACCATACGCTCTTCTTTGGAACTTTCCTTTAAGACTACTTGCAAATGTCAGGTACAGAGTTTAGAAGGTGTCCATCTTTGTCTGTATACACAAAGAGCAAGGGTTAGATGTTCTGATTCATCCAGATAATTGAGCATAAGACAGAAGTTCTAGTGGGATAGAAGGGAAGACTATTGCCCATGAATTGGATGAAATAGGGGTCTTGGATGAAATGCTTCAATGACATGGACTAGATTTTCCTAGAGAAAGAAGAAAGAACTGGTTTGACAATCATAGTTTATGGATTATCTTAGTGTGCTTGCTTCTCCCTCTTCTGTTGCCTACGTTTGGGTCTTTTTACTGTTGCTTAGACCTGGGAACAGCATTTATAATCAGGGAATATTTTTTGAGAAAATTCTTTAGTACAAATTTTGAGACAGGTTTGTTCAATAAATAAATAAGAAATCTCGTCTTTTCCTTTCCATATTGATACTTATGAATCCAATTTCTGAGGTTAGGATTTTGGATTATATCTGATTCTTGGTTTCACACAAGAATTTATGTACCATCTGATCTGTTTATCCTCGAATGCATTATGATTTTTAAAGTTTACTTCAAGTAATTAAATATTTGCATTAATTGAAGACTGGGATTTATTATTCAGTAACTCTGTGTATCTTAAGGTTTCTTTACCCTCTGCTTGTTCTAGGGAAATCAATGACTTTACTTTTTTAGCCAGCATCATTCCATTGATACAGCATTGTAACTAATGATAGCTAGAATATACTCGATTCCAAGTGAACCAGTGTAATTTTTTTCTGTACAGCAGGAATGAAGAAGATTATCTGTAGGTTAGTCAGAAGGAAAATGGCTTTGTGTTTTACCTTTGTACCAGCCTCTTGGAAGGTTTTAAATTTGATACTGTTATCTGTAAGAAATAGAATAAAGCAGGAAGAAGCATGTACCTTCGAATGTGTAGCTGACAGCACTCTTGGAAGCAGAAAGTGCTGATTTTTTTCTTTAAAAAATTTGGAAGAGGGCCCCGAATAATTCAGGAGACGGAAAATGATGCCCAGGTGAAGTCACATGGCTCAGTGGATAATTCCAGTGAAACCCAGGAAGAACCGCATTAGTGGTAGTCTATAAGTATACACAGTTCTTTACAATAGGTTGATTGCACTAAACAAGGAGGAAAATCCTTTCTCTGAGGAGCTTACAATCTAAAGATACAAGTTGGTGCGGTACAGTATGGAATGAGAACAATAAGCAAGCCCCATGGTGGGTGGTCTTCATAGCTGAAATGCTTCAAAAACAAGTGCCTTCTTGGAAAGGTGGAGGTTAGAGAGGGAGTGGCCCAGGCATGCAAAGAAGTGGGAGAGTGTTCTTTTGGGGCTGGGCATAGGGAGAAAGAAGGGGGGTTGGATCAGGTTTCTGAAAGGAGGCTCAACATAAGAATGGGTAAAGAGATCAGACTGACATTGGCATAGTAGAGTGTGGTGATTTAGAGAAGAAGGTAAAATGCCAGCAGAGGAGGATTAAGAGAGGGGCAAACAACATACCATATGAATCTCTATTACAGCAAATACCACATCTTTAAAGACCCAGATATGGAGAATGCTGCTTGCAACAGCTTCTTACCAGTGTGAATGGCTTCTACAACAGAGAAAAGAATAGTCCAGAATGGTTCCAATGAGATACTGTATGTGAAAGGGCTTTGTAAGCAGCAAAGCAGTACAAATGTAAGTCATCATAATATTCTGCTTAGCTTTGACTTCATTTAATTTTTTTTGTTTGGTAAAATATCTTAAGACAAAGGTTAGCAATAGAACTTTCTATTTTCAGAAATGTTGTCAGGAACAGATTTGTTATTATAAATGCTTCATTTGTTTCCATGTTAGGTCATGACAAATTCTCATAGTAAATGTTCCCCAAAGGGCTCTCTCTGTTTTCTTTACAATTGAACTAATACCGGTCTTCACGTCAGTGAAGAGCCTCATTCTCATCCTCATCCTGTTCCCTCTCTTGCTATCCAGCCTCTTTTCCACCTCTGTTCATATGCATGTATTTTCTTTAGTCTCACAGTATCATTTTATATACTGCCTGATTCTAACAAGGATTTGAGTTGGTTTACCGAGAAATTAATCAATAACAGGATGAGCAAATTGGCAGAGAAATGAGTACAAAGGGAAAATAAATATAAGAAACTAAAATGAGGCCAGGGTAAGGTTTATACAAAGTATCCAGCACTGGGAACTTTATAGCCTTGCTGTTAAGTTTGGCTCTGAGTATCTAAGGAGATAGCTCAAGGAGGGAAGTAAGATTTGCAGGTGTCACAAAGAGAAGCCGGCGCACCCCACCGAAGAGTAGTCCCACTCCCCACAACTAGCGAGAAAGCCTGTGCACAGCAACGAAGACCCAACACAGCCAAAAAAAAAAAAAAAAAGATTTTTAGGTGTCCATGAGGTAAAAACGAACCAATTTCTGAGAAGAGGCACAATTTTCTTTTTTAAAATAAATTTATTTCTTTATGGCTGCTTTGGGTCTTCGTTGCGTGTGCGGGCTTTCTCTAATTGCGTTGAGTAGGGGCTACTCTTTGTTGCGGTGCACGGGCTTCTTATTGCAGTGGCTTCTCTTGTTGCAGAGCACGGGCTCTAGGTGTGTGGGCTTCAGTAGTTGTGGCTCGTGGCCTCTAGAGCGCAGGCTCAGTAGTTGTGGCGCATGGGCTTAGTTGCTCCGTGGTATGAGGGATCTTCCTGGACCAGGGCTCGAACCCGTGTTCCCTGCATTGGCAGGCGGATTCTTAACCACTGTACCACTAGGGAAGTCCCGAGGCACAATTTTCTTGAGACCTGTGAGAAATTCCTCCCATGGGTTTTTATAGATGCCTGTTTGGTGAGTTTGGATTTTATCCTGAGGGCACTGGGAAGCCAGTGAAAGCTTTTGATCCAGGGAATGACATACAGAAAGCTGTATTTAGAGCAGGTATAGAAAAGCTCAAATGAGTGGGGGGAAACTACATATAGGAGAACCAGTTAGAGATGAGCTCTAAGGGTCTGGACAAAGATGTATTGGAGGGAATGGAAAGGAAGGGAAAGCTATGAGAGGGATTAAGAAGGTGGAGAGGGTCACTGCTTAGCTATGAATGGCAAGGGAGGAATCAAAGATGCGTGCAGGGTTCAGGTCCACCTAGAATGATGGTACCATAATCCATTGCAAATATGAGGGGAAGAGAGAGGTGTTAAACTAGAAAGCACAGAAAGTTATGAAAAAGGAAAGATTACCACTATGGAATTTTATAGTCATATTTCAGAGCAAGCAGAACAAAGAAAATGGAAAGCTATCATTTATTTAGCACTTTATATTTTATAAAGTACTTTACATACAGTATCTTATTTTGTCTTAATGACAGTCTTGTGAGGGAAGTAGTACGTATCCACATTTTACAGATAAGATATCTGAGACTTAGTGATTAACTGATACCTCTAAAGCTATGTAACTAGAAAGTGATTTGTTTTCCCCCCACTGTATCACACTGCCTCAAGAAGGCTTTCTGCTTGGAGCTGTTGGTGTAATATTACCAGATGACAAAATCAGGACAAGGTTAGAGTTTTTCCATCATTATGAATCTCAGATTTTGGCTTTGCTTTACTATAATTGTTCCAGTGGGGACATTTGATATGAATAGAACTGTTTGCCCCATACACTAAATGTCCCCAGACTGCAATGTTTTAAAATTTTCATATCTGCTTTTTTTTTTAAACTGCTGTCAGCTGTTACTACTTCATGTATTTGGCAGCTCCCCTACTCCTAGTCATTTTTACCTCTGGAAACCAGATAAATATGTTTGTTGCTTTTAGATACAACTTTAAGAGTGACTATACATTGAATGAGGAATAGGGAATCCTCTTATGAAAACCTAATCCTAATGTTATACTATGCTATGTTTTTATGAGTGAAGAACATAAGTCTTAATGCTTGATTATTCTTAGAATGTATATTTTTGGCTGTCTTCTATGTTATTGGCTAATTCTGGGTAGTTGAAGGTGCTGGGTAAGTTACCTAGAAAGGTGAGGTTACCAGTATGTATATTTAGTATGTAACCCATGACCCTTAATTTTTTTAACAAAAACAGATGCTCTTGGTGGCAACAGGGAAATGTAATAATGCTTTACAAACAAGAGGTTGTGAATTTTTGGTGAATAGCAATCTAGTTGCCAAAGGTTTGGAATGACTGCCCAATCTGCTTTATTCCAAAATGACTTATCACTCCTTCTCTCAGTCCCCACTCCCCTCTGCTGGAAAGGTTGCAGACATTCCCTTTTGTCTGCAATAAGTGTTCCTTCCTAAAACAGTCACAGAAACTTCCAACCAGCCTTCCCTTTGTTCACTTGTCTCTCCCTTTTCCCCTCTGTGAGGAAGGCTTTTAATAAAGATTTATTGACTATCCACAGGGGCATTGTTCCTGTAGGAAGCACTGCACTCCTCAGCGTGAAATCTGTGTCTCCAGCTGGCTGAATAAAGCATTTTTGTGACACTTGGTACACTGTATGCATAATTCAGATGTGTGGACTGTGGATAGCCCAGGGTTCATGAGCACCCCAGTCTACCTCCAAACAGAAATGATGTTTTTCCAAATCTACTTTTCAAATTAGTTTTTAAGATGATGGATAATCAGTGACTAATCAGCACATTTATTAAGCAACCTGACTGGGTGGAAACGATGGAGAAGGAAGAGGAAAGGTGATTTCCCTTTACACTTTGCTGAAGGGTGAAATTAATAAAAATTGATATCATTAGAACTCAGTAAGGTCAATAGCTAAAACTCTTGGCCTTTCAAATGTTGGTAGGTAAGATTGTATTCTTCATACTGTTGGGAAGGGAAAGTGTTTATTTCTTTGCATAGGTAGTTTGGGACAAAGAAGCTACTTTTATCATTAGCTATAGGTACCTGCATATCACCTTGTGCCCAGAAAAATAGAAATGATTTTGGGTTAGCTGTGGTCTATGGAAAATAAAGCTGTGACACTAGCATCTTATGGCTCTGAATTGGGCTTTGGTAGAAAGTGGTTTTTTTTGTTTGTTTGTTTTGTTTTTGTTTTGTTTTGTTTTGTTTTTTGCGGTACGCGGGCCTCTCACTGCTGTGGCCTCTCCCGTTGCGGAGCATAGGCTCCGGACGCGCAGGCTCAGCGGCCATGGCCCACGGGCCTAGCCGCTCCGTGGCATGTGGGATCTAACCGGACCGGGGCATGAGCCCGTGTCCCCTGCATCGGCAGGCGGACTCTCAACCACTGCGCCACCAGGGAAGCCCGAAAGTGTTTAAAACAAACAAGTGTTTAAAAAAAATCAAAACGATGCTCTTTGGAACTCATGACCAAAGGTATGAGTCACAAAGATGATTGGTAGAATACAATTCCTGATGCCCTTACAAGAGTGCATTTAAGGCATGAACGTATTTTCTAGAAATGGGCAGGGCATCCAGGCATCAACGAGAGTGAGGGAGATTTCCTAGAAGCCCTTAGGCTTTAATAGTTTCCCTGCTTTGCATGTGACCATGTCAGTATATCCATTTTAGACACCTTTCAGAAGGAGAGACATTTGTTCCCCCCAACCACCCTTTTTTTTTTTTTGCTTTTTGTCTAAGTATCTATCATAGGAATATACATTTGGTGGGCATTCGGATTTTTTTATTGAAATGTTTACTGGTGAATGAAAAATGTTTTCTGAAAGGAGCAAGTGGTATGCTCTCTGAAGATCATCAGTTTATCAGTTTGAAAATATGACAATCCAATGAAGTTTCTAGATTGAATGGAAAGCTATGAATTATGCCTACAGAATGTTGCAACTGCTCCCCTACGTGACCTCAACTTTGGCAGTATAATGAAAGTAAATTATTAATAGCCTCACTTACTGAATAAAAACAATTAGTGGCTTGATGTGTTATCTTTGAACCTAGCTCCAGAGAGGCTTTCACTCAGTATAGCGCTTGTCAGCACTGAGTCCAGCCCCTGATATTTGAGGGACGTTACGCCAGTTTCCCCAGAGCAGCATGGTTAGGAGTTCTCTGTCTGATGCATTAGTTAGCGTCAGTGCCCTCTGACTAAAAAAAAAAATATGACGATGAGTAAGTATCAGATGTAAGATTTAAAATAAACCAATGAGATTCGAGGCTTTAGACTTAAATTGCATTTTTATCTCTCAACTGCCTCGAACTTTCCTTTAGAAAACCAGACTAATATTTATCTGCTATAATAAATCTTGATTAAGTATTCATAAATATAATAGGGACAAGCAACTAGCTAGTCAGAAAGGGAGAGGTGGGCATAAGGGACATTTTTTGAACTGAGAAGGGGATAATGAGATTAGAGCAAAAGAAAGTTTATATCCCTCCTTGTCATTCCTCTCTGCCACTACCTTGGTCTAGAATTGAGCCCTATTAATAGGTCTCTGCTTATCCTTCTTTATTTTAACTTTCTTCCACCACTACCACCCCTATTCATTCCTTACTCTTGAGAACCTTCCCTATTAAGGTATTAATTACATAATAAGAGGACACCAAAAAAAGCTGTTAGTTTTTCTTTGTTTTTGTTGTATTTTTGAAAAATACTTCCTGTTTTTTTCCCCTTACTTTCTTTATGGATGCTACCCAAATAAAACCTTTATCAGATAATCTCTTCTCCTGTATTTTAATGAAGGGACTCTTGTAAATGGCTGGAGCTGAGGTCATTGTGTTTTTCCAAGGAATAACATTCTCTGGATGGCATCTCAATCACTCTGACATCTTGTCATCTAGAGTAGCATCCCAAGGTATTTATAATCGTATCAATGGTTAGCATGAAATTCCCAAACCAAAATTAATTTGAAGTCACTTTAGCATAAAATGATTTGGATAAGATCCCCAAATCAAATTGTCATAGTCATGGTACCACGTAACAGTTAGAAATCGGTGCTTTGGAACAATGGTTTTTAACCATTTCAGTTCTGGAGGAAACAAAATTCTAGCACTCTACCCTAAGGAGAGGAGCAATCATTTATCTCCAAACAGCCAAAATTCTGCTCTCCCTTCAGACCCCTCCTCAAAAGAAGTTTTTAAAGGTTGTGAGAGTTGTAACAACAGTGACATAGATAAGAAGGAAACTGGATTACCCATTCATCCATTCCACAGATATATTTGATAGCCTACCTTGTACCAGGATTGTTCTATCTACCTTGTTATCCAAAAGACAATGTTTCCTGATTTGAAAATGACCATTCTCTAGTGGTGAGTAACCTATAGTTGAATTAGTGTAAACCTCAGTTATACTTCTCTTTGGTAGCCAAAAACTCAGTACTGTGTAGTGTGGATGACTAAAGTATAATACTTCTGTTTTCCCACTTTAGGATGTCTCTGTAGCCTGCAGAATCTTACCCATCATTCATAAGCATCATTCAGGTTTGTTGAATTATGCTTCTAGTTGCTTCCAATGTAGATTTTATTTTTTCTTTTTTAAACATTTTGTGTTAAAATAATAATTTATTGTTAATGACATAATTTAATATAAATTTCAATGTAATATATTTAAAATTAATATAAATTTCAATATAAATTATTAAAATATTTTTAAAAGTTCACACGAAGTTGCAAAAATAATAAAGAAGTCTGATTTTCCCCTTCATCCAGTTTTCCCCAGTGGTTACATTTTACATAACTAGAGTGGAGTATCAAAACCAGGAGACTGAAATGAGTACAGTGTGTGTATATAGCTCTATGTCATTTTACCACATGTGAAGACTTGTATAAGCAATCAGGATATAGCACTATTCCATCACCACAAAGATCTCCCTCTTGCTACCTACCCCTTTGAAGTCAAAGTCACCCCCTCCCATCCATCACCATCCTTAACCTCTGGCAACCGCTAATCTGTTTTCCATCTCTAAAACTTTGTCATTTTAATAATATTATATAAAAGAAAACATACAGAATGTAACCTTTTGAGATTGACTTTTTTTCATGGAGCATAATACTCTTGATATACATCCAAGTTGTTGCCTGCATCAATAGTTTGTTCCTTTTTATTGTTGAGTAGTATTCCCTGTATGGATGTACCATACTTTGCTTAAACTTGTGCCCATTTTATTGTTCTATTTCCAAGGCAGTGATTCTTTCCTCTGTTTTCTCCCTTCTGCTGTTGAGCCCATCCATTGAGTTTTTAATTTGGTTATTGTTTTTTTCAGTTCTAAAATTTACATTCAGTTCTTTATATATTCGTTTTCTTTGCCAAGACTTTCTATTTTTTTTAAATTTGTTTCAAATGTGTCCGTAATTGGTCCTTGAAGAATGTTATGATAGCTGATTTAAAATTCTGGTCAGATCATTCTAATCTCTTGTCATCTCAGTATCGGTGTCTGTTGATTGTGTTTTCTTTTTCCAGTTGAGGTTTTCCTGATTCTTAGTATGACTAGTGGCTCTTAACTGAATCCATGACATTTGGGATATTATGCTGTAAGTTCTGCCTCTTATTTCAATCTGTTTTAGCAGGCCTCCTCTGACATTGCACCTGTGGGAGAAGTGGGGCACTGCCTGGTTCCCATCATGCAGACGTGGATGTCTAGGTTCCCCACTCAACCTTCCTTGACAGGCAGAAGATGCTTCATTACTGCTAGGTGGAGGTGGAGGTTCAGGCTTCCCACTAGGCCTTCAGTGACACCACCCTGGCAGGGAGGGTGAGGAGTGCCTTCTTACCATTAGGTAGGGCTGGAAGTCCAGGTTTACCTACTGACACCAAAGGGGGGTGGGGAAACCTCATTACTGCCATAAAAGGATGAATGTTCCAACTCCCCACTCAGTCTTTTGACACCTCCCCAGTGGGAGGTAGTAGGGGCAACACTTTATAGCTGGGTTAGAGTGGAAATCTAGGTTTCCTACTTGGCCTTTGTTGAAGGTGATGTGAGTACAGCCACAGTTTTATCTGTTGTTTGGGTGGAGTAGGGAGATGATGGTCTAAAGGTTTTCTGTCTTGCTAGTCTGCCATTTTCCTGGACTTTGTCCAGAAAGAGCTGGCTTTTCTTGGGACTTGATCTTAAACACTTAGAAATCCTTAAAAGTAGTAACATAATTGTGAATAAAATTGTAATTGTGTTAACTATGCCATATAATTTCCACACTTTTACTGAGGTATAATTGACATGCAAGAAAGCACATTTAAAATCTACAATTTGATGCATATACCCATCACCACAATCAAGATAATGAACATATCTATTACCTCCAATAATTTCCTGGTGCCCTTTTGTGTTCCCTCCATTCTCTCCCCATTCACCTTCTCCTCTCCCAGGCAACTACTAATTTACTCCCTGTCACTACAGATTAGTTTTCAGATTCTAAAATTTTCTATAAATGGATTCAGACAATATGAATTCTTTATCTGGCTTCTTCCACTCAGCATAATTATTTTTGTATTCATCCATGTTGTGTGTATAAATAGTTCATTCCTCTTTTACTGTGGAGTAGTATTACATCATATATAACAATTTGTTTTTCCCTTCAACTGATAGATATTTGACTTGTTTTCACTTTTTAGCTATTACAAATAAAGCAGCCTATGAACATTTGTGTACAAGTGTATACCTATGCTTTTATTTCTTTTGGATAAATAGATAGTGGAATTTCTGGGACATATAGTGGTATATGTTACCTTTTTAGAAACTGCCAAAAGTCCAAAGTTTTCACTACCACTAGCAAAGTATGAGTTTCAATTGTTCTACATCCTTTCCAAGACTTGGTATAGTGAGGTTTTTTAATCGTAGCAATTTCTGGTGAGTGTATAATGTTCTCATAGTGGTTTTAATATGCATTTCTTTGATGACTAATGATATTAAACACCTTTTCATGTGCTTAGTGAAGTGTCTGTTTAAGTATTTTGCCTATTTTTTATTAAGTTCTTTGTCGTCTTATTATCTAATTGTAAGAGTTCCTTATATATTCTAGATACAAGTCCTCTGTCAGATACATATTTTGCAAATATTTCTCCCAGTCTGTGGCTTGCTTTTACACTTTCACAATGGGGTCTTCTGAAGGGCAAACGTTTTTGTGTGTGCAAACATTTTTAATGTTAGTTAAATCTAATTTAATTATTTTTCCCTTTTATAATTTTTGGGTTTACATCATAGTTAGAAATCTTTGGTAAACTCAAGGACACAGATTTTCTCCTATGTTTTTGTCTGGAAGTTTTATAGTTTTAGCTCTTACATTTAGTTCTATGATTCATATTGACTTAATTTTGTATATAGTGTGTGGTAACAGTCAAGGTATATTTATTTATTTTTTGCATATGGATATCTATTTGTTTCTGCACTATTTGTTAAATAAACAGTTTTCCCCCCAATGTATTGCTTTGGCACCTTTGTTGAAAATCAATTGACAATATAAGAGCAGGTCTATTTCTGGACTCTATGATGTTTAATTGATCATTTTGTCTATCTTTACACAGTTACAAACTGTCTTGATTACTGCAGCTTTATATTAAGTCCCAAAGTAGTGTAAGTCTTCCAGCATTGTTCTTTTTCAAAATTGTTCTGACTATTCTAGGTGCTTTACATTTCCTTATAAATTTTAGAATCAAATTGTTATTTTTTACAAACATTTCTTCTTATGTGGATTTAATTTGTTTTTCTTTTACTACTTATTTAATGTAGGATACTGAGGTCATTGACTTGAGAACTTTCTTGTTATTTTCAAATATAGCCATTAGTGCTATAAATTTTCCCCAAATTATTGATTCTGATGTATTATATATTCATCATCATTCAGATCAAAATATTTTGCTAATTTTCCTTTTGATTTCTTCCTTGACCAATGGAATAGTTAGAAGTACATTATTTAATTTCCAAATACTTTATGATTTTCCAGACATATTTCTGTTCTTGATTTCTATTTTAATTTCACTGTGGTGAGATAATATTTCTTGTGACTTGAATACTTTTCAATTTATTGAGACTTATTTTATGGCCCAGAATATAGTCCATCTTGGTTCCCTGTGCAGATGAAAAGAATGAGTGCTCTTCAAATGCTTAGCGAAGTGTTCTATAAATATCAATTAATTCACCTTGGTTGATAATAGTTTGCAAAGTATTCTGTTCCCTTACTGATTTTCTGTCTACTTATCCTGTCAATTATTGAAGAGGGAGTAATGACATCTCTGAGTGTAATTGTGATTTGTCTATTTCTCCTTGCAGTTCACTTTTTTGTTTATGTATTGTGAAGCTCTGTCATTAGGTGCATAAATATTTTGAATTGTTGTCCTCTTTATGAATTGATCCCTTTATTGCTGTAAAATGACCTTCTTTGTCCCTGACTATATTCATTGGTCTGAAATCTACTTTGTATGATTAATATAAATGCTCTGACTTTCTTTTGATTGATGAAAGCATGGTATATCTTTTTCAGCCTTTTACTTTTAACCTTCTTGTGTGTTTATATTTAAAGCATACTTCTTGTAGGCAGCATATAGTTGAGTATTGCTTTTTTAATCCAGTGTGATAGTCTCTGCCTTTTAATTGAGGTGTTTAGACCATTTATATTTAATATCATTGATATGGTTAGGTTTAAGTCTGTCATCTTGTCATTTGTTTTCTGTTTCTCCCATCTATTCTTTGTCCTCTTTTCCTTATTTTTCTGCTTTCTTTTGGATTAAATGAATATTGTTATGATTCTATTGCATTTGTTAGGTTAACAGCTATAATTCTGTTTTATTGCTATAGGATTTCTTTAGGGTTTATACACAATAAGAAAAAAACCTTATGTTTTTACACAGGTAGTTACCATACCTGTTGCTCTTTATTCCTTTGAATAGATCCATGTTTCTCTCTGTTGTCATTTTACTTTTTCCTGAAGGATATGCTGTAACATTTCTTGTACTTTAGGTATGCTGGTGATGAATTCTCTCAGCTTTTGTATCTCTGAGAAAGTCTTAATTTCCTCTTCTTTTTAAAAATCAAAATACAGTAATTTCCCTACGTACAAACCTTCAAGTTGTGAACTTTCAAAGACGCGAGCGTGCATTCCATCAATGTCAGCCATGAGTGAAATTGCAGTTTGCCCTCCACCTCCGATTGCTGACGATCCTTCAGCTCTACCATCTCCCACCTCCTCTCCCTCCTCCAGTCAGTAACTCTTCTTGACTGTTCACTCGATGCCAGCCCCTGTATGCCAGCTGTGGAACTGTACTGCTGTACAGTACTCCAGGTACTGTACTGTAAGGTTAAAAATGTTATCTTTATTTTTTGTGTTTGTTTGTTTTTAATGTATTATTTGTGTGAAAACTATTACAAACCTATGAAAGTACAGTACTATATAGCCAATTGTGTTAGTTGGATACTTAGGCTAACTTTGTTGGACTTACAAACAAATTGGACTTACGAATGCACTCTTGGAACTGTACTTACTGTAAACTTTTTATTTTGAGGTAATAGTAGATTGTAATGCATGTGTAAGAAATAATACAGAGAGATCCTGTATACCATTTACCCAGTTTCCCCCAATGGTAACATCTTGTAAAGCTATAATACAATATAACAACCAGATATTAGCATTGATATGGTAAAATTACAGAAAAAAATTCATTACCATGAGGATCCCTCCTGTTGCTATTTTATTAGCCACACCCACTCCCCCTGCCCTATACCTAACTCATGGCAACCACTAATCTATTCTCCATCTCTATAATTTTCTCATTTCTAAAATGTTACATAAAAGGAATCATAGGGCTTCCCTGGTGGCGCAGTGGTTGGGGGTCTGCCTGCCAATGCAGGGGACGCGGGTTCGTGCCCTGGTCTGGGAGGATCCCACATGCCGTGGAGCAGCTGGACCCGTGAGCCATGGCCGCTGAGCCTGTGCGTCTGGAGCCTGTGCTCTGCAACGGGAAAGGCCGCAGCAGTGGGAGGCCTGCGTACCACAAAAAAAAAAAAGGAATCATAAAGTATATATCCTTGAGATTGGCTTTTTCATTCATCACAGTTCCAAGGTGTTGTGTGTATCAGTAATTTGTTCTTTTTATTGCTACAGTTTAACCATTCACATGTTGAAGAACATCTGGTCTGTCTTCAGTTTGGGGTTATAATGAATTAACCTGATATGAACATTTTTATATAGGTTTTTATGTAAGTTTTCATATCTCTGGGATAATTGATCAAGAGTGCAATTGCTGGGTTGTCTGGTAGTTGTATGTTTTGTTTTATAAAAAACAGCCAAGTTGTTATCCAAGCTAGTTGTATTATTTTCCATTCCCACCAGCAACATATGAGTGATCCAGTTTTTCCACATCCTTGCCAGCATTTGGTGATGTCACTGATTTTTATTTTAGCCACTTAGATAGGTGTATAGTGATATTTCATTTGTGATTTGAAGTTGCATTTTCCTAATGGCTAATGAGGTGGAACATCTTTTGATGTGCTTATTGCCATCTGTGTATCCTCTTGGGTGAAATGTCTCTCTCTTCATGTCATTTTTTCCATTTTCTAATTGGATTTTTTGTAAACCATTACATCTTGAGAGCTCTTTATATGTTAAACATACTACTCTTTTGTTGGTTCTGTGGTTTGCAAATATTTTCTCCCAGTCTGTAGCTTATCTTTTCATCCTTTAAAAGGGGTATTTGATGAGCAAAAAGTTTAATTTGGATGGAGTGCAATTTTACCACTTCTTTAAAAAATGGATCATGCTTTTGGTGCCAACCCTAAGACCTTTTTACCTAGTCCTAGGTTCTGAAGATTTGCCTCTATGTTTTTTTTTTCTATAAGTTTTGTAGTTTTACATATTACACTTAAGATAGCAATCCATGTTGACTTAATTTTGTATAAGGATGAAGTTTAGTTCAAGATGGATTTTTAAAAAGTCTATAGATGTTCAATTGCTCCAGCATTATTTGTTGAAAAAACTATACTTGCTCCATTGAACTGTTTTTCCTTCTTTGTCAAAAATCAGTTGCACCATAAAAAGTAAGTATTTGTACATGCTACAACTTGCATGAACCTTGAAAACGTGATAACTGAAAGAAGCTAGGTGTAAAAGGCCACATATTGTATTATTCAGTTTATATGAAATGTTCAGAATAGGAACGTCCATAAAAACAGAAAGTACATTAGTGGTTGCCGTGGCTAATATGAGAAGAGAGTGGGAAATGACTGTATTAGGGCATGAGATTTCTTTTTGGAGTGACAAAAATATTCCAAAATTAGATACTGGTGATGGATGCACAACTCTGAATATACCAACTACCACTGAACTATGCACATAAAAGGTTGAATTTTTTTTTGGCTGCGCCATGTGGCTTGTGGGGTCTTATTAGTTCCCTGACCAGAGATTGAATCTGGGCCCTGGGCAGTGAAAGTGTGGAGTCCTAACCACTGAACCGCCAGGGAATTCTCAAAAGGGTGAATTTTATGGTATGTGAATTAAACCTCAATAAAGCTGTTAAAAAATAAATTCGGCATATTTTTTAAAGCTTTTTTAAATATTTTATTTTATTTTATTTTATTTATTTTTGGCTGCATTGGGTCTTTGTTGCCGTGTGGGGGCTTTCTCTAGTTGCGGCAAGCAGGGGCTTCTCTGGTTGTGGAGCACAGGCTCTAGGTGTGTGGGCTTCAGTCGTTGTGGCTCGCGGGCTCTGGAGCGCAGGCTCAGTAGTTGTGGTGCACAGGCTTAGTTGCTCCGTGACATGTGGGATCTTCCTAGACCAGGGCTTGAACCCATGTCCCCTGCATTGGCAGGTGGATTCTTAACCACTGCACCACCAGGGAAGCCCGGGCATATTTTTTGTAGGCCAATTTATGGGTTCTCTGTTCTGTTGGTCTGTGTACATATCACACTGTCAATGCCACATAGTATGACGTTAGCTGTAGTCATTTTGTAGATGCTCTTTATCAAGTTGAGGAACTTCCTCTCTATTCCTAATTTCTGAGAGTTTTTTCATGAACGGATGTTGGATTTTGTCAGATATTTTTTATGTATCAGTTGATATGATCATAATGATGTTCTTATTTATCCTGTTATGATGGATTAGTGTATTAGTCATATAATCAAACATATTAATTGATTTTCAAATGTTGTACCAGCCTTGCATACCTGGAATAAGACCTACTTGGTCATGGTGTATAATTCATTTTATAGAATGGTAGCTTCAATTTGTTAATTTTTTTTTATTGAGGTAAAATTCACCTAACATAAAATTCACCATGTTAACCATTTTAAAGTGTACAACTCAGTGGCATTTAGTATATTCACAGTGTTGTACAACAATCACCACTATCTAACTTCAGAACATTTTCAGCACCCCCAAAATAAACCCTTTAGCCATTAAACAGTCACTCCCCATTTTCCACTTTCCCCAGCCCCTGGCAACCACTAATCTATTTTCTATCCCTATAGATTTGGACATTTCATGTAAATGGAATTATACAATACATGGTCCCTTGTGACTGGCTTCTTTCACTTAGCATAATGTTTTCAAGGTTTATCCATGTTGTAGCATGTATCAGAATTTCATTTCTTTTTACAACTGAATAATATTCCACTGTGTCAAAATAACACATTTTGTTTGTCCATTCATGTGTTGATGGACGTTTGGGTTGTTTCCACCTTTTGACTTTTGTGATTAACATTGCTATGAACATTGGCGTACAAGTGTCTATTTGAGTCCCTGCTTTGTATATCTGGGAGTGAAACTGCTGAATCTTATGGTAATTCTGTGTTTAATTTTTTGAGGAACTGCCACACTGTCTTCCACAGTCACTGCACCATGTTATATTCCCACCATTAATGCACAAGGATTCCAATTTCTCCATATCTTCACCAACACTTGTTATTTTCCCTTTTTTTAAAAAAAATAATAATAGCCACCCTAATGGTGTGAAGTGTATTGTGAAGTCTTGTATTTTGATTTGCATTTCCCTAATGATTAGTGATGTTGAGCATCTTCATGTGTTTATTGGCCATTTGTATATCATCTTTGGAGAAATATCTATTCTAGTCCTTTGCCCATTTTTCATTGAATTTTTTTTTGTATGTCAAGTTGTAGAAATTTTTAATATATTTTAGATATTAATCCTTTATCATACATATGGTTTGCAAATGTTTTCCCCCATTCTGTGGGCTGTCCTTTCATTCTCTTGATATGAGAATTTTGTCCTTGGATGTACAAAAGTTTTTAGTCTTGTGGGTGCTGGATATTTTTGTATTCCATTAATATTCTTTAGCTCTGTTCTGGGAGGCAGTTAAGTTTTTAAAAAACAGTTTAATCCTTTCTGGTATTGCTTTTAAGATTAGTTAGTGGAGTACAGAGAAGAGCTCAGTCTCTCTAGTACTAATTATTCCCCAATCCTTAGTGGTTACTCTACTCAATGACTCATAAGTATGGGGTTTTCCACCAGCAGACATTATTCCTGGGCCCTGCATGATCACTGGGTGCTATTCCTTCTAATCTATTTGGATGTTTCCCCCCTGTCTTGGGTAGTTTTCTCACATTCATGCACTGGCACTGATCAGTATTCTGATGAATACTCAAGTGGGAATCTTTAACAGACCTCTAGGATTTTCTTTCTGTGCTGCTGTCTTCTCTCTGGTACACTATCCTGTGATTAAGAATAAGATACCTTGGTCTTCTCAGACATTCAGCTCTGTCTCCTCAACTCAGAGTCTGCCAACCTACACCTGGGTGCTTCTTCTCTCGTAGCACTAAGCTGGGACAATCAATGCACTTACTTCATTTATTTCCAGTCTCTCATGGATCATTCTCTTTTGTTTTCTGATGTCCAGGGTCTTGTAAACCCTTGTTCTATGTATTTTGTCTTTAAAAAAGCTTTATTGCTTTGCTGTGGCTGTTTCAGGCTGTTACTCTATCTTGACCAGAAGTGAAGCTGTCATAATGGTTTAAATTTATAATTTCTACTGGTAGCTTAGAGAAATGTCTGACTCCAGAGAGTTCCCTGAACTTGCACAACCTCAAGTTCTTTAGACATATCATATTTGAAAGGTTAAATATAAAAATGTAACAGGGAGATCAACCTAATCATCGTGGTTCCAATCCTGCCTACTCAAGTAACTGGAAACCTTTTTCCCTCTGCAAGACATTCCTCAAATTATTATTCTATGTTGAACAGAAAGATGCGTTAAGGAATGTGTTGTAGAATGGCATGATTGCTTCTGCTGTCCCCAACCTCCTGTGTTTTGGATAAGCTCCATGCATCCTAGTTCTCCCAGTAAAATGACTCCATTATCCATGAATCTGACGTTTTACAAACATCATTTATATTTATATTCTAAACCATCTTTGAAGATTCTCTTAAGTTTACTGCCCACCATGGAAAGTGTTCCTTCTGTTTTTGTTAACATTTTCTAAACTCAAATCCTGGAAATTTCAAACAGAATTCATTTGTTCCAGTATTTTTGACAGACATGTTTGGGTTCACCTCTCCCATGCTATTCATGTTATGGTCTCACCATGATAATATCCCATTTTAGTCATCATCTTTCAAAACTAAAGAGACCTCACTCATCCTTTTAATCTATTATTATCATCATATAGCAACTTTCCCTTGTGTACCCAAACTAATCCCTTCAATCATTTCTCTATTTCTATTACATCCTAAGATGTAAACTCAGAGATACATTATAATATTCCACATTGTGTCTAAAATATTTATATCATAGTATGACAGAGAAGAATAATATCCTTCTTTTTGCTTTTCTTGAAAATTCCCAGTATTTTCAAAAAAACTCTTTAAAGTTTTAAAGACATCACAGAGAGTTGACATCACAGATTTGATGTCTTCTAGAAATATTCCCACGTTTCTTTTTTGGCTTATATAGTTAACATAGAACACATCACATTGTAAGTTATTTATGTCACCACTCACCAAATTTATCCCATTATTTGTATTAAAAAATCACCTAATTGGTATAATTTATTTTATAAGCTCAATTTTTATCATTTGTTATAAAGTCAATAAATTAGAATAGCACTGCTTTAATGAACACCAAAATTTGAAATAAGGACATTATAGATGGTTAGTTACATCCTATATCTGTCTCAACATTTGTTGTATTCTTAATGTTGGTTTTGATGCATATAATGGATAAAATCCTAATTCATACAGATAAATAACTCTAACTGCCATCAAATTTTAATAGCTCATCTTGTAACCACAGATTATTATTTAATTAACTGATCTTGAAGCTTAAAAGAAGAGTAGTAGGAAACTTTTATTTTGAAGTTGAATCATCCTCTGACAAGTGCTCATATTCTTTAACAAAAGTATAAGAGAAACACGCCTAAACTCAAATAAGTGCATAAATGGTAATGCAGTATATTACATCTTCACTTGTTATTTTACAACAGACTCTTATAACATGGCAAAGATGTACATTGAAGAGATGTGCACAAGCTCAATTTGATGCCAGGCAATCTTAGACACATATGGACACGGGGAGGGGCAAGAGTAAGCTGGGACGAAGTAAGAGAGTAACATTGACATATATATACACTACCAAATGTAAAATAGATAGCTAGTGGGAAGCAGCTGCATGGCACAGGGAGATCAGCTTGGTGCTTTGCGACCACCTAGAGGGGTGGGATAAGGAGGATGGGAGGGAGATGCAAGAGGGAGGGGATATACGTATGCATGTAGCTGATTCACTTTGTTATACAGCAGAAGCTAACACAACACTGTAAAGCAATTATACTCCAATAAAGATGTTAATTTTTTATTTTATATGAGCAGGGACTTCCCTGGCAACCAGTGGTTCAGACTCCGCACTTCCAATGCAGGGGGCATGGGTTCAGTCTCTGCTCGGGGCACTCAGATCCCACATGCCACGCAGTGCAGCCAAAAAAAATTTTTTAAATTAAATAAATAAAAATAAAATAAAATTTTATATGAGCAGAAATGTAGATCCCTAAGAGGAAGGGAGTGACCTTCCTAATCGTAAACCCATCCAAATAAATTTAAATAAATGCACAAAAATGGCAAGACAAGATTTATTCTGAGGTTTGAACAAATATTAGTTGACTTGCTAAAACAAGTTAAAGAATAGGTGGCCTTCAACATAGGTATATAGATATGGTATGTAACATTTTTTTCTATAGCTTTTAAAATAACCAAAAATATTTCAATGATTTTCATATTAAATATTGGCAGAACCCCTGAAGTACCTCTGTATCCTAGAATTCTGTGGAATATATTCTTAAAACCATTCAAGGTCTAAATATTTATTATTATCCTTTGGCTAACTTATTATTTTCCTCAAAAAATTCAAATGCTTTTAGTCAGGGATTATTTTCCTTTACAAAACCTATAAGCCTTTTCTCCAATGTCTTATGACAATGGTTTCTTTTTTAAAATATTTATTTATTTATTTAGGCTGCAACGGGTCTTCGTTGTGGCACGCAGGATCCTCGTTGCGACATGCGGGCTCTTTAGTTGCGGCTTGTGGGCTCCTAGTTGTGGCATAGGTTCGAGATGGAGTTCCCCAGATCGAACCCGGGCCCCCTGCATTGGGAGCACAGAGTCCCACCCACTGGGCCACCAGGGAAGTCCCAGCAATGCTTTCTTTTTATTCTGTTTTAGACAAGTTTTTATAAACTTGCTAGTGTGTGGTTCTGTACAGATCTCTAATAAATGTTGGGGATGGGTGGGTAGGTATTTTGTTGACAGCTTCTCAGCCCTTTGGTATAATAGCCATAAATCATGGTAAGTTGTACTTTTATAAATGGTAATTTTGATTTCTCACCTATGTTTCTTTTAAAATATTGGGTGAATGAGACCCTAATTGATGTAATTATATATAGTTTGTCATTTTGGGGCCAGGAGTTACCATCAGTGAATTTAGTACATCTAACCCGTGTGTTTCATAAGCCAATTTGTGAATAAAAGACTAATATCTTCTAGGTTAGTAGTGACTCACAGAATTTATTTCTTTAATCTCTCTGATAGTCCTTTTTCATCTCTGACTGTATCCTTTTCACTATGATCTTCAAGTGGCCCCTGTCACTTTCCTGTATGTCATGTGGTATGACCAGAGCCGTGAACCGAGCTAGACTACATTATTTTACTTGTGATGCTAAATGAGTTTTATGGAGAAAGACGTTTTGTGAAATTGTCCCCAAGTTAAGGGAAAGCCATTTCCATACGACATAGTTTTATGACATTGAAGATAAATTAGCATTTGAGAAAAAAATTGCTAAAAATACATGTAAATAATGAATATGCAGCATATAAAAACAAGCTTATACCTTTTCTTGTTTAGGGAATGAATTTTACATGGGCCTCCAGTAAATAAGCATTCTTGTAGATTGATTCCTCTTTGTGTGATTTACGATTCCTGTCATAAGAGACACTGCTGGTTTTTTGTAACAGTCTAAATTCCTATTCTTGTCAAACCTATATAATGATTTATATATACTATATACTATATGTAGTTGAGTTTCTGAGGTTTATCTTTTAATTCAAACCTTTTGTATAATCTCAAATGTATAAGTTTTTCCGAGTTTTATTTACATTTGATTATAGTAGTGTAATACAAAAGTCAAAGTTAATATGCTGGGATTTTAGAAATGCTGACAATTAGAGGCTCCCCTAAATACAGTTGGGACTTTCATAAAACATTTGAACTCAAGCTGGTAAGCCAAAGTGAGAATCTTTATAGCTACAGATAAATGAAAGGATGTATGGTTTTGCTATCAATATTATTATTGATTGAGGAAAGAATAACCAGAAGCAGGAGGTGAGCCAGACTCCTAAACAGTGATAAATAGTGATCTGAAACCCATACCACTAAAGGTTTAAGAGTCGGAATGCCAGGGAAACTTGTTAAATGCCTCCCCCATAATCTATTTAGACAGTTCTGGCTTTTGAGTGCCCCTTCATTTTCCTTTCTTGAAGAGCTTGCTAAGTAAACCTTCTAAAATATCTGTGGTAAACCATGATTACATGCTATGGTTTTGACAGTTGAAGCGTTCATTGGATTTTTATGCTGGCAGTTAAGTACAATAATCATTAGTTTAACAAAGTATAAGAGGTCTGGCTCTCTAGCTCCCTTTACTTTTGAATTGGCTGTTAAGGCAACCTCCAGTGTGAGCTTGAATCTTGCCACTCCAAGTTTTCTTAGTGATGAAATTGAGCAAACCAGTGAATGACCCCTGAACCTTTACAATGGTGCAGTAAAAACACTTCCTACAATTTTTTAGTCCAAGCTTCTACCTCGGAGTAGGTAAACGCTTCTGTAAAGGACCAGATAGTAAATATTTTGGGCTTTGTTGAGCCATCTGGTCTCTGTAACAACTACTCAAGTCTGTTCAGTGCATAAGTAGCCATAGACAATACATAAGTAAATAAACGTAGCTGTGTTCCTATAAAACTGCATTTACAAAAACAAGCAGCAACATTTCCCCGAAGAGTATATACAAATGGCCAACAACACGTGAAAAGATGTTGAACATTATTAGTCATTAGGGAAATGCAAGTCAAAATCACTTTGTACCTCACTAGCATGGCTATAATTTAAGAAAAATGGAAAATAATAAGTGCTGATGATGATCTGGAGGCATTGGAACCCTCGTATGTTGCTGGTTAGAGTGTAAAATGGTACAGCCACTGTGGAAAACAGTTTAGCAGCTCCTCAGAAAGTTAACCATAGGGTTACCATATGACCCAACAATTCTACTCCTAGGTATATACCCAAAAGAGTTGAAAACAGACAGTCAAATACTGTTACACAAATGTTCATAGAATTGCTATTTGCAATAGCCGAAAGGTGGAAACAACCCAAATGTCTATCAGTGGATGAATGGATAATTAAATAATGGTGTGTCCATACAAAGGAATATTATTCAGCCATAAAATGGAATGAACCTCCAAAGCATTATGCCAAGTGAAAGAAGCCAGACACAAAAGGCCATATATTATATTATTTGATTTATATGCAATACCCAGAAGAGATAAATTCATAAAGGCAGAAAGCAAATTAGTGGTTGCTAGGAACTGTGGGGAGACAGGAATGGGGCACGACTGCTTAATAAGGTGTGGGGTCTCCTTTGGGGGTGATAAAAATATTTCAGAAGTGGATAAAAGTGATGGTTGCATGACACTGTGAATGTACTAAATGCCACTGAATTGTGCACTTTAAAATGGTAAATTTTATGTTATATGAATTTCCCATCAGTAACGAATTTAAAACAGGCAGTGCCTGATTGACCATAGTTTTCTGACCTCTGCTCTACCTAATACATGAATACCTTCTATTTTCTATCTCTGTGAACTCTCTCCTTCTCTGATGTCATTTTCGTTACTCATGAATATGTTGTGAAGCAGCAGAGAAGGTTTCATGGCCATGGTGCAACTTGACTACCCAGAACTGACAAAGCATGGAACACCAAAATTTTCTCTGAGGACTTTATCAGTCACTTTAGTGTTTGTGATTTAAAGACAGAAACAAAACTTGTGGCTACTGGTCTTAACAAAAAATATATATTAAGCTACCTATATATGTTTATGTATATGTGTATTTGTGTATATAAATGCATTTATGATGGAAGACACAAACATTAATAGAGCATATGCAGGTGAAATCCTGTATATGTACATAAAAGTTTTATGTATGTAATGTAAAGAGTATCTCCAAGAGGTTTTTTACATCTGTATCCTTATAGAGTAGGGGTTGGCAAACTGTGGTTCTCATGCCATATCCAAACCACTGCTTATTTTTGTAAATCAATGTTTTTTAAATAGCAGCTTTATTGAGATATAGTTCACTCATTTAAATTTATGGTTCAATGATTTTTAGTATACTCACAGTGTTGTGCAACCCAGTATCACAATCAATTTTAGAACATTTTCATCACGCCAAGAAGAAACCCCATACCCACTAGTAGTCACTCCCCATTCCCCCTAATGCCCCCAGCCCCTGACAACCACTATTCTACCTTCTATTTCTATGAATTTGTCGATGATGGAGATTTCATATAAACGAAATCATACAATTCATGGTCCTTTGCGGCTGACTTCTGTCACTTAGCATGTGTTTACAAGGTTCACCCATGTTGTAGTATGTATCAGTACATAATTTCTTTCTATGGCTGAAGAACAGTCCATTGTATGAAAGCAACACATTTTATTTACTCATCAGTTCATGAACATTTGGGTTGTTTCCGTCTTTGGGCTATTAGCAATAATGCTTCTAAGAAAATTTGTGTACAAGTTCTTGTGTAGACTTAAATATTTGCTTCTCTTGTATATTTACCTAGGAGTAGAATTACTGGATTATATGTCAACTCTGTGCTTAACCTTTTGAGAAACTGCCAGATAGTTTTCCAAGGTGGCTGCACTGCTTTACATTACCACCAGTAGTTTACAAGGGCTCCAATTTCTCCACACTCTCGCCAACACTTATTATTATCTGTCTGTAAATAAGGTTTTATTGGAACACCACCATGCTCATTCATTTACATATTGTTTATGACTACTTTCACAGTGCAATGGCAGAGTTGAGTAGTTGTGAAAGACACTATACGACTCACAAAGCCCCAAATATTTACCATCTGGCCCTTTACAGAAAAAATTTGCCAGCTGCTGCTATAGAGGTATTCTCATGAAGTTGAAGTTAATCATGTTTTGAATATCTTAGTGGAGTTTGCTAATTAGAGGAATTTCTAGTACATTGCTTTGTATGACTTTCTGAAGTGGTCTAATAAACCTATAGTTGCTTAAAACGAAGTATACCTGTATGACCAGTATCCAAGATGCCCAATTACATCTGTTAGACAGAAGCTCGATGATTAAAAAAGAGAAGACAATTTATTGTCATAGTTGATTATCAAAAGCCTTGTGATAAATGGTAAAAATACCAGAGAAGATAAGTATAGTATCAAAACATTAAATAACAATAAACATGATGTCCCAGACATGTAAAATATATATCTTGGAATATCACAGAATGGGGAGCTCTTAAGACAGGATTGGATTAGGGAGGGAATTTTCAGGGAAAAGGCTTTGGAGGATAAGGCAGGTGCTAAATCTTAGAAAAATCTTCAGTGCTCATTTTGTTCCCAGAAGCAGCTACAGCCAAGTCACTCCCTGGTTTGTTTTCCACTAAGGGAACTGAATACAGGCTGTGTTGGCTAGAGATGTGGAAAGCTTCTATCAAGATCTTACCCTTTTTTTGATAAGGGAAAAAAGATGACAAATTAGAAGCACCACCAAGATGGGAATGGGGGAGGGGCGGGGTGGGGAGGAATAGAAAGGTGAGTCAGTCACACAAAAAATTTGATTTCTTGGCCCTTGAACAGTTTTGTCTACTTTCAATTGTGTGTAGACAAATAACATTAAATGTGATAGAAAACATTAAACAGCCATTAAGGAACCTTGGACTGAAAGGAAGGGGAGGGTTTAAGGAGCTTTGCCCAGAAGTTAATTTGCTCTTCTATGGCCACACAAATGTGTAGGTTAGCAACTGTGTTTGACTATGAGGCATACTAGTGCTGCTTTGTGTGATTATGAAGTGGTGCTTATTTTAAACAGAGCCAATTTTATTGTAGAGGAGCTTTATTCCTGGAAGATTTGTTAATTGAATTGTCCCAGTAATATAGTTTTAAATATATTGTAAGAAATTACAGGCCTAGGCTAGGGAGCAAGCCAATAAAGCATACAATGCCTGGTTTCTCTGTTGTCAAAAAGAAAAGATCTTTGAAACCAACCCAGGAGTGGAAGACTTGACATAACATCTAAAATATAACCTGTCTGAACTCTCAGACTATTACTGGACCAAAACAACATGTACATACACTTGAAATGAAAAGAGTTTTGAGTAACTGATATGGGATATTTTCTCCTTCCTTCACTTGTACTGCAGAATTACTTCTTGTATATAATGAATTGAGGCCCCATCAACAAATTATTTTCTGTGGATCATTCACCAGGTCATAGAAGTAGTCATATTCTTCAGAATCTGAGTCTTACTTTGCTAGGTATGAAGTATAAATGTATCTGTAGATCAATAAAGAATTATAGAATAAGGAATTAACATCATTATATGTCAGAAATAAGTTCAGTTAAAATTTAACATAGTGGGGCCTGGGGAGAGTACAGTAATGTCATTGGAGTTAAAAGTTTAAGCAAAGCAATGAAATAGTTTTCATTGGACAAAATAAGGATGGTTTCCTGGAGGAGATGAAAATCTTAGAACAGTCTGAATGAAAGAGATGTTTCGTGGGCCATGGTGGGGAACACAATCTGATCTTACTTCTGAGCAGAACCAGAGGTAGCAGCAGCATGACCAAATGAAAGGATTTATGAAAATTAACAGAGATATTGGGTGAAGAAGTCATCTCAGATTTCTTGGGGCAAATTCATTCCAAATGAATGCTCTGGACTGGCTATCCCGTTTCCTCTCTACCCTCCTTCCTTAATAACCTTACGGTATAGCTCTCATCCACTCTCACCATTATATTAAAACCAGTGTCAATGTGATTCCAGGCTAAATTCCCAAACCCATTGGCCTTTACTCAGTCCTCATTCTTGATCTTTTTGCCATATTTGATATACCTTCTCAAAACTATTCATTGATCTTGGTAATACTGTTTCAACCTAGCTTTCCTTCTGCTTTTTAAAAAGTGTTCCTTTTGCATCCCTCCTTATCCTTTTTTCCCTCCTTTTCTGTATTCATTCTCTTATAAGACTATCTACTTTTCAGGTTGCAGTTATATAGTCTCTTGTTATAGACTCAGAAAATAGACAGGTGATCTGTTAAAATAGTTTAACATATCAAGGGGCTGATGGCAAAGCTTTCCTAAATGAAGAGGGGAAATCGAAGCAGAAAGATGCTTTGTAATTTGGTAAGTGTTAAAATAACGTATTAATGTTGCTAGCTTGAACATAAGGTTACTGATTCCCAGGCTTATTTTAGAGCCCTTTAGAAGATGTTTCTCTAGGCTTATTCAATTAGCCCATCTTGAGCATCTTGAGCACTTTTTGATTATCAGTCTCATGGCTGCTTTACTCAACTATCCAATCCTTAACAAACCCTAATAGCTCTGATTCAGGAGTATTCACACAAGTTTGGTGAAAATATATAAAGGAAACCTAGGAAGTCAATAGGAGAAGGAATTTTAAGCCCTCTTTGAGAAGGGGTGCCATGAGAAGGCATTTTTATGTCCTCTTTGTTAAGGGGTGTGTGTGTGTGTGTGGGGGAGAGAGAGAGAGAGAGAGAGAGAGAGAGAGCGCAAGCAAGAGACACACAGAGAGAGACGGGGTGGTGGGTGGGGGGTGCTCAGATCGTACTTTTGCCCAGTAAGTTGCTTAGCTACATAGTTTATTTAATCCTAGTTCTGTTGATAGCACATTAATCAAGACAGCATATCCAGTGCATGATCAACTTAATGACTGAAATAGCTTGCTGCCAGGAGTCCCTTAATATGTGTAGCATGCCTTGTATATTTAGCAAAACTGTTTGGGCCTGAAAGTACAGCAGAACAAAGGATGAATCACTTGGCAACCAACTTTTGTTGTTGTTGTTCTCAAATTTGTGTGATGTTATTGAATAATATGTTAAACATGAACCAGTGTCTGACTGTCTTCTTGGAGTAAGTGGAGCAAAGCTTCTAGATGGTCTGCTCTACAGTATAATATTTAAATATACCATTGGTGCCAACTGTCCACCTGTAGTCCAGGGTGCCTCAAAGAATTTCTTGGATGAATTATAAATTTTGGCAGCCAGGAATTTTCTTGTTGCTTATTTACTTAGCAAATGCTCTAAATTTGTGCACACATACCACCACCCCCACCCCCAAACAGGCAATTGAAGTAGTATAGTAAGTGAAATACAGTGCTTTGATTTTCATTTCTTTTTAAAATAAATTTAGTTATTTATTTATTTTTGGCTGTGTTGGGTTTTCCTTGCTGCGCGTGGGCTTTTTCTAGTTGATGCAAGCGGGGGCTACTCTTTGTTGTGGTGTGCAGGCTTCTTACTGTGGTGGCTTCTCTTATTGCGGAACACGGGCTTTAAACACGCGGCCTTCAGTAGTTGTGGCACGTGGGCTCAGTAGTTGTGGCTTGCGGGCTCTAGAGCGCAGGCTCAGTAGTTGTGGCGCACGGGCTTAGTTGCTCTGCGGCATGTGGGATCTTCCCAGACCAGGGCTCGAACCCCTGTCCTCTGCATTGGCAGGTGGATTCTTAACCACTGCACCACTAGGGAAACCCCTTTGATTTTCATTTGAATAAAATATTGCCCTTTGAAGGGTACATATGCTTGTACTTAATTTATGACAGGGAAGAGTGCTTCCTTTAAGCCTTTTTACTTTGTATTATGGAAAATTCAGACATATACACAGATAGACTAGTAAAATGGACTCCCCCGTATGTATATATCACCCAGCTTCAAAAACTATAAAACAATCATTTTTTAAAAGCAAAGCTTCGGGCTTCCCTGGTGGCGCAGTGGTTGAGAGTCCGCCTGCTGATGCAGGGGACGCGGGTTCGTGCCCCGGTCCAGGAAGATCCCACATGCCGTGGAGCGGCTGGGCCCGTGAGCCATGGCTGCTGAGCCTGTGCGTCCGGAGCCTGTGCTCCGCAACGGGAGAGGCCACAACAGTGAGAGGCCCGCGTACCGCAAAAAAAATAAAATAAATAAAAAATAAAAAAATAAAAACAAAGCTTCAATTTACAAAATTGGAAATTTAATTATGGATTCTGTATTTACATCTAAGAACTGGATAGAATTTAGAAATAATTTGGGACGTTCTGGAGGTAAAAATAATAGAATAGTAACAAAATTAAATGCTTATTGGTGCCAAGCCCTTTTTAAGTGCTTTATTTGTATTAAAGCCTTAATTTTCACAAAACCCCATTTTATGGGAGCTATATTGTTACAGTTTTTAAGTAAAAAAATAATGAGGTACACAAAGGTAATGTGTCTAAGGTACCCAGCTTGTAAGTGACAGAATTGGGACTTGATCTCAGGAAACCAGACTCTAAAAATCTATCTTCTTAACCACCACAAGAGGGATAAGATGCAGACAATAAAGGTGGTATCCATTTGAAGGTCAGTCATCAATGAAAACTGCATTGTATGAAATTATAATGTATGCCAATAGGCAAATTCTAATTTTATAAAAATTTGATTAACTCAACTTTTCAGGGCTACATCTGGTCCATAAAGTAAAGACATACCTGTATTTTGAAAGGGAATCCAATTAAGATGGCAGAAACCCTCTGATAAAAGTTTTATTCTGTAGTCTGCAGCTTACCACACCATATCATCAGTTAAGATCTTTTTGGCTACAAGTAACAGAAAACCCAACTCTGAAATAAGGACTAGGTTTGTGAGGGGATGATCAGAAGCTCACCCTTGGATAGACAGGTGGAACTGTTGAGTAGACAGTTGGATGTGAAACTCTGAAGCTCAAAAGGGGGCTACTTAGTATTCTATCAAATGGATGTGCCCTGACATATTTAATAACTCATTCCTGTTAGATATCAGAATTGTTTCCAAGTTTCTCATCTTACAAACAATGGTGCAGTAAACATAATTGTAGCTATATCTTGGTGTAAATCCTTAATTATTTCCTCAGGATAAATTCCCAGAAGTGCAAGTTCTGGGCCAAAGAACGTGTATATTTTATTTTTATTACTATTCTCTGAATCATTAAAAACAACCTGATATCTCACTAGCAGTTATTAAGCTACACTACTTGATGTGGAAAGATCTCTGGTAGACTGTAATATTGTTGTTAAGCACCAAAAGGCATCATAACAAATCAAAAAAGTTCGTGGTGCTGTCTGTGGAATCAGTGGGTTCCCAGGCATGGAGAAAAGTTCAGTGTTCTAAGAGAGGCTAGAGGCTGGTCAATAATGGAAAGGAATTGAGAAAATTACACAAAGGAAAAGCAGTGTCTGAAGTTCTACCGATACAGTATGTTATGATATTAACCACCTTAATCCATTCCTCACTACATATTTTTAATTTAAAATATTAGGGAATTTCTGTACTTTTTAGGAAAGTAAATTTTGTTGATAGAATTCATTTGGTATCAAACTTTTGCTGTTCCTTGAAGCAAAGCATATTTGAGAAGTTACTCTTCCTTATTTTTTTTTTTTTTTTTTTTTTTTGCGGTGCGTGAGCCTCTCACTGTTGTGGCTTCTCCTGTTGCGGAGCACAGGCTCTGGACGCGCAGGCTTAGTGGCCATGGCTCACGGGCCCAGCCGCTCCGCGGCATGTGGGATCTTCCAGGACCAGGGCACGAACCCGCGTCCCCTGCATCGGCAGGCAGATTCCCAACCACTGCGCCACCAGGGAAGCCCTGAGAAGTTACTCTTAAAGAGATTCATAAAGTCTCATACTTTCCATGACCTCTGCATATTTACCAATGCCAGAACCATGTTGCACCTGAGAGTATTGTGGAGACTCTTTTTTATCACTTAAAAGGTCATGCATAGTTCCAAATTAGATCCAGGGAGTGCCTTGTTTAGCCGCTTTTATGATCTGTCCCTTGTTGGCAGAGCAGAGCCTGACACCTCAGTAGAATGAAGAGTGTTTCCTGCGTTCAGAACATTCTTTGAAACAAATAACTTCAGTGCAATTAAAACTGCAGTGCATTAAAACAATACTTCAAGAAAATTAGATAAAAATATAGGAAAATGTATTTATGACCTTGGAGTAGGGAAATTCTTGAGATAAACCAGTGATCAACTATAACATAAAAAGTT
The DNA here is from genome assembly GCF_039906515.1 of Pseudorca crassidens. Taxonomy (NCBI): domain Eukaryota; kingdom Metazoa; phylum Chordata; class Mammalia; order Artiodactyla; family Delphinidae; genus Pseudorca; species Pseudorca crassidens. The sequence continues at coordinate 73,593,627 of NC_090317.1, read as the reverse complement.
GATAAATGTGACACATTAAAATTTTAAATTTTTGTTCATCAAAAGACACCACTATAATGTGAAAAGATAGCCTACAAACTGAGAAAAGATACTTGTGACACATGCAACAAAGGATTGTTACCCAGAATACATAAAGAATTTCTCAAATCAGTTAAAAATAAAAGACACCCATTAGAAAAATGGTTTGACCGGGACTTCCCTCGTGGTGCAATGGTTAAGAATCCACCTGCCAGTGCAGGGGACACCAGTTCGATTCCTGGTTCGGGAAGATCCCACATGCCGTGGAGCAACTGAGCTTGTGTGGCACAACTACTGAGCCTGTGCTCTAGAGCCCACATGTCACAACTACTGAAGCCCATGCACCTAGAGCCCGTGCTCCACAGCAAGAGAAGCCACTGCAGTGAGAAGCCCGTGCACCGCAACGAAGAGTAGCCCCCGCTCGCTCCAACTAGAGAAAGCCCACATGCAGCAACAAAGACCCAACGCAGCCAAAAATAAATAAATAAAAAATAAACAAATTTAAGAAAAAAAGAAAAGGAAAACTGGTTTGACCATAGTGATGGAGAACAGATCAGTGGTTGCCAGGGGTTGGAGTGGGGGAGGATGTGAGTACAAATGGGTAGCCTGAGAAGGTGTTTTGGGAGTGATGGAACTGTTCTGTATCAGATTATGGTGATGGTTACACAAATCTATACATGTATTAGAATTTATGAAACTGTCCATCAAAAAAGATTAATTTTAATGTATGATAATTAAAAAAATAAAAACAAAAATAGAAGAAAATGGTTTGAATAGGCAGTTCACAGAAGAGAAAACCTGTATTATTAAGAGAAAGCGTGTATGATCATTCTTACTAGTAATCAGGAAAATACAAGTTAACACCAAGTTAACATTTCATGCCATCAAATTTGCAAAAGTTACCATGTTTTGGCCAGGATATAGAACACTGAGACATTTTCTACGCTGCTGGAGGGAGAGTAAATCGGTCAACCCTTTTGGAGAACAGTATGGAAATATTTATTAAAGTTGAATATGTGTATAACCTATGACCCAGCACTTCTACTTCTAGGTGAATTCCTGGAGAGATTCTTTCATGATAAGTGCAAAGACATGCACATGAATATACACCTGACCCTTGAACACATGGGTTTGAACTGCATGGGTCCACTTATACACGGATTTTTTCCATTAAATATCAATACATACTAAAGTACAATACAATCTGTGGTTGCTTGTATCCGAGGAGGTGCCCCTAACCCCTGCATTGTTCAAGGGTCAACTGTATTTTTATTTTTATTTATTTATTTATTTTGCGGTACGCGGGCCTCTCACTGTTGTGGCCTCTCCCGTTGCGGAGCACAGGCTCCAGACGCGCATGGCTCATGGGCCTAGCCGCTCCGCGGCATATGGGATCCTCCCAGACCGGGGCACGAACCCACGTCCCCTGCATCGGCAGGCGGACTGTCAACCACTGCGCCACCAGGGAAGCCCCCATCAACTGTATTTTTAAAGGAACATTATTTATAATAGCAAGAAATTAGAGACAACTTAAATCTCAGTGAGCAGGAGAATGGATAAATAGAGTATATTTACACAGTGGAATACTACACAGTAGAAGAAAATGAATGAACTAGAGCTACATGAATCAATATAGATGAACATCACAAAAGGTGCTGAACAAAAAAAGCAAGTTGCAGAATAATATATGTATATAATGCAACAGTTTATATAAAGTTTAAAAATATCCCAAATAATTCTATATATTACTTAGAAATATATATATATATGTACACATATATTTGTGTGTATATATATATATATTTACTTAGAAGTGTACAAAGGAAGGCATGAAAATGGTAAACAGGAACTTCAAGATGGCATTTAACTTTGGGGCAAAGAAGGGCAGGGTGGTCATGGATGACGCACACAATAGGAATTCAACTGTTTTATTTCTTAAGCTGATAGGGATATGGGTGATGTTTTGGTGTGGTATAAAACACCCTTTGTGATGTTTTATAAATTTTAAACATTAAAAAGTTTTTTTAAGAGTATTAGATTGAATTTAGAGTCAGGAGGACACCCTAGCTTGCAACTAACCAACTGTATGACCTTAGGCAAGTCACTTCCCAGAGATATTTGGAACTTTTATGACTGCAAATGTTGGGCCTATTTAAACTCACTGTCAGTCTATAACAAGCACTTGCCAATGACTGTCTGGCAATATCTGTGCTGGTTTTCTCAGTTTCACCTAAATTCATTGAAATAAAAAAGAATATCATTCATAAAGGGCATAGAATACTAAATAAAAAAACCTTTGCAATGTCAGAAACCTTGCCTTTGGTCTAACACCTACCTGGCCACACTGTGTTTAAATTGTTTTGAGTTCTTTATTCTATCCCTGACTATCATGATATCTTGTAGACAGGTGCTAGGCCTACAAATAGAAGTTTCTACATGATTGAGAACAAACCACCTATATTAAAAACCCAAAGCAAGGAAACCTAAGTGATCAAAGAGAAGATTCAGTAGTTGCTGTTTTTTCCCTTAGGTATGTTAACATTTTTGTGGGTGACTGAAATAGTTATATATAGCTGATATAGACACTAAGATTTCTGAGATGAATCCATACCAACCTTTCTGTGAACTCTCAGTATTAAAATGCACTTTGGCTTTTTAACGTTTGAAAAAGATTATTCAAAGGATGACTTTTTTCAAAACTTGTTTTAGAAAAATGGTTCACCTACCATGCATGATACCTAACATCATTGAATTATGTTGCTCTTAATCATCACTATTCTAACTTTTATTTGAGAGAGGATGTGCTTTACTTTTTAATATTTAATTTATGTAAAATAGACAAGATTTCTGATTATATTTTTGAGATGTACAACTCAAAGCATCATAGAAATCAGAGTTGGAAGCAAAGAGTTATTTAGTTTGCTGAGAAGGCTGAGGTTGTTATTTAATCATTGTCTCCATATCTACGAGGTATTATTACAAGAGAATGTCAACCACCAATTCTCCTTCTCTCCCAAGGACAAAGCTAAAAGAAACAGGCTTAAACTATTTTGGGAGTTTTAGGTTACATGTGAGGAAGAAATGCTCAGTAATGAGGTTTATTAATTACTTTATTGGTCAACCAAAGGAGATGGCTGAATCTCACTCCTGAGAAAAGCCTTATGAATTAGGATAGGCAATCATCTAACATGATTGGCTAGTGGCAATGACCTTCATGTAACTAAATGGTCTCTAAGTATCACTTCTAAACTTTGGATTTTATAAAAATAATTTAATTAATATTTATTACCAAAATAAATGTGTAGTTTTTAATACTATGTAGAATGGTTTAAAAGTTTACAGTAAGTATCTACCAAATTGGTATAGAAATCTAGAATACCCTGCTGCTCATTATAATGTTGTTATGGAATCTTTGTTATTGATATTGTTGTTATTGTTTGAGCTGGAATATTATCTAATAGATGAGGAAACTGAGGATCAGTGGTAACTAACTTGCCTAGAGTCATAAAGTGGCCCAAGACTAGAACCTAGCTCCTTATTTCTGCTCCTGGTTTTTCAGAGCTTTCTATCTCATCACCCTAGTGACCTTTGGCTGTCTGTTCTGGAACTGCTTGGAGGTGAGGATTTCTTTAACAAGGGCTTTCTGAAACATCCTAACTAATTCTCCTGAGATATGTCCTGGACCAACTTACTTTATGTCAAATTCTGTTCTATATCAGAGCCACAGGAAGTGTAGGAGCTTCGGCAACCTTGAAATTAAGAAACTCTCTGGCCTTTTCTGCCTCTGGAGGGGCCTTGGGTAGTTAGGTGTAGTCAGTCTCCCCCACTGCATTCAAAGGAATCATGTCTGATTTTGCTTACTACTGAATCTACAGTGCTTGACACAGAGAAGGTACTCAAATATCTGTTAAATGTGTGACTAGGTATGAATGAAGTTAACCTTCTTTATTATCAACTAGACATATATTGTTGCATTGAGCCACTGGCTATTTTTAAAACTGGGTGCATCTTATCTTCTATTTTTCAAAATTTCTTTCCAGGATAAATTTCTTTAACTTTCTGCCCTCTCTTCTTAGAAAGGTGAGACAAAGCTACACTAAACTAAAAAAACTTTTTACTATTTCCCAGGTAGGAGCTTCCATGTTGGTTTGCCTCTTGGGGTAAAGTCAAACTCACTGCAGCAATTAACAACACATTGTGCTATTAAACTCAGCACCAACACAAAATGGTTTAATTAAGCAACCATGTGCCCTAGATGCTGGTTGAAAGTAAGCAACTGTGGTCCCTGCTTGTACTCTAACTCCGGACTGATCAGGACATGCTGTATGTGTAAAAGGACTAAAAACTATATAAATGACAAATAGGTGTTCTAAATTATTTATATGCATGTGTTTGCCTTGGTGTATAATATGCTCTGATATAGGAAAACACAATGCACAAAAGCTTGAATTTTAAGATGGACAAACTGAGATTTAGGTTACAGCATATCTACCATGTATTGACTACCTACCATGTTCCAGGCATGATGCTGGTGGCTCTTTGTATTTTTTCTCATTCTCACAAAAAAACCCATGTGATAGATATTATCCTCAATATATTGACCGAAACAGGCTTCGGTAAGTTAAGTATTTTACCCATTGTCCCATAGTAAATAAAACAATTCAAGGCCAGGTTACCTGAATTGATAATCCATGATTTTCTTCTTGTACCATCTACTTTTTGTGATGTAGTAGAAGGAACACTGGATAAGTAATCAAGATATCTGAATTTTAAACCTTGTTCTGCCTTGAGGAAGTCACCTAATCACTCTAGACTTCAGTTTTTCTCTTTGTATAATGGAGAAGGATCATTTATTATCAATGTTAGGGCATGCCTGTGGTGACAGTATTTCCTAAATGAATAGTATTGACTGGTTCTGTGAGCAGGAGAGAGTATTTAATATTGGGATTATCAACAAAGCTAAGGCCCATTTGTATTTCGTTGGAAGTACATGTTTATTCATCCAACAAGTATTTGTTGAGGACTTAGAAAATGCAGGGCACTGTGCTATGATTTGGAGATACGGTGGTGTGGGGGAGCCAAAAAGACAAGGAATCCCACACTTGTGGAGCTTACAGTGATTTAGTGGGAGAGAGAGATATCAGAAATCACCAATAAATGTAAATTTTACAGCTGTGTTACATGCTACAAAAGAAAGAAATATGATGGCATGAATGCATATGATAGGATGCCTTAACTCAGTCGTGACAATGAGGGAAGCTTTCCTGAGGGAGTGATGATAAGGCAGAGATCTGCAGGAAGAGTAGGAGTTAGTTAGATAGAGGAGGGAACTGGTAAGAGAATTCCAAGCAGAAGGAATGAGATGTACAAAGTGCTGTGCTGGAGGGAGCATGGCAAGTCTGAACAGATGAAAGGATTCAAGGATTCAGGTATAGCTGGAGCAGAGAGAGGAAGAGGGAGAGAATGAAGCAAGAAGAGGCTTAAAGAGTAGGTAGAGACTAAACCATACCAGGGCTCATAGGTCATGTTGAGAACTTGGTTAAGTGCTGGTTAAATGCAGCTTGCTTTGGACTTTATGAAAACAGAACGATGTAATTTATATTGTATTGCTTATGTTTAACCAGCGTTTTTACGGAGAAGTTGTATGGTTATATGCCTTCCACACCTCAACCAATTAAGAAGAGTAAACAATAGTTGGAAATGTGACTGAGTAATGAATGGCATGCAGTTATGAATGGGAACTAGGAAGAAAATTCTATAGATAAGGAGAATTAAAACTCCGACACATAGTATCTTAAGAGGATTCGATCCACTAAGTAGGCAAAGTACAACATGTATTTTTTGACCAGCTATTGTATGAGATACTGCTAAATAAGAAAAACAGTGCTGTATATGAGTAAGAGCTAAAATGAGTGGAATGGGTAAGTACTGATGGAAGTGAGAGAAAGAAGAAATGGCTGTGGACTAGCATGGTCTGGGAAAGCATTATGAAGATAATTAGAATTGAATTCATCTCTGGTTACTGGGCAGGATATGGAATACTGGAGGAGGGCACACTAGATACCTGTTACCGTGTGTCAAAAACACAAATAATAATTTCAGATTTTGGAGCACAGACGAGAGGAAATTGATTTCTTAGTCTTTGCTTCTGCTACCACAATGCTCCCATTTAGAGCAGATCATCTAAAGACAAATTGGGGAGTTATTTCCTAGACCAGATCCTGTGTGTGACCACGTAGCAACCACTTCTAATGCCATTCACTTTCAATGTATAACAGTACCTTAGAGACCATCTGGTCTACTTCCTTTATTGAATAGATCGGGAAATAGGTTCCTGTCATGCATTGAATCAGAGCTATCAGTTTCCACCCATCTGATTATTAAAAAGGAATACTCAAAGTTTATTCCCGTCCTGCCCCTAGGTTCTTCAGAACCATTTTTTTTTTAAGATTCCATATATATGTGTTAGCATACGGTATTTGTTTTTCTCTTTCTGACTTACTTCACTCTGTATGACAGACTCTAGAGGGGTGGGATAGGGAGGGTGGGAGGGAGACGCAAGAGGGAGGAGATATGGGGATATATGTATATATATAGCTGATTCACTTTGTAATAAAGCAGAAACTAACACACCATTGTAAAGCAATTATACTCCAATAAAGATGTTTAAAAGAAAAAAAAGGAATACTCAGAGATATCATTTAAAGATAGAAGCAGGGGCAGGAGAAAACCCGAGTGTGTTAGTATAATTAATGTGAACTTTAATCAGAAGACTTGGCTTCCCATCCCTGGTACTACCAGGAACCTTAAATAAATCACTCACTATCTCTGAAATTTCCTCAGGTATAGAATGGGGCTAGGAAGAATACTTCCTCTACAAGTAGATATAAGGGGTAAATACGATTATAAGTAAAATTTTTATGATAAAAAATACTCTGTAAATTATGAGACTTTATGCAAATATAAATCACTGTCTTGACACGATGCACCAAACCAAATTGTTTAACCAGTGACAGCAACTGTACTGACCTTAGAGTTGTATTTTGGCTTCCTCTTTTTTCTCATCCGTATTTTGTTAATTTTATTATTTTTATTATTTGTATATTTATTGTATGTGATTTATTACAGGGAAAGGTTACAAATTATAACCAACCAAAGGAAGAGACCCATAGAGCAGAGTCAGGAAGGATTCCAAACATGAAGCTTCCACTGTCCTTAGGATGAGTAACGCTCCCAGTTACACACAGAGTATTGCCAATCCAGGAAGCTAAAACAAGGCTTGATGTCCAGACTACTTATTGAGGCTTCATTATGTAGACATGATTGATTGATTGATTGATTGCCCATGTAGCTGAACTCAGTCTTTAGGTCAACTGGTACTGCATGACCCAAAGTCCCCATCCTACGTGATATGGTTGGTCATTCTGGCATGACCAGCCCCTACCCTAAGATTCTCAGGTGTGTAATATCATACCTGCACTTCTGGAAAAAGTTGGATGCAGTTAGATCTTGCTGGCAAATACTGTGTTTGATAACTGGGCTGTTGAGGTATGCCCCATGAGTAGCCAGGTGAATATGTATTGTATCAATTTGAAGGTGAAGGCAAAATGCAGCTGAGAGGTTATTGAATATTAACTGAATATTAACCAAATCTATGAAAACAAAATATTTTCCAATTGTTGATTGGAGTCAGTAATTTAAATATTATTGGGTATGGGGGTCTTAATCAGGAGTACCATGACATTAAGGGCGGTAATCCACTGTTAGATGTCACTCATTTTTATCAGATTTAGGCATTGGCCAAATTTGGCTGTTCAAGGGGAAGATTGTGGGAATAATGTTCTCTTTCTTCAGTAGGCTTTGTTTTAATCATATTGGGCCATATTAACTATTTTAACTGTGTATGTGGAGGGGAGGTCCTTGGGGTACCATTTGTCAAGCTTATAGTGAGTGCCAAATGCTTAATTTTATTTCAACCTATTACTCTTTGAGTCAGAGCATCAATGCCCATTATGGGATATTTTAGGTCAATGAGCACTATGACTTTGGGGAATTTAGGCAAGGCAATAGTTCCACTTGTTAAGGTGAGGCATACCTGTTTGTCCTCTATTTTGTGTTTGGTAATTTCCCTAAAAGTATAAGGGGTACCTTGTTTAAATTTAGTGGAATCTTCAAGTATAATTATAACTGGAGACCATGAAGATTGGCCAGCTGGTGCATCGTGGTAAATGTTAAAATTAATTTAGAATCTATATTGTAGAGTAAAAGCCAGTTGGCACCCTGTTTATCTTTCTAATACATAAAATTGTTTAGTAATTTTTGGATTTCTAATTGGGGCAAAATAATGGACCTCTGCTTTAGTTTTCATATCCTTTCTCTCCATCAAGGTTTTTCTTTTTGTTTTTGTGGTTACTGGACATACTTTGATGGAAGGATGTTCTCTCTACCCTGCTCATATTTATAAGTTTCTTCCTGCAGAGAGTCCCAATTCAGTACCCTCAGGATTAAGGTTAATCTCCCATGGTGATTGTTGCTTGATTGAGTTTAAGAACCATGGGCTTAAATCAAGTTTGACTTATCCTCTTGGCATGTTGACAAGCCATGGCACTCAAATGAACCCAGAGTCTTTGTTGGTCCTTTTTACAGTTGTCCAATAAGGTGATGGTATATTCTGGACCTTTAAAATGGATGGGAGTAAAGCATTCAAGGCTGCTTTTCATAAGCAGCCACTGGGTGCCATGGGTGTCTTTCTATAACCCTGAGGCTCAGGATCATTTTTTGTAATGTAAGCAGCAGTAGTAGCAAAGGCATTTCATAGGGTTCTCGTGAGCCATCTGATTTTTAAGAGTGTGGACTTCAGCATGCCACATGGTAACTACTATTTGTCATATAACCAACCACCCAATGGACCCATATATTGTACAGGATACAGTCTTTCCCCTGAACACTCTATAAAATGAGGACCAAGGCCTCGTTAACAGATAGACCCAACAGTCATAGGATAACAGTCATTTTCCTGAGCCTAGCATCAGCCATGCCTTATGCTAGAATCAAAACATGTGATTCAATATGAAACACACAAATAGGCCCCTGCTAATACACACAACCCAGGGATTCTTTAATGAGGGCCCCAATCCCATACTCTGATCCTTAAATGTCATTTATTGAAACTTCTGAATTAAGTTGGTTAAATCCATAGCAGAGGCTCAGTAAGACTTGGCAAATACAGTATAGCGCAGCACAGCTCATAGCACAAGCTGGCCAGCAGGCAGCAGCACAGCTCAAAGTGTACCCTAGCCAGCAAACGGCAAACCAAAAGCAAGAGAATGAAGACCCCCAGGTGGTGATGGCTGTTGCTTCAACATCCTACTCACAGTGCCGATTGTGTTGTAGTTGCCCTGCAAGTGGTGGAATCAGTCCCCCCCGCCAAAAATGTTGATGTCTGATGATGCCATACATGTACTAAGAGGCTATGAAAAGGTTTATTAATGACATAATGAGGTTTTCTGGGAGACAGTAGAGCTGGCTTCCCAGCTGGTCTGAAATGGCTTGAGTGAAGGGAAAGGCAAGTGGCTTTGGTTTTTATGGTGGTTAGGTGGTAGGGTTTACTATGCTGGCTGTGACTTGCATGGTTTGAACTTACTTGTCAGCACTATGAGAAGGAGTGCCCAGGCCTTTCTTATCAGCTTGCCCTGATGCAGGGCAAAAAAGGGAAAGAAAAGAGGGGTGGGGCTTGAAAGCTATCATTGGTTATACATCAAAAATGGAATCAGACTCTATTATAATTTTCATCTCTAAAAACAAATTCCATTGCCATCAGTAGAAGGCAAAGAAGAAGCCTGCCAGCTAAACAACACTAGAGTGAAAAGGAAAACATGTTTAATTTTTTTTACTACTAGTGTTTTTAAGGTATTGATATTAATAATCTCAGATTTCTTCTTGTCAATTCATCTGCCTCCTTTTTGCCATTATACTGAAAATTAGAATGTAATAGTGATATTTATTTCCCTTCCACTATGTAATTTCTATTTTTAGGAGTCATATATAGCATTAATTTTGTACTTTATTTTGAAAATACATGGTTTTATTTCTAAAGGATTATTTTTAAAATTTTATTTTATAGTTGATTTACAATATTGTGTTAGTTTCGGGTGTACAGCATAGTGATTCAGTTATACATATACACATATTTATTCTTTTTCAGATTCTTTTCCCATATAGGTTATTACAGAATATTGAGCAGAATTCCCTGTGCTATACAGTAGGTTCTTGTTGGTTATTTATTTTATATATAATAGCGTGTGTATGTCAATCCCAAGCTCCTAATTTATCCCCTGCCCCACGTTTCCCCTTTGGTAACCACAAGTTTGTTTTTGAAATCTGTGAGTATGTTTCTGTTTTGTAAATAAGTTCACTTATATTATTTTTAAAAAGTTAGCTTCCACACATGAGTGATATCATATGATATTTGTCTTTATCTGACTTACTTCACTTAGTATGATAATCTCTAGGTCCATCCATGTTGCTGCAAATGGCATTATTTCATTCTTTTTTATGGCTGAGTAATAGTCCATTGTGTGTTTGTGTGTGTGTTTGTGTGTGTGTATCTGTATATATCTATATATCACATCTTCTTTATCCATTTCTCTGTCGATGGACATTTAGGTTGCTTCCATGTCTTTATCTATCTTAAAGTAAAGCCAAATATTGCCTCACAGAAACTGAGACCTCTGGTCTGCGTCAGTGGACTGCATTCTATAACACAAACTAGTTGTGCTGTCTTGGGGAAACCATTTGTTCTATAAATTGATCCATCCAACAAAAGGTTTTTAAGTGTCTTCTATAAGATAGATATTGAACAAGTTGCTGAGGGTACAAAGCTGAGTGGGGCATAGTCCCTGTAAAGAGCTCACAATAATGGTGGGTTACATATATGTCTGCAATTGCAATCTGGTATGGTAATTGCCATATTAGAAGTATGCATATGGTGCTGGGAATAATAATTATATGGATAATACCTTTACTATCTTCCTCACGAAGAAGGGAATAAATTGAGAACAACCGTATTAAAGTACTTTGAGATGTACAAAGCAAAACAAAGGCACAAATAGATACCCTGCCTCCTTTAGTCTAATTTATTCATTTTGAGCTTAAGTACTTAGAACTTTCAGTACTCTTAAAATTATTTTTAAAATTTGAATTACTTTTGGGAGAGTATTTGATATATTTCTAATTAAGATTCAATTTTCATTTCTAATGGTCTTATTCTCCAGATTATGGAACTGTGTGTTCCTCTTATCATAATGGTTGAATGCTACTGGAGCAAATGACACAACCGTGGAGATTGCTAATGCTATAAAATTATGGTTTGCAAAGACAACTGGGCCCTTTGCACACCATTTAGCGATCCTGTATGGATCCTTAATTATTCCCCTCTCCTGTTGGCAGTGGCTGCCATTGCAAACCTTTACCACTTTTCTCATGACCACTGCTTCATGCATTCACCTTGATATAACCCTTGCCAGCCTCATCAGTCTTTTCTCCCATCATTCTCTAAGACACAGTTATTCTCCATCCCTGTCTAACTATTGAGTGGGCAATGTTGCTTTAAGTACCTTTGTACATGCTAGTCCTCTGCCTGGAATAAACACCCTGACACTAAACTTAACTAACATCTACTGTTTTCAAGACTCAGCTCATGAATCTCCACTCTGTGAGGCCTTCTTTGACAGCCCAAGCATACTGGCCACTCCTTCCTTTGCACTATCACTAGATATAATATTTTTTGCTACTATAGAATATATTATATGGTATTGCACTTGTTTAATTTTATAACTATCTCCTCTAATAAACTCTGAAGTCCTAGAGATCAGGTACTACCTCATTTATCTTTGAATCCCCAGCTCCTAGTATAGTGCCTGGCACAAACATAAATATTTATTGAGGGAGAAAAGGGAAGGAAGCAACATAAATATTAGAAATATACAGCTTCTTTGAGAGCACAAAACCACTGTTTTATTACTCTCAACTTTCAAGTTAATTTTCAATGGTATATTCCTGTTTCCCTTTTCTCTCAACCTTTAGGAAAATTTCTTTCCATTTAATAGCTGCTGAAATTTTCTTTTAAAGAGCTTCAACAAAGACAGCTGTTTGACAGCTGTACACCATCTGTGCTTTCAGGCCTGGATAAAAACATCTGGCTACTTGAGAATAGAAGCTCTGTACTAAAGGAGTTTCCCAGGCTGGTGGTGATTAGTATTCTACAAATATCCCTTGCATTCTCTCCCTTTGACATGATAATGTATACAACTTGTCCCTCTAAATTACAAAGTTTCTTTTTGCTTGTGCAGGTCCATGAAAGTAAAAAAAGAAAAAAAGATATTAGCATGTTGCTACATTTTGCTCATAAAAATTGCTTTTATAGTAAAAGACATCACAATACAGTACGTGATTAATCCAGAGAAGTGTGTACATGTATACCCACATACTTATGCTGTTAGGCAACAACTTATGCTGTATAGAAATTTCTTTTCAAACAAAATAATCAAACTAAATTTCAAACACCCCTTTCTTTATTTCCCTGATTTAGAACTACCTCAGAGACTATTTCCATTCAAAAAGACTGGGAATAAATGAAATATAAAAGATCTGGTTCCTTATGTCAAAATATTTGCAATGCTTTCTAGCTATACTTAACCCTCCTTCATCAGCCTCCTCTAACTTGCTTGTACAGACCGGTTCTGAAAAGTACCTTATTAATCACCGTTAGCATCACACACACACACATACACAGAGAGAAAGAAAGAGTCTATTTCAAATGTTCTGCTTTTAATAAAGCCATGAGTAGCTATCAGTAATGGTAGTGTTTCAATTTCCAAAATTGTGTTCAAATACCATGTCTCTCAGATTTCACAACAGTGATCCAGATTCATCCAATATAATTTATGTTACATTCTGTAATGAAGGAGTAAAATACATCTTAAGTGATTAGTCTCACTAATAATTTAAAAGGAAACTGAATTTATTAATTTGGTAATTACTCTTCATTAGCTTAACTTTAAAATTAGTACGGAATTGACAACACTTCAAATTTTAGTGACACAATTCTGACGTGTGTGTGTGTGTGTATGTAAAGATAGGAGTAAGCATACAGATGGAAGTCTGATATTCCAGCAAGTGGTTAATAAAATTAGGTAGCATGGCAGTGGTGCCTAGACCATTTGCAAGACAAATGTATCTATACTCATTTTAGGGCACTAAGTCCATGACTCTTGCTCCCACTAGAGTGCAAGTTTCTTGAGAGAAGGACCATTTTTAATTCAATCTTAAATCTTCCTAGCACCTAACATCATGCTCTGCATATATCAAGTGATCAACAGATGATTGTTGAACATACTTAGTGAAAGTGCTACAATTCTGTTTTTGAGGGTTGGGGCCCAAGTCCTTACCTTACAAAATTTGTAGGTGTGTCTAGAGGCAGTATGGCTTTAAAATAATTTACCAAGAAACTATAGCATGTCCATTTTTTTCCTCAAAATTGCTTTGGCAGTTTGGGGTCTTTTGTGGTTCCATATAAATTTCTTTGTTCTAGCTCTATGAAAAATGTCATGAACATTTTGATAGGGGTTGCATTATATCTGTAGATTGCTTTGGGTAGTATGGACATTTTAACAATATTAACTCTTCCAATCTTAAAGCATAGAATATCTTTCCATTTCTTTGTTTCATTTTCAAATTCCTTCATCAATGTTTATAGTTTTCAGCATATAGGTCTTACACCTCCTTGATTAAGTTTATTCCTAAGTATATTATTCTTTTTGATGCAATTTTAAACAAGATTGTTGCCTTGCTTTCTCTTTCTGATAGTTCATTTTTACTGTATAGAAAAGCAACAGATATCTGTATATTAATCTTATATCCTACAACTTTACTGAATTCATTCATTTATTAGTTCTAATAGTTTTTTGATGGAGACTTCAGGGTTTTCTATATACAATATCATGTCATCTGCAAATAGTGACAGTTTTACTTCTTTCCTTCCAATTTAGATGCCTTTTATTTCTTTTTCTTCTCTGATTGCTGTGGCTAGGACTTCTAATACTATGTTAAATAGAAGTGACAAAAGTGGGCATCCTTGTCTTGTTCCTGATTTTAGAGGAAAGGCTTTCAGCTTTTCACCATTGAGTATGATGTTAGGTGTTAGGTGTGGGTTTGTCATAAATGGCCTTTATTACTTTCAGATATGTTCCCTCTATACCATCTTTGATGAGCATTTTTATCATGAATGGATGTCGAATTTTGTCAAATGCTTTTTTGTGTGTGTCTATTGAGATGATCATTTGCTTTTTAGCCTTCCTTTTTGTTAATGTGGTGTATCACATTGATTGATTTGCAAATATTGAATAATCCTTGCATCCCTGGAATAAATCCCACTTGATCATGGTGTTTGATTCTCTTTATATATTGTTGAATTTGATTTGAAAATATTTTGTTGAGGATTTTTGCATCTATATTTGTCAGAGTTATTGGCCTGTGATTTTCTTTTTTTGTAGTGTCTTTGACTGGTTTTGGTATCAAAACAGCATGGTACTGGCACAAAAACAGACACATAGGTCAGTTGAACAGAATAAAGAGCCCAGAAATAAACCCATGCAGTTAGGGTCAATTAATCTACAATAAAGGAGGCAAGAATTACAATGGAGAAAAGCCAGTCTCTTCAATAAGAGGTGCTGGGAAAACTGAACAGCTACATATAAAAGAATGACATTAGAACATTCCCTCACACCATATACAAAAATAAACTCAAAATGGATTAGAGACCTAAATGTAAGACCTGAAACCATAAAGTTCCTAGAAGAGAACATGGGCAGAACCCTCTTTGACATAAACCATAGCAATATTTTTTGGATCGGTCTCTTAAGGCAAAAGAAATAAAAGCAAAAATAAACAAATGGGACCTAATTAAACTTAAAGCCTTTGCACAGCAAAGGAAACCATAGACAAATTGAAAAGATAACCTACTGAATGGGAAAAAGTATTTGCAAATGATATGACCAATAAGGGGTTAATATCCGAAATATATAAACAATTCAATATCAAAAAACAAACAACCCAATTAAAAAATGGGCCAACGACCTGAATAGATATTTTTCCAAAGAAGATATACAGGTGGCCAACGGGCACATGAAAAAATGCTCAACATCACTAATCATCAGAGAAATGCAAATCAAAACCACAATGAGGGGGCTTCCCTGGTGGCACAGTGGTTGAGATTCCGCCTGCCAATGCAGGGGACACGGGTTCGTGCCCCAGTCCGGGAAGATCCCACATGCCGCGGAGCAGCTGGGCCCGTGAGCCATGGCCGCTGAGCCTGCGCGTCCGGAGCCTGTGCTCCACAACGGGAGAGGCCACAACAGTGAGAGGCCCGCGTACAGTAAAAAAAAAAAAAAAAACAAAAAAAACCAAACCCACAATGAGATATCGCTTCACATCTGTCAAAATAGCTATCATCAAAAAGAACACAAATAACAAATGTTGGCAAGGATGTGGAGAAAAGGGAACCCTAGTACACTGTTGGTGGGATTGTAAATTGGTGTAGCCACTATGGAAAACAGTATGGAGGTTCCTCAAAAAATTAAAAATAGAATTACCATATGATCCAGAAATTCTACTGGCTTATATATATCCAAAGAAAATGAAAATACTAATTTGAAAAGCTACATGGACCCCACTGTTCATAGCAGCATTATTTACAGTAGTGTTTATCAACAGATGAATGGATCAAAAAGATGTGGTATATTACTCAGTAATAAAAAAGAATGAAATTCTGCCACTTGCAACAATGTGGATGGCCCTAGAGATTATTATGCTTAGTGGAGATCAGACAAATTCAGATACTCTATATTATCACTTATGTGTGGAATCTAAAAAATAAAACAAATGTATATAACAAAACAGAAACAGATTCATAGGTATAGAGAACAAACTAGTGGTTACCATTACAGAGAGGGATGGGGGAGGGGCAAGATAGAGGTATGGGATTAAGAGATACAAACTACTATGTATAAAATAGGTAAGTAACAAAGGGAAGTATAACCATTATTTTGTAATAATTTTAAATGGAAATATTGAATCATTATGCATACCTGAAACTAATATAGTATATTATAAATCAACTATACTTATTTACAAAAAAACTATAGTGTGTCCAGAGGAATCATAATATCTAGATGATCTGCAATCTCTAAACAGTGGTTGAAGGACCACTGTCCTAGAGCAGAGCACTGTGGGGAAATATACTACTTGCCTTTGAATATTTGAAAGGGCAGAATTAGATAGAGTCAGTGAGAGATTGACAAAAAGCCAATTTCAGTTCAGATTAAGAAAAAACTTCCTAGTATCTGAGATGCCTCACAATTTAGTGGGATGCCCTGAACACTGAAGGTGTTTAAGCAGTAGAGCAATGACTATCTGTGTGCAATACACTGTGTGGGAAATTAGGGTAAATGAGTTCTAACATGTTGTGGTCCGAGCACGGGTTGGAAAAGAATTTCCAGACACAAGGCAGAATGTAAAGAAGATAGAATTTATTAGAGGAAAGCGTTGCTGCCAGAACAGCGGGCCGACTTCTAGTAGTCTGGGAGAGTAGAGCCCAAACATGTGCAATGATCAGTTTTTATAGCCAGAAAACAAAAGAATGGTCCGAGGTGGAAATTTTGTTTATGGATTGGTCGAGGCACATATACCTTCCTTCTACAGGGTGGGAGTGGGGCAGGGCATATGCGTTGCCTTATTTGGGACAGGTCCCGTTGCCCAGGTGGGCACCGCCCAGGTGGGCTCAGGAATTTCGTAACCATCTCAACATGGTGAGGAGGGAGATTAAGCATCCGGTAGGGGTTGTAACGCTGAAACTTTTTCAGACAGGGTCATCTTTTGTCCTTGAAGCACCATTGTCCTTGGAGCACCACATAACATCCTTCTGTGATTCAGTTAAAAATGGAAAGGCATTGAATGGTAGCCATGTTACCTGTTATATCAAAATTTTCATTAACCCATCAATGAAAGTCTTCTTTACCTTTTTAGATTGTTATACCATGTTATTCACTGACAGCCAGTGTTCTCTTTAGCTCTTTCTGTTTGCTCTGCCTAGAGTATTCTTCCCCTAGATAGAGCTTCAAATAACAGTGCCATTTTTATCACTCATATCTCAGCTCAAATGCCATCACTTTAGAAACGCCTTCCCAGACCATTCTATTTAAAATTCCATCCCTACCCCTACATCACCATCCCCCATTACTCTCTATCATATCACCATGTTTATTTCCTTCAGAGAAATGATTATACTCTGTAATTTCCTTGCTTGCTTTTTTCTGTCTTTCTCTGCTCAAATATAAGCCCCATGAAGGCACGAACCTTGTCTTCTTATTCATAGGTAAATCCCTAGTTCCCAGCACCGCACCTTGCATAACATAAAGTAAGAACTTGGTCAATCTTTGTTATGTGGATAGAAGAAGACCCTCTCTCACAGGTTGGGTTTTGTGTTATGTTAACACTGTTCTGGGGCTCGAAGGTCCTTGCTCTGAGATATTCTGCCCTTCTCCACCACCCAAAATCAGGTATTTGGATGTCCAGGATTGATAATTTTTCAATTTTTATTATGTGTCAAAAAGTGATCTATTTTCTGACACTGCTTTCGATGATAGGTTTTCTAAAATGTAAATGCAAGAATTCGAACATTCATGGGAACAAATGTTATTGCAATTAAAATTTTGTGTGCTATATTTAAGAATAAATCATGACCATAACAGATGGTTGTTTGCAAAGGTATATGTGAGTGCTTGCTTACTTGGGCTTTATCCAGTGATTTGCCATAACTTAATTACTTAACTGATGGAATCAGAAATAGAAACACCTGATACATTATAGTAGCACCTGCTTGTCAAACCACTATGGAAATGATCTTTATGGCACTTTCTTCCCCAGGGTCTAGTGAAGCTACACCTCCTTGCCTTGGCCTGTCCTTACTACAGTGCTCACTAGTCCTGTTTCTTTCAGTTTCTCCTCTTAATTTTAATGATCCTTGAAGATAATGTCATTATATCTTTAAATATGTTTAAATATGTTATATGTGGGTGCTACTAGCATCAAGCCACATTTCTCTTTTCATAAATTCTCCAAAAGTACATCTTTTTATCAAAACATTTCAGTTTGCAATGACCGTGTGTTATAGTTTGCCACTACTTTATTTTCTATATTCGACAGTATGACCTAATGTATTTTGGGCAGACGTTTTGATCAGTTTTTTACTGACAGTAAGATGCATATTTTTCTATTAGTCCTAGACTTCCTGCTCCTATTACCTCTGTGTTCTTTATTCCTATCTTTTCATTTTGCTTCTTCCCAATACATTTTTTTCCTATTTATCTTAAAAATATTTTTCTTGAGTGATATGGCATAAATTGCCTTGGACAAAATGGTTTCTATCAATAAATGACTTCTTGAATTTACTTCAATTTTAAGTGAATTATTCAAAGCCAGAATGGCTCCTTGTTTCCTCCCAAAGACAAAAAGCTGTTCATGTACACACCTGCTAATATGAGCCTTGAATTCTAATCCTTTGAAAGCCACAAAGCAGTATTCAGCAAAATTTGTGGTTTTCTTCTAAATTCCAGAATACTGGCTGCTGATGAGGTAATGATTTATTAGGCAACTTAGCCACATGTTGTATATGTTGTAATTGTGGCTGTTAGCTCCAAGTATGAGAAATCCTAGAAGCTGACAAAAATAACCCAATTATGCAAAAACCTCAAAATATTAAAGTTTCATAAAAATTATTTGCATAACTGCCATGTAAGATTGCCTTTGAAAATCAAAAAGAAAGGAAGGAAGAAATGAATTTAGGGAAAAGTAATACTTGTGTAACATCATAAGTGAATTTTAACCACTAAAAATATTAAAAGTATGACAACTGATAGTGTATCTTTTGTGTATCCCATGGAAATTTTGCTTAAAATACTGAGTAGGACAGTATTGATATGAAATAAGCTTGCAGAAATGATCAGGTGGCTAACTGGGTATTTGTTTCCTAAATGCCAGCCTTTGGTGAAATATTCTGAGGCCTTGAATGCATACATATGTAGAGTAGCTTTACTCAAACTGGGGTCCTAAACCCCAGTATAACATAAGATATGAATAATTTGCTTGAAAGGAATAGATGATCTCATAGCCAAAGAAGTTTGGAGAACACCACATTAACATATTAAAAACAGTAAAAATACCTGTTGTTTACCTTTATTTTACCCATTATTTTCAAACTTCCTTGATGAGGAGTTCTTTTATTATATGTCAACTATTAGTATCTTATGAGACACTAGTTTTTCTCAGAGCACAGTTTGGAAAATTCTGTTTTAGAATACCCTCCAAAATTAACTGGCTAGATAAGCTATTTTCTTAGTGCTCTAATTGGATACCTGCCATCTTTTCTTTAGCAAGTTTGATAATGTGTCTGATATACCTCATCAGCAAACTGGAAAAATAAAGTCTGGATAACAGTCTAAAGGTAAGTGTGCACAGTTGAATCAAAGACTACAATCAGATTTATGGCCCACTCCAATTCTCCATTCCTTATTTCTAGTCAGTCCATGGTGCTGCAACACAACCCTGTGTCACTGACACAAAACCTATCTTCTTGTTTTTGTCCCAGATCCTTTTGTTTTCATTGTTCCATGGGATGATGACTTTTCATTGTGTTAAAGACTAGCTGAACTATCTGGCACTGCTTAAAAGACTCACAAACCAGAATCAAATGAAGCCTCATAGAAAACAATTTAAAAAATGGAGTTGTAATAATTTTCTATAATTGTAACACAGCTTTTTAAAAGACCATGTTTCTCTTTCTATTCCACAAGGCACATACGAATAAATCCCTGTTTCTACTCACTCTATGACATGCTACAGAGAGTTGTCTGTGTGACAAGTAGCTCAATTGAAAGTCAATTGCTACAATTCAAAGTGCCTGCCCTTGTGATTTATGAATAGTCATGGAGATACCCACTCACCAGGAAATGCCGATTTTTGAAAACAAAGGGGTCATCAAAGGGAATTGTGTCTATGGCACCTTACCCTGTTGAAATGTGCTTTGGTAGAACCCAGTGCTGTGTGAATTCCATATGTTGTTCTTCGAATTAAGCTTTCAAGGGGACCTGAGAACTCAGGAACAGATCCCAATCTGATCTTACTATTTCATGTTTAAGCTGACCTTTTTATTTTAGAGCTTAACAATGGTGACACATTCAGACATTAAACAGATGTTGGATTCCTTTGGGGCTCCTCTTTGAAATCACTGTTTGCTTTCTCTGCTGTAGTATCTCAACACTGTAAGGAGGATAGCCTTTTTCTTTTTTTTTTTTTTTTCTTTTTTGCAGTATGCAGGCCTCTCACTGTTGTGGCCTCTCCCGTTGCAGAGCACA
Source organism: Pseudorca crassidens (assembly GCF_039906515.1). NCBI lineage: Eukaryota > Metazoa > Chordata > Mammalia > Artiodactyla > Delphinidae > Pseudorca > Pseudorca crassidens. Next base: position 73,573,141 of record NC_090317.1, on the reverse strand, counting down.
GGCTCCGGACGTGCAGGCTCAGCGGCCATGGCTCACGGGCCCAGCCGCTCTGCGGCATGTGGAATCCTCCCGGACCAGGGCACGAACCCGCGTCCCCTGCATCAGCAGGCAGACCCTCAACCACTGCGCCACCAGGGAAGCCCGAGGATAGCCTTTGATAGCCACGTATCTCCTCATGTTGAACTTCAGAGTCTACTTTATGGTAAAAGATAGGGTTTCCCTTTCAGTAAACCTCTTAGTGGAACTCTGTTTTATCTACTCTAGTAGAGGATGCTCTCTTGCACTTTGGGTGATCAAACATTCCTTACACATCAGTTGCCCTTGAAAGAGCATACTACTTTTCCAGTCAACTACCAAATGATCTTCACATCGTACATCTCTTTCATTTTCCCTCAAAACTGCCTGTCTCTCATGTTTGGCCATTAAATGATTATTCTTTTTAGACTAACTTTCAGATTCTCAAAATTCTCATTTGCTTTTAGTGTTTGCCAATCCAGATTTGTTCATTTAAAAATGGCATTTTCTTCGTCTAATTTCTTGAGTCTCCACAATAAAAAAATTGTCCTATATTGTAAATATTTAGAAACCCCCTCCTATCCATATTATGACAGATACACAAAATGTAAATTTATGAATCCAACTAGTCAGCATTTTATTTTTTTATTAAAGTATAGTTGATGTATAATATTATAAAAGTTACAGGTGTGCAATATAGTGACTCACAATTTTTACAGGTTATACTCCATTTATAGTTATTATAAAATATTGGCTATATTCCATGTGTTGTACATCAACATTTTAAATGAGATGCATCCTGGCCTATATTTTAAGTCAGACTATATCAATTTTGTTAAATTGTTGAATTTCTATCCAGCTGTTTTCAATAGTATGGGTACAAACAGGCAGAAAGTTACTTTTCGTTTATAGAGATTAGGTCCAAATGGCCTCAAAGCTACTCACCAGGCCACTTCAGACATGTTCATTTCCTTTTGCTTCTATTCATCATCTGTCCACCCCTCTTAGTGAATGGATCTATTTATCCCCTTCATCTTTTAAATCTACATCTACTGTTGAACCTTTCCAAAAACTATAACTTGGGCTTGGAACTTACTACCCTAAATACCCCAGCCTCTTCCATTCATTCATCCAGGAAGCTCCTGAAATCCTATATGCTCATTTTATCACATGGCATCACCTAACTAATTGAGACAAAGATCATGCACCCTTTGCCTAAAAGTACTAGGCTACTTGGCTTTAACTTGTCACATCACAATATGAATTTATTCCTTTGCCTAGTCAGAAGAATAGTATGTATTTCCTTTTGAAGATATTCTGTTCAATACTCAGTTGTCTATATGCTCTTCATGACCATCTATGTAAGTTTTCCCTTTACTTTTTAGAGAGTATCCCACGAATATTTGCTACTGACAAAGAACTCTATGAGGGGAAGTCAACTCTGGCATCAAGAAGAGTTCATCAGTCAGATGATGAATTAGTTGAAGAATGGCATTATTAGCTAGGGTTGGGGAGCAACATGTGATCTAACTGGTTATGAGCCTAAAACTAGTATTTCAGTGTTAGAATGTGCCAACCCTCTATATCAATGTTTCCCAAACTCTGCTGCAGTATGTTAACAAGTATTATAAAAAAAACAAGGGAGATATGATAACATTTAATCTGCTGTGTTTACTTATCTATCCCTTGCCTAAAATTTTTCAGTAGCTACTCTCTGCAGTTGGAATAATTTTCAACCTCCCTAGCGTCAACTCTAGGTTCCCATCTGCCTCTAGAATCTCATGGGGTGCTATGCTCCTCTGAATTTAACTATGCTCCAGTCACACTGGCCTTTTCTCTCTTTTCCTTAAACTCGCCAAGCTTGTTCCTAATTCAGGCTTTGCACATGATCTTCCTGCCTGGAAAACTCTTTACCAAGCTTATTCATGACTGGTGGGAGAGATCACTCCTCTTATAGGTCTTGGCTCACAGAATACCTCCTCAGAACAAACCTATTCATTTCTGCTTATTTCCCTCATAGAAATTATCATGTTTAATTAATTTCCTTGTTTATTTTCTGTCAGTCTTCCTGTACTAGAATGAAAGCAGGGTTCCTGCTTATCTTGTTTACCTTAGTGTGTCCAGAACATAGAACAGTGCCTGGCATATGGTGGAACCCAATAAATATTTGTTAAATAAATGAATGAATGAACAAAACGAGTGAAACATTGTCAAAAAAATGTAGAAAATAACCTAAGATGTCCAAAAATAGGAAAAACAATAACATGGATTGTTTTATTAAATTCAATATAGTATTTTACAGTTATTGTAGATAGCAGGAATATTATGCCAAAACATAGATATTTTTGTTAGGATAAGTGAGAAAGGTGTGTATGCTATGGTGAAATGTGTGTGTGTGTGTGTATATATATATATATATATATATATATATGCACAATAAAAGGAATTTTCTACAGACATGGTGGGCTCAGCTAGTTTTTCCTGAATTTTAACATGTTTGTATTATTTTCCAAATAAAAACAAATAATGTATGTTAGGAGTCTAGTTGACTGCAAGAAATGTCAATGGATTAGCCTTATTACTGTGGATAATAGCGCTAAAAAACAGCAATAGGAATTTCAAAAATCCTTGTTAGCATGCCAAGATTTGTGCTCCAAATTTTGTCTTGAACATGGAGTATTTGGAGAGGTTTAGGAGAGCTGGGATACAGTATTAGTGGAGAAACACTAAGGAAACTCATTTTCTTTCTCAGGTAGAATAATTCTACTTTATTGTCTCCATTGGAAGCTGAATAAGAATTAAGGAATCTAAATTATAGTAAATTATAGAATTATAGAAATCAACTTTTGGAAATGACAGTTTTAAAAGCAATGAATTTGTGACAAAAAGAGCTGTAGCATCTCTTACCCATGAGAGCTCATAGTAACAAGAGACCTAGATGATTGCTTTTTAGTCTGGACTGTGCTGAGTGTAATCCCACCTAAAGGCAATGAAAAGAACAGGTTTTCCACAAGATTCTTTCAGTCTTGTTATTCTGCTTCTCTGACTATGAGAAGAAGAAAAAATTTTTTACCATCCCTATGTAGATGAATTAATTTCTTTGAACAGCTTGTTTACTAAGCATCTATCTTGTTCAAGGGTGGAGATTGTAAGGTGAGGGATACAAAGATACATATAATGAGAAAAGTGCCTTAAAGGAGCTTATGGAGTAGTAAAATACATTTGATAAAACTAAATGAACAAAAATAATATAATTTCCTCTAAAAAATTAAGATAAAATCTCTTCACACCATCCTGGCAATCCTTCAACAGTCCAACTTCGCTAATTTAACACTTTCACAGACACTTGAATTTTAAATAGGTTGTCTTCATTCTCTTCTATTTGACCATTTCCCTCTTGAGGGATATTCACTATACCTTTTATTTTATTATATAAAATATTTCTCAGTCAGTGCAGTAGAGTGGAAAGAACACTAGATTTGGAGTTAATGGATCATTATTTTTCCATCCTGACTTTGCTCTCTATTAGCTGGGAAGTCAGTTGCCTTATCTGTAAAATGGGGATGATGAGACTTGCCTTCCTTACCTCAGATAAATACTTTGTAAGCCAAAAAGTATCATATATATGGAATGGGATTATGAAGACTTCATTAAAATGAAGCAGAGTATAAATGAGATAATACCCTTAAAAATGAGGGGGGAGAATAAAATAAAATGAGAAAGAAATGTAATTTATAGTGAATTTTTAACCTAGCCTTTTATGGTTCTTAGGCACCAAGAACAGATCTCTGGTCCGGTTTTGGCCCAGTCAAGATGGAAAATTTGAAGAGAGGATGAGAAAACCTCAAATATTCTCATGTCTTTGAAAGATAGACTCTGAAAAAACTTATTGATTAGTATCACTATTTTCTGACTTCTGAAAAATTCAAATGGACTTTTGATTAGCCTCTTTTATATAAGTGCCAGGAAATAAAGGAGCTTTCCTAAGTCTGCTGTTGTGTTGATCTTCTAATAGAAATCAAGGTGTTTGAGTTTCTGGTGCAGAGTTATGCTCCCAATCCTGGTGAGTTTTCTCTGCTTTGGCAGAACCACCCAGTACTCTTTAAGTGTTGTGTGCCTATCCCTTATACCTCAGCTTTAAGGTACATTGGAAAAAATGTATCAGCCTACCTAACTGTCACAAGCCCAGACCTCCTAGACGCAGCAGAACAAATTCTGTAGTGTGGGGCCCCATCTCTCAAAGGTTTTAGGCTGGATCTCTGCAAACTTTGGCCACCACTTGCATATATTTTCCCTTTGCAGACATTTGCTTAGAACACTCCACATCTGCTTTTGTCTCCCAAGTCCCACAAGCACAATTCATACAATCCTATATAAAAATGGCATGACATGAGGATGATGAAACCTGCTGTAATGATGACCAGTGAGTTCTTTCCCACTGCCACCTGACATAATTGGCATCAGCTACAGCCTAGTTCCACTCATTGTTTCCCAGGAGTGACCTCAGCATAAGTACATTTCTCCTCTTCAGGCCTAAATTTGATTCTCATGGAATGTGTAATTAAAGTCTTGATGAGTTGAGAAGAAGGAAATGAGGGAAAGGAAAATAACTAATTATCACCAGTTGGTAACCTCATAAACTTGGCTTTTCATGGGTCTCATAAAATAGCATGCAGAGCATATTCACCTATAGTTATTTTTCCAGAAACTCCAGATATACTCAAGCATGTTCATATATTAGAGTAGCTCTAGTTCAAACACAGTTGAATAGGAAAATACATTTTCAGTTTACCCCTTTAATTTGAAACAGAGACTTTGCTTATATGACCATTTAATTGTGGATAACCTTTCACATCTAGTTTTGTTACTGTTGGTTTTAGTGATGGTCTTTTTAACACAGAGATCTGTCATTTTTGTATACATTTTTCATACATTTGGCTAATTGGAAAACCAGTGAAATTGGTCTCTGCTCATTTGTGGATTTTCAGGATACGTATTCTTCACTTTTCTCTTTGACATGCTTTTGTCTCCTGGTGCCTAATTATAGCATCAACCTTACCTGTACAAGGCTTTATCTGTCAAATACTTGACACACTAATGAGAAAGAACAATTAGCAACCTTAGGTGTCGTATCCGTGTTAGTCTTCTTTTGCCAGGGTTAATTGGATAGACTTTGGCCTTGATATTATATTATTTAGTTTGAGAAGTTATAAAACTCTTTTCTTGGTCTGGAGTAGTATTAGCCAGCTTCCAAGATGGCCCCTATTTAGCCCTATTTCCTGGTATATTAATGCATTTGTTTTTGTTCCTTCACACAAGGAATAGAGCTGATCTGTGAGGACATTGTAGAAATGATGGAGTGTGACTTTCAAGGTGAGGTCATAAAAAACATTGAGACTTCCACCTTGCTCCCTTTTGGACTGGAGGAAACCAGTGCCATGGCATGAGGGTATTCAAGCATTCCATGGAGCGCCTAGAATTGAGGTTTCCTATGAATAGCCAGCAAACAGCTGAGGCTTTCTGCCAATAGCCATGTGAGTACACCATCTTAGAAGAATCCTTCAGCCCCAGTTAGGTCTTCAGATGACTGCAGTCCCAGCTGACGTCTTGATTGTAACCTTAAAGGGACCCCAAGGCCAGAACTACTTAGCTAAGCTGCTCCTGAATTTTGGAACCCAGAAACTGTATGTGATAATAAATGTTGTTTTAGGACACAAGTTTTGAAGTCATTGGTTGAGCAGCAATAGATAACTAATATAGGAGACGAGGTCTGTGAAATTCAAACATGGTCTGCTTTATTAATAGCTAGGCTCAATGAAGAGGTTTTCAAATAAACAGTATTTAAATGAGCAGCTTTTCTTGAAAACAGAGGGCTAAAGGGAAAAATAATTCATGAAAGTTCCACTTTTTCTTAATGTTATTGTTTGTGTTAATTCCATCAGTCACCAGAAAGAAAAATTAAAAAGTTGAGAAGGGACTGCCATGTTAGAAAACAACAAAAATGTGATTCCCCTGCCCCCACTTGACTTGTTAATGTTGAGAACAGGAATATAGGTTTGTCCCCATTTTACTAAATATATGACTCTCAAGAATATTTGGGAGATTCTGGGCATCCGGGAGGTTCTCAGAAACATTTGTCTAATTAATTGCTTGAATGTACTGAAAGGAAATCTTGATCTCTTCAGATTCCAGGCAAAAAGAGTGCTTTGGAACCCATTGATACCAGCCCCAAATGTTATTGCTCCCTCATTTTGACCTATAATCTTCACTGCAAAATTGAAGGAAGAATGCAGAAAGTTTTGAGTATGTGAGAGTGGCAGAGACTAAAGTAGCTTGTTCAGGTGCTGATGAGAGTAAGAGGACTGGGTACCTCTGAGTTTTGATTGATATGAGAATCAGCCTTCCATTCCTAAGTCACGTGTATGGAATTTGGAAGAATGAAGTGGAACTCAGGATTGTGATAAGAGTTATTGGTGCTTATTGCAACATCCAAGACAGGAGTAACATTTCTTTTTTTTTTTTTTGCCTTTAAAACATCATAGTCTTTATCAGTATCATCTGTTCTTAGTATCTTATGACACTTATGGAAAAAAACAAACATAATGCCATCCACATCTAACAATGCAGTCTGCTCATTTGGCAACTACAGTATTACCCTTGTTAGATAAGGCCAAACAAGTTTCCTCAGCTCATTCTTTTGCTTTCTAGCCACTAAAATCTAGATAGGAAGCTTGTTTTCTTCTGAACGGTTTTAAGTCCGTGAGGTGCTTGCATGTGTTTGCTCACCATGAACATTTGTAAGTAGAGCTCCATCTCCATCCTTATAGAGTGAGCTGTTCTAGGTTCTTCTTTGAGCACAAAAGTCCTCAGCTGCATATGTGAGTTCTTTCTCTTTTTAGTACACAAGTACATTTCTAGCACCAATGAGCAAGGTTCTTAAAGACATCTGCCCCTCAGTGACTTATGCCAGACATACCAGACAGTTGGACAAGCATGATTTACAAAATATTGGGGGAACTGATGAATGAATGCATACTATTTAATTTTTTTAAATTAACATACAGTAAAATTTTCTTGTAGGGAGGGGTTGGACCATTCAATGAGTTTTAATACATGTATAGATTAATTTACCTATCACCATAATCAAGATACAGAACAGTTCCATTCCCTCAAAAAAACTCTTTTTTTTTTAACCTTTTATTTTATTTTATTTTATTGCGGTACGCGGGCCTCTCACTGTTGTGGCCTCTCCCGTTGCGGAGCACAGGCTCCGGACGCGCAGGCTCAGCGGCCATGGCTCACGGGCCCAGCCGCTCCGTGGCATGTGGGATCTTCCCGGACCGGGGCATGAACCCATGTCCCCTGCATCGGCAGGCGGACTCTCAACCACTGTGCCACCAGGGAAGCCCCCAAAAAACTCTTTTGTACTACTTATTTGTAGTCATAACTCATCTCTCTCCACTTATCCCTAGCAATCACTGATCTGTTCTGTCACTCTAGTTTTGTCTTTTCAAGAATATTATATAAATATATGTAAATGCATAAATACAGCATGTAGCCTTCCGAGACTGGCTTCTTTCATTCAGTATAATGCCTTTGGGATTCATCTATTTTTTGCTTATATCAATAGCTCATTCCATTTTTGCTGAATAGTATTCTTTGGTATGGATATACCACAGTTTATCTACACACACCAAAGGATGTTTGTTTGTTTCTGGGTTTTGGTGATTATGAATAGAGCTACTATAAACATGCATGTACAAGTTTTTGTGTGAACATAAGTTTTCATGTCTCTGGGATAAATACCTAAGAGTATGATTGCTGGTTTATATGGTAAGTGTATGTTTTGCTTTGTAGCAAACTGCCAAACTGTTTTCCATCAGCAATATATGAGAGTACCACTTTGTCCACATCTTTGCCATCACTTGGTACTGTCACTACTTTTTCTAATTTTAGCCATTTTAATAGGTGTATGGTTGAATATTCATAGTAATTTTAATTTTACATTTTCCTAATGGCTAATGATGTTGAATATCTTTTCATATGCTCAACTGCCAGTTTATATTTTGCAAAGGACATTTAATATATTAAGCATAAGAGGATATGTTAACACCAAAAAAAAGTAAATAATTGTAGCTCACCACATTGTCTTGATTATTTTCATTTTAACTCAGGCCAGTTGAAATTTGATTGTGATCGCACATTGGTCTACTGACAAGCCTTTGGGAGCTCTACAGTCCAGGGTTGTTCTTTTGGCATTGGCATTATTGTAAGCATGCATGGATCAGTGTAGTCAATTCCCCTTACTAAAAGGTCCTACTAGATAAACCTTCATTAGCTCTACACCATTTAAAGGGTCACATGTAAACTTTCTCGCACGACAGTTGAGCTACTTCATAATTTTTCTTCCTGCTCCCTTTTTTTTTTTTTTTTTTTTTTTTGCGGTACGCGGGCCTCTCACCGCTGTGGCCTCTCCCATTGCAGAGCACAGGCTCCGGACGCGCAGGCTAAGCGGCCATGGCTCACGGGCCCAGCCGCTTCTCGGCATGTGGGATCTTCCCGGACCGGGGCACGAACCCGTGTCCCCTGCATTGGCAGGCGGACTCCCAACCACTGCACCACCAGGGAAGCCCCCCCGCTCCCTTTTATTTATTTAGTTATTTAGGCCGCATCAGGTCTTAGTTGCAGCATGCAGGATCTTCGTTGCAGCATATGGGATCTTTCGCTGTGGCGCACGGGCTCTTCAGTGTGGCACATAGGCTTCTCTAGTTGTGACATGAAGGCTTCTCTCTGGTTGTGGTATGCAGGCTCCAGAGCACACGGGCTCAGTAGTTGCAGCGCACAGGCTCTCTAGTCGTGGTGCGTGGGCTCCAGAGCATGTGGGCTCAGTAGTTGTGGTGCGAAGGCTTAGTTGCCCCGCACCACCATCCCCGGCACGTGGGATCTTAGTTCCCTGACCAGGGATCGAACACGCGTCCCCTGCGTTGGAAGGTGGATTCTTAACCCCTGGACCACCAGGAAAGTCCCCCCACTGCCTTTTTTAGCTTTATATTCTACCATTTTGCCCACTACTTTGCTTCCAGCAACCTCACTTACTTTACTGACACCCACGGAATCCCAGTTTCATCCCTCATCTAGAATGTCTATCAAGCCTATTCAAATTCTATTTATTCTTCAAGCTGTTAATGTTTCACAGTGTATTCTGAGGAACACCTTCATTGGAATCATCTGAAATTATTAAATATGCAGACCTCTGGGCCCTGCTCTGGACTTACTAGATTAGACTTTCTGGGGATGGGAAATCTGCATTTTAAACAAATGTTCCATATATGATCTTTAGGTACAACTGAGTATGATTTAGAATCTAGATGCTCAAATGTTACCTTGGTGAAGCTATCATATGTGACTCCAAGTCCACAGTGATTTCACTTTCTTCCAAAAGACTGTTGAACTCACTTCCTATTTCAATTTGTCAGTGGCACTCATTTTGGCATTTCCTCTATTATGTTATATTGTGATTTAAATATTAAGTATGATTTAGTTTATAATCCACTGAAGGATAGGGATTCTTTTCATACTCTCTTTAACACATAACATAATATAGCATGATATAATGCGCACAGAGTCTTAATATATATGTTGATTGAATTGAGCTAAAGAAAGTAAGTCAAAAAGAGAAAGTGAGAGTGATAGAGGAGAAAAGACAGTGCAAGAGAAAAAGTGTAAGCATGTGTACACATGTTCATGCGTGCACACACACACATATTTCCTGTTTGTATACTGAATTCCTATGTATGCTTTTTCCTGTTCCAGCACTCATTCTTTGAATTTGTCTTTTTTTCTACCCTCCTGACCCTTTAGGAAAATAAAAGTCGCATGCACATACAGAGTAGATAGAAAAGATCATTTTATGTATAGTAAATGAAACTAGTACATCCTTCTGGGAGAGGGGCCCACACACTTTCTTTTGCCATCTAGGTACTTTAAATGTGTCAGGAACTTGGTGAAATATGAAAATACACTAACCTTCACTTATAGACATCTAAATATGGACATATTTTTATCCTTTCTTATACTGAAGTTCTGAAATCCAAGGAGAACAGCAATTGTTTCTGTCATTTTTTCAAAGGCATAGTTACTTTGTGAACAATGATGATGTAAAGCTTTGGGAATCTTGCCTTTGATTTGAGACATTTTCTTCTCGCACTGCTAAATTGATTTAAGCCTTTGAATATCCTATTGACACTTTAAAATATCTTAAGTATTTGTGATATGAAAGGGTAGCTGTATCTCACTGCTTTTGTAGTGTATTTACTAGCCAAGCGTGATTGTCCTGAAACATACCATGTTCGTTCCACTTGCTTCCCCAGTGTTTTACTCATACCACCAAAATTTTGTATGCTATCCTCACTTCCTACCCAAATCTTTCCCATTATTCAAGTCCCACAGCAGTTTCCACCTCCTCCATGAAACGTACTATTACCTCTCAAGCCCATGAGGATTTCTCCCTCCTGTGAACTCCTAGTACTTCCTGTCTTTAGCTCTCATTTGACACCTAATATATAAATTTTCTGGTAGTATTGTTTAACTCTTTCACTGTTTAGTTTGCCATAGGTGAGTGTCTTAATTTGAAAGCTAGCCAAAGGTCCTTGATGTTAGGGATCTTTTTTAAAAAAATACTTTTCTAGCGCTAAAGAAATGAATGAATGAAGAATTAGGTAGTTGTAATTGTACAGGTAGTTGTTAGGTAGTTGTAGCAATACACTGACCTTTGTAAAGATACCTGTTGGTAAGAACTGGTAGAGAATGCTGCAATGCCAGTTTCTTAAAGAGACAACCTGTGCAAAGACAAATTTATATAGGCAGATCTACTGGGACATGACACACAACTTTAAAACATGTGTATTTTTCATTTCTTGCTTGTAAATATGTTCACAATTTGCAGTGGATGATGATTAATGATGTGAGGGTGTGATTGAGGCCATATCTATATTTGATCTGCATACTGATCCATGACAGGCATGGCCAAACTGCTCATTTTTGCCATCTTTCTAATCAATATTAATTGCTGTGGCTGAATCCATCATGTGATGAGTCCCATTGGTTGTTAAGACAATTCTAGAAAACAGATGGCTGGTGCATTGGTCTGTTGGTTCCACACACATGGATGTGGCCTTATGTTCTGAAGGACAAGACAGTAGTGCACAACACTGCTGTGTCTTGTTAGTAGAGTGATCTGCTTCAAAGGGTACCTCCAAAGGAGTAGGAAAGGCTTGAATCCGTGTCATCTTCTGAAATTCTCTTTGCTTCAGAGGCTGCTTATCCAACCCAGAAACCTAAGAGTCACCCATAGCTCTTCCCTTTCTCTGACTAATTTATTCCAATCAGAAAGCAGGTCCTATGCAGTCTAGCCCTATGGCATCTCTGGAGTCAATGCTCTATGCCCATTCTTACTGCTACTGGCTTAGCTTATTTCAGCTTCCTATTTCATCAAGATTAACTTTTTCCCTGCCTACAGTCTCATCTGCCTTTCTAATACATCTTTCATATTGTCATTGTGGGGGTATCATGTTATTCCTGCCTAAAATACTTCCATGACTCTCATTGCTTAAATGATAAAATCTTTAGCTGGCCCCCACTGGTCCGTCAGCCAGCCACCATGAGACCCAGTTCTCCCCATCAGCATGCCAGCAGCCACTGCACTGAAGCAGGACCTAGCAGCAAACTGGGCCAGAGGCCAGCCCCACCTAAAAGCCTACCCACAGTAGTTGACCCCACCACAACAGAAAGGCCCTCACAGTCCACATGGGGGCACCCCTAGAGCATATACCTCTGGTGACCAGAGAGGAGTGTGTTGCTGGGCCCCATAAGCCCTACATAAGGCCCTACATAAGGCCAATTCTCCAGGATCATAAAATGTAACCTGCCTACCTAATATATAGAAATAAACACAGAGAATTAGGTAAAATGAGGAGACAGAAGAATATATTCCAAACGAAGGAACAAAACTAAACCTCTGAAAAAGAAATAAACAGATTGGATATAAGCAATCTACCCAGTTAAGAGTTTAAGGTAGGGCTTCCCTTGTGGCGCAGTGGTTGAGAGTCTGCCTGCCGATACAGGGGACACGGGTTCGTGCCCCGGTCCGGGGGGATCCCACATGCCACGGAGCGGCTGGGCCCGTGAGCTGTGGCCGCTGGGCCTGCGTGTCCGGAGCCTGTGCTCCGCAACGGGAGAGGCCACAACAGTGAGACGCCCGCGTACCACAAAAAAAAAAAAATGGGCAGAAGACCTGAATAGACATTTTTCCAAACAAGACATACAGATGGCTATCAGTCACATGAAAAGATGCTCCATGTTGCTAATTATTAGAGGAATGCAAATCAAAACCACAAAGAGGTACCACCTCACGCATGTCAGAATGGCTATCATTAAAAAGACAACAAATAACAGAAAAGAGAACCCTCGTTCACTGTTGGTGGGAATGTAAATTGATGTGGTCATTATGGAAAACAGTATGGCAGTTCCTCACAAAATTATAAATAGAACTGCCACATGATCCGGTGAGTCCACTTTCAGGTATATATACAAAGAAAACAAAAACACTAATTCGGAAAGATGTATTTACTCCAATGTTCATTGCAACATTATTTACCATAGCCCAGATACGGAAGCAACCTATGTGTTCATCAATAGTCAAATGGATAAAGAAGATGTGGTATATATATACAATGGAATATTACTCAGCATTAAAAAACGAAATCTTGTCATTTGCAACAACATGGATGGATCTAGGGGATATTATGCTAAGTATAACAAATACTGCCTGATGTCACTTATATGTGGACTCTAAAAAGCAAAACAAACAAGCAAAACAAAATGAAAATGGGGTCAAACATAAAGAACAAACAAGTGGTTGCCAGAAGGGAGGGGGGTGGGAAAAATAGGTGAAAGTGATTAAGAGGTAAAATCCTCCAGTTGTATAATAAATAAGTCATGGGTATGTGATATACAGCATAAGGAGTATGGTCAGTAATACTCTAATAACTTAGTATGGGGACATGGTTACTAGACTTATCATGGTGTTCATTTTATAATGTATGCAAATGGAAAATCATTATGTAGTACACCTGAAACTAATATAATATTGTACATCAACTATATTTCGACTAAAAAAGAATCTGGTCTCTAGGATGGCACACAAAGCCTTTGGTTATCTGGTCCCCGTCTATGGAAGATTCCATTTGTATTCTCTAGCCACATTGAATTAGAGTTCCCTGGATGAATAATGTGGTTTCATTCCTCCATGCCTTTGCACACACTGCTCTTTATAATTGGAATGCCCTTCCCTACCCTGCCATTTCACCCCGTAAAGGCTCTGAGCAAGTACTATTTCCAAGCTGAAGCTTTTCCTAACCACTACTCTGTCGTCTGTGCACCCACTTCATCCCATACACACTTCCATCTTTTTTTTTTTCTTTTGGCCATACCTCACAGCAGGTGGGATCTTAGTTCTCCAATCAGGGATTGAACCCATGCTCCTTGTAGTGGAAGCTCAGTGTCTTAACCACTGGACTGCCAGGGAAATCCCCACACTTCCATCTTTGCATCTGTAAAATCGTTATTAATTGTTTACATGTCTGAGTTACCCAATTAGTTTATAAACTTTTGGGGGGTATAAAAGTAAACATTTATTTAGAATGAGAAAAGAAATTACAAAAATTTACAAATTTTCAGAAGCTGACACCAAAACATCACAAAAACTGGAGCTGTTTTGTATATGTATATACACACATAAGGTTATGTATATATATTATATATATCCTTAACAGGTCAACACACTTCTATAATGCTTTCACTATGTATTTTTGACTACCTATTTTTTTTAATTGTGGTAAGACCACTTAATGTGTGATCTACCCTCTTAACAAAATTTTAAGTCTGTTAACTGTAGGCACAATGATATACAGCAGATTTCTAGAAATTAGTCATCTTGCCTAATGGAAACTTTATACCTGTTTAAAAGCAACCCTAACTTCCCCCTTCCCCCAGAACCCAACAACCACCATTTTATTCCCTGCTTGTATGTGTTTACTATTTTAGATATCTCATATAAGTGGAATTGTGCAGTATTTGTCCTTCTGTAATTGGCTTATTTCACTTAGCAAAAAGTCCTCCAGGTTTATCCATGTTGTCACATATGGCAGAATTTCTTTTTTATGGCAGGATAATATTCCATTGTGTGTATATACCATATTTTCTTTACCTATTCTTTTGTTGATGGACATTTAGGTTGTTTCCACATCTTGGCTATAATAATGCTGCAATAAACATGGGTGTGCAGATATCTCTTCAAGATCCTGATTTTAATTCTTTCAGATATCTACCCAGAACTAGGATTACTGGATCAGATGGTAGTTTCATTTTTAATTTTGGGGGGCACCTCCATACTGTTTTCCATAGCAGTTGCACCATTTTACATGCCCACCAACAGTGTACAGGGTTCCAGTTTCTCCACAACCTCGTCAACACTTATTTCTTCTTTTGTTTTGTTTAATAATAGCCATCCTAACAAGTGTGAGGTGACATCTTACTTTGGTTTTGATTTACATTTCCCTGATGATAAGTGATGTCAGGCATCTTTTCATATACCTGTTGATCATTTGTATGTCTTCTTTCAGAAATGTCTATTCAAGTCCATTGCCCATTTAAAATTTGGGTCTTTTGTGTTTTTGCTATTGCATTGTAGGAATTCCTTGTATATTATGAATACTAATTCCTTACAAAATATATGATTGCAAATACTTTCTCCCATTCCATAGGTTGCTTTTCACTCTATTGTTTCCATTGCTGTGCAGAAGCCATTTAGCTTGATATAGTCCCACTTGTCTATTTTGCTTTTGTTGCTTGTGGTTTTGGTGGTGTATCTGTGAAAGCATTGCTTTAGGCCAGTGTCTTTAAGATTTCCCCCTATATTTTCTTCTAGAAAACTTTTACAGTTTCTCATCTTACATTTAAGTCCTTAATCCATTTTTAGTTTATTTTTGTGTACAGTTGTAAGATAAGGATCCAATTTCATCCAGTTTTGCCAGAACCGTTTTTTTTAACACCTTTATTGGAGTATAATTGCTTTACAATGGTGTGTTAGTTTCTGCTTTATAACAAAGTGAATCAGCTATACATATACATATATCCTCATATCTCCTTCCTCTTGCATCTCCCTCCCACCCTCCCTATTCCACCCCTCTAGGTGGTCACAAAGCACCGAGCTGATCTCCCTGTGTTATGCGGTTGCTTCCCACTAGCTATCGATTTTACATTGGGTAGTATATATATGTCCATGCCACTCTCTCACTTCATCCCAGCTTACCCTTCCCCCTCCCCGTGTCCTCAAGTCCATTCTCTACATCTGCGTCTTTATTCCTGTCCTGCCCCTAGGTTCGTCAGATACATTTTTTAATTTTTAGATTCCATATATATGTATTAGTATACAGTATTTGTTTTTCTCTTTCTGACTTACTTGACTCTGTATGACAGACTCTAGGTCCATCCACCTCACTACAAATAACTCAATTTTGTTTCCTTTTATGGCTGAGTAATATTCCATTGTATATATGTGCCACATCTTCTTTTTCCATTCATCTGTCGATGGACACTTAGGTTGCTTCCACGTCCTGGCTATTGTAAATAGAGCTGCAATGAATATTGTGGTACATGACTCTTTTTGAATTATGGTTTTCTCAGGGTATATGCCCAGTAGTGGGATTGCTGGGTCGTATGGTGGTTCTATTTTCAGTTTTCTAAGGAACCTCCAGACAGTTCTCCATAGTGGCTGTATCAATTTACATTCCCACCAACAGTGCAAGAGGGTTCCCTTTTCTCCACACCCTCTCCAGCATTTACTCTTTGTAGATTTTTTGATGATGGCCATTCTGAGTGGCAGCACCATTTTTTGAAGAGACTATCCTTTCCCCATTGTGTATTCTTGGCACCTTTGTTGAAGATGAGTTGACCATATATGTATGGGTTTATTTCTGGGCTCTCTATTCTGTTCCATTGGTCTATATGTCTGTTTTTATACAAGTATCATGCTGTTTTAATTACTGTAGCCTTGTAATATATTGTTTGTGAAATCAGGAAATGTGATGCATTCATGTTTGTTCTTCTGTCTCAATATTGCTATGGCTGTTTGGGGTCCTTTGCTGTTTTTTATGTATTTTAGGATTCTTTTTTTAAATTTCTGTAAAAATAATGCCATTGGAATTTTGATAGGAATTTCATTGATTCTGTAGATTGCTTTGAATAGCATGGATATTTTTACAATATTAAATCTTCACTAACGTCTTTCCACTTGTTTGGCTAATTCTGGAAACTTCTCTTTTTCCCTTTTATACATCTGGAAACTGAGGCAAGGAAGGATGAGTTATCCCCACCAGCACACCTGGGCTCCCTTTTAGCCCTTTTGCTACAGTTGCTTAGCTGTATGCCTCTACCAGATTCTTGCATTTGGGCACCCCCCCAAATATAGTTTTTCAGCTTTCTCCATTTCACAGCCATGATGCCTGAGGGTCTTTGTCTTTGGCATTGATGCAGTTGTTTCTCCTTAAAACTAACTCAGCATCTATTCATTTTTTAAAACCCTTAATATACCATTTGGAGTTCTCCCAAGCCATATAGGCATTGCATCCTGAGCAGATTGAGGCAAGAAGGGCAGTAATTACCAAGGCATAAAGGGTCCTTCCCTCATGACCAGAGCATGACATGTGGCTGCACAGTCTAAGCATGTAAAGGTTGATCACTTACTCTACACATTCTGATACTTTTCAGAGATCTTACTCCAGCCAGCTCTGCAATACTGTGCAGAGCATCCCAGCAGCCAGTATGCATTCAGGACTGCCTTAATTAACGTTCTCCAGGGTCTGTCTAGGAATAAACAGGTCTAAGAAGGTATGAGTCAGGTGAGTAGGTTGAACTCTAGTTAAAGTTCCAATTTACTTTGAAATGAAGGGGCCACAGGAGACAGAAGCATCCCAGTCTTTCCAGTAGAAGTGTTGATCACCTATTTATTTCAGTGAACTCCAAGTACTTAGAAACATCCCCTGCCCATTACCTAGTAGAGGTGTCCATTGCCTTAAAGTAACTTACAGGTTACTTCAGTGGAAATGTACACTGACTGTGCAAAATCAGTGTTGATAGTCAGTAACACCTTTAATGCTAGGAATATGCAATAATGGTATCATCATGTCAAAGTGGTTACTAAAATGCCTCAGCACTTTTTTAATGTAAAAGATATAACCTTTTCCCCTCTTCCACTTAGCAAGCATGGCCTGCATTTCTCAAAAATAAGTAATTCCATGGCTACCTAGAAAGCATCTCCTCAGAGGAACTTGATATTAATTATGATACATCTCTTCCAAGCCCACGTCTCCAATGTCCCAGCCAACTCTTCCATTTTCATATTTAAACCAGTCATCCATTCCCAGTGAATGTTGTCTCCAATGTCAGAGCCGCATTAGGACTAGAAGTTCTCAGATTGGGAGATTGCAGTGCCCTACAACCAACATTGCCTTTGGCTGGCTACTGCCACCATCCCCACACCATTGCCCCATGGGGAGCAGATGCATTCCAGAAACCCTTAGGGAGACTGGATAATCGGGAACCACATCTGTATTGGCCATGTGGGCAACAGGCACTCGTCTCAGGTTCTCGATTTTGCAGACTTCAGGGCTCCATGAAAGCCCCATCTAGAGGTTGGTGGCCAGTGACTCCCAGTCTTCTTCATGATGAGTTAGTAGGAATCAAATTGGGATTCCTTTGATTTAATTTTTTTATTGGGAGTGAGGGGAGGTGATTTTGTTTCTGATAAGAAGAAGAAGAGGGAACCATGGCCCTTCTAAGGCTTTGTAGAGTACCAAGTAGTGTTTAGCCAGAAATAAGTAATTTTGGAAGTATTTGATCAACTAAGCAGTCTTCAAAATGTGTTTTTCCTAATTACTTTTGCAGGTTACTCTGTGCAAAAGAATAGGTTTCTCTATTTTATTCAAAATAGTAGTTTCCCTGGATCTAGATGATAATAGTTGGCATATTTCCTCAAATAGCAATCAGGAAACCCACTCTAGCATTTGTTTGTTGGTCAGCTTACATAGAGAAACGTGACTGTGTACTCCACATATTTCTAGTTTAATTACCAACTTGATGTTTTAAGGAAATCTCGGTTCTGTGCACAGAATTTCTTTTATTTTTCTTTTACTCCTCACAATCATTTTTCTGGTGCCGTCACCACCTTCAGTTCTCAGAACAGAGGATTATCCATGGTGATAAATTATGGTGCAGTGCAGTCATCCCAGTGACAGGCACAAGAGGATAGCTGTCCTGACTGACTCTCCAACTCCATTTTTCAGGGTAGTGAGACATTTTCAGTGTTTCTCTTCATGAAATCCAGAGAGCACCCCAGGCCAGCCCTTGCCCCCAAATCCTCTTTCAAAGAAGCTTATCACTCTGTAAGGAATGTCTCAGGAAATGGGAGCCATTTCTTTGGGGGAAAATATATTTACAGAGTGTGATTTTCTGTGTGTGTGTGTGTGTGTGTGTGTGTGTCTGTGTGTACTCATCTATGTGCATTTCACTTACATAAAAACTCCTAGCCCAGGCTATTGGGGACCATGTGTTCCCGAGTGTTCTTGGAAGTAAAAAAGGAACAAGTGAGCTTTTCATATGAGGGTTCCAGCAAGCTGGCTCTGAGAATGAGCCCCATTTATCAAGCAAAGAAAAGAATAAAAACAGGGGATTCCCTGGTGGTGCAGTGGTTGAGAGTCTGCCTGCTGATGCAGGGGACACGGGTTTGTGCCCCAGTCTGGGAAGATCCCACATGCCGCGCAGCAGCTGGGCCCGTGAGCCATGGCCGCTGAGCCTGCGCGTCCGGAGCCTGTGCTCCGCAACGGGATAGGCCACAACAGTGAGAGGCCCGCGTACCGCAAAAAAAAAAAAAAAAAAAAAAAGAATAACAACAGAAAAGATAGATGAAACCAGAAATATTATAACCCCCCAATGGAAAATAATGTTGATTTGGCAATTCCCATTGGATATATTACATGCTGTAATTTATTATATTATTATTTTGTCTGTTTCTTTAATCTTTGATCATTGTTCTTTTAAAAAGATGTTGGGATGCTGATTGCAATTTTTAAAAAAACTAGATAATATATAAATCAGCTATGGAAATCAGTTTTTTTTGGTTTTTTTAACATCTTTATTGGAGTATAATTGCTTTACAGTGTTGTGTTAGTTTCTGCTTTATAACAAAGTGAGTCAGGTATACAGATACATATATCCCCATATCTCTTCCCTCTTGTGTCTCCCTCCCTCCCACCCTCCCTATCCCACCCCTCTAGGTGGTCACAAAGCACCAAACTGATCTCCCTGTGCTATGCGGCTGCTTCCCACTAGCTATTTTATATTTGGTAGTGTATATATGTCCATGCCACTCTCTCACTCTGTTCCAAGAAGATGTGGCACATGTATACAATGGAATATTACTCAGCCATAAAAAGAAATGAAATTGAGTTATTTGTAGTGAGGTGGAGGGACCTAGAGTCTGTCATACAGAGTGAAACAAGTCAAAAAGAGAAAAACAAATACCATATGGAAATCAGTTTTAATTGATGCATGGATGTGTCTGATTACTGTTAAATACCTTTTTTTAAAAAATTTGTTTTAGTTAGATACATAATGTTGTTTCATAAAGCCTGACACTGGTTGCAAAGCTCAGCTGTGAAAATGTAACAAAGTACTCTTAAACACGAATGTCAATTTCAAGTTATTTGAAATGATTCCTCCAGCAGTATAGTTACAGTATTTGATCTGAAACCAGAACCCATCTATTTCTGCTTTAGACAGTTGATCTTTTACAATATTTTAAAATAGGAAAAAATATATCCTTTATGTTGACCTTCATTTTAACCATTTTCAGAGATCTTCATTTCTTCGTGTATCTGGGTTACTATCTGAGCATATACCTCTGCCTGAAGAATTTTTTTAACATCGAGTGTAGTGCAGGTCTTCTTGTAATTACTTCTTTAAGTTTTTATTGTCTAAAAATATATTATTTCACCTTAATTTTGAAAGATATGCTTTGTTGGGCGTAAACTTCTAGATGACGGTTTTTTCTTTTTGTTTGTTTCTTTCAGCACTTTAAAGATGTCACTTCTGGCTTAACACAGTTTCAAAGGAGAACTAAGCTGTAATTATTATCTTTGATTTCTCTAGGATTGTGTCTTTTTCCTCTGGCTGCCTTCAAGATTTTCTCTTTATTTGTGATTTTAAACAGTTTTAATATGATATGTTTATGTGTTTTTAAATGGTATTTATCCTGCTTGGCACTTTCCAAACTTCTTGGATGTGTGATAAATTTTCTTTTATTATTTTTCCAAAAATGTCAGCCATTATTTTTATTTAACATCTTTTTAAAAATATTTATTTATTTAGGCTGTGCTGGGTCTTAGTTGCGGCATGCAAACTCTTAGCTGTGGCATGCATGCAGGATCTAGTTCCCCGAATAGGGATTGAACCCACCACCCTGCATTGGAGTGTGGAGTCTTACCCACTGGACCACCAGGGGAGTCCCCATTATTTTAAAAAATTATTTCTTTTGCCCAATTCTCTCTCTTTTTAGTCTTGATACCAGTTACACATATAAAAGACCATTTGATATTGTCCCTCAGCTCTTGGATGCTCCATTCTGGTTTGTCTTTTTTTCTCTATGTGCAATTACTACTGATTTATCTTCAAGTTCACTGATGGGTCAGTTAAAGGCATTCTTCATTTCTGTTACTATGGGGTTTTTTTCTTAATGCCTGAGATATCATTTAAAATTTTACATACAATTTTAATACTATGGTAAGATAGGTTAATTTACAAAGGTGAAAAAATATTTCCTTTTTCGATTGTGGTAAGACACTTACCAAGAGATCTACCCTCTTAAATGTTTAAGTGCACAATACAGTATTATTAACTATAGACACAGGTTTCACAGATCTCTAGGACTTAATCATAGATGCAAAAATCCTCAACAAAATACTAACAAACCAAATTCAATAGCACATTAAAAGGATCATACATCATGACCAAGTAAGATTTATCCCTGGAATGAAAAGATGATTTAACATACCCAAATCAATTAATGTGATCCACCACACTAACAAAATGAAGGATAAAAATCAACATGATCCTCTCAATAGATGGAAAGAAAGCATTTCACAAAATTTACCACCCTTTTGTGATAAAAACTCTCAAACTATTTATAGAAGGAATTTATCTCAACATATTGTAGGACAGATATTTTACTGTGTTTTAAATTACATATCAATTTCATTCGTTCTTATAGTTTCCATCTTTGCTGAAATTACCCATGTGTCTTTGCATGCTGTCCACCTTTTTCAGTAAAGTCTTTAACATATTTATTGTAATTGTTTTAAATTCCCTGTCAGAGCCTGGTTCTATTAATTGTTTTGTCTCTTAACAATGGGTTGTTTTCTTCTGTGTGTGTGTGTGTGTGTGTGTGTGTGTGTGTGTGTGTTTGTGTGCACATCTCATAATCTTTGATTGATGGCAGACTTGTCTGTAGGGCAATAGATATTGACATAAACAATCATCATCTTAAAAAATGACAGTCATCTTTATGTTCACTATTTCACTTAGTATAATTAAAGATTTAAATTTTTGCCACAGGCATTGTGAAATTATATAGAACTACTTCTGTTGAAGGCTTGCGTTTCTGTACTTTGCTTGGCTAATCTTAAAGAATCATGACTGTTTCACATTTATTTTACTTCAATATAACTTGACCACAGAACTTACAGTGTCAAAGTAAATTGTTTATATATGGTAGTAAAGATAATGGTAGCTGTGGTGAGGAATAACTAATTGCAAAGTGACATCTTTGCTGAGATAATTTCTTGGCCTTAGCTGTTATACTTAATATTTGAAACAGAATAAATTCAAAAAATGCTAAGTTGAGAGATACATACATGAATTTTCTCTTTGCTCTTTCAGAATTGAGAAATAATTCATCCATTAAAAGTATACTGTTCATTGTTTTTTTGTATGTTCACTGAGTTGTGCAGCCATCACTAAAATCTAATTTTAAAACATTTTTATCTCCCCAACAGGAAACTCCGTGCCTATTAGTTGTCATTCCACATTCCCACACCTCCCTCCCCCCAACTGTAGGCAACCATTAATCTATTCAGTAGATTTGCCTGTTCTGGATATTTCCTATAAATGGAATCATATAAAATGTTGTCTTTTGTGATTGGCTTCTTTCATTTAGCATAGTATCTTCAAGGTTTATCCAGGTCATAGCATGTATCAGTACTTCATTCAATTGTATTGCCTAAAAATAATCCAGTGTATGGGCATTCCACCTTTTGTTTATCCATTCATTAGTTGATAGACATCTGGGTTGTTTTCACCTTTTGGCTGTTGTGAATAGTGATGCTATGAACATTTGTGTACAAGTTTTTGTTTGAATATCTGTTTTCAATTTTCTTGGGTATATATCTAGGAGTAGAATTTCTGGTTTTTGTGATTGCTCTATGTTTAACTTTTTGAGGAACTGTCAAGCTGTTTTCCAAAGTGGTTGCAACATCTTCCTTTCCCACCAGCAATGTTTGAAGATTCTAATTTCTCCACATCATCACCAAGATTTATTTTTTTCTCTCTTTTCTATTAAAGCTATCCTAATGGGTGTAAAGTGATACCTCCTTGTGGTTTTGACTTGCATTTTCCTAATGACTAATGATGTTAAGCATCATTTCAGGTGCACATTTGCTCCTTGTATATCTTTGAAGAAACATCTGTTCAAATCCTTTGCCCAATTTTAATTGGTTTACTTGTCTTTTTTATTATGGCAAAATATATACAACATAAAAGTTACTATTTTAACCTTTTTAAATAGTTCTGAGACTTTAAAGTACAGTAAGTACGTTCACATTGTTGTACACCCATCACCACTACCCATCTCCAGAACTTTTTCACCTTCCCAAACTGAAACTCTATACCCATTAAACACTAACTCTCTGTCCTCCTTCACCTCAGCCCTTGACAATTACAGTTCTACTTTCTGTCTCTCTATATTTGACTACTCTATGTACCTCATATTAATGGAACCTTAAAATATTTGTCCTTTTGCGACTGGTTTATTTCACTTTGCATACTGTCTTCAAAGTTCATTAATGTAGCATATATCAAAATATCCTTCCTTTTTAAAGCTGAATAATATTCCCTTATATATATATATACCACATTTGTTTATCCATTCATCCACTGATGATTGCTTTCACCTTTTGGCTATTATGAATAATATTGATATAAACATGCGTGTATTAATATCCAATTTCTCCACATCTTTGCCAACAGTTGTTATTTTCTTCTTTTGTTTCATTTTGTTTTAATAATAGTTAACCTAATGGATCTGAAGTGGTATCTCATTGTAGTTTTGATTTGCATCTCCCTAATGATTAGTGATATTCAGCATCTTTTCATGTGCTTTTATTGGCTGTTTGTGTATATTCTTTGGAGAAACATCTACTCAGATCCTTTGTCCAATCTTTAATTTCATGTTTTTTATTACTGATTTGTAAAAGTACTTTGTATATTTTGGATACAAGCCCCCTATCAAGTATGTGACTGTAAATATTTTCTCCCATTCTGTGGGTTTTCAGTTTACTTTCTTATTGTGTTCTTGATGCACAAAAGATTTTACTTCTGACGAAGTCTAATTTATCTCTCTTTTTGCTGTTGTTTGTGCTTTTAGTATTGTATCTAAAAATCCATCCCTAGCCCAAAGCCATGAAGAGTTATTTCTGTTTTGTTTTAGCAGTTTTATATATAGCTCTTTCATTTAGGTCTCTGATCTACTTCGAGTTAATTTTTGTTTATTGTATGACATAGGGGTCCAACTTCATTCTTTTGCATGTGGATATTCAGTTGTCCCAATATCTCTTCTTTTTTTTTTTTTTCGGCCGCGCTACATGGCATGCCAGGATCTTAGTTCCCCAATCAGCAATCGAACCCACGGCCCCTGCAGTGGAAGCTCCAAATTGAGCTTCCACTGCAGGGGAAGCCCCCCAGTACCATTTTTTCAAAAGACTGTTCTTTTGAAACTGTTCAAGGACCGCCAGGGAAGTCCCCCAGTACCATTTTTTCAAAAGACTGTTCTTTCCTCATTGACCTGTCTAGGCATTCTCTTCCCTTTTATTTAATTCAAAGTGAGTGCACAAGGTGTATGGGTTGTTAGAAAAGGTGAGGGAGGAAAAATTTGTATGTGGTGGTCTTCAGAAGCTAAACTTTAAGCAAGTTAAATATTCACGTTTCTTTTGAGTACAGTCTGATAATGAACTTAATAAGATACTGTTTCACAACAAAGTCTTGGAGGGTGCATTTCACATTTTCAGAATGGGTTTAACTTTTTCATTTGCAAGTATAAGCCACATGTATGCTTCTTGGATAAGTACTTGCAAATATGAGTATACAGAAAGTTAACTGAGTTTTTAAATGCATTTTCTGCTGAACAGGATAGATTCAGGTATAAATGTCTTTTGCCAAATATAAATTAATATTACATTCTCTTTCAATTTTTGTTCATACCCAATAAGGCTTTTAGTAAATGGAAATGATGCAGCTATATATCACACTTCCTGTGGTGTGTTTTAATGGGAAAAGTTTCTGACCCATCAATTTTAAATAATCCCAGAAAAGAAGTGTTTACCACGACTTCTCTTTTACACATGAACTGACAAAAATGTCATACTTATGCTCTGATCACAGCTACTATTGTCCCAACAATGCTAGTGAACAAAAAATTTTCCCGCTCTCATAACGTATTACAATGCTAGGATGAACCAATTGAAACATAGAAGACCAAAGCCATAAGATCATTAAAGACCATCTAATATTTAGCCCTCAAATTTAGTTTGTTTGACACATAGTGTTTTAAAAATTAAAATTAGTTTACTTTTTTTTTTTTTTTTTTTGGCGGTACGCGGGCCTCTCACTGTTGTGGCCTCTCCCATTGCGGGGCGCAGGCTCAGCGGCCATGGCTCACAGGCCCAGCTGCTCCGTGGCATGTGGGATCTTCCCGGACCGGGGCACGAACCCATGTCCCCTGCATTGGCAGGCGGACTCTCAACCACTGCGCCACCAGGGAAGCCCCCTTCTTTTTTTTTTAAATAGAGAGATTTCGTATAAAAGATTGAACTTTAAATTTTCCTTGAAATCTAAACCCTCTGGCAATACTGGGTCTGCATTCCCCAGTAGTAATGATAGGTCTCTCTGACACTAAGATGCTTGTTTCATTTCTATTAATTATTACACTTACACTTGTGTTTCATGTAGCAGCCCATTTCAGTCATTTATGTTACCTGCCTGGACCTTTACACCTGATCCATACTCACCCAAGTGTATTTTCCTAAGCCTGTCATAACAAATTACCATAAACTTGGTGGCTTAAAATAACAAAAACTTATTTTCTCATACTTCAGGAGACTAGAAGTCCAAAATCAAGATGTTAGCAGGTTTGGCTCTTTCTGGAGGCTCTGAGAGAGTATCTGTTCCATGCCTCTCTCTTAGCCTCTGGTGGCTACAGGCAATTCTTGACATTCCTTGGCTTGTAGACCCATCATTCCAATCTCTACATCTGTCTTCGCATCACTTTCTTATCTGTGTTTGATTGTCTCAAATCTCCCTCTGCCTTTTTTCTATAAAAATACCTGTCATTAGATTTGGGGAACCCACCCTAAATCCAAGATGATCTAATCTCAAGATTCTTAATTACATCTGTAAAGACCCTTTCTCCAAATAAGGCCATATTCTCTTGTTCCAGAGGTTAGGACTCTTTTGGGGGCTACTGTTCAACCCACCACACCCCCATTGTACAGATAAGAAAACTGAATCCAAGATAGGTTAAGTAACTCATTCAAAATCATACAGCTAGTTTATGATGCAGAGTTGATTCAAGAACCCTAGTCTACTGACTCTAAAAAGTCCTTTCTTCCATCCTATGCTGCTGCTTTACTTCTCATCAGTTTATCTTCCAAATAAATAGAGAATAAACAGAAATAATAAGTTGCCTCTATCTCTATTGCTTTGCCATTTTGTTTGTTATTTTGCCTGATGGAGACCTTTAGAAGTCACATATAGATTTCAAAATGATCACCACGGTAAGTCTAGTTATGATATGTCACCATACAAAGATATTAT
This sequence comes from Pseudorca crassidens, assembly GCF_039906515.1. Lineage (NCBI taxonomy): Eukaryota > Metazoa > Chordata > Mammalia > Artiodactyla > Delphinidae > Pseudorca > Pseudorca crassidens. The sequence goes on along the minus strand of NC_090317.1, from coordinate 73,546,870 downwards.
GGAGTTATTGACTATATTCCTGTGGAATTCTGTTTTTGTGGAATTATTCTGAATGTGGTTAGTCAGCCACTTTGAGGTTCAATTATCTGGCTAAGCTAGTGGTAAGAGTAGTTTCCAGTAGATAAAATCTATTCTACTGCCACCCCTATTTTGCTGGGGGTACCTTAAGTTTAGTTTTCAGTGGTGAGAGTGGATTTGGACTGAACCTTCCATATCCTCCGCCCACCCTCTCTTTGTAGCCCTCTCTGACCTACACACACAGAGACACACTGATGCACAAGCCCTATCATCGTCTTCCTGCCCCAGTATAGCCATTGAAGAACAAGCCGACTGGCAGACCAAGGTATCAAACCCTGATTTTAGACACATTAACACTATCTTGAAGCCAAAAATAAATGCCATTTTCATTGTAAGTTCGGTAAAAGAGTAAAAATAAAATGTTGTTATGATAAACTGTTCTCACCCTGGTTTCTCTTCATTGTACTCTAAGGTTTCTGTCCCCTTGACACTTGACTTTATAGGCTACAACCTTCCACAATGACAATTATCATTTGTTCTGTGTCTAGTTTGGGAAACCTACAAGTTCTGGGATGAGGAGCTAAGAAATTTGAACCTCCAGCAAAATCACCCTTTACAATTCATTACCTGAGATGTAGAAGTTTATTCCTTTTGGAATAAATTACTTGAGTTTTTACTCAAATGATGCAGTGTGTTAGTTTGCTAGGGCTGCTATACAAGCTACTACAAACTGGGTTGCTTAAAAACAGAGGTTAATATTCTTACAGTTTTAGAGACTGGAAGTCTGAGATCAAGGTGTCAGCCACATGGGTTTTTTTGAGGTCTCTCTCCTTGGCTTGGAGACGGCCACCTTCTTTTTTTTTTTAACATCTTTATTGGAGTATAATTCCTTTACAATGGTGTGTTAGTTTCTGCTGTATAACAAAGAGAATCAGCTATATGTATACATATATCCCCATATCACCTCCATCTTGCATCTCCCGCCCACCCTCCCTATCCCACCCCTCTAGGTGGTCACAAACACAGAGCTGATCTCCCTGTGCTATGCGGCTGCTTCCCACTAGCTATCTCTTTTACATTTGGTAGTGTATATATGTCCATGCCACTCTCTCACTTTGTCCCAGCTTCCCCTTCCCCTTCCCCGTGTGCTCAAGTCCATTCTCTACATTTGCGTCTTTATTCCTGTCCTGCCCCTAGGTTCATCAGAACCTTTTTTTTTTTTTTTTAGATTTCATATATATGTGTTAGCATATGGTATTTGTTTTTCTCCTTCTGACTTCCTTCACTCTGTATGACTGACTCTAGGTCCATCCATCTCACTAAAAACAACTCAATTTCATTTCTTTTTATGGCTGAGTAATATTCCATTGTATTAATGTGGATGGCCACCTTCTTGCTGCCGTTTCACATGGTCTTTTCTCTGTGCACTCATCCCTAGTGTCTCTCTATGTGTCATAATCTCCTCTTTTTATAAGGACACCAGTCATATTGGATTTTGGCCTATGCTGACAGCCTTATTTTAATTTAATTACCTCTTTAAAGACCCTATCTCCAAGTAAAGTCACATTCTGAGGTACTAGAGGGGTTTAGGGCTTCAACACATGAATTTGCGGGGGAGGGAAGGGAGGCACAATTCAACCCATAACATATACGATATTATTTCACACATTTTGAAATATTATAGTTAGAAGGGAATTTAGAAACTTTAGTATGGTCCCCTCATTTTGCAGTGGGTGGAGACTGGGGCACAGGGAGGTTACAACACTTGCCTATGGCAAGCCACATGGAGTTAATGGCAGAGGCAGGACTAGAAATCAGGTCTCCTGGCTCCAAGTTCCATGCCCTTTCCACCATACCATGTTGCCTTTAACCTCTCTCTGTCTCTCTCTCTCTCCCCTGACTATTTGTGATAGACTTGACAAAAATACATAATTAGTTGTTTTCAAAACTATGTTTACTTTTTTTTAAATTGGGGTATAGTTGTTTTTACAATGTTACTTTTATTTTCCTATACTTTCTACCCTCTACAGCTCATCTTTGGAAAAGAAAAAAAATTAAGGAATTTTCTGCTTAATTTCTTATCACTTTTTCATTTTATATGTACATTTTTCATCCTTGCTTTGAAATAACTGGATTTTTTTCAAGGTAAATGAACTTGTCCTAGCCTGGTTAGACAAAGGACTAAAATCAAAGTGGCCTCAGCTTTTTTCTACCTTCTGAGATCTGAGGTAGAGAAAGAAGATTAGCATAAACCTCTGCTTCTCCCTTTTCTGTTTACCTGTCCTTATTCCTTACAGCAGGAAGTCAAGGATTCTAGAAACCTTGATATATATATACATCCCTCTTCTCCACTCGCATTCATACCCCTACCCCTTCCAAGACAATAAATATCAACATTGAACTGGTGTTGTAAAAACTGCCCAGTTGTTCTTCCTTTAGCCCGAGGTAATTAAGTTCAAACCTCAGAACCTGATAGGAAAGAAAATTCTGAATGCAAATGTACCTTTTCTTCACTTGTAAATCTTCTCCACTCTGCCTTTTGAGAATGAAATATCAAGAGAGAAATAAGAGAAAATTTGAGTTATAAAGTGCAGGATCTGAGCTTTCAAAGATTTATTAAAGTTAGGTGTACTCTTCCATTTAATCCTTGAGGGGTTTAATTTTACTTAAATTACTGGCAGAAACTATTTGTTCTCAATGGTCAGTTAGTTACCTCAGTGGACCAGAGAACACTTTACTGTCTCTAAATCCCCAGTTATTTGCTTCTTGAGAGATAGGTGTTTAATGACAAAAAGCCTTTCTTCACATGAGTCCCTTGGGGTAACATAGCCCCCATGCTGCCCCTCTCTTGCCCTGCAGATTACTAAAGGACTCATCTGGTTAAGTCATCCCCTGTGAAGACATTAGAGGGCAGGGATTCATCCCTTATTGCCTCTACTGCGATGTGTCAGAGCTTGATCCTATTGCCCACTTAGTATAGACGGAAACACTGGAAGGCACTAAGACAGTATAGATGCCTGTGCCATTGAGGTACAAAAAAAATTAAATCCACGTCTTCCAAGCAGATATGTGTGGTACCACAGCCTTAATGATTTTGACTCTCCAGGAGGTAGGAACATAGATTAAATTGGACTGGCATGTTCTCAGACTGGACATGAATGTTGGGGTGAAAATAAGCACAGGATCATATTATTTAATAAACAATGTGGACAACATGAGATAATAGAGCAGCAATTTCTTTTTCAAACAGTATTCTAGAAATTCCTGATTTGGGGGGGTGGGGTTTGGCTACATGGCTCTAGTCCTTCCCCTATTGAAGTCATTTCAACTGGACTTTTCCATTTTATGTGTGTGTGTGTGTGTGTATAAAGTGGGTGTGGTTCAAAAAATATTTAATATAAAGTTCCACATTTTATGTTTTAAAATTTTAGTTTCTGTTTAATAGTTCATTTGAACAAAAATTTCTCACCCTCTAAAAAATGTTCTAGTGTACTATGGGAGACAATTTCTTCCCGATTTTTTAATATATTTATATTAAAAATCTTAGGTATATAAAACAAAACTGAGTAGTGTTATATCCTTAAATATTTTTTTACTGAAAACAATAAAATTGGAACTGCCCTGCTTTTGCTGTACCTATTGAACAAGTTTCCTTCCCAGAGTGACAATTCACATTCATCATCAGCCTTTCCCCGTTCTTATTTTCAGCAGTCGGAATAACAAGTGCCATTATGATGTCTGATGTATCTGGAGCCAGGCTCTGACAGAAACAGAGTTCTCTTGCTTTCTTCTCTTTGCAATTATTAAGGCTTTCAGCAGACATTTGCACCCGTGTACTTTAGTGGCTGCCACTCTTACTGTGATTTTTAAGTGTTTTCCTCTATTATTATTACTTTTCTAACATCTTATTGGAGTATAATTGCTTTACAATGGTGTGTTAGTTTCTGCTTTATAACAAAGTGAATCAGCTATACATATACATATATCCCATATCTCTTCCCTGTTGCATCTCCCTCCCTCCCACCCTCCCTATCCCACCCTTCCAGGTGGTCACAAAGCACCGAGCTGAACTCCCTGTGCTATGCGGCTGCTTCCCACTAGCTATCTCTTTTACATTTGGTAGTGTATATATGTCCATGCCACTCTCACTTTGTCCCAGCTTACCCTTCTCCCTCCCTCTGTCCTCAAGTCCATTCTCTAGTAGGTCTGCGTCTTTATTCCCGTCCTGCCCCTAGATTCTTCATGAACATTTTTTTTTTAGATTCCATATATACATGTTAGCATATGGTATTTGTTTTTCTCATTCTGACTTACTTCATTCTGTATAACAGTCTCTAGGTCCATCCACCTCACTACAAATAACTCAACTGGTTTCCTTTTATGGCTGAATAATATTCCATCGTATATATGTGCCACATCTTCTTTATCCATTCATCTGTCAAAGGACACTTAGGTTGCTTCCATGACCTGGCTATTGTAAATAGTGCTGCAGTGAACATTGTGGTACATAACTCTTTTTGAATTATGGTTTTCTCGGGTATATGCCCAGTAGTGGGATTGCTGGGTCGCATGGTAGTTCTATTTTTAGTTTTCTAAGGAACCTCCATACTGTTCTCCATAGTGGCTGTATCAATTTACATTCCCACCAACAGTGCAAGAGGGTTCCCTTTTCCCCACACCCACTCCAGCATTTACTGCTTGTAGATTTTTTGATGATGGCCTTTCTGACTGGTTTGAGGTGATACCTCTGTGTAGTTTTGATTTGCGTTTGTCTAATGATTTGTGATGTTGAGCATCATTTCATGTGTTTGTTGGCAATCTCTATATCTTCTTTGGAGGAATGTCTATTTAGGTCTTCTGCCCATTTTTGGATTGGGTTGTTTATTTTTTTGATATTGAGCTGCATGAGCTGCTTGTAAATTTTGGAGATTAGTCCTTTGTCAGTTGCTTCATTTGCAAATATTTTCTCCCACTTTGAAGGTTGTCGTTTCGTCTTGTTTATGGTTTCCTTTGCTGTGAAAAAGCTTTTAAGTTTCATTAGGTCCCATTTCTTTATTTTGGTTTTAATTTCCATTTCTGTAGGACGTGGGTCAAAAAGGATCTTGCTGTGATTTATGTCATAGAGTGTTCTGCCTATGTTTTCCTCTAAGAGTTTTATACTGTCTGGCCTTGCATTTAGGTATTTAATCCATTTTGAGTTTATTTTTGTGTATGGTGTTAGGGAGTGTTCTAATTTCATTCTTTTCCATGTAGCTGTCCAGTTTTTCCAGCAACACTAATTGAAGAGGCTGTCTTTTCTCCATTGTATATTTTTGCCTCCTTTATCAAAAATAAGGTGACCATATGTGTGTGGGTTTATCTCTGGGCTTTCTATCCTGTTCCATTGATCGATGTTTCTGTTTTTGTTCCAGTACCATACTGTCTTGATTACTGTAGCTTTGTAGTATAGTCTGAAGTCAGGGAGCCTGATTCCTCCAGCTCTGTTCTCCTTTCTCAAGACTGCTTTGGCTATTCAGGGTCTTTTATGTTTCCATACAAATTGTGAAATTTTTTGTTCTAGTTCTGTGAAAAATGCCAGTGGTAGTTTGAAAGGGATTGCATTGAATCTGTAGATTGCTTTAGGTAGTATAGTCATTTTCACAATGTTGATTCATCCAATCCAAAAACATGGTATATCTCTCCATCTGTTCGTATCATTTTTAATTTCTTTCATCAGTGTCTTATAGTTTTCTGCATACAGGTCTTTTGTCTCCTTAGGTAGGTTTATTCCTCGGTATTTTATTCTTTTTGTTGCAATGGTAAATGGGAGTGTTTCCTTAATTTCTCTTTCAGATTTTTCATTATTAGTGTATAGGAATGTAAGAGATTTCTATGCATTACTTTTGTATCCCGCTACTTTACCAAATTCATTGATTAGCTCTAGTAGTTTTCTGGTAGCATCTTTAGAATTCTCCATGTATGGTATCATGTCAGCTGCAAACAGTGACAGCTTTACTTCTTCTTTTATGATTTGGATTCCTTTTATTTCTTTTTTTTCTCTGATTGCTGTGGCTAAAACTTCCAAAACTATGTTGAACATTAGTGGTGAGAGTGGACAACCTTGTCTTGTTCCTGATCTTAGAGGGAATGGTTTCAGTTTTTCACCATTGAGAATGATGTTGGCTGTGGGTTTGTCATATATGGCCTTTATTATATTGTGGTAAGTTCCCTGTAAGTCTACTTTCTGGAGAGTTTTTTTAATCATAAATGGGTGTTGAATTTTGTCAAAAGCTTATTCTGCATCTATTGAGATGATCATATGGTTTTTCTTCTTCAGCTTGTTAATATGGTGTATCACATTGATTTATTTGCATATATTGAAGAATCCCTGCATTCTTAGGATAAACCCCACTTGATCCTGTTATATGATCCTTTTACCGTGCTGTTGGATTCTCTTTGCTAGTATTTTGTTGAGGAGTTTTGCATCTACGTTCATCAGTGATATTGTCCTTAGTTTTCTTTCTTTGTGACATCTTTGTCTGGTTTTGGTATCAGGGTGATGGTGGCCTTGTAGAATGAGTTTGGAAGTGTTCCTTCCTCTGGTATATTTTGGAAGGGTTTGAGAAGGATGGGTGTTAACTCTTCTCTAAATGTTTGATAGAATTCGCCTGTGAAGCCATCTGATCCTGGGCTTTTGTTTGTTGGAAGATTTTTAATCACAGTTTCATTTTCAGTACTTGTAATTGGTCTCTTTATATTTTCTATTTCTTCCTGGTTCAGTCTCAGAAGGTTGTGCTTTTCTAAGAATTTGTCGATTTCTTCCAGGTTGTCCATTTTATTCGCATATAGTTGCTTGTAGTAACCGCTCATGATCCTTTGTATTTCTGCAGTGTCAGTTGGTACTTCTCCTTTTTCTTTTCTAATTCTATTGATTTGAGTCCTCTCCCTTTTTTCTTGATGAGTGTGACTAATGGTTTATCAATTTTGTTTATCTTCTCAAAGAACCAGCTTTTAGTTTTATTGACCTTTGCTATTGTTTCCTTCATTTCTTTTTCATTTATTTCTGATCTGATCTTTATCATTTCTTTCCTTCTGCTTACACTGGGGGTTTTGTGTTCTTATTTCTCTAATTGCTTTAGATATAAGGTTAGGTTGTTTATTTGAGATGTTTCTTGTTTCTTATGGTAGGATTGTATTGCTATAAACTTCCCTCTTAGAACTGCTTTTGATGTATCCCATAGGCTTTGTGTTGTCGTGTTTTCATTGTCATTTGTTTCTAGGTATTTTTTGATTTCCTCTTTGAGTTGTTCTGTGATCCCTTCATTATTAATTAGTGTATTGTTTAGCCTCTGTGTGTTTGTATTTTTTTACAGATTTTCCCTGTAATTGATATCTAATCTTATAGCATTGTGTTCGGAAAAGATACTTGATATGATTTCAATTTTCTTAAATTTATTGAGGCTTGATTTGTGACCCAAGATATGATCTATCCTTGATGTTCCATGAGCACTTGAGAAGAAAGTGTATTCTGTTGTTTTTTGATGGAAAGTCCTATAAATATCAATTAAGTCCATCTTTTTAAAAAAAAATATTTACTTATTTATTTGGTTGCACCAGGTCTTGGTTGCGGCAGGCAGGGTCCTTAGTTATGGCATGCAAACTCTTATTTGCGGCATGCATGTGGGATCTAGTTCCCTGACCAGGGAGCGAACCTGGGCCTCCTGCGTTGGGAGCCCAGAGTCTTAACCACTGCGCCACCAGGGAAGTCCCGAAGTCCATCTTTTTAATGTATCACTTAAAACTTGTGTTTCCTTTTTTATTTTCATTTTGGATGATCTGTCCATTGTTGAATGTGGGGTGTTAAAGTCCCCTACTATGATTGTGTTACTGTGGATTTCCCCTTTTATGTCTGTTAGCATTTGCCTTATGTATTGGGGTTCTCCTATGTTGGGTGCATAAATATTTCCAATCGTTATATCTTCTTCTTTGATTGATCTCATGATCATTATGTAGTGTTCTTCTTGTCTCTTGTAATAGTCTTTGTTTTAAAGTCAATTTTGTCTGATAGGAGAACTGCTATTCCAGCTTTCTTTCAATTTCCATTTGCATGGAATGTCTTTTTCCATCCCCTCACTTTCAGTCTGTATGTGTCCCTTGGTCTGAAGTGGGTCTCTTGTAGACAGCATATATATGGGTCTTGTTTTTGTATCCATCCTGCCAGTCTGTGTCTTTTGGTTGGAGCATTTAATCCATTTACATTTAAGGTAATTATTGATATGTATGCTCCTATTGCCATTTTATTAATTGTTTTGGGTTTGTTATTGTAGGTCTTTTCCTTCTCTTGTGTTTCCTGCCCAGAGAAGTTCCTTTAGTATTTGTTGTAAAGCTGGTTTGGTGGTGCTGAGTTCTCTTAGCTTTTGCTTGTCTGTAAAGGTTTTAATTTCTCCATCGAATCTGAATGAGATCCTTGCTGGGTAGAGTAATGTTTGTTGTAGGTTTTTCCCTTTCATCACTTTAAATATGTCCTGCCACTCCCTTCTGGCTTGCAGTTTCTGCTGAAAGATCAGCTGTTAACCTTATGTGGGGATTCCCTTGTATGTTATTTGTGGGCTTTCCCTTGCTGCTTTTAATATTTTTTCTTTGTATTTAATTTTTGATAGTTTGATTAATATATGTCTTGGCATGTTTCTCCTTGGATTTATCCTATATGGGACTCTCTGTGCTTCCTGGACTTGATTAACTATTTCCTTTCCCATATTAGGGAATTTTTCAACTATAATCTCTTCAAATATTTTCTCAGTCCCTTTCTTTTTCTCTTCTTCTTCTGGGACCCCTATAATTCGAATGTTGGTGCTTTTAATGTTGTCCTAGAGGTCTGTGAGACTGTCATCAATACTTTTCCTTCTTTTTTCTTTATTCTGCTCTGCAGTAGTTATTTCCACTATTTTATCTTCCAGGTCACTTATCCGCTCTTCTGCCTCAGTTATTCTGCTATTGATTCCTTCTAGAAAGTTTTTAATTTCATTTATTGTGTTGTTCATCATTGTTTGTTTGCTCTTTAGTTCTTGTAGGTCCTTGTTAAACGTTTCTTGTATTTTCTCCATTTTATTTCCAAGATTTTTGATCATTTTTACTATCATTACCTGATTTGTTTTTCAGGTAGACTGCCTATTTCCTCTTCATTTGTTTGGTCTTGTGGGTTTTTACCTTGCTCCTTCATCTGCTGTTTGTTTCTCTGTCTTTGCATTTTGCTTAACTTTCTGTGTTTCTAGGGTCTCCTTTCTGCAGGCTGCATGTTCGTAGTTCCCGTTGTTTTTGGTGTCTGCCCCCAGTGGGTACGGTTGGTTCAGTGGGTTGTGTAGGCTTCTTGGTGGAGGGGACTAGTGCCTGTGTTCTGGTGGATGAGGCTGGATCTTGTCTTTTTGGTGGGCAATTCTGCATCCAGTGGTGTGTTTTCATGTGTCTGTGACCTTATTTTGATTTTAGGCAGCCTTTCTGCTAGTCGGTGGTGTTGTCTTTCTGTCTTGCTAGTTGTTTGGCTTGGGGTGTCCAGCACTGTAGGTTGCTCATCATTGATTGGAGCTGGGTCTTGGCATTGAGATGGAGATCTCTGGGAGATTTCCGCCAGTTGATATTATGTGGAGCTGCGAGGTCTCTTGTGGACCAATGTCCTGAACTCTGCTCTCCCCTCTCAGAGGCACAAGCCTGACACCCAGCCAGAGCACCAGGACTCTGTCATCCACACGGCTGCTAGTGTTGCAAGGTCTCCTGCAGAGGCAGGGGGCATCTGTGGCTCATCATGGAGAGAAGGACACTGGCAGCAGAAGTCTGGGAAGCACTCCTTGGCATGAGCCCTCCCAGAGTCCACCAGTAGCCCCACCAGAGAGCCTGTAGCTTCCAGTGCTGGGTTGCCTCAGGCCAAAAAACCTTTTCCTCTGTTATTAAGTATGGTCCTGAAGAAGAGATATTGTGTAGTGGGAATAGAAGTGTTGAGCTCTAGTGGATGGTTCTTTTGTGAGAGCATACCTTTGAGCAAGCCACAGAGGAATGTATTGGAGGGAAATATTTGAGAACCACTTCTATTCTTCTCCAGCACTACTGCTCATTCACAGGGATAGAACTAGTTCTGTGAAAGACACACAATGTGGGGACATCTGGTGGGCTAGATTTGCTGCAGTGGCCTCATCAACTGGTTCATATTAATCGTAGCAACCATCCGTGGCTTTACCATTGCTCCAGTTTGCCGTTTGCAGCCATCTTTGTTTGGTAGTGAACTGTCCTTTGCCTAAGTGCAGACCTCAGATCTGTTTAGCAGACCTGAGAGATTGTCAGAAATACATTATTTCGAGTAGTGTGGCCTAAAATTCTAAGAAACCATGTTGCTAATAGGAGGGAAGTCATAATTTCTGAGTATTTGATGTTCCAATTATTACAGTTTACATATATACACATAAAATTTCTTAACTGTTCCTATGTACTCTATTCATTAATTCCATACAATTATATAGCACTTTACATTCTCCAAAATAGTTTCCCATACATTCTTGTTTAATCTTTACACTATATCTGTGAGTTTAAAATTACTCTCTATTTTATAGATAAAAGAAGTGAGGTTAAGAGAGGTAACATATGTTGTAAGATTTCAGAGCTAGGAAATAATTGGTCCTGAATTCTTTTTCTAAATTCCTAGCCTACTGCTTTTGTCTATTACACCCCACCTATCTTTGTTACAGAGGTAGTGTGTTATAATAGAGCCAGACTGCCTGCATTTGAATTGCATGTCATTTACTTCCTAGTGATGTGACCTTAGATAAGTCATTAAACCTCTCTGTGCTAAACTTTTCTCATTTGATAAATGGGAGTGATAATGGTACCTACCTCATAGGACTGTTGTGAGGATTAAATGAGTTGAGATGTGGAAAGTACTTAGAACAGTGATTTGAATAGTCAATGTTATATTAGCATTTTTTGCCATCATTACTTTTATTATTATCATCCTTGTTATGAGCAGCAACAGCATTATTGCATAGCATGGTGGTTAAGATCTCATTCGTTTAACACAGACTTCCTGGATTCAAATCCAGACTCCACCACTGACCAACTGTGTGACTTTGGACAAGTTACTTCAGTGCTCTGTGCCTCAGTTTCTTTTTTTTATATCTTTATTGGAGTATAATTGCATTACAATGTTGTGTTAGTTTCTGCTGTATAACAAAGTGAATCAGCTATATGTATACATATATCCCCATATGCCCTCCCTCTGGTATCTCCCTCCCACCCTCCCTATCCCACCCCTCTAGTGGTCACAAAGCACTAAGCTGATCTCCCTGTGCTATGCAGCAGCTTCCCACTAGCCGTCCATTTTACATTTGGTAGTGTATATGTGTCAATGCTACTCTCACTTCGTCCCAGCTTCCCCTTTCCGCCCTGTGTCCTCAAATAATTTTCAGTTTCTTCATACATAAAATGCTAGTCACACAAGGAAGGCTGCTATGACTATTAAATGAGTTAATCCATGTAACATGCTTAGCCCAATGCTCGATGCATAGAACCCCCACTTGCCTTATTCTTAATATCTTGGCTGCAAACTCAACCCCACAAAGTGTCTGTATGGCAGTTGTGTATTGTATGTGGCATATGTAATTCATCAGTTCTCTATAGTCTAATCACACAAGCCAGTGGTTTGGTTGTCATGGCAGTTCTTCAGTAGGAATGTATTTGTCATATAAAAGTTATTTTTGGTCAATCAGTGTGGTGTGGTGAAATGAGCATTCACTGGAGATCTGGTTCTATTACTGAGTGGCCTTCCAAGTGAAATTCTAGAGCCTAGAGAAATTATTTTAGCAAGAGTAAGAAATAACTTCCCCATCACCCTCTTTTCTGTCTGCTGCTTAGCTGTGATCTATAGTTTCCAGCTTATAGTTGAATGAGCCTATACTGGGAAGGCAGTGTGGTATTATTATATTTAGGGACAAAAAATGTTTCTAGGTTGAATTTTTTTCCAGTACTATACTACAAGTCAATTGGAAAATGAGATATACTTAGCAGTTTCTTGAGAAGTAACTTTGCTAGACCCCATTTGTTAAGCACTCAGAGGGTTCCTATGCACAGCTTCACAAGTAAACCCTCAGTTTATGGGATGATTTTATTCTAAAAGATCATTTTTAGGTAGGTTGTTGGGCAATTGCATGTTTTCTTGTAAAAAAATAATGATATTATGGTGGGGAAGATCCCAGATTAGCCCACAAAATTGGATTTAACCTGTGATATGGTTGAAATATTGTACATGCAGTTCATAAATCATGTGCAAGAGTGCTGTCTCAGTACTAGTAATTAAAGCAAAAATATAATTGAGTAAGAAGTAGCACCTTGAATGCTAAAGCATGAGAATAGCAGAGTTAACTACAGGTTGAGGAGATAGATGGAGGCTTTGGGAGATTGTTTCTGAAGAGCACTTCTGGGTACTTTCAATGGACATTGGAAGTTGATGGCATAGGTTTTATGTGTAATTTCACTTCAGAAAAGATGGCTTTCCTTTTCCTTGATACAGGTATCTTACTAACAGTGCTCTTACAACTATCCAGCCATGATTATGGTCATTTGGGGTTCACAAATAGAACAAATTTACTGAGAGAGAGGTTATCTTGAAGTAACTGGGCAAAAGAGAGGGGAAGGAAGAAAGATTTAAAGGGGCATTTTTGGTCCATGAGAGAACGTGATTGTAAGATGGAGTTGATGAACCACTATGAATGATGGAAGAAGAGAAGTGGGAGCTCAGCTCGTACACAGGATCCCAATGGAAAGAAAGAAGTGAGATGCTTTCCATGATACCCCAGCACCTTTTAGATTTCTACTCAAACATTCTTCCTATACTGTAGTTCTTCATATATGTCCTCTCTCCTCTGCTAGACCACCTCTTGGAGGGAGAAATGATTTCTTATCCATCACTCTGCTGCCAATAATACCTAGCACGTAGTAGGTGTATAACACATTGTATGTTGAAATGAAATTAGATGTGATCTCAAAGCTGAAACTGTTTCGTTTTTATTTGACCAGGGCATTAAAAGGCTGTAAAACTCTACCCTCAACTTGCAGGTGGTACATAATACTAGTATTTGCCAGAGCTGAATTCTGACTTGCAATATTCCAAATAGAGAACTGAGAATTCACACATAAATCATCTCTGTTTGGTTATAGACATATCCTCTTCTCTCCATTTCATGGGTGACACCTTTATTCAGCCTTTATTTCTCTAATCTCCCTCCCTTGGAGCAGAATCTGGCCAAACGGAATTTGCAAACACTCTGTACATGGAACTTTGGAGGCTCCCTGATTGACAAAGCTCTTTGGAGACACACATTTTACTTTATAGCTTCCCTCAGGAACACAAAGCATCATGCTCGTTCCGAAGAGGTTTGACTATTGATTCTTTGTCTTCCTCTTTGCTTTTGTTCATCTGACCCCTTCCCTGATTCATTCCTGCTGGAGACAAACCACATGCTGAACCATGGAGAACAGTCTGTAATGAAAAAATAAGCTGCTCCCAATTTTAAATATTGCATGTTGGGGCAAAGGCAGATTTCCTTTTCCTCTAAAGCTATAACATTAAAAAAAATTCTGTTTGATATTCAGAGTTATTTGATCTGGCAGTTTAACAACTCTTGATGTTTTAATTGCTTCTTTAAAGGATTTCATCTACATTTCTAGGTTTATTTTTATTTTACTCTGAAGGAATGTCAATATTAGCCATCACTTTGCCCAGTAAGTTACCATTGCAGGATCTTGGAGTAAAATCCAGTAATTACTGGAGCTGGTAATTTAAGACCCTGCTGAGAAACTTGGCAATTTCCCTTTTGCTGAGGAGGCATCTTTTCCCATGGGGCTAGCAATCATTTATGGTTCTGAATCAATTTTTCCCCCAGTTTATTGAGAAATAATTGACATACACCACTGTATAAGATTAAGGCATATAGCATGATGGTTTGATTTACATGTATTGTGAAATGATTATCAATAGGTTCAGCTAACATCCATCTTCTCATATAGAAAAGAAAGAAAAAAGAAAAAAAAATATTTTTCTCCTTCTGGGGAGAACTCATAAGATTTACTGTCAGCAACTTTCAAATATATTATACAGCAGTATTACCTATAGTCATCGTGTTGTATATTACATGCCTAGTACTTATTTATCTTACAACCAAGATATATAACTATTTATCTTATAACTAAGATATATATGTACCTTTTGACAACCTTCCTCCAATTTCCCCTCAGCATTTGGTAACCACAAGTCTGGTCTTTTTATCTAGGAGGTTTTTTTTGTTTTGTTTTGTTTTGTTTTTGTTTTTGTTTTAGATCCCACATACCCACATATACGAGATCATACAGTATTTGTCTTTCTCTGACTTATTTCACTTAGCATAATGCCTTTAATTTCCGTCCATGTTGTCACAAATGGTAGTATTTCCTTGTTTTTATGGCTAATATTCCATTGTATATATACACCACAACTTCTTTATACATTCATTTATTGATCGACATTTAAGTTGTTTCCATGTCTTGGCTATTGTAAATAATGCTGCTATGAACATGAGGGTGCAGATATCTTTTCAAGTTAGTGTTTTTGTTTCCTTTATATATATTCTCAGATGTGGAATTGCTGGATCATATCGCAATTGTATTTTTAATTTTTTGAGGATCCTCCGTACTGTTTTCCATAGTGGCTGTACTAATTAACAATCACATCAACAGTGCACAAGGGTTCCCTTTTCTTCACATCCATGCCAGCATTTGTTATCTGTCTTTTTTGAAAATTTATTTTATTGAAGTATAGTTGATTTACAATGTTGTGTTAATTTCAGCTGTACAGCAAAGTGATTCAGTTATACATAATATATATACATTCTGTTTCATATTCTTTTCCCCTGTGCTATACAGTAGGACCTTGTTGTTTATCCATTCTATACATAATAGTTTGCATCTGCTAATCCCAAACTCTCATTCCATACCTCCCCCACACCCCTCCCCCTTGGCAACTACAAGTCTGTTCTCTATGTCTGTGAGTCTTCTTGTTTTTTTGATGATGGTCATTCTAACAGATGTGAGGTGATATCTCATTGTGGTTTTATTTTACATTTCCCTAATGACTAGTGATGTTGAGCATCTTTTTATATACCTCTTGGCCTTTCATATATCTTCTTTGGAGAAATGTGTATTCAGGTCCTTTGCCCATTTTTTTAATTGGGCTATTTTTTGTGGGAGTGGTATTGAGTTGTATGGTTTCTTCATATATTTTGGATATTTAACCCCTTATCAGATATGTGGTTTGCAAATGTTTTCCCCATTCTGTAGGTTTTCTTTTCACTTTGTTGATGGCTTTTTTTTGCTGTGCAGAAGCTATCTAGTTTGATATAGTCCTACTTGTTTATTTTTTTATTTTGTTGCTTGTGCTTTATGTGTTGTATCCAAGTAATCATTACCAAGACCCATATCAAGGAGCTTTGTTCCTGTTTTCTTCTAGGAGTTTCATGGTTTCAGGTCTTACATTTAAGTCTGAAACCCATTTTGAGTTTATTTTTGTGACTGGTGTTAAGATATGGCTCCAGTTTCATTATTTTACATATAAATATCCAATTATCCTACCACCATTTATTGAAGACTATCTTTTCCCCATTGAGTCTTCCTGGCTCCCTGGTTAAATAATAGTTGACCATATATGCTTGGGTTTATTTCTAGACTCTCAATCCTGTTCCATTGGTCTATTTGTCTGTTTTTATGCCAGTACCATACTGTTTTGATGACTATAGCTGTAGAGTATAGCTTGAAATCAGGAAGTGTGATGCCACTACTTTGTTCTTCTTTCTCATGATCTCTTTGGCTATTTGGGGTCTTTTGTGGCTCCATATAAACTTTAGGAGTGTTTTTTTCTCTATTTCCATAAAAAAATGCCATTGGAGTCTTGATGGGGTTTGCATTGAATCTATAGATGACTTTTGATGGTGTTGATATTTCAACAATATTAGTTCTTCCAATCCATATACACAGGATACTTTTCCATTTATTTGTGTCTTCTTCAATTTCTTTCATCAATGTCCTATAGTTTTAAGAATAGAGATCTTTCACCTCCTTAGTTAAATTTAATTCATAAGTAGTTTTATTGTTTTGTTCTGAATCTATTTTATTTTGTTTTATCTTTTATGGGTTTTTTTGATGTGAACCAATTTTAAAGTCTTTTATTGAAATTGTTACAATATTGCTTCTGTTTTATGTTTTGGTTTTTTGGCCGTGGGGCATGTGGGATTCCAGCTCCTGGACCAGGGATCAAACCCACACCCCCTGCATTGGAAGGCGAAGTCTTAACCACTGGACCACCAGGGAAGCCCCTCTGAATCAGTTTTAAATAATTGTTGTACCTTCAAGATCAGCTTTCTATGTTCCTTTGGAAGAGATTGAGGTCATTCTATTCTGGGTGTTTTTTTTGTTTGTTTGTTTGTTTTTGCAGTACGCAGGCCTCTCACTGTTGTGGCCTCTCCCGTTGCGGAGCACAGGCTCCGGACTCGCAGGCTCAGCGGCCATGGCTTACGGGCCCAGCCACTCCGCAGCACGTGGGATCTTCCCAGACCGGGGCACGAACCTGTGTCCCCTGCATTGGCAGGCGGACTCTCAACCACTGCGCCACCAGGGAAGCCCCTGGGTGTTATTTTTAAGTCCCTCTTAACTCAGATAAATGTGCAATTATAAGATGTGTTAACAAGAAAAACTCAGTCAACTCACAATCTCCTAGGGTATTACTTCATTTTTGTCTATTCATATTCTTCCAGGATCAAATAGAATACTTTGTTGGCATGCTACTTATATGTATGCATCTAGCCATTTGAATTCTCTGAACCAAACTACTTATATTCAAAGATGAAAGTGTCTTCTGAGATCATCTAATCTAGCCCCTTCTAAATGTTTTAACTTGTATTCATTAATAAAAGGGGGGCTGGTTGAGCCCACGTCTTTGCTCTTTTGTTATATATCCTTTGAATTTTTCCCATTAAGAAATGTTTATTAAATGCTTACATGGTGAACGCAGTCCAAAGTAATTTGCTTCAGGAGGCATGGTTCTTGGAGTTTTGTATCCTACACGCTAAAACCAATGGCACTGACTTTTACATTTTCTCTTCTAAACTTTCTTTACACTCCCTCACCACCACCACCCACCCCATAGCATACATTTTGAGGAGATGAAAACAAATCTCCTAAACATTTATTTTCCTGCTTTGAAGCAGCACTGCAAGAAGAGGCTTCCTTTTGCAGGACATGCTTTACCCTTGACAGGGATAATCAAAGGTTAAATGAAAGGACCAGCCAACTGCTTGACAAAGGGGGCACTGGCTAAGATGGTTGGGGAGAAGTGGACTTAAGCAACTAGGTGTATTATTCAGCTACCCATTATCTTTTCTTGCCTTTACCCTCTCTTCCAAACACTAGGAATATAAGACCTTATACTTAAGCCTTTATACATATATACTTTATACTTGTATATTACTATCAAAAACATTTTTTGAGAAACGGAACCAACTACTAATTCAACTGTCTGGTTCCTCTTCTGAAATTTAAAAAAAGTGCTTAAAATCCAGAAATTTCCAAATGAAGCTCACAAGTTTGTCTACTGGTCATTTTTTGTGCCACTTCACTGGGCTTAAGGTCAGTCTCTTCTTCGGGCTTTCTGGACTATTTTATTCTTGGCATCCATTTTCAATAGCTAACACTCAGTCATTGAAAATTTCAGAGACTGCTACCATGTGAGGAATTTCAAAATATGAATTATGGTAGTTGGAAAATCAGATGTACACAGTATAATGTTAGAACCTGTTCTTGCCTGGATCAGTTTTACTGAGTCTGCCCCTTTCTGCTAGTGTTCACCCATCTTCACCATTCCCAGCCCATTTCTTTTCTCTTGACTTCACCAGACTGTAAACTACATGAAGGAGGAGACTACCCAGTCTGTCTGATTCACGGGTATAAGTCTGTATATGTCGTATGACTAACATAATACATGGCACATAGAACACTCAATAAATATTTATTGACTGAACTGAGGCCAATAGTGTTATCTTAGTTCTTGTATTTGCTTCTACCACCAGCCTAGATAGAGTCTTCTGGCTGAACTCTGCCTAGTTATTGAAACAAGGTCCTTTATGGCTCTCTGTTTATCTTTGAGTATAGACTACACCCCAGCAACCCTCAACTACCTTCTTAGTTCTAATGGCAATATTTCTCTGATCACCCACTCTTGAAACTCTTAAAGTGCCCCTTTCTCACAACAAATTTCTCTCCTAACTAACTATCCACTTTCCTTTCGACTCATTCTTTCCTTTTTTTTTTATTGTGCACTCTTTTTTGAAGATTGCCTGGACTCAAAACATTTCATGCAGTGTGCCATCCTCACAGTCTCCTGCTTGATGTCCTACAGAGCACAAATGTACATTTATACTTTTATTAGCATAAAAAGGGCCTACTCCTTTCTACCCTGAAGAAGGGCTACCCCAACTCACAAACAGTGGGGGGGTATCTTTTGAGCACAAAGACACATAGAAGCAGGGTAATTCCATTCTTTTAAGGCAATTTTTAAAATATCACATTGAAGTGATGGTGTTAAAGTACTTTCCCAAAGTTAAATTTTCAAGTGTCTGCCTTCCTCTTCTCTTCTCTGGATATCATACTGACACGTCTGCCATTCAAATGGGATTTTATGAAGCTGTCAAATTGGGAATGGTGACATGGAATGCTGTGGCATTCAGAATGTCTTTCTGTTGTTCCCTCCTGAGAGCCAGGATGATGGGATGATATTACAGAGGTTCTGTCTGTATTCCCAATCATCGATGCAAATTGACAGCAGTACCGTGAAGTCAGGCTTACTGGGGAAAAAAAACAAATCCCACAGATTGCTAGAGTATGAGTTCTACAGCATTTATGTAGAAGAAAAAAGAAGTACTTTTAGCTAATTATGTCTTGTCATTTCTGTATTACAACACATAGCTGAGAACATAGAAGGTATTCAGTAAGTATATGGCAAAGTTAAAATTGTTGCCTTGATAACACTTCCATTTCTCAGGTTGTAGAATAATTCAAGCAAGGAATTGCTACTGTGGTCATAATTCTGAACGGGAAGGAAGAGCTGGCTGGTAACATAGTGGTGATAGGAATCTTGGGATAAAGTGAATTTCTCATCTTAGAATTTGTAGTAATGAAGGAAGGAAATGTTGTTTATGGTCCCACATCTATTATAGGCTTTAGAAAATCATATTTCAAAAATTAGGGGAATAAAAGATACATATGTCCCCATTGTCGTGACATACTACATTTTTTAATTGATGAGAGATTCTCAAAATCAGAAACTCCCAATTTCTGGGCAATAAAGAAGGGAAAGAAATACCTAAAACAGTCATGCTCAACCTTCATTATGCCTCAATGCAACAAAAGGGACACACACCGGAAGGGACATGACATATAGCTAGTAATAGTGCTCACTCCAGAAGCTACAAGAACATACATCACAATTTGTAGAGAAGAATGTATACAGTCATCCTTCGGTATCCACAGGGGATTGGTTTTAGGACCCCCTCTAGTAGTGAAATCCACAATGCTCAAGTCCCTTATATAAAATAGCTTAGTATTTTTATATAACCTAGGCACACCCTCCTATATACTTCAAATCATCTCTAGCTTACTTATAATACCTAATACAATGTAAATGGTATGTAGTTGCCAGCAGATGGCAAATTCAACTTTCGCTTTTTAGAACTCTCTGGAATTTGTTTTTTTATATATTTTTTGATCCGTGGTTGGTTAAATCTATGGATGTGGAACCCGTGGATACAGAGGCCAGCCTGTAGTTTGAAACCCCACCCAAAAGGGCATTCTCCCTTCCCTAGTTCCTACACAGCACCATTGATCTGTGTGACCACACAGAAGGTTCTTTTTTTTCTTTTTTTATTCAATTTTTAAAAATTAATTAATTAATTTCTTTATTTATGGCTGTGTTGGGTCTTCGTTTCTGTGCGAGGGCTTTCTCTAGTTGTGGCAAGCAGGGGCCACTCTTCATCGTGGTGCGCGGGCTTCTCACTATCGCGGCCTCTCTTGTTGCGGAGCACAGGCTCCAGATGCACAGGCTCAGTAGTTGTGGCTCACGGGCCCAGTTGCTCCGCGGCATGTGGGATCTTCCCAGACCAGGGCTCGAACCCATATCCCCTGCATTGGCAGGCAGATTCTCAACCACTGCGCCACCAGGGAAGCCCTATACAATTTTTAAAGGTTACTTTCCATTTATGGTTGTTACAAAATATTGCCTATATTCCCCACGTTGTACAATACATCCTTGGAACAAATGTTGGCAAGTATGTAAAAGAAAGGGAGCACGTGTGCACTGTTGGTGGGAATGTAAATTGGTGCAGCTACTGTGGAAAACAGTATGGAGGAAGTTCTTGGATAAGATCAGATGTGACATGATAATTGGAAGAGCATAGATCCAAGTACACATTGCAGAGAAAGGCAATTTTAAGAACAGTGTCAGGAAGGCCAGAGCCTTGTAAAATATGCTAAGGACCCCTAAATGTGTGCATATATTTAGTTTTATTTAGAGCAAGTACAAGGCCAAGAGCTAGGCCTGCTTGGCATGCTATGAAAAGTAACAGCTGACAGAACTATTCACTCAGACTTCTCTGTCAATGGGAATGATGTTCAAACAAAAAAAAAAACGTGGATGGAACATGGTTAAGAAGGAATTTGAATCTCAAGGTAGATGAAAAATTGGAAAATATGCATCTATTCCCTTTGAGTAGTTTAAGTCTCCAGTCCCAGAAAAACTGGATCTATGGGCACTGAAAACATCTGCAGAAGTAATCACAAAACTACTATTACCAGTTTTTGAGGCATCATAGAGGGCAAGTTTCATAAGACTAGAGATGGACAAATAAACGCTCTGATTTTCTCAAAAGGGGGGTGGTGGGAGTGGTGGTGGTGGGAGTGATTTGCTGAAACTATGCATCTGGAAATCTAACAATTATTCCCAGCATAATTCTAAAGTTGATTTTCAATCAAATAGTTTATTAAAGTCTGAAGTTTATCAGACATTCATTAAAGAAAATAATGGTCATCAAGATCTCCAAGTTGTTTTGCTAAGAAAAGAATATTTATGTGTCATTTCTTGATAGTATTGCAAAATTAGACTTTAAAGGAAAGACATCATAAAATAGGGATCCAGTAAGACAATTAACCCTATATCTTGTGTTATCTTTGTGAAAAAGAGGGCATAAGAGAAGTTTAATAGCAGTTAGGGGAATTTATAGTTAGTTGAGCTCCATGTTAATGATTTCAACCTTGAGATTATTATGCGATGGCTTACTGTAGAGCTCTATCCTTTTTGACATTTTATCAATAACTTGGACAAAGATATAGAAGGTATACATATTAAATTTTTGGATCACATAAAGCTAGAATCAATAGCTAATATGTGCATGACAAAATCAGGACTCAGAGGATTAAGAAAGGCTTCAATTTTAGCCAACAAGATTAAAGTCACAGTTGCCATGTACAGTTGACTCTTGATCAACACAGGGGTTAGAGGTGCCGACCCTCCATGGAGCCAAAGATCCACATATAACTTTACAGTTGGCCCTTTGTATCCGCGGTTCCACATCTGTGGATTCAACCAACCATGGATGGTGTAGTACCGTAGTATGCATTTATTGAAAAAATCCCATGTACGAGTGGACCCATGCAAAGGGTCAACTCTACTCTTCATTGGCTAGTCTGGTGTTAACCAAGTCTGGGTACCATTCTTCAAGAATCATTGGAAAATATTGCATCTGGAGGATGATTTACTTAGAGTCTGGAAAACATGTCCAATGAAGAATAATTTTGGTCTTTTTTTTTCAGTCTGGAGAATGAGACTTTAGTTGGACATGGTAGTGGTCTTTAAATATTTGAAAAACTGTTGTACGTAGGAGAAATTAGAAGAATGAGGAAACAATTGAGACCAATTGGAGGAAGTATAGGAAGGAAGATTTTAGCTTAGCTTAAGACAAATTTTCTAACAGTTTTACCTATTTAACATTGCAATGGTCTGTCTAGTAAGGTAGTGAGCTCCCTCTCTGTCAATATAGGAACTCAAGCAGAAACTAGATGACTATCTTTTGGACTGGTAAGATAATTCTTTCATTGGAAGAAAATTTACACAAGATGAGTTCTAAAGTCCCAACTCTGAGGTCCTATGATACTGTCTGTATTAGCAGTTTTCTTTGTGAACAACTGCTTCTATCGTAATTTTTAAGGGGAAACTCAGTCATTCCGAAAGCCATGTTACAGATCTCTATAAAACTTTTTTTCCCTGAATATTTTCCCTCTTCTCATATCTTTCCTCCTTTCTTTCCTTCCCATATACCAACTTAAAGATACACTAAATTAGTAACAAACTCATAGTGATAATCAGAACCCTGCTGATTTGTACAAAAGATTGTTTGTGTCATCAAAACAAACTATAAATGTGCTTGCTCTTGTCTTTTGTATGTATGTGTTTGAGGAAAAAAACAGTCACAACTACACTTTTAAAGGAATAAGTCGATAATTATTTTGTAGAAGTGTCTCCACCATCAATACAGTAAAGTATTCTATCTTAGAGATGTATCAAGCACTGTTCTGTAATTTAGAATATTACCTGAGAAGATTAAGGATACAGTGCAAGCATTCTAGAATCCCCTATTAAACCACTATGGATTACCTCTTGTCTACAAATGTATATAACTTCTCTTGAACCTTTTCTAAGCACACTTCTATTGTCAGTATAAATCATTTTTAGTATAATAATGATAATAAATTCACAAGCCTTGGGTTAAGTAGGATGTATCTTATTTGGCACAAATGTTTAGTATTGTTGCATATCTCTCTCAGGTGAGTAGTTCAACAGTATTGAGCTATGTGCCAGTTATTGCCCATGTGCTAGGCAGTTTCATACCCATTATCTTAGTTCCTTTTAGAAAGTGCTTGTGATGTAGATGGCATTAGTTTTTTTTTTTTAGAAAAAAAATTTTGAAGTTTTGAATTTTATTTTATTTATTTTTTATACAGCATATTCTTATTAGTCATCAATTTTATACACATCATTGTATACATTTCAACCCTAATAGCCCAATTCATCACACCACCACGCCCACCCCGTCGCTTTCTCCCCTTAGTGTCCATACATTTGTCCTCTACATCTGTGTCTCAAATTCTGCCCTGCAAACTGGTTCATCTTTACCATTTTTCTAGGTTCCACATATATTCGTTTTTCTCTTTCTGACTTACTTCACTCTGTATGACAGTCTCTAGGTCCATCCACGTCTAAACAAATGACCCAATTTCATTCCTTTCTATGGCTGAGTAATATTCCATTGTATATATGTACCGCACCTTCTTTATCCATTCATCTGTCACTGGGCATTTAGGTTGCTTCCATGACCTGGCTATTGTAAATAGTGCTGCAATGAACATTGGGGTGCATGTGTCTTTTTGAATTACGGTTTTCTCTTGGTATACGCCCACTAGTGGGAATGCTGGATCATATGGTAATTCTATGTTTAGTTTTTTAAGGAACCTCCATACTGTTCTCCACAGTGGCTGTATCAATTTACATTCCCACCAACAGTGCAAGAGGGTTCCCTTTTCTCCACACCCTCTGTAGCATTTGTTGTTTATAGATTTTCTGATGATGCCCATTCTAACTGGTGTCAGTTGATACCTCATTGTAGTTTTGACTTGCATTTCTCTAATAATTAGTGATGTTGAGCAGCTTTTCATGTGCTTCTTGGCCTCTGTATGTCTTCTTTGGAGACATGTCTATTTAGGTCTTCTGCCAATTTTTGGATTGGGTTGTTTGTTTTTTTAATATCGAGCTACATGAGCTGTTTATATATTTTGGAGATTAATCCTTTGTCCGTTGATTCATTTGCAAATATATTCTCCCATCCTGAGGGTTGTCTTTTCATCTTGTTTATGGTTTCCTTTGCTGTGCAAAAGCTTTTAAGTTTCATTAGGTCCCATTTGTTTATTTTTGTTTATATTTCCATTACTCTAGGAGGTAGATCAAAACTGATCTTGCTGTGATTTATGTCAGAGTGTTCTTCCTATGTTTTCCTCTAAGAGTTTTATAGTGTCTGGTCTTACATATAGGTCTCTAATCCATTTTGAGTTTATTTTTGTTTATGGTGTTAGGGAGTGTTTTAATTTCATTCTTTTACATGTAGCTGCCCAGTTTTCCCAGCACCACTTATGAAGAGGCTGTCTTTTCTCCATTGTATATCCTTGCCTTCTTTGTCATAGATTAGTTGACCATAGGTGCGTGGGTTTATCTCTGGGCTTTCTATCTTGTTCCATTGATCTATGTTTCTGTTTTTGTGCCAATACCACATTGCCTTGATTACTGTAGCTTTGTGGTATAGTCTGAAGTCAGGGTGTCTGATTCCTCCAAATCCATTTTTTTCCCTCAAGACTGCTTTGGCTATTCGGGGTCTTTTGTGTGTCTATACAAATTTTACGATTTTTTCTTCTAATTCCGTAAAAAATGCCACGGGTAATTTGTTAGGGATTCCATTGAATCTGTAGATTGCTTTGGGTAGTATAGTCATTTTCACAAGATTGATTCTTCCAATCCAAGAACATGGTATATCTCTCCATCTCTTGGTACCATCTTTAATTTCTTTCATCAGTGTTCTATAGTTTTCTGTATGCAGGTCTCCTGTCTCTCTAGGTAGATTTATTCCTAGGTATTTTATTCTTTTTGTTGCAGTGGTAAATGGGAGTGCTTCCTTAATTTCTCTTTCAGATATTTCATCATTAGTGTATAGGAATGCAAGAGATTTCTGTTCATTAATTTTGTACCCTGCAACTTCACCAAATTCATTGATTAACTCTAGTAGTCTTCTGGTGGCATCTTTAGGATTCTCTAAGTATAGTATTATGTCATCTGCAAACAGTGACAGTTTTACTTCTTCTTTTCCAATTTGTTTTATTTTATTTCTTTTTCTTCTCTGATTGCCATGGCTAGGACTTCCAAAACTATGTTGAATAATAGTGGTGAGAGTGGGCAACCTTGTCTTGTTCCTGATCTTAGAGGAAATGCTTTCAGTTTTTCACCGTTGAGAATGATGTTTGCTGTGGGTTTTTTGTATATGGCCTTTATTATGTTGAGGTAGGTTCCCTCTATGCCCACTTTCTGGAGAGTTTTTATCATAAATGGGTGTTGAATTTTGTCAAAAGCTTTTTCTGCATCTGTTGAGATGATCATATGGGTTTTATTCTTCAATTTCTTAATATGGTGTATCACATTGATTGATTTACATATATTGAAGAATGCTTGCATCCCTGGGACAAATCCCAGTAGATCATGGTGTATGATCTTTTTAATGTGTTGTTGGATTCTCTTTGCTAGTATTTTGTCGAGGATTTTTGCATCTATATTCATGAGCGCTATTGGTCTGTAATTTTCTGTTTTTTGTAGTATCTTTGTCTGGTTTTGGTATCAGGGTGATGGTGGCCTCATAGAATGAGTTTGGGACTGTTCCTTCCTCTGCAATTTTTTGTAAGAGTTTGAGAAGGATGGGTGTTAGCTCTTCTCTAAATGTTTGATAGAATTCACCTGTGAAGCCATCTGCTCCTGAACTTTTGTTTGTTGGAAGATTCTTAATCACAGTTTCAATTTCATTACTTCTGATTGGTCTGTTCATATTTTCTATTTCTTCCTGGTTCAGTCTTGGAAGGTTATACCTTTCTAAGAATGTGTCCATTTCTTCCAGGTTGTCCATTTTTTTGGACGAGTAGTCTCTTAAGATGCTTTGTATTTCTGCAGTGCCTGTTGTAACATCTCCCTTTCCATTTCTAATTTTATTAATTTGAGTCCTCTCCCTCTTTTTCTTGATGACTCTGGCTAATGGTTTATCAATTTTGTTTATCTTCTCAAAGAACCAGCTTTTAATTTTATTGATCTTTGCTATTGCTTTCTTTCTATTTCATTTATTTCTGCCCTGATCTTTATGTTTCCTTTCCTTCTGCTAACTTTGGGTTTTGTTTGTTGTTCTTTCTCTAGTTCCTTTAGGTGTAAGGTTAGATTGTTTATTTGAGATTTTTCTTGTTTCGTGAGGTAGGCTTATATAGCTATAAACTTCCCTCTTAGAACTGCTTTTGCTGCAGCCCATAGGTTTTGGATCATTGTGTTTTCATTGCCATTTGTATCTAGGTATTTTTAAATTTCCTTTTTGATTTATTCAGTGATCTCTTGGTTATTTAGTAGCATATTGTTTTGCTTCCATGTGTTTGTGTTTTTTACGTTTTTTCCCCCTGTAATTCATTTCTAACCTCATAACGTTGTGGTCAGAAAAGATGCTTGGTATAATTTCAGTTTTCTTAAATTTACTGAGGCTAGATTTGTGACTCAAGATGTGATCTATCCTGGAGTATGTTCCGTGCGCATGTGAGAAGAAAGTGTAATCTGCTGTTTTTGGGTGAACGGTCCTATAAATATCAATTAAATCTATCTGGTCAATTTTGTCATTTAAGGCTTCTGTTTCCTTTTTTATTTTCATTTTGGATGATCTGTCCATTGGTGTAAGTGAGGTGTTAAGGTCCCCCACTGTTTTTGTGTTACTGTCAATTTCCTCTTTTATAGCTGTTAACAGTTGCCTTACATATTGTGGTGCTCCTATGTGGTGTGCATATATATTTATAATTGTTACATCTTCTTGGATTGGTCCCTTGATCGTTATGTAGTGTCCTTCCTTGTCTCTTGTAACATTCTTTATTTTAAAGTCTATTTTATTTGATATGAGTATTGCTACTCTGTGTTCCTTTTGATTTCCATTTTCATGGAATATCGTTCTCCATCCCCTCACTTGCAGTCTCTATGTGTCCCTAGGTCTGAGGTGTGTCTCTTGTAGACAGCATATATATGAGTCTTGTTTTTGTATCCATTCAGCAACCCTGTGTCTTTTGGTTGGAGCATTTAATCCATTTATGTTTAAGGTAATTATTGATATGTGTATTCCTATGACCATTTTCTTAATTGTTTTGCATTTGTTTTTGTAGGTCCTTTTCTTCTCTTGTGATTCCCACTTAGAGAAGTTCCTTTAGCATTTGTTGTAGAGCTGGTTTGGTGGTGCTGCATGGTCTTAGCTTTTGCTTGTCTGTAAAGCTTTTGATTTCTCCATCGAATCTGAATGAGATCCTTGTCGGGTAGAGTAATCTTGGTTGTAGGTTCTTCCCTTTCATCACTTTAAGTATATCATGCCACTCCCTTCTGGCTTGTAGAGTTTCTGCTGAGAAATCAGCTGTTAACCTTATGGGAGTTCACTTGTATGTTATTTGTCGTTTTTCACTTGCTGCTTTCAATAATTTTTCTTTGTCTTTAATTTACCAATTTGATTACTATTTGTCTTGGCGTGTTTTTCTTTGTGTTTATCCTGTCTGGGACTCGCTGTGCTTCCTGGACTTGGGTGGCTATTTCCTGTCCCATGTTAGGGAACTTTTCAACTATAATCTCTTCAAATATTTTCTTGAGTCCTTTCTCTCTCTATTCTCCTTCTGGGACCCCTATGATGCGAATGTTGTTGTGTTTAATGTTGTCCCATAGGTCTCTTAGGCTGTCTTCATTTGTTTTCATTCTTTTTTTTAATTCTGTTCTGCAGCAGTCAGTTCCACCATTCTGTCTTCCAGGTCACTTATCCTTTCTTCTGCCTCAGTTATTTTGCTACTGATTCCTTGTAGTGTCATTTTCATTTCACTTATTGTATTGTTCATCTCTGTTTGTTTGTTCTTTAATTCTTCTACATCTTTTTAAAATATTTTTTGCATCTTCTTGATTTTTGCCTCCATTCTTTTTCCGAGGTCCTGGATCATCTTCACTATCATTATTCTGAATTCTTTTTCTAGAAGGTTGCCTATCTCCACTTCATTTAGTTGTTTTTCTGGGGTTTTATCTTGTTCCTTCATCTGGTACATAGCCCTCTGCCTTTTCATCTTGTCTGTCTTTCTGTGAATGTGGTTTTTGTTCCACAGGCTGCAGTTCTTCTTGCTTCTGCTATCTGCCCTCTTGTGGATGAGGCTACCTAATAGGCTTGTGTAAGTTTCCTGATATGAGGGACTGGTGGAGGGTAGAGCTGGCTGTTGCTCTGGTTGGCAGATGTCAGTAAAACTTTAATCCACTTGTCTGCTAATGGGTGGGGCTAGTTTCCCTCCTTGTTGGTTGTTTGGCGTGAGGCAACCCAACACTGGAGCCTACCAGTGCTCCTTGGTGGGGCTAATAGCGGACTCTGGGAGGGCTCACGCCACGGTGAACTTCTACTGCCAGTGTCCTTGTCCCTTGGTGATCCACAGCTGCCTCCCACCTCTTCCGGAGACCCTCCAACACTAGCAGGTAGGTCTGATTCAGTCTCCTATGGGGTCACGGCTCCTTCCCCTGGGTCCCGATGCACACACTACTTTGTGTGTGCCCTGCAAGAGTGGAGTCTCTGTTTCCCCCAGTCCTGTCAGAGTCCTGCAATCAAATCCGGCCAGCCTTCAAAGTCTGATTCTCTAGGAATTCCTCCTCCCACTGCCAGACCCCCAGGTTTGGAAGCCTGACGTGGGTCTCAGAATCTTCACTCCAGTGGGTGGACTTCTGTGGTATACGTGTTCTCCAGTTTGTGAGTCACCCACCGCACAGTTATGGTATTAGATTTTATTGTGATTGCGCCCCTCCTACTGTCTCACTGTGGCTTCTCCTTTGTCTTTCGATGTGGGGTATCTTTCTTGGTGAGTTCCAGTGTCTTCCTGTCGATGATTGTTCAGCAGTTAGTTGTGATTCTGGTTTTCTCACAAGGAGTGAGAGCACCTCCTTCTACTGCGCCATCTTGGTTCAGGGCCCAGATGGCATTAGTTTTAACTTTGTTTTTTCAGCAGGTTGTCTATGATGTGCCTAGGTAGTTTGTGTGTATGCATGTGTGTGTGTGAGAGAGCGCGCGAGAGAGAGAATCTTGCTAGGGGTTTACTGTACTCTTGAATCTTTAAATCTATAAATTTATATCTGCCCAAATTTGTGAAAATTGTGACCATTTCTTCAAATTTTTTCTCCCTCAATTTTCTCTCCTCTCCTAGGATTCCAATTACATATATGTTAGGCTATTTGGTATCTCACAGGTCAGTGAGGCTCTGCTTATTTTTTCCAATCTTTTTTCTCTATATTGTTCAGATTGGACAATTTTTCTGAGTCTATCATCAAGATCACTGACTATTTTGTCATTTTCATTGACTGCTGTTAAGTGCATAGAGTGAATTTTTATTTCAGCTGTTGAATTTTTCTGTTTTGCAATTGTCATTTGGTTATTTTTTATATGTTACTATTTCTTTGTTGAGATTTTCTATCTTCATTCATGACAAGTATATTTTCCTTTATATCCCAAAGCATAGTTAAAATAGCTGCTTTAAAAATCTTGTTTCCTGATTTCAAATGTGTGTATCATTTCAGAGTTGGTCTCTTTTGATTGTCTTTTCTCTTGAGAATGGATCACATTTTCTAGTTTTTATAATATGTTAAATAATTTTGGATTGTATGCTGGATATTAGGGAAGATTACATTATAGAGGCTTTGGATTCTGTTATGTTCCTCTACAAGAGTATTTTTTTTTAAGTAAGCATTTAACTTGGCTGAATTCAAACTGTAAACCCTATCTCCTCTGCAATGAGATATAGCTCAAGCCTAAGTCCCATACTTTTAGGTTTTGCTGGGCTGTTTGTAGTCTGCTCTGCACATATACAATTCAGGGGTCTGCAAGAGATTCAGAGAGAATTATTAAGCAGAATTCAGGGTACCCCTCTGTCTCTCTCCTTTGCAGGATTTCGTCGCATTTCCCAGTGGCTGTGGTTGCCCTTGAACTTGGTCCTCTAGTTCTTCAAGCCATATGAGTTGTAACCACCCCATAAGGTGCTAAAAAACATTTTTCAAAATGGGAAGCTCACTCCATTTCTCTTTTTAAATATCAATACTCCCCATATCTGCCATCTACCTGCTTTTTATTTTATTCCCCAGTGCTTTCAGGTGGTTTCCGTTTTCTATTTTATCCAGAGTTTACACTTGTAAACCAACCTATCTGCAGGAGGGTTGGTCTGACAGGAGCTTACTTGGTTATTACCAGCAGTGGAACCATCCTGCAGTGTATCTACTCAGACATTTTAGAAGAGGAGACTGAGACTCTGAGACTCAGAAAAGATAA
This sequence comes from Pseudorca crassidens, assembly GCF_039906515.1. Lineage (NCBI taxonomy): Eukaryota > Metazoa > Chordata > Mammalia > Artiodactyla > Delphinidae > Pseudorca > Pseudorca crassidens. The sequence goes on along the minus strand of NC_090317.1, from coordinate 73,516,610 downwards.
GTGACCTTCCCAACATTACCTGGCTAGAAAGTAATAAAACTACAGCTTAAATATAGGTTTTCTGGATCCAAATCCAGAGCATCTCTATATGTTACTTTTAAATATCAGCACTACTGTTACTCCCAGATGGGTGAATCCTGTCTCTTGCCTCTTCACATAATACCTAATGTTCCCATCACCTTAATTAATTTTTCCTGTAGATGTCCATTAAACATTTTCCAGCTTCCTGCTAATCTCTTTTACGTTCCTACCATACTCCATCAGTAAGTTTCATTGCATAAGAGGAAGAAAGTTACTTTTGCCTTTCTAGTGACTTTTCTGAATGATGTCTTAGCAACGTCTTCATGGAATAGTTTACGGGGCTCTTAAATATCACTTCTGTGTTAAAAGTAGAAGCTCAGTGACTGTCATCTTACATGATTCAAATTATTCTTCTTCCTCCTAAATATGTTACTCTACTCACCCTAATGGGAAATTTTACCTTTTATACCCTCTCATGAGTCTTGTTAGGTCTTTCTTTTTGTAATATTTCCCTGTTGTTAAAGCATCTTATATGGAGGGAACTTTGAGTCATCTACAGTCTTAAACCCACACTCTTCCAGATCACTAGCAAAAATGTTAAAATAGACTGTGTGGTGTAATGAGTAAAAAGAGCATTACAGCAAGTGTATGTACATGTAACAACTATTTTCTGAGTGCCTACTCTGCACTTGTCACTTTGCTGAGTGCTGGAGAAGTGTAGTCGTGATGGGTGCTATGGGAGCTCATAATAGTAGCACCTTACCTGGCTGGGTTGGGGGAGGGCAGATAAAGTGACGACTTAGATTCTGATCTCAGTTCTAACTTGTGTGGCTTCCTTGTCATATCTCCTCTTTTGGCCTCAGTTTTCCTGTGAGTAAAATAAAGTTGTTGGGCAAGAGAGTCTTCATCATCTTTTCTAATTAGTTAATTCTTCAATCTCAAGTGATGTACGATCCCATAAGTAGACTTTGAAGGCAGATACACCTGAGTTTAATAATCTTTCTGAGACTCAAGTTCCACATCTACAAAATGGGAATAACAACTACTTCAGGAAGCTAATGTGAGAATTAAATGAGATCAGACATACAAGTCTGGGATTACAGAAAGGTTATAGGATAAACATGCACCATTTTCCTTCTGTGACTGTTTTAATTAATGGTAAATAGTTTAAAGCATTATTTTTCTAGTAAAACATATTCATTATGAAGTAGAGTACAAAGTTTATGTGAATTTATAAGATAAACCAAAGGAATTTTCTATTTTAGTACATACTCCCAGACATTAGTAGCATTAATCTCTTCTGCTCTTAAGCCTACTTTCATAGAAAAATTTTGAGAAGCACTTTGTGAAAATACCTAGAATGGTGCCTGGTGCATAATGAGAACTCAATAAATGATGGTCATCAGAGTCAGTACAGATCTGGAGAGTGCTCATCATTTACATTTTTTCTAAAGCAGTCCCCTTTGTTTAATATCCTTAAAGTTGTCCTCCCACAACTTCTGTGTGAACTCATTTATATTTTTATGCAATCTTTGGTGTATGATCTTGAAAAAAAAGTATTGAAAACCCAAGTAAATGGCATCCATTGGTTTCCCAATGGCCATATCCTTATTTGCCTCCTCAAAGAACTCTTGTAAATGAATCAAGATATGATTTCTACTTACAGAAAATGTGTTGCCTTTTCCCCACTGGGCTATATTTCCATTTGTATATTTGATCTCGTATAGATTAAGGTGTTTGAACTCCAAACTAAAAGAATATTTCAGAACCACAGTAAGCTTATAAAGCCCAATTTCTAGTGTTTGTGCTAATAGGCAAAGGAATATCATATCATGGATAAATATGATCCACAGATAATCCTCAAACCTTCCTTTAGCTATTGTTTGTACACATTTTCTCATCAGAAACTACATGCCAGGGCTTTCCTGGTGGTGCAGTGGTTGAGAGTCCGCCTGCCAATGCAGGGGACACGGGTTCGTGCCCCCTGGGAGGATCCCACATGCCGCGGAGTGGCTGGGCCCATGAGCCATGGCCGCTGAGCCTGCGCTCCGCAACGGGAGAGGCCACAACAGTGAGAAGCCCGCGCACCGCCAAAAAAAAAAAAAGAAAAAAAAAGAAACTACATGCCAGAGGAGGAAAATTATCTAATTTCACTTTCATTTTCTCCATCAAGTCATCCCAGATTAACTCTATTTTATGCTAATCACTCCTTTACTCCTAATTCCCCTGCCACTTTAGTTTTCTATTTTTTAATAATAGCATTTTTGATGAAATGTTTTAAGTCAGTGTCAGGTTTTTATATGCCTTGTGTTTTACTACCCCCAAAAGAGCACCAACCCCTATGCAAATATGAAATGTATTTTGAGGTTCTCTTTTCATATATATCCTCTTCTGTAACCTCTGGTAATTTAAAATTTTTGCACAATGTAGAGGCTTAGTAACCATCTGTTAACTAACTATATACCTTCTTGTGGGTGTAACTACACTAAAAAAGGTGAAGAAATGTCAGCAGGAAGGAAATGGAAGGGAATTAACGATGGTAAGTACTCATGGGGATGAATTACCCCCAAACTGAATTATTTCCTGAAATTAAGAGTAGACTAACCCATCACTTCTGCTAAAGGGAGCTGAATACCTATTGAAAGTGGAAGGTAAGTTGAACTCTCTGGAAAGAAATCATTATTCTGAAATAGTCTGCTTTTACCATGAAGTGACAGTTCTCTAAAAGTATTACCTTTTTCCTACAAAAATAACCTTCATTCCTTTAGCAGTCCAGTAGGTTAATTTCCTTTCCATTTTTTCAAAACCATCTCTAAACTTCATCTTAGTTTTCTTCAATGAAGGCACTCAACTCTGGTGGTGTCTGTATACACAGACTGGCTTGCAAAATAATCTCTGGAAGAATTAAACATAAGGTTCTTTTGAAAATAACTGGTTGGAGTCAATCTAAATAGATTTATTTTTGACAGATACTTGAAGTATTTGTGACTGGTTAACAGCAGGACTATAATAGTCTAACAGAAGTTGAACTTGAAAAATGGCCATTGATGATAAAAACCCATAGCTGAAAGATAATTAACCATTTCTGAGTACTATAAAAAGCAAAAAAGCCACTGTTAATTTATTACATTTTTTGTCCCTATTACAAAAGACCCTTGGGTGCATTTACAAATACATAGACACCAAACATAACTAGGATCACACCTGGGCTCTTCAGCTTCTCAAAACTCATTAACTGAAAAGATATAGATTAATTGGAGAGAGTTCAGAGAAGAGTAACAGAAATGATTAAGGGGCCAGAGGGATTGATTTATGAGAAAAGATTAAAAGAATTTTATCTCTACAATTTAGCTGAGTGATGACTAAGGGGGAAAGGGGTGGGAACACAACTGTCTGAAGGGTGAAAACACCAAGGAGAGACGAGAATAATTTACTATGCAACATGAGAATGTAACTAGGGCTAATAAGCTATAATTACCCAAAGGAATAATAGAATAAATATTTCAGGGAAACTCAGAACCATAAGACTGCCAACTTGTTTCTCAAGGAGACAGTCGCAAACACTTACAACCCTAGTCTCATCCAGATTAACAAGTATATGTGATGTGAAATAATCATCTGATGCCATTGAGCTCCTGCCTCTCCTCACCCTCTCCAACGGCCTTGCTTTTTCCATTATATTATGGTTACTTCAAGTCCAGTGTAGTACACAGGTCTACACAATTTTGTCTGTATTGGTGCTGGTGGTTCTTTCAAAGTTCAATTCTAATAGTAGCCATAGAAGAGCCCTTCTTTTTGGACGTACCGTGAATTCACTGGTAAAGATCAAATCTGGAGGTGAGAAAATCTTGGATTCTGCTTGGAATTGTAAACAAATCAGAAGTCATAGTGTTTTTGTTTGGAATCTCGAATAACGAACTTTCAAATTGTATTCCATGTCTTAAAAAAGTTCAATTTTATCATTATCTGAAAGAAAAAAACAGACACAAAATAAATCTTTGTAGGCTTCATGATTTGTGTAAACTTTGGAATGTGGTTCTTCAGAAAACAAATTAGTCTGTGGGTAACTGCAGGCTAAGTTCTTTGGCTAATTCCTATTGTGCTATCATGACATTCCAGAGCACTGCTATTTAACCTTGCCAGGTGAGATTTTGCATGTCACTGCAGTGAAAGCAGCTTTTTTTGTATGCATACTTTTCTCCTTCTTTTCCTTTGTGCTGGGAATCTTCGTAGGGTGATCCCACTCTGGAAATATCTTTTCCTTCTTCTTCACCCGTTGCTTTGACAAGGTCTTCTGTTTATTTTAGGTTATATATTTGTCCAGTTTTTTCCTATATAAATAATATCTTAATGCAATATTTTATTTTATTTTATTTTTTACTTTTTGGTCACGCTGCGGCATGTAGGATCTTAGTTCCCTGACCAGGGATCCAGCCCGTGCCCCCTGCACTGGAAGAGCAGAGTCCTAACCTCTGGACCACTAGGGAAGTCCCTTAATGCAGTATTTTAAATAAAGTTTTTAAAATAAACTTTCTATTTTAAAGTAGCTTTAGATTTACAGAAACATTGCAAAGATAGTACAGATTTCCTGTATACTGTATCCCAGTATCCCCTATTACATTAGTATGGTACATTTGTCACAACAAATGAACTAATACCAATATGTTACTATTAACTAAAATTCATAGTTTATACACATTTCCTTAGTTTCTATCTAATGTCCTTTTTCTCTTACAAGGTCCCATACAGGATGTCATAATGTACACCATGAGTCTTCTCTTGCCAATGGCAATTTCTCAGACTTCCCTTGTTTTCAATGACCTTAACAGTTTTGAGGGGCACTGGTCAGCTATTTTGTAGAATCTCCCTCAACTGGAGTTTGTCTGATGTTTTTCTCATGATTAGATTGGGGTTATAAGGTTTGGAGGAAGACCACAGAGATAAAATACCCTTCTCAACTTATATTAAAGGTAGATACTATTAACATGACATCACCGTTGATGTTAATCTTGGTCACCTGGCTGAGCTTGTGTTCACTGGGTTTCTCCACTGTAAAATTATTACTTTCCCCCTTTTCATGCGGTACCCTTTGAAAGTCATGGTGTGCAGCCCAGCTTAAGGAGTGGAGAGTTATGCTCCACCTTCTTGAGGGTGAAAGATCTACATAAATTATTTGGGAATCTTGTATATGGTCGATTTGTCACCCAGCTATTTGTTTGCTTCATCATTAGTTTATATAAATATAGACATAAGGATATTTATTTTATACTTTGGGTAATATTCTAATACTACTTAATTATTTTTTTAATTATTTTATTCATTTATTTTTGGCTGTGTTGGGTCTTCATTGCTGCACATGGGCTTTCTCTAGTTTTGCTGAGCAGGGGCTACTTTTTGTTGCAGTGCACAGGCTTCTCACTGCGGTGGCTTCTCTCGTTGCAGAGCACGGGCTCTAGGCGGGTGGGCTTTAGTAGTTGCAGCACGCGGGCTCAGTAGTTGTGGCGCACGGGCTTAGTTGTTCCGCGGCATGTGGCATCTTCTGGGACCAGGGCTCGAACCCGTGTCCCCTGCATTGGCAGGCGGATTCTTAACCACTGTGCCACCAGGGAAGCCCTAATACTACTTTATTTTGTTGCTCAAACTGTTCAAGCTTTGGCTACCGAGAGCTCTTTCAGTTGGCTCCTATGTCCATCTGACGTGCCACCATCCATGTGGACTTTTACTAAATATTTCTTTATGGAACTACAAGATGCTAAAGGCTCATATGTATATTTCCTACTTCTGGCAGTCCTGTCATTAACCAATTCTCCAAGGATCTCTGGTTCTTCTTACTGAAAAATGGTGTTAAAAAACAAGATCTGAGTGCTTGTTCCTACTGAGGTGTCATTATTTCTAGGACTTCTCAGCTGACAGAAGAAAGAAACGTGTATATACTAGCCAGTATTTACGCACATATCTATAAACATTTCTATACGTAACCATTTTTACCTATATTAAGCTAAACGTGAGTTCATACTGATGTCTCCAACTCTAATCCATTACCATATGGGTTATTCTAGCCTTCTCTCCTGCTTGCCTATAACCTCCCACTCCCATCCACCATCCACTTCATCATCCAATTCCAGTACCCAACAGTGGTTTCAGAATTGTTAACCCACACCTCCATGGGGACAACTTTATCAAATGGAGTACATGCTTATCTATATTTCCTTTTGTCCTTAGTCTGACAAAGCTACTGATTTCCAAAGTTACTTAGGTCAGCTCTTTTTCTCCCCACGCCCTTCAGTGAGATTGTTTCATACCTATGTAATATAATTAGTTTTTTGTCACATTCTCCATTCCATCCTGAGATCAATCTCCTGATGACTTCTTAAATGACTTTTTTACTTTTGCATACATAAGATTCACTCTTTGTGCTGTAAGGTCCTAGGGGTTTTGAAAAATGCATAGTGTCATGCATCTACCATTACAGTGTCATACAAAATAGTTTCACACCCTTAAAAACAAAAACAAACAAACAAAAAACCTGTGCTTCACGTATTCAGCCTTGCCTCCTCCTCAAACCTCTGGCAACCAACCACCAGTCATTTACTTACCTAAGATCTCTATAGTTTCGTCTTTTCCAAAGTGTTATATAAACGGAATCATGCAGTATGTAGCCTTTCCAAATGGTTTCTTTCACTTAGCAATATATATTTTAGATTCATCCACATCTTTGTGTGGCTTAATAGCTTATTCCTTTTTTTATCGCGGAATAGTATTCCACTATATGTATGTATAAAGTTTGTTTATCCATTTATGTATTGAAGGAAATCTTGATTTTTTTCTAGTGTTTTGTGATTGTGAACAAAGCTGCTATAAATATCCGAATGCTACTTTTTGTGTGAAAATAAGTTTGAAATCAGTTGGGTAAATCTTTAGCAGTGCAGTTGCTGTGTTGTATGTTAAGAGTTTTGTAAGAAACTTCTAAACTGTCTTCTAAAGCAGCTGTACCATTTTGCCTTCTCACTGGCAATGAACGAGAGTCCCTATTGCTTTGCATCCTTGCCCGCAACTGGTATTGTCAGTTCTTTTTATTTATTTATTTATTTGTGTGTGTGTGTGTGTTTTGTGTGTTTTTGCGGTATGCGGGCCTCTCACTGCTGTGGCCTCTCCCGTTGTGGAGCACAGGCTCCGGACGCGCAGGCTCAGCGGCCATGGCTCACGGGCCCAGCCACTCTGCGGCATGTGGTATCTTCCCGGACCGGAGCACGAACCCATGTCCCCTGCATCGGCAGGCGGACTCTCAACCACTGCGCCACCAGGGAAGCCCCCTTTTTAAAATTTTTATCTTTTCAAATTGGTGTGTAGTTGTACCTAATTGTTGCTTTAATTTGCATTTCACTAGTGACAAACTTACCCACTTTTGATTGGTTACAATCTATGAATGTTTTAAACAATAGTTTCTGTTTTACTGACCAATTCTCCCTTTATTGGAATTGAGGGAACAAATGCTTATAAAATGTTAGGCTTTATTAATATTGGAAAAAAGTGTTTAAAATTCAAGCTACTACCATTTTATAAATGTGTAGATTTTGTGCTTCTGTATTAATTAGCTACAACATAGGCAAAGGAAGCATCTGCTAAAGTGAATGTTAAGTTACTGGTGGCAGAGAATCAATCCAATGTGATAATTGTGCCGAAAGTAGAGGCGTTTTATTGGTAAGCAAGATGCCTATAAGATAATTGTATTTCTGGATATATCCAGAGCTTCCCTTTATTCTCCCTTCCCTCACTACCATTACCACACACGCGCCCACGCACACGCGTGCGTGCACCCACACACACACACACACACACACACACACTCTACTTTTTATCCTCGCCTCCTGAACATGGAAATAGTAGCAGGAAAGACTAAAATGTACTCAGAATACATATGAAGCATAATTTCTCGCTTTAGGACCAGCTAACCAGAGTGACTTTAGTTCATTTTCCCATTACAGTATGACTCGCAGATATATAATTTCTTCTAAAACTCTTAGATGCATCTGATTTTGATTACCCTGTAACCCTAACTTAGCCTCCCTCTCTGGTTATGCCCAGCCAGTACTGCCATGTTGCCCCTATCTCTTCCAAGCTGCAAACTTGTCTTTCCCCTTTTAATCGTGATTACATCTTATCCATTCTATGTGTCATTTCTTCAGGGTCACACTTGGTGGAAAAAATTAATTTCTTTTTTTTTCTGATTTTATTTATTTATTTTTTAAACATCTTTATTGGAGTATAATTGCTTTACAGTGTTGTGTTAATTTCTGCTGTATAACAAAGTGAATCAACTATATGTATACATATATCCCCATATGCCCTCCCTCTTGCATCTCCCTCCCACCCTCCCTATCCCACCCCTCTAGGTGGTCACAAAGCACCGACCTGATCTCCCTGTGCGATTCAGCTGCTTCCCACTAGCTATCTATTTTATATTTGGTAGTGTATATACGTCAATGCTACTCTCTCACTCCGTCCCAGCTTACCCTTCCCGCTCCCCGTGTCCTCAAGTCCATTCTCTACGTCTGCGTCTTTATTCCTGTCCTGCCCCTAGGTTCGTCAGAACCTTTTTTTTTTTTTTTTAGATTCCATATATATGTGTCAGCATACAGTATTTGTCTTTCTCTTTCTGACTTACTTCACTCTGTATAACAGACTCTAGGTCCATCCACCTCACTAAAAATAACTCAATTTCGTTTCTTTTTATGGCTGAATAATATGTAAATTGATACAGCTACGATGGAGAACAGTATGGAGGCTCCTTAAAAAACCAAAAATAGAACTACCATATGACCCAGCAATCCCACTACTGGGTATATACCCTGAGAAAACCATAATTCAAAAAGAGTCACGGGGCTTCCCTGGTGGCACAGTGGTTGAGAGTCCACCTGCCGATGCAGGGGACATGGGTTCATGCCCTGGTCCAGGAAGATCCCACATGCCGCGGAGTGGCTGGGCCCGTGAGCCATGGCCACTGGGCCTGCGCGTCCGGAGACTGTGCTCTGCAACGGGAGAGGCCACAACAGTGAGAGGCCCGCGTACCGCAAAAAAAAAAAAAAAAAGAGTCATGTACCACAGTGTTCATTGCAGCACTATTTACAATAGCCAGGACATGGAAGCAAACTAAGTTTCCATCAACAGATGAATGGATAAAGAAGATGTGGCACATATATACAATGGAATATTACTCAGCCATAAAAAGAAACGAAATTGAGTTATTTGTAATGAGGTGGATGGACCTAGAGACTGTTATACAGAGTGAAGTAAGTCAGAAAGAGGAAAACAAATACCATATGCTAACACATATATATGGAATATAAAAAAAAATGGTTCTGATGAACCTAGGGGCAGGACAGGAATAAAGATGCAGACATAGAGAAAGGACTTGAGGACACGGGGAGGAGGAAAAATTAATTTCTTAAATCAATTTTATTTTAAATGTTAGGGCAAAGAACACAATGTTGATTGAACATCTACAATACACCAGGCACTTTCATACGTGTTCTCATTTCATTCCCGTAACAATCCCATGAGGTGATTATTATCCCATTTTGTAGATAAGAAAATTTAGAGCTAAGTAGCATGCTTTAATAGGTTTATACATGCTATTCCCTCTACCTAGGATGCCCCTTTAGTTCTATTTCTATTTATCAAACTACCAAACCTTCAGAAGGCACTTCAGATCTTTCTTCCCTAGGTGGTGGTCTCAGCACTGCCCAGGTCAATTTTGGAAAGACTCTCCAAGTAATTCTGATACTTGGCCCTGGTTAAGGTCCATCATGCTATATGAGAATATTTCCTCTCCCATTTTAGCTTATTCATACTATAACTACAAAATCTCGAAATACCTTCACAGAACCATAATGTGGTAAAGTTGTACAAAGGATTTTTAAAATAAATTCTTATTGCCCAAATCAAAAAAAAAAAAAGATCCATCATGCTAACCAGTGACTATGTAGAAAGCAAAGGCCATATCTTACTTTATTTGTATCCCTATTACATTGCATAGTATCTTGCATTCCACCGTATTTTATCAATAAGTGTTTATTAAATGAATGAGTTGGGGTTTTATGGAAATGCAGGGGTTTTTTGTGTTTCACTGGGTGGGTAGATTTAGAACCGTTTGAGCAAATTTATTCAGATAACTGCTTAATCTTTGGGGAGTAGCTGAAGTACAAGGTGGTGATAACTGTGTAAACACATGGTGTAAACCATGTAAACACTGTGGCAATGATTTTTGGAATGAAGAGGATGCTTATCATTTTTGTTTCCAAGAATCAATCAAAATAACTGTCTAGTATAAAAAGTAGTCTGATTAATTCTATTTAGCTGGTGCAGATACACAGCAGATAATTGTAAATCAGGGATACTTCCTTGGGAAACTGGTTGCCATCAGAAACAGGAACTACATAAAGTATTAAACACTTATTAAAGTGGGCATAGATTAAATTTTTAAATAGTTGAAAAATGCTACAGTAGGAACTCAGAAAAGTTTTGGTAGCCTAATATTCTTTACAAAAAGGAAACTCCTTGGTGATTCAAATCTTTGGTTATCTTGAGCTCTATTGTACTGAATGCTGCTGGAAATAAATGTGCCACCAACTTACACTTTGAAGTTTCTTCATTCTACAAAACGTTCCATTATATGTTAAAGGTATGTGTTTTAACAGAATTTGACCTTTATTGGCAAGAAGTAATGCAAAACATTTCTGATCAACTCTCAAGCAGGATATGGCAACACTTTCCATACATCTAGGTATCAGCTGATGAGAGATGAGGTCTCTGATTACTATTTCAACAGATACTATTAGTACAAGTCAAAAATTGTGACTGTCGGGTGCTCAGAGATCTCAGTACTAACATAATTCATCACATTATTTATTTCTTAGAACTGGGCTCTGCACAACCCCAGTTCAATGTCAACTGAAGACCCCAGCAAGACACTGTACTGCTGACTTGATTTGCCAAAGAAATTTGAAGACTTGTTTAAAGCAACTAAAAGCATTCTTGCTATTTTTTGTCAGTGCTAGGTAGAGCTTGGCTCATCATGGAGCTGGGGTAATCGGAGAGTGAGCAAATGGTAATTTAGGTCCTTAGAAATACTCTAGCTTCAAAGCTTGTATGTTTGCCTAATTGCATGCCTAATGTTTGATTGGCATGATTGAGGTTAGACGACTACTCCAAGAAGCTGCTCCTAGTTTCTGATTGTTTACCAGTGACCCTCAGCTCCTTCACACAGAGCTAGGCCTCACAAACTGGCAGTGATCTGCCAGGGTCCAACATGTGTCTTCCTGGAGCATAGATTCTACTCTCGTTTATAGAAAAGCACTTCATTATATTTAAACAAATATATATTGGATATATATATATATATATGTATATATAGTAAAAGAATGCAAAACTTCTCTAAAATGAGTAGGGAAGGCATTGGAAGTATGGAAAAATTTCTAAAGCACTGCCCTAATTATAGCCACTTCTCTGGAATGCCCTTCTCACTCATCTCAGTCTAGAAATCTCCTGCTTACTTTTCAAATGCCAGCTCAAAAGGCATCCGCCCCAGCTTCCTTACCCCAAGCAGAATAACTCCCTCCTCTATGATTTCATTGACTTTCCTCCATGACCTTACTATGGCATTCATCCCATGAATGTGATTAGCTGTTTATTTCCTCACTAGGTAGATTGTAAGCCTCAGAAGAACAAGGTCTACAAGGTTCATTATATCTCCAGTGCCTTGCACACTCTTTGACTAGAACAAGTGCCTAGCAAACAGTGGATGGATAGATGGATGGGTGAATGGATGGATGGATGATACGCCAGACAGACAGGAAAATGTCCATTCACGAATGTCTGCCCACCTGAACAAGATCTTGAGCTCCTCTCCTAATGTTTTAGTTGAGGCCTCTGAATATAGAACCAGATTTCCACTGGGTAGTTTTCAACTTGTATGTCAGTTACACTTTAATTTTTTTTAAATGGAGGGAAAATCAATGTGATTAACCCTATTAAAAGACTCAGGAAGGAAAATCGTATCATCATATCAATCAATGCAGATAAAATGGTTACCAAAATCCAATACAAATCCATGATAAAAATTCTCAAAAAACTAGGAGTAGAGGGGACCTTCCTCAAAAACCCTAGAGCTAACATCATACTTTATGGTGAAAGAATGAATGCTTTCCTTCTAAGATTAAGAACAAGGTAAGGATGTTTACTCACATCATTTCTAGTCAGCACTGTGCTGGAGGTTCTAACCAGTGCAATAAGGAAAGAAAAAAATAACAAGCAACCAGTTTTGAAAGAAAATTCAACTGTCTTTATATGCAATGTGATCATCTTTGTAGAAAATCATACAAAATCTACAAAACAACCACTAGAAACTAGTAAGTGAATATAACAAGTTCACAGGACACAGACTTACTATTTGAAAAATCAATTATATTCATGTATACCAGCAATAAACAATCAGAAATTGACACTTTAAAAATATATATTTCATAATGGCATCAAATATATGAAATAATGTTAAGATGTCAAGTTTTCCCCAACTTCATCTATCCTATTTTTATTTGTAGAAATTGACACTTCGATTCTAAACTTTTTTGGAAAGGCAAAGGACTTTGAAACAAAACAACTTTGGAAAAAACAAACTTGGAGGACTACCTGATCTCAAAGCTCATTAGAAACCAGCAGTTATCAAGACACAGTGTTTTTCATATGACGATAGATGGTAGATCAAGGAGCAGAATACTGAGCCCAGAAATAGACCCGCACATATATGGTCAATTAATCTTTAACAAAGGTGTAAAGCAATTCAGTGGAGAAAGCATAGATAGTCTTTCTAATTATAATCATGCTGGAACATTTGGACATCATTATTTTTAAAAACCTTGATTAATATCTCACACTCTACAAAAAAATAAGTCAAAATGGGTCATAGACTTAAATGTAAATTCTAAAACTATCAGACTCAATTCTAAAACTAATGACGACTCAATCTTTTTAATGGGTGAAAGATATGAACACATATTTCAAAGAAGATATATGAAAAGATGCCCAACATCATTAGTCATTCGGGATAAGCAGATTAAAACCACAGTGAAAGGGTACTACACACATATTAGAATAACTAAACTTAAAAAGACTGACCATACCAAATTTTGATGAGGATGTGAGAAACTGCAACTCTTCATACATTGTTGGTGGGAATATAAAATGGCACATTCACTTTAGAAAACAGTTTGATAGTTTCTTATAACATATGCTTATAAGAAAACAAAGAGTTCCACTCTGATGTCCTATGAGAAAGGAAAGCATATGTCCATACGAAGACTTGCACACCAATGTATGTAACAGTTTTATTTGTAGTAACTAAAAACTGGAAACAACCCATGATGTCCATGAGCAGGTGAATGCATAAACAAATTCTGTTACATCCATACCGTGGAATACTACTTATCAATAAAAAGGAATGAACTGCTGATATATATTTGATATATGTTATTACATGGATGCATCTTAAAATAATTAAGCTGAGTGAAAGAAATCAGACCTCCAAAAAAGTACACATTGTATGATTCTATTTATATAAAATTCTAGAAGATGAAAACTAGTCAATAGTGCCAGAAAGCTTATCAGTGGTTGCCTGGGAATGAACAGGGGCATCAGAGATGTGGCTTAGTGGGAAGGGAATACCAAGGGGTATGGGGAAAATCTGGGGGAGGGGGCGGGTGGATATCTTCATTCTTTTGATTGTGATGATGGTTTCACAGGTATACATATGTACATACATATGTCAAAACTTAAGTTGTACCCTTAAATATGTACAGTTTATTGTATCCCTATAAAACAAAAGTAATCTCCGTGGCCGAGAATGAAGCTGGTTGTAACTTAATCTATAGTTCGTGTTGAGAGAAGGAACATAGGCTTTGGGGCAGGGGTTGGGGGAAAGAGACAGATGGAATGAGAGACAGGAGCTATGCTTAGATGGCCCCTTGCCAGCACTCTTTTTCAGGTGAGGAGTCTCAGAGGCTGGTTTGAGTTTAGTAGTGGCAAAAGTTTCCTGTTTCAAACTTCCTGGTTGGTTTTGGAGTAGCCACGTAGTACATGCATGTGGTTTTTAAAAATATGAACTTTGTACATAAAGGCTTATAATGTAAGCAACATTTCACTGTTCTAACCCTCTGTACTCCCAGTTCCAGTCCTCTGAGATTATTACTTTTAACTCTATTAACTGTTTGTTTAGTTCTTCTGTGATTGCCTCCATATATACAGCTGTACTACTTGATTTACCTCTTTTAGACTTTATTAATTTTCTACAGTGATAAATGAGTCTTTACCTCAATTATTCTACCTCTCGTCCTAATGTGGTTACCGTGCCTTTTAGTCCCTCTGTTTGTTTGTTAGAGAAATATACTTAGACCTTTATTTCTTGTTCCATAAACTGTGGACAGTATTTAACTCTTATTTGTAAGATGAAGCCATTAGTTCTTCCCTTTATCTCTCATCTTTTCTATCTACTAATTCTTGCCATTTGTACTTTTACTTTTCACATTGCCAAGAGGGGTAACATATATGTTTTGTTCTTTATCTATAATTAAGTATCTCTATAATTAAGTTATCCTGTGCTTTTGTAATTGGTTACTTGTGAAAGTTGAAAATCAGTATGCAGTGTTTATACTATTGTGGCTATTTAAAATTTTCCTCTTTTCTGTCAAGGGTTATGAGAGATTTAACATTTCTTAATCCATATGATGTTTTATTTTTTCTGGATTTTTAAATTGCCTTTATTTTTTACCACATTATCTGCAGCATCCACAGCTTCTCTAATTTCTAAAAGGTGAGTAGTATCTTGAGCACCTCCCTCCTCTTATTTTCTGGATTCTTCCCTCCTGGAGGCCTCCTTACTTCCATTCTGAATGAATGCTCCTTAGGCCTGTTGTGTAGCTGTCATCCTTGGTCTTACTTTTATTAGTCTCTAGTTTTTTTTTGTTTTGTGGGGTATTTTTAAATTTATTTTGTTAACATCTTTATTGGAGTATACTTGCTTTACAATGGTATGTTAGTTTTTGCTTTATAACAAAGTGAATCAGCTATACATATACCTATATCACCATATCTCTTCCCTCTTGCGTCTCCCTCCTACACTTCCTATCCCACCCATCTAGGTGGTCACAAAGCACCGAGGTGATCTCCCTGTGCTATGTGGCTGCTTCCCACTAGCTACCTATTTTACATTTGGTAGTACATATAAGTCCATGCCACTCTCACTTTCTCCAAGCCTACCCGTCCTGCTCCCCGTGTCCTCAGGTCCATTCTCTGCGTCTGCCTCTTTATTCCTGTCCTGCCCCTAGGTTCTTCAAAATCATTTTTTTTATACCATATATATGTGTTAGCAAATGGTATTTGTTTTTCTCTCAGACTTACTTAACTCTGTATGACAGACTCTAGGTCCATCCACCTCACTACAAATAACTCAATTTCGTTTCTTCTTATGACTAGGTAATATTCCATTGTATATGTGTGCCACATCTTCTTTATCCAACATTGGTCAATGGGCACTTAGGTTGCTTCCATGTCCTGGCTATTGTAAATAGTGCTGCAATGAACATTGTGGTACATGACTCTTTGAATTATGGTTTTCTCAGGGTATAACCCAGTAGTGGGATTGCTGGGTAGTATGGTAGTTCTATTTTTAGTTTTTAGTTGTTGTTTTTTTTACGTCTTTATTGGAGTATAACTGCTTTACAACGGTGTGTTAGTTTCTGCTTTATAACAGAGTGAATCAGTTATACATATACATATGTTCCCATATCTCTCCCCTCTTGTGAATCCCTCCCTCTCACCCGCCCTATCCCACCCCTCTAGTTTGTCACAAACCACCGAGCTGATCTCCCTGTGCTATGTGGCTGCTTCCCACTAGCTATCTATTTTACATTTGGTAGTGTATATATATCCATGCCACTCTCTTGCTTTGTCACAGCTTACCCTTCCCCCTCCCCATATCCTCAAGTCCATTCTCTAGTAGGTCTGTGTCTTTATTCCTGTCTTACCCCTAGGTTCTTCATGACATTTTTTTTTCTTAAATTCCAAATATATGTGTTAGCATACGGTATTTGTCTTTCTCTTTCTGACTTACTTCACTCTGTATGACAGACTCTAGGTCCATCCACCTCATTACAAATAGCTCAATTTCGTTTTATTTTTATGGCTGAATAATATTCCATTGTATATATGTGCCACATCTTCTTTATCCATTCATCCGATGATGGACACTTAGGTTGTTTCCATCTCCGGGCTATTGTAAATAGAGCTGCAATGAACATTTTGATACATGACTCTTTGAATTATGGTTTTCTCAGGGTATATGCACAGTAGTGGGATTGCTGGGTCATATGGTAGTTCTATTTTTAGTTTTTTAAGGAACCTCCATACTGTTCTCCATAGTGGCTCTATTAATCTACATTCCCACCAACAGTGAAAGAGGGTTCCCTTTTCTCCACACCGTCTCCAGCATTTATTGTTTGTGGATTTTTTGATGATGTCCAATCTGACTGGTATGAGGTGATAGCTCACTGTAGTTTTGATTTGAATTTCTCTAATGATTAGTGATGTAGAGCATCCTTTCATGTGTTTGTTGGCAATCTATATATCTTCTTTGGAGAAATGTCTACTTAGGTCTTCTACCCATTTTTGGATTGGGGTATTTTTTTAATATTGAGCTGCTTGTAAAGTTCAGAGATTAATCCTTTGTCAGTTGCTTCATTTGCAAATATTTCCTCCCATTCTGAGGGTTGTCTTTCGTCTTGTTTATGGTTTCCTTTGCTGTGCAAAAGCTTTTAAGTTTCATTAGGTCCCATTTCTTTATTTTTGTTTTTATTTCCATTTCTGTAGGAGGTGGGTCAAAAACGATCTTGCTGTGACGTATGTCATACAGTGTTCTTCCTATATTTTCCTCTAACAGTTTTATAGTGTCTGGCCTTACATTTAGGTTTTTTTTTCCATTTTGAGTTTACTTTTGTGTATGGTGTTAAGAAATGTTCTAATTTCGTTCTTTTCCATGTAGCTGTCCAGTTTTCCCAGCACCAGTTATTGAAGAGGCTGTCCTTTCTCCATTGTATATTCTTGCCTCCTTTATCAAAAATAAGATGACCGTATGTACGTCGGTTTATCTCTGGGCTTTCAATCCTGTTCCATGGATCTTTATTTTCTGTTTCTGTGCCAGTACCATACTGTCTAGATTACTGTACCTTGTACTATAGTCTGAAGTCCGGGAGCCTGATTCCTCAAGCTCCGTTTTTCTTTCTCAAGATTGCTTTGGCTATTCGGGGTCTTTTGTGTTTCCATACAAATTGTGGAATTTTTTGTTCTAGTTCTGTGAAAAATGCCATTGGTAGTTTGATAGTGATTGCATTGAATCTGTAGATTGCTTTGGGTAGTATAGTCATTTTCACAATGTTGATTCTTCTAATCCAAGAATGTGGTATATCTCTCCCTCTGTTTGTATCATCTTTAATTTCTTTCATCAGTGTCTTATAGTTTTCTGCATACAGATCTTTTTTCTCCTTAGGTAGGTTTATTCCTAGGTATTTTATTCTTTTTGTTGCAATGGGAGTGTTTCCTTAATTTCTATTTCAGATTTTTCATCATTTGTATATAGGAATGCAAGGTATTTCTGTGCATTACTTTTGTATCCTGCTACTTTACCAAATTCATTATCTCTAGTAGTTTTCCGGTAGCATCTTAGGATTCTCTATGTATAGTTTCATGTCATCTGCAAAGAGTGACAGCTTTACTTCTTCTTTTGCGATTTGGTTTCCTTTTATTTCTTTTTCTTCTCTGGTTGCTGTGGCTAAAACTTTCAATACTATGTTGAATAATAGTGGTGAGAGTGGAAAACCTTGTCCTGTTCCTGGTCTTAGAGGATATGGTTTCATTTTTTCACCATGAGAATGATGTTGGCTGTGGGTTTGTCATATATGGCCTTTATTATGTTGAGGTAAGTTTCCTCTATGCCTACTTTCTGCGGGGTTTTTATCATAAATGGGTGTTGAATTTTGTTGAAAGCTTTTTCTACCTCTATTGAGATAATCATATGTTCTCTCCTTCAATTTGTTAATATGTTTTATCACATTGATTGATTTGCATATATTGAAGAATTCTTGCATTCCTGGGATAAACTGCACTTAATCATGGTGTATGATCCTTTTAATGTGATGTTGGTTTCTGTTTGCTAGTATTTTGTTGAGGATTTTTGCATCTATGTTCTTCAACGGTATTGGCCTGTAGTTTTATTTCTTGGTGACATCATTGTCTGGTTTTGGTATCAGGGTGATGATGGCCTCGTAGAATGAGTTTGGAAGTGTTCCTCACTCTGCTATATTTTGGAAGAGTTTGAGAAAGATAAATGTTAGGTCTTCTCTAAACGTTTGATAGAATTTGCCTGTGAAGCCATCTGGTCCTGGGCTTTTGTTTGTTGGAAGATTTTTAATCACAGTTTCAATTTCAGTTCTTGCAATTGGTCTGTTTATGTTTTGTATTTCTTCCTGGTTCAGTCTCAGAAGGTTGTGCTTTTCTAAGAATTTGCCCATTTCTTCCAGATTGTCCATTTTATTGGCATATAGTTGCTTGTAGTAACCTCTCATGATCCTTTGTATTTCTGCAGTGTGAGTTGGTACTTCTCCTTTTTCATTTCTAGTTCTATTGATTTGAGTCTTCTCCCTTTTTTTCTTGATGAGTCTGGCTAATGGTTTATCAGTTTTGTTTATCTTCTGAAAGAACCAGCTTTTAATTTAATTGATCTTTGGTATTGTTTCCTTCATTTCTTTTTCATTTATTTCTGATCTGATCTTTACGATTTCTTTCCTTCTGCTTACGTGGGGTTTTTTTAATCTTCTTTCTCTAATTGCTTTAGTTGTGAGGTTAGGTTGTTTCTTTGAGATGTTTTTCGTTTCTTGAGGTAGGATTGTATTGCTATAAACTTCCCTCTTAGAATGCTTTTGCTGCATCCCAGAGGTTTTGGGTCGTCGTGTTTTCATTGTTATTTGATTCTAGGTATTTTTTGATTTCCTCTTTCATTTCTCCAGTGATCTCTTGGTTATTAAGTAGTGTATTGTTTAGCCTCTATTTGTTTGTATTTTTTTTACAGATTTTCCCTGTAATTGATATATAGTGTCTTAGCACTGTGGTCAGAAAAGATACTTGATACAATTTCAATTTTCTTAAATTTACCAAGGCTTGATTTGTGACCCAAGATATGATCTATCCTGGAATATGTTCCATGAGCACTTGAGAAGAAAGTGTATTCTGGTTTTTTTTATATATATATACGGCCTTTATTATGTTGAGGAAAGTTCCCTCTATGCCTACTTTCTGCAGGGTTTTTATCATAAATGGGTGTTGAATTTTGTCAAAAGCTTTCTCTGCATCTATTGAGATGATCATATGGTTTTTCTCCTTCAATTTGTTAATATGGTGTATCACGTTGATTGATTTGCGTATACTGAAGAATCCTTGCATTCGTGGACTAAACCCCACTTGATCATGGTGTATGATCCGTTTAATGTGCTGTTGGAATCTGTTTGCTAGTATTTTGTTGAGGATTTTTGCATCTACGTTCATCAGTGATATTGGCCTGTAGTTTTCTTTCTTTGTGACATCCTTGTCTGGTTTTGGTATCAGGGTGATGGTGGCCTCGTAGAATGAGTTGGGGAGTGTTCCTCCCTCCGCTATATTTTGGAAGAGTTTGAGAAGGATAGGTGATAGCTCTTCTCTAAATGTCCCTTGCTGCTTTTAATATTTTGTCTCTGTTTTTAATTTTTGTTAGTTTGATTAATATGTGTCTTGGCATGTTTCTCCTTTGATTTATCCTGTATGGGACTCTCTGTGCTTCCTGGACTTGATTTACTGTTTCCTTTCCCATATTAGGGAAATTTTCAAGTATAATCCCTTCTGATAATTTCTCAGTCCCTTTCTTTTTCTCTTCTTCTCCTGGGACCCCTATAATTCAAATGTTGTTACATTTAATCTTGTCCCAGAGGTCTCTAAGAGTGTCCTCAATTCTTTTCATTCTTTTTTCATTATTCTGCTCTGCAGTAGTTATTTCCACTACTTTATCTTCCAGGTCACTTATCCGTTCTTCTGCCTCAGTTATTCTGCTATTGATCCCTTCTGGAGAATTTTTAATTTCATTTATTGTGTTGTTCATCATTGTTTGTTTGCTCTTTAGTTCTTCTACATCCTTGTTAAACTTCCCTTGTATTTTTTCCATTCTATTTCCAAGAGTTTGTATCATCTTTACTATCCTTACTCTGAATTCTTTTTCAGGTAGACTGCCTATTTCCTCTTCATTTGTTTGGTCTGGTTGGTTTTTACCTTGCTCCTTCATCTGCTGTGTGTTTCTCTGTCTTCTCATTTTGCTTAATTTACTGTGTTTGGGTCTCCTTTTCACAGGCTACAGCTTTGTAGTTCCCATTGTTTTTGATGTCTGCCCCCAGTGGGTAAGGTTGGTTCAGTGGGTTGTGTGGGCTTCTTGGTGGATGGGACTAGTGCTTGTGTTCTGGTGGATGAGGCTGGATTTTGTCTTTCTGTTGGACAGGATTGCATCTGGTGGTGTGTTTTGCAGTGTCTGTGACCTTATTATGATTTTAGACAGCCTGTCTGCTAATGCATGGGGTTGTGTTCCTGTCTTGCTAGTTGTTTGGCGTAGGGTTTCCAGCACTGTGGATTGCTGGTCATTGAGTGGAGCTCGGTCTTAGCACTGAGATGGAGATTTCTGGGAGAGCTTTTGCTGTTTGATATTACATGGAACCGGGAGGTCTCTGGTGGACCAATGTCCTGAAATCAGCTCTCCCACCTCAGAGGCACAGGCCTGACACCCGGCCGGAGCACAAAGACCCTGTCAGCCACACGGCTCAGAAGAAAAGGGAGATATAAATAAATAAATAAATAAATAAAATAATTATAATAAAATATAATTATCAAAAACAAAAAAGTTTAAAAAAAAGGATACAAAGAAAAACGAGAGCAAGCAAACTAAAAAACAAATCCACCCATGATAACAAGTGCTAAAAACTACACTAAAAAAAAAGAAAAAAACAGAACCCTAGGACAAATGGTAAAAGCAAAGCTGTGCAGACAAAATCACACAAAGAAGCAAACACATACACATTCACCTAAAGATAAAAACGAAAAAATATATATATATGTATATATATATACAAAAAAATTGGAGGAAGAGAGCAACCAAATCAATAAACAAATCTACCAATGATAATGAACTCTAAATACTAAACTAAGATAAACGTAAAACAGGAAGCAAATTGGATGCTGAAAGCAAACCCCATGTCTACAATTGCTCCCAGAGTCCACTGCCTCAATTTTGGGATGTTTCGTTTTTTATTCAGGTATTCCACAGATACAGGGTACATCAAGTTGATTGTGGAGATTTAATCTGCTGTTCCTGAGGCTGTTGGGAGAAATTTTCCTTTCTCTTCTTTGTTCGCACAACTCCTGGGGTTCAGCTTTGGATTTGGCCCCACCTCTGGGTGTAGGTTGCCTGAGGGCATCTGTTCTTCGCTCAGACAGGACAGGGTTAAAGGAGCAGCTGATTAGGGGGCTCTGGCACACTCAGGCCGGGGGGAGGGAGGGGTGTGGAATTCGGGGCAAGTCCTTTGGCGGCAGAGGCCAACATGACATTGCACCAGCCTGAGGCATGCCATGTGTTCTCCCAGGGAAGTTGTCCCTGGATATCGGAACCCTGGCAGTGGCGGGCTGCACAGGCTCCCGGGAGGGGAGGTGTGGATAGTGACCTGTGCTTGCACACAGGCTTCTTGGTGGCTGCAGCAGCAGCCTTAGCATTCCATGCCTGTCTCTGGTGTCCACACTGATAGCTGCAGCCCATGCCTGTCTGCAGTTCGTTTAGACAGTGCTCTGAATCCCCTCTCCTCATGCACCCCAAAACAATGGTCTCTTGCCTCTTAGGCAGGTCCAGACTTTTTCCCGTACTCCCTCCTGGCTAGCTGTCGTGCACTAGACCCCTTCAGGCTGTGTTCACGCAGCCAACCCCAGTCCTCTCCCTGGGATCTGACCTCTGACTCCCCAGCCTCAGCTCCCAGCCCCCACCCGTCCCAGCAGGTGAGCAGACAAGCCCCTCAGGTTGGTGAGTGCTGGTTGACACCGATCATCTGTGAGGGAACCTCTCTGCTTTGCCCTCTATACCCTTGTTGCTGAGCTCTCCTCCGTGTCTCCGAAATTCCCCCCCCCACCCACCCCGGTCTCCGCCAGTGAAGGAGTTTCCTAGTTTGTGGAAACTTTTCCTCCTTCTCAGCTCCCTCCCACTGGTGCAGGTCCCATCCCTATTCTTTTGTCTCTATTTTTTCTTTTGCTCTACCCAGGTACATGGGGAGTTTCTTGCCTTTTGGGAAGTCTAAAGTCTTCTGCCAGCGTTCAGTAGGTGTTCTGTAAGAGTTGTTCCACATGTAGATGTATTTCTGATGTATTTGTGGGGAGGACGGTGATCTCTACGTCTTACTCCTCCGCCATCTTGAAGGTCTCCCCTGTTAGTCTCTAGTTTTAAGTTCACTGTTTCCAGAATCCAGTGTGTATCTCTGTCTTTCTTTACTTATTTGTCTTTCTCATGTTGCTGAAGTATATGCCTAAGGAACTTCCTAAGAAAGGGGTGAGAGGTGAAATTTGAACCTTTGCAATCTGGAAATGTCTTTTTTTTTTTAACTATCATGTTCAATTTATAGTTGGCTACAAATAAAACTGTAGGTTCGAAATAAGTTTCCCTAAGAGCCTTGAAGGCATTTCTCCATTGTTTTTTCGAACACTCAGGAAATGGGTGTTCGAAAATTGCACCCTCAAATTGCTGTTGAGGTTACCAATCTATTCCAATTCTTCTTCCTTTAACTGTTAATGTTTTTTATCTCTGGGAGCTTTCGGTTTCTTATTTTTTAATCTTTGATGTTCTGAAATATCATAATGTGTCTAGGGGTTGAGCAAAATGGCTGGATGCTCCAAATATGAAGCCTGTAAGCCCCACCCATGTACACAGAACCATTATGTTAGGGGGGGACCTCTAAATCCCAGAATGTGGATGTCTTTGCTTCCCAGAGCAAATGCCCATACTAGGTACTTCAATTGTTCAATTGTTCTTAGATGACAATATCTTTAGAGAAGAATGTTCTGATTTAAATTTTTTTTTTTTGTCTTGAGGATAAATGCCTGAATACTAGGGTATCTATACTCTGGGGCAGGAGATGATTATTCAGTACACACGCTTTCAGTGAATTTCTCACATTTCATTCTCACCCTTTCCCTTACTTGCCATTTCCAAGTTTCAGATTTCTCTGTGGTCCTACAGGGCAGATCAGCATCCTCCAGGCTGTAAGCCCCCTCTGTCACTTTCTCGGCCCTTCTTTATCAGTCAACATACTATCCACTTTCTGTCCTTCTGAAACATATTGAAATCTCTTTACTGCTGATTCCCCCTTTTAGTCTTTTCATTATATCATTTTTTTACTTGCTTAATAGGATCTTGGGAAAGAGAGGAGCTAAAATTGTTTGGTCAGTCAGCCACCTTGATCCAGATGTCTATGTGCTTGTCAAATTTTAAAGTTTATAAGCTTTTAATGATTGAGGAGATACTTGTAATTAGGAGCAATTAGCTCTAAATTGTACAGGCCTGTATTGTTTACCCATTAATAGAAATTAGAGGACTCACTGGGGTTAAAGCTCTGTGAGAGAGACCAGTAGATAGCAATGAAATCTAATTCTCCATTGCTCCATGGAAAAAAGACTTTAGTCCCTAAACTAACAGTTAATGGATATGCATAAAATTTACTTTAATGAATAGAGTATTTTGCTATACTTCATTTCATTTGTTTATATTTTATCCTAATTTCTTTTTGAGTGGGTAGCTCTGTTGAGATGCTGTAGAAGTGATTTATGAGATAATACTCAGCATGAGGTTTCCTTCACTCACTGTCATGATCGTAAGCAAGAGTCAGGAATTTTCCTCTGAGAAAAGAAGATTTTCATAGAAACACCCTAATGCTGAATTCTAATCAACATCCATATTTTAAATTTTTTTGTTTTTTTCCCTCAGTTTTACAGCTACTGAAGCAGTATTGGTCTACCATTATGTCACATGACCAGTTTTGTATTTACTTCTAGCGAGGCCCTGTCCACACTTGGATATAGGAGGTACTAAAATGACAAGTTATCTAAGGACAGCATTACAACTTTAGATTTATCTAATCTCACAGTGCAATGGTCTTCCTGGCCTTGCAGTTTTATTACCAGTCCTTTTCTGCCCTTGGTGATTGAGTTTTACATTGTTTAAAGTTCTGGACTTGTGTCCCAGTCCTTTCCTTTTTTCCCCAATCCTCAGGTTTGTGCTTCACGCATATTTATTGCAGGCTGAATCTCTGCTGATTGTGTCACCACTGATTACCTCCTTGCCCCTAATATACTTGTATTGAATTCAGTTTTACAGTACTTACACCCTATCCTGCCTGAACTTTTCCCTTTGAGATTCGCTTACTGTACTCAAATTCTTGTGAGCCAGTCCTAGATTAATGGTCCACTGGCCACATACCTATGTTCATATCCTTGGTATCTGCCCAACCCCATGGGTATGTTTGGATCATTGTTTCTAGCCTTTCTTTCATTATGAGTCCTACCTATAATAGTTGAACTTTTGTATAAAACGTATTTCAGCATCAGCTTAAACAGAATATGATTCATCTTTCCCTAAAATCCTTCTCACAGCTTAGTTTTTCCACAATGGTTAGAACATTTTTGCCCTCTTAGAAATGATAGCCATCTGTTTCTTAATTTGCTCCTTACCTGTGTCCTATTCCCCTCCCCCTCAAGTTCGGACCGTTACAACTCTCTTTTCACTAGCTACCTCACTCTTACCCTTCCTCCATACTTGATCTTGAATGTTGTGGACAACATGATTTA
Organism: Pseudorca crassidens; assembly: GCF_039906515.1. Lineage (NCBI taxonomy): Eukaryota > Metazoa > Chordata > Mammalia > Artiodactyla > Delphinidae > Pseudorca > Pseudorca crassidens. The sequence goes on along the minus strand of NC_090317.1, from coordinate 73,491,596 downwards.
GAGGTAGTTTATGACGTTTAGGTCTCCACTGGGAATGAGAAGCGATTTCATAGTGAAATTTTGGACAAGGGAAAAAATCCTAGTTCACACTTGCACAGGCAGTCTCCTTTTAGTCATAATGTGCCTCTATCCTACGTTAGTCCAGTTTTGTAAAGATAAATTGCAACATTGTTATAAAATTTTCAAGAGCCATTTAAGAATTCATAATTAAGAGAATGTATTAAAGCTAATATTTTCTGAATCCCAAGCTCAGTATTGGCTGAGATGGTTTTATCCTGGCGCTTATATAATAAGTTCTATAGGTACATTCTAATGTATAAACTGATCCTATTCACAAATGATAGCCTTAAGTGATTTCCAGATATTACAAGTGGAAGTGTATGTTTTTCTCCTTATGTGTCTAAGTGCCTTTCACTTTAGAAGTATGGGGGATCATTATACATATTAAATAAGCAGATTCTCCCAAGGGAAGGCAGTCACATCCAATATATTTTGCTTTCCTTCTTATTCAAACATGTCACTTCTGATTTCACCCACACTTGTAGGGAGCAAAGACTAAATCTTCAACCAAAAGTCCTTTCTATATGACATACATACACACTGCTTTTTGATTTGTGGCTGCAGCTGCTATTTGTAGAGCCTGTCACTGTCTGTATTTCTGTGTTCAACTTGTGTTCAGCTAAAAAAAGACTTTGCTCAGAAAGTTTCCAAATTCCGTACTATTGCATTCCAAGCTGGTCTCGGCTGCTGTTTTCCCAAGCAGCCCACAACTATGTCATGTTATTCGAAGCTATGGTTCAGTGCATCCTTTAGAGTATTTCTTATGCCAGTCCTGCTTATGGGTATGCCATAAAGCTCACCATACCGAATATGCTTTGCATATTCTGTCTTTGCATCTCTGCACATGTCAGCAGTGAACATTGTTTTAATGCTCATAGACTAGCTGACTTACAGAATCTCAGTAGTGGTGGTCCTCTCTTGCTATTTCACATTAAGCATGACTCCAACTCTGACAATAAAAGAGTTCAACGAAGTAGATGTGCCATCTTTGGCAGGTGTGAATTTCAAAGTCATACAAAAGCTAGACACAACTTGCATTGTCCATTGATGAGAATCAATTCCATAATAGTCTGTTCTTCAGCTCTGTTCTGAATGTTAGGAATAGGGCCAAACCTAGGAAACACATGATCAGAGCAGGAGTCCATTTTCCCCCTTTGCATTAGTAGTATTATGTTTAAAATAACTCATCTTTGATTTCATCTTATCCAGAGGACAAGTCCACACAGGCTCTGAACCTACAAGTATAGCTACTTTGAGGAGTTTACTACCAATGGGGGAAAGAAAATTTTGTATTAAAAATATATAAGGCATTATTTGATGTGTTAAATAATCTTTAGAGCCTAAAAATGGGAGGTGAGAAAAGCCAGAGACTGAACAGGTCTTTAGTATAATTTTCCATTGCCACACTATGGCAATCTCTTCAAAAAAAGATACTACTCTTTTTTTTTAATTATAATTGTACTTTATGTTTTTTACATCTTTATTAGAGTATAATTGCTTTACAATGGTGTGTTAGTTTCTATTTTATAACAAAGTGAATCAGTTATACATATACATGTGTTCCCATATCTCTTCCCTCTTGCCTCTCCCTCCCTCCCACACTCCCTATCCCACCCCTCTAGGTGGTCACAAAGCACCGAGTTGATCTCCCTATGCTATGCAGCTACTTCCCACTAGCTATCTATTTTACGTTTGTTAGTGTATATATGTCCATGCCACTCTCTCACTTTGTCACAGCTTACACTTCCCCCTCCCCATATCCCCAAGTTCATGCTATAGTAGGACTGTGTCTTTATTCCCGTCTTACCCCTAGGTTCTTCAACACATTTTTTTCCTTAGATTCCATATACATGTGTTAGCATATGGTATTTGTCTTTCTCTTTCTGACTTACTTCACTCTGTATGACAGACACTAGGTCCATCCACCTCACTACAAATAACTAAATTTCGTTTATTTTATGGCTGAGTAATATTCCATTGTATATATGTGCCACATCTTCTTTATCGATTCATCTGATGATGGACACTTAGGTTGCTTCCATGTCCTGGCTATTGTAAATAGAGCTGCAGTGAACATTTTGGTACATGACTATTTGTGAATTATGGTTTTCTCAGCGTATATGCCCAGTAGTGGGATTGCTGGGTCATATGGTAGTTCTATTTGTAGATTTTTAAGGAACCTCCATACTGTTCTCCATAGTGGCTGTACGAATTCACATTCCCACCAGCAGTGCAAGAGTGTTCCCTTTTCTTTTTTTTTTTTTCATCTTTATTGGAGTATAATTGCTTTACAATGGTGTGTTAGTTTCTGCTTTATAACAAAGTGAATCAGCTCTACATACACATATGTTCCCATATCTCTTCCCTCTTGCATCTCCCTCCCTCCCACCCTCCCCATCCCACCCCTCCAGGCAGTCACAAAGCACCAAGATGATCTCCCTGCGCTATGCAGCTGCTTCCCACTAGCTATCCACTTTACGTTTGGTAGTGTATATATGTCCATGCCACTCTCTCACTTTGTCACAGCTTACCCTTCCCCCTCCCCATATCCTCAAGTCCATTCTCTAATAGGTCTGTGTCTTTATTCCTGTCTTACCCCTAGGTTCTTCATGACTTTTTTTCTTGAATTCCATATATATGTGTTAGCATACGGTATTTATCTTTCTCTTTCTGCCTTACTTCACTCTGTATGACAGTTTCTAGGTCCATCCACATCATTCCAAGTACATCAATTTCGTTTCTTTTTATGGGTGAGTAATATTCCATTGTATATATGTGCCACATCTTCTTTATCCATTCATCCAATGATGGACATTTAGGTTGTTTCCATCTCCTGGCTATTGTAAATAGAGCTGCGATGAACATTTTGGTACATGACTCTTTGAATTATGGTTTTCTCAGGGTATATGCCCAGTAGTGGGATTGCTGGGTCATGTGGTAGTTCTATTTGTAGTTTTTTAAGGAACCTCCATACTGTTCTCCATAGTGGCTGTACCAATTCACATTCCCATCAGCAGTGCAAGGGGGTTCCCTTTTCTCCACACCCTCTCCAGCATTTATTATTTCTAGATTTTTTGATGATGGCCATTCTGACTGGTGTGAGGTGATATCTCATTGTAGTTTTGATTTGAATTTCTCTAATGATTAATGATGTTGAGCATTCTTTCATGTGTTTCTTGGCAATCTGTATGTCTTCTTTGGAGAAATGTCTATTTAGGTCTTCTGCCCATTTTCGGATTGGGTTGTTTGGTTTTTTGTTGTTGAGCTGCATGTAAATTTTGGAGATTAATCCTTTGTCAATTGCTTTCTTTGCAAATATTTTCTCCCATTCTAAGGGTTGTCTTTTGGTCTTGTTTATGGTTTCCTTTGCTGTGCAAAAGATTCGAAGTTTCATTAGTTCCCATTTGTTTATTTTTGTTTTTATTTCCATTTCTCTAGGAAGTGGGTCAAAAAGGACCTTGCTGTGATTTATGTCATAGTGTTCTGCCTATGTTTTCCTCTAAGAGTTTGATAGTTTCTAACCTTACATTTAGGTCTTTAATCCATTTTGAACTTATTTTTGTGTATGGTGTTAGGGAGTGATCTAATCTCATACTTTTATATGTACCTGTCCAGTTTTCCCAGCACCACTCATTTAAGAGGCTGTCCTTTCTCCACTGTACATTCCTGCCTCCTTTATCAAAGATAAGGTGACCATATGTGCATGGGTTTATCTCTGGGCTTTCTATCTTGTTCCATTGATCTATCTTTCTGTTTTTGTGCCTGTACCATACTGTCTTGGTTACTGTAGCTTTGTAGTATAATGTGAAGTCAGGGAGCCTGATTCCTCCAGCTCCATTTTTCTTTCTCAAGATTGCTTTTGCTATTCGGGCTCTTTTGTGTTTCCATACAAATTGTGAATGTTTTTGTTCTAGTTCTGTGAAAAATGCCACTGGTAGTTTGGTAGGGATTGCATTGAATCTGTAGATTGCTTTGAGTAGTAGAGTCATTTTCACAATGTTGATTCTTCCAATCCAAGAACATGGTATATCTCTCCATCTATTTGTATCATCTTTAATTTCTTTCATCAGTGTCTTATAATTTTCTGCATACAGGTCTTTTGTCTCCTTAGGTAGGTTTATTCCTAGATATTTTATTCTTTTTCTTGCAATGGTAAATGGGAGTGTTTTCTTGATTTCACTATCAGATTTTTTATCAATAGTGTATAGGAATGCCAGAGATTTCTGTGCATTAATTTTGTTTTGTTTTGATTTGTTTTGTTTTCTTTTGTTTTTGCGGTACGCGGGCCTCTCACTGTTGTGGCCTCTCCCATTGCGGAGCACAGGCTCCGGACGCGCAGGGTCAGCGGCCATGGCTCACGGGCCCAGCCGCTCCATGGCATGTGGGATCTTCCCAGACCGGGGTACGAACCCGTGTCCCCTGCATTGGCAGGCGGACTCTCAACCACTGCGCCACCAGGGAAGCCCTGTGCATTAATTTTTTGCCTCCTTAGGTAGGTTTATTCCGAGATATTTTATTCTTCTTGTTGCAATGGTAAATGGAAGTGTTTTCTTAATTTTACTTACAAATTTTTCATCATTAGTGTATAAGACGGCCAACGATTTCTGTGCATTAATTTGGTATCCTGCTACTTTACCAAATTCATTGATTAGCTCTAGTAGTTTTCTGGTAGCATCTTTAGGATTCTCTATGTATAGTATCATGTCATCTGCAAACAATGACAGCTTTACTTCTTCTTTTCCAATTTGGATTCCTTTTATTTCCTGTTCTTCTCTGATTGCTGTGGCTAAAACTTCCAAAACTATGTTGAATAGGAGTGGTGAGAGTGGGCAACCTTGTCTTGTTCCTGATCTTAGTGGAAATGCTTTCAGTTTTTCACCATTGAGGACAATGTTGGCTGTGGGTTTGTGATATATGGCCTTCATTATGTTGAGGAAAGTTCCCTCTATGCATACTTTCTCCAGGGTTTTTATCATAAATGGGTGTTGAATTCTGTCAAAAGCTTTCTCTGCAACTCTTGAGATGATCATATGGTTTTTCTCCTTCTATTTGTTAATATGGTGTATCACGTTGATTGATTTGCATATATTGAAGAATCCTTGCATTCCTGGAATAAACACCACTTGATCATCGTGTATGATCCTTTCAATGTGCTGGATTCTGTTTGCTAGTATTTTTTTGAGGATTTTTGCATCTATGTTCATCAGTGATATTGGCCTGTAGTTTTCTTTCTTTGTGACATCTTTCTCTGGTTTTAGTATCAGGATAATGGTGGCCTCGTAGAATGAGTTTGGGAGTGTTCCTCCCTCTGCTATACTTTGGAAGAGCTTGAGAAGGATAGGTGTTAGCTCTTCTCTAAATGTTTGATAGAATTCGCCTGTGAAGCCATCTGGTCCTGGGCTTTTGTTTGTTGGTAGATTTTTAATCACAGTTTCAATTTCAGTGCTTGTGATTGGTCTGTTCATATTTTCTATTTCTTCCTGATTCTGTCTTGGCAGGTTGTGCATTTCTAAGAATTTGTCCATTTCTTCCAGGTTGTTCATTTTATTGGCATAGAGTTGCTTGTAGTAATCTCTCATGATCTTCTGTATTTCTGCAGTGTCAATTGTTACTTCTCTTTTTTCATTTCTAATTCTATTCATTTGACTCTTCTCCCTTTTATTCTTGATGAGTCTGGGTAATGGTTTATCAATTTTGTTTATCTTCTCAAAGAACCAACTTTTAGTTTTATTGATCTTTACTATCATTTCCTTCATTTCTTTTTCATTTATTTCTGATCTGATATTTATGATTTCTTTCCTTCTGCTAACTTTGGGGGTTTTTTGTTCTTCCTTCTCTAATTGCTTTAGGTGCAAGGTTAGGTTGTTTATTCGAGATATTTCTTGTTTCTTAAGGTAGGATTGTATTGCTATAAACTTCCCTCTTAGAACTGCTTTTGCTGCATCCCATAGGTTTTGGGTCATCATGTCTCCATTTCATTTGTTTCTAGGTATTTTTTGATTTCGTCTTTGACTTCTTAAGTGATCACTTCTTTATTAAGCAGTGTATTGTTTAGCCTCCATGTGTTTGTATTTTTTACAGATCTTCTCCTGTAATTGATATCTAGTCTCATAGCATTGTGGTAGGAAAAGATACATGATGCAATTTCAATTTTCTTAAATTTACCAAGGCTACATTTGTGACCCAAGATATGATCTATCCTGGAGAATGTTCCATGAGCACTTGAGAAAAATGTGTATTCTGCTGTTGTTGGATGGAATGTCCTATAAAGATCAATTAAGTTCATCTTGTTTAATGTATCATTTAAAACTTCTGTTTCCTTATTTATTTTCATTTTCGATGATCTGTCCATTGGTGAAAGTGGGGTGTTAACGTCTCCTACTATGAATGTATTACTCTCGATTTCCCCTTTTATGGCTGTTAGTATCTGCCTTATGTACTGAGGTGCTTCTATGTGGGGTGCATAAATATTTACAATTGTTATATCTTCTTCTTGGTTCGATCCCTTGATCATTATGTAGTGTCCTTCTTTATCTCTTCTAATAGTCTTTATTTTAAAGTCTATTTTGTCTGATATGAGAATTGGTACTCCAGCTTTCTTTTGATTTCCATTTGCATGGAATATATTTTTCCATCCCCTCACTTTCAGTCTGTATGTGTCCCTAGGTCTGAAGTGGGTCTCTTGTAGACAGCATATATATGGGTCTTGTTTTTGTATCCGTTCAGCCAGTCTCTGTCTTTCTGTGGGAGCATTTAATGCATTTACATTTAAGGTAATTATCGATATGTATGTTCCTATTGCCATTTTCTTAATTGTTTGTTATTCTAGGTCTTTTCCTTCTCTTGTGTTTCTTGCCTAGAGAAGTTCCTTTAGCATTTGTTGTAAAGCTGGTTTGGTGGTGCTGAACTCTCTCAGCTTTTGCTTGTCTGTAAAGGTTTTAATTTCTCCTTCAAATCTGAATGAGATCCTTGCTGGGTAGAGCAATCTTGGTTGTAGGTTTTTCTCCTTCATCACTTTAAATATGTCCTGCCACTCCCTACTGGCTTGCAGAGTTTCTGCTGAAAGATCAGCTGTTAACCTTATGGGGATTCCCTTGTGTGTTATTTGTTGTTTTTCCCTTGCTGCTTTTTTTTTTTTTTTTGCGGTACGCGGGCCTCTCACTGTTGTGGCCTCTCCCGTCGCGGAGCACAGGCTCCGGATGCAGGGGCTCAGCGGCCATGGCTCACGGGCCCAGCCACTCCACGGCATGTGGGATCCTCCCGGACCGGGGCACGAACCCATGTCCCCTGCCTCAGCAGGCGGACTCTCAACCACTGCGCCACCAGGGAAGTCCCCTTGCTGCTTTTAATTTGTTTTCTGTGTATTTAATTTTTGATTGTTTGATTAATATGTGTCTTGGCATGTTTCTCCTCAGATTTATCCTGTATGGGACTCTCTGTGCTTCCTGGACTTGATTAACTGTTTCCTTTCCCATATTAGGGAAGTTTTCAACTATAATCTCTTCAAATATTTTCTCAGTCCCTTTCTTTTTCTCTTCTTCTCCTGGGACCCCTATAATTCGAATGTTGGTGTGTTTAATGTCGTCGCAGAGGTCTCTGAGACTGTCCTCAGTTCTTTTCATTCCTTTTTCATTATTCTGCTCTGCAGTAATTATTTCCACCATTTTATCTTCCAGGTCACTTATCCGTTCTTCTGCCTCAGTTATTCTGCTATTGATCCCTTCTAGAGTGTTTTTAATTTCATTTATTGTGTTGTTCATCGTTGCTTGTTTCACCTTTAGTTCTTCTAGGTCCTTGTTAAATGTTTCTTGCATTTTGTCCATTCTATTTCCAAGATTTCGGATCATCCTTACTATCATTATTCTGAATTCTTTTTCAGGTAGACTGCCTATTTCCTCTTCATTTGTTAGGTCTGGTGAGTTTATATCTTGCTCCTTCATCTGCTGTGTGTTTCTCTGTCTTCTCATTTTGCTCATCTTACTGTGTTTGGGGTCTCTTTTTCGCAGGCTGCAGTGTCTTAGTTCCCGTTGTTTTCGGTGTCTGCCCCCAGTGGCTAAGGTTGGTGCAGTGGGTTGTGTAGGCTTCTTGGTGCAGGGGACTAGTGCTTGTGTTCTGGCAGATGAGGCTGGATCTTGTCTTTCTGGTGGGCAGGTCCACGTCTGGTGGTGTGTTTTGGGGTGTCTGTGGCCTTATTATGGTTTTAGGCAGCCTCTCTGCTAATGGGTGGGGTTGTGTTCCTGTCTTGCTAGTTGTTTGGCATAGCGTGTCCACTACTGTAGCTTGCTGGTCGTTGAGTGAAGCTGGGTGTTGGTATTGAGATGGAGATCTCTTGGAGATTTTCGCCATTTTTTATTACGTGGAGCTGGGAGGTCTCTTGTGGACCAGTGTCCTGAAGTAGGCTCTCCCACCTCAGAGGCACAGCACTGACTCCTGGCTGCAGCACCAAGAGGCTTTCATGTACATGGCTCAGAATAAAAGGGAGAAAAAGTAGAAAGAAAGAAAGAAAGAAAGAAGGAAAGAAGAAAAGAAGGAAGGAAGGAAGGAAGGAAGGAAGGAAGGAAGGAAGGGGAGCGAGAGAGAGGGAGAGAAAAAGAAAGGATAAAATAAAATAAAATAAAGTAAGATAAAATAAAATAAAGTTATTAAAATTAAAAATATAAAAGAATTATTAAGAAAAAAAGTTTATTTTTTTAAGTAAAATATACTAAAAACAAACGGAGAAACAAACAAAAACAAACGGACGGACAGAACACTAGGACAAATGGTGAAAACAAATCTATACAGACAAAATCTCATACAGAAGCATACACATACACACTCACAAAAAGAGGAAAAGGGGAGAAAATAATATATCTTGCTCTTAAAGTCCACCTCCTCAATTTGGGATGATTCGTTTTCTATTCAGGTATTCCAGTGATGCAGGGTACATCGAGTTGATTGTGGAGATTTAATCGGCTGCTCCTGAGGCTGCTGGGAGAAATTTCCCATTCTTTGTTTGCAAAGCTCGCGTGGTTCAGCTTTGGATTTGGCCCCGCCTCTGCATGTAGGTCGCCTAAGAGCATCTATTCTTCGCTTAGACAGGACGGGGTTAAAGGACCAGCTGCTTCGGGGGCTCTGGCTCACTCAGGCTTGGGGGGAGTGAGGGGCACGGAGTGCGGGGCGAGGCTGCGGCAGCAGAGGCAGGCGTGACATTGCACCAGCCTGAGGCGCGCCGTGCATTCTCCCGGCGAGGTTGTCCCTGGATCACGGGACTCTGGCATTGGCGGGCTGCACAGGCTCCTTGGAGAGGAGTTGTGGATAGTGACCTGTGCTCGCACACATGCTTCTTGTTGGCGGCAGCAGCAGCCTTAGCGTCTCATGCCCGTCTCTGGGATCCGCACTGATAGCCACAGCTCGCGCCTGTCTCTGGAGCTCATTTAAGCAGCACTCTTAATCCCCTCTCCTCGTGCACCAGGAAACAAAGAGAGAAGAAAAAGTCTCTTGCCTCTTCGGCAGGTCCAGACTTTTCCCTGGACTCCCTCCCGGCTAGCTGTGGTGCACTAACCCCCTGCAGGCTGTGTTCACGCCACCAACCCCAGTCCTCTCCCTGGACTGCCACTGAAGCCCGAGCCTCAGCTCCCAGCCCTGCCCACCCCGGCGGGTGAGCAGACAAGCCTCTTGGGCTGTTGAGTGCCGTTCGGCACCGATCCTCTGTGCGGGAATCTCTATGCTTTGCCCTCTATACCCTTGTTGCTGAGCTCTCCTCCGTGTCTCCGAAATTCCCCCCCCCACCCACCCCGGTCTCCGCCAGTGAAGGGTCTTCCTAGTGTGTGGCAACCTTTCCTCCTTCACAGCTCCCTCCCACTGGTGCAGGTCCCATCCCTATTCTTTTGTCTCTGTTTATTCTTTTTTCTTTTGCCCTACCCAGGTACGTGGGGAGTTTCTTGCCTTTTGGGAGGTGTGAGGTCTTCTGCCAGCGTTTAGTGGGTGTTCTGTAGGAGTTGTTCCACATGTAGTTGTATTTCTGATGTATGTATAATTGTACCGGCCCGCCGTCCCCACGACTGTCGCGGCTTTGGCCGCTGGGGACCCTCCAGAGCCGGCAGCCTCAGTGAGGCCACCCTCCCCTTGGGCTCCGGGGCAGTTCCGTGACGGCGGAGAGAAGATACCCCAAGCCGGGTGTTCCAGCTCTGCAGAAATATGGGCTCCATTCTAAGATACTATTCTTTTTTATTTTGCTTTCTACTTTGCAGTCACTTGCATTGTTGGGCAGTAATTTTTAAGTCAAATGTCCTAGAGAGCAGAATCCAGTGACTGCTTTTAGCTCTATGTGAAAAATGTTTCTTCTCTTTAGTTTCCATGTTTAATTTACTCTATAATTTCAGTCATCATCAGATATATTTACAGTAGGGGATAGTAATCCCCAGCATTCACACCAGAGATGTCCAGGTTGCCAATTTCCTTTGGCATTTGGGCTGATTGCTGCCACCTCTACCCTGACCCCAGTGGTGGCAGCTCCAATGGGATGCTGTGATCAGTGTTGAGTGTTCTTGTTTGCTCTCTTTCAGGAGCTGGCACACTCCATTTGGCAACAGCACATACTGTGCTTCCCTTCTTGTCACACTGCTTTTAAAACCTTACTACCTCCTGCTATGTAGTGGTATCAGGCACGGCAAAGCAACTCAGGATTATTTGGATGTTGTTCGTGTTTGTTAAAATAGTGTTCACTGCCCTCTATGTGGTAAATACTCAGTGTTTGTTCAGCATACACACCTGAGTGACCCTCTCCAGATCTTTTGTTGAAAATCAAAGCATATGAAATTAAGAGTTCCTTTAAGATTGAACGTATATTCAATGCCAGCTCCTATATTCATTTTATATCCATGACATACCCTTCAAACTAATTTGGGCAACCCTACTTCACTCATTGGTACTGGGATGCTCACATATTGCTGTGGTGGAATCACTTGGAGATTTTGTTAAATATCCCAGGGTGTAAATGTTTTTATTTTATTTTATTTGAAGGTCCCAGCTGATTGCTGATGTGTGGTGGTAGTGATTGCAATAAGAAAAAATAGATTTATTCAAGAACATTGAAAGAGAAATCTTTTTTTAAAAAAAGCAGGTGAATTGCCAATATTAGAAAGCCTGGTATGCTTCCTCTTGAGGGAGATGAAGTTCCAATTTCTATAAACAGATTAACTCCAGGAGTGACAGAATAAAAGGCAAAAAAACCACTATCTATGTGAGAGCCCTATTTTACCAGTGGCAAAAGAGGACTTCGTCTTTTTAGTCTCCAGATAATGAATCAGTTGAGGAATGAATAATATAGCAGTTTCTCAAAATGTGTTTCCAGAGCTACCTGCATCAGAATCCCATAGTGAGCTAGTTGAAAAGCCAGATTCTCATGTCTCACTTCAGCTTACTCAATCTAACTTTGAGGAAGCGAAGGCCGGGAATTCTATATTTTAACACTCATGCCTACTGACTCTGATGCACACCAAAGTTTGAGAGCCACTGACCTTCAGAATCTCACACTCTTAAGATCTATTTGATTTGATTACTGCCAGTATTGTTACATGTCCTTAGTCTACCTAGCCATGGTTGATCCTAGGAAATGTGGTCTAATTCAAGTCAAATAAAATCCTGGCTTTACACAATGGATTACTGATAGTTCTATCTATCTATAGTTCTTTTGACAGATACTTATTAGGGGCCTACTATGGCTAGGTACAGAGCTAGGCAATAAGGTTACAAAAAGGGACAAAATGTGGCCTCTACCCTCAAAAATCTTATGAGTAATTTCCTATGGATCATCTAATACAATCACATACATTACCATGAAATATAAAATGAATCAGATTTATTCTATGTCATGGTAAAATGAAAAAAAAGTGCCCAATAATTTTGCGGGTTGAGATATTAGACAAAAAATATTTTTGTAGCAATATCTGGAGATTCTTTAGAAATAATGGATGTATCCCTCATGTCTAACTATTAACGAATTTTTTCCAGCTGACAACCCTGTCATCTGCAGGTGCTGTTTACCATGTAATTTTACCATAGGAAACAGCGGTGTAATCAGTTAATAAAGTGTAAAGAATTAGATTTTTTTCCCCTTGAGCAAAATGCCTGGCTGTAGCCAACATTCCTGATGCCTTTTCCCTTGTGCAATAGGTAAGGAATATTTGAAGAGAGAAAGCTGTTTCCTTCATATTCTGCAGCTTGCCTCTGGAGGCCATGCTAATGAATGCAACACTCAAGCTAGAATTCCAGACACTTTCTGTGAGCAGCCACTGTTTTTTTAATAGTTATTTTAATTATACTACTACTACTACTACTACTAATTATTATTATTAAAATCGGCTGTGCCAGGTCTTAGTTGTGACACGTGGGATATTTTACTTGCAGCATGTGGGTTCATAGTTGCGGCATGTGACTTCGTAGTTGTGGCATACGGACTTCTTAGTTGCTCCATGCAAACTCTTAGTTGCAGCATGTGGAATCTAGTTCCAACCAGGGATCGAACCTGGGCCCCCTGCATGGGGAGCGAAGAGTCTTATCCACTGGACCACCAGGGAAGTCCCAGCAGCCACTGATTTTTTTTTCCTTAAATGATTTTATTATTTATTTGTTTGTTTGATTGTTTATTTATATTTAGCATACTTATTGGAGTATAATTGCTTTCCAATGGTGTGTTAGTTTCTGCTTTATAACAAAGTGAATCAGCTATACGTATACATATATCCCCATATCTCCTCCTTCTTGCATCTCCCTCCCACCCTCCCACTCCAACCCCTCTAGGTGGTCACAAAGCACCGAGGTGATCTCCCTGTGCTATGCAGCTGCTTCCCACTAGCTATCTATTTTACATTTGGTAGTATATATAAGTCCATGGCACTCTCTCACTTCGTCCCAGCTTACCATTCCCCCTCCCCGTGTCCTCAAGTCCATTCTCTACATCTGCGTGTTTACTCCTGTCTTGCCGCTTAGTTCTTCAGAACCATTTTTTTTTTTTAGATTCCATATATATATGTTAGCATACGGTGTTTGTTTTTCTCTTTATGACTTATTTCACTCTGTATGACAGACTCTAGGTCCATCCACCTCACTACAAATAACTCAATTTCGTTTCTTCTTTATCCATTCATCTGTCGATGGACACTTAGGTTGCTTCCATGCCCTGGCTATTGTAAATAGAGATGCAGTGAACATTGTGGTACATGACTCTTTTTGAATTATGGTTTTCCCAGGGTATATGCCCAGTAGTGGGATTTCTGGGTCGTATGGTAGTTCTATTTTTAGTTTTTTAAGGAACCTCCATAGTAGCTGTATAAATTTACATTCCCACCAACAGTGCAAGAGGGTTCCCTTTTCTCTACACCCTCTCCAGCATTTATTGTTTGCAGATTTTTTTCATGATGGCCATTCTGACTGGTGTGAGGTGATATCTCATTGTAGTTCTGATTTGCATTTCTCTAATGATTACTGATGTTGAGCATTCTTTCATGTGTTTGTTGGCAATCTGTATATCTTCTTTGGAGAAATGTCTATTTAGGTCTTCTGCCCATTTTTGGATTGGGTTGTTTGTTATTTTGATATTGAGCTGCATGAGCTGCTTGTAAATTTTGGAGATTAGTCCTTTGTCAGTTGCTTTATTTGCAAATATTTTCTCCCATTCTGAGGGTTCTCTTGTAGTCTTGTTTATGGTTTCCTTTGCTGTGCAAAAGCTTTTAAGTTTCATTAGTTCCCATTTGTTTATTTTTGTTTTTATTTCCATTTCTCTAGGAGGTGTGTCAAAAATGATCTTGCTGTGATGTATGTCATAGAGTGTGATCTGCCAATGTTTTCCTCTAAGAGTTTTATAGTGTCTAGACTTACATTTAGATCTTTAACCCATTTTGAGTTTATTTTTCTGTATGGTGTTAGGAAGTGTTCTAATTTCATTCTTTTACAAGTAGCTGTCCAGTTTCACCAGCACCACTTAGGGGAGAGGCTGTGCTTCCTCCATCATATATTCTTGCCTCCTTTATCAAAAATAAGGTGACCGTATGTGCCTGGGTTTATCTGTGGGCTTTCTATCCTGTTCCATTAATCTGTATTTCTGTTTTTGTGCCAGTACCATACTGTCTTGATTACTGTAGCTTTGTAGTATAGTCTGAAGGTAGGGAGCCTGATTCCTCCAGCTCCGTTTTTCTTTCTCAAGATTGCTTTTGCTATTCGGGGTCTTTTGTGTTTCCATACAAATTGTGAAATTTTTTGTTCTACTTTGTGAAAAATGCCATTGTTAGTTTGATAGGGATTGCATTGAATCTGTAGATTTCTTTAGGTAGTATAGTCATTTTCACTATGTTGATTCCTCCAATCCAAGAACATGGTAATCTCTCCATCTGTTCGTATCATTTTTAATTTCTTTCATCAGTGTCTTATAGTTTTCTGCATACAGGTCTTTGTCTCCTTAGGTACGTTTACTCCTGGGTATTTTATTCTTTTTGTTTCAATGGTAAATGGGACTGTTTCCTTAAATTCACTTTCAGATTTTTCATCATTAGTGTATAGGAATGCAAGAGATTTCTGTGCATTAATTTTGTATCCTGCTACTTTACCAAATTCATTGATTAGCTCTAGTAGTTTTCTGGTAGCATCTTTAGGATTCTCTATGTATAGTATCATGTCATCTGCAAACAGTGACAGCTTTACTTCTTCTTTTCCCATTTGGATTCCTTTTATTTCTTTTTCTTCTCTGATTACTGTGGCTAGAACTTTGAATACTATGTTGAATAATAGTTGTGAGAGTGCACATCCTTGTCTCGTTCCTGATCTTAGAGGAAATGCTTTCAGTTTTTCACCATTGAGAATGATGTTTGCTTTGGGTTTGTCGTTTATGGCTTTTATTATGTTGAGGTAGGTTCCCTCTGTGCCCACTATCTGGAGGGTTTTTATCATAAATGGGTGTTGAATTTTGTCAAAAGCTTTTTCTGCATCTCTTGAGATGATCATATGGTTTTTATTGTTCAGTTCATTAATATGGTTATCACATTGATTGATTTGTGTATATTGAAGAATCCTTGTATCCCTGGGATAAATCCCAGTTGATCATGGTGTATGATCCTTTTAATGTCTTGTTGGATCCTGTTTGCTAGTATTTTGTTGAGGATTTTTGCATCTATATTCATCAGTGATCTTGGACTGTAATTTCCTTTTTTTGTAGTATCTTTGCCTGGTTTTGGTATCAGGGTGATGCTGGCCTCATAGAAAGAGTTTTGGAGTGTTCCTTCCTCTGCATTTTTTGGAAGAATTTGAGAAGCATCGGTGTTAGCTCCTCTCTACATGTTTGATAGAATTCACCTGTGAAGCCATCTGGTGTTGGGCTTTTGTTGTTTGGAAGATTTTTAATCACAGTTTCAATTTCATTACTTGTGATTGGTCTGTTCATATTTTCTATTCCTTCCTGGTTCAGTCTTCGAAGGTTATACCTTTCTAAAAATTTGTCCATTTCTTCCAGATTGTCCATTTTATTGGCACAGAGTTGCTTGCAGTAGTCTCTTATGATGCTTTGTATTTCTGCGTTGTCTGTTGTAACTTCTTCTTTTTCATTTCTAATTTTATTGATTTGAGTCCCCTCGCTCTTTTTCTTGATGAGTCTGCCTAATAGTTTATCAATTTTGTTTATCTTCTCAAAGAACCAGCTTTTAGTTTTATTGATCTTTGCTCTATTGTTTTCTTTGCTCCTTTTTGATTTATTTCTGCTCTAATCTTTATGATTTCTTTCTTTCTGCTAACTTTGGGTTTTGTTTGTTCTTCTTTCTCTACTTCCTTTAGGTGTAAGGTGAGATTGTTTATTTCAGAATTTTCCTGTTTCTTGAGGTAGGCTTGTATTGTAAGTTTATTGTATAAACTTCCCTCTTAGAAGTGCTTTTGCTGCATCCCATAGGTTTTGGGTCATCGTGTTTTCATTGTCACTTGTCTCTAGGTATTATTTGATGCCCTCTTTGATTTCTTCAGTGATCTCTTGGTTATTTAATAGCGTATTGTTTACCCTCCATGTGTTTGTGTTTTTTAAGTGTTTTTCCCTGTAATTCATTTCTAATCTCAGAACGCTGTGGTCAGAAAAGATGCTTGATATGATTTCAATTTTCTTAAATTTACTGAGGCTTGATTTGTGACCCAAGATGTGATCTATCCTTGAGAATGTTCCGTGTGCACTTGAGAAGAAAGTGTAATCTGCTGTTTTTAGATGGAATGTCCTATAAATATCAATTAAATCTATCTGGTCAATTGTGTCATTTAAAGCTTCTCTTTCCTTATTTATTTTCATTTTGGATGATCTGTCCATTGGTGTAAGTGAGGTGTTAAAGTCCCCCACTATTATTGTGTTACTGTCGATTTCCTGTTTTATAGCTGTTAGCAGTTGCCTTATATATTGAGGTGCTCCTATGTTGGGTGCATATATATTTATAATTGTTATATCTTCTTCTTGGATTGGTCCCTTGATCATTATGTAGTGTCCTTCCTTGTCTCTTGTAACATTCTTTATTTTAAAGTCTATTTTATCTGATATGAGTATATAGCTACTCCAGCTTTCTTTTGATTTCCACTTGCATGGAATATCTTTTTCCATCCCCTTACTTTCAGTCTGTATGTGTCCCTAGGTCTGAAGTGGGTCTCCTGTAGACAGCATATATATGGGTCTTGTTTTTGTATCCATTCAGCAAGCCTGTGTCTTTTGGTTGGAGCAGTCAATCCATTCACGTTAAGGTAATTATCGATATGTATGTTCCTATTCCCATTTTCTTAATTGTTTTGGGTTTGTGTTTGTAGGTCCTTTTCTTCTCTTGTGTTTCCCACTCAGAGAAGTTCCTTTAGCATTTGTTGTAGAGCTGGTTTGGTGGTGCTGAATGCTCTTAGCTTTTGCTTGTCTGTAAAGCTTTTGATTCCTCCATTGAATCTGAATGAGATCCTTGTCGGGTAAAGTAATCTTGGTTGTAGGTTCTTCTCTTTCATCACTTTAAGTATATCATGACACTCCCTTCTGGCTTGTAGAGTTTCTGCTGAGAAATCAGCTGTTAACCTTATGGGAGTTCCCTTGTATGTTATTTGTCGTTTTTCACTTGCTGTTTTCAATAATTTTTCTTTGTCTTTAATTTTTGCCTATTTGATTACTTATGTGTCTCAGTGTGTTTCTCCTTAGGTTTCTCCTGTATGGGACTTGCTGCCCTTCCTGGACTTGGGTGGCTATTTCCTTTCCCATGTTAGGGAAGTTTTTGACTATAATCTCTTCAAATATTTTCTCTAGTCCTTTCTCTCTTTTCTCCTTCTGGGACCCCTATAATGCATATGTTGTTGCATTTAATGTTGTCCCAGAAGTCTCTTAGTCTGTCTTCATTTCTTTTCATTCTTTTTTCTTTATTCTCTTCTGCAGCAGTGAATTCCACCATTCTGTCTTCCAGGTCATTTATCTGTTCTTCTGCCTCAGTTATTCTGCTATTAATTCCTTCTATTTTAGTTTTCGTTTCAGTTATTGTATTGTTCATCTCTGTTTGTTTGTTCTTTAATTCTTCTAGGTCTTTGTTAAACATTTTTTGCATCTTCTCGATCTTTGCCTCCATTGTTTTTCCCAGGTCCTGGATCATCTTCACTATCATTATTCTGAATTCTTTTTCTAGAAGGTTGCCTATCTCCACTTCATTTAGTTGTTTTTCTGGGGTTTTATCGTGTTCCTTCATCTGGTACATAGCCCTCTACCTTTTCATCTTCTCTGTCTTTCTGTGAATGTGGTTTTTGTTACACAGGCTGCCGGATTGTAGTTCTTCTTGCTTCTGCTGTCTGCCCTCTGGTGGATGAGGCTGTCTAAGAGGCTTGTGTAAGTTTCCTGATGTGAGGGACTGGTGGTGGGTAGAACTGACTATTGCTCTGGTGGGTAGAGCTCAGTAAAACTTTAATCCGCTTGACTGTTGATGGGTGGGGCTGGGTTCCCTCCCTGTTGGTTGTTTGGCCTGAGCCGACGGGACACTGCAGCCTACCGGGGCTCTTTGTTGAGGCTAATGACAGCCTCTGGGAGGGCTCACGCCAAGGAGTACTTTACAGAACTTCTGCTGCCAGTTTCATTTTCTCGACAGTGAGCCACAGCCAGCCCCCACCTCTGCAGGAGACTCTTCAACACTAGCAGGTAGGTCTGGTTCAGTCTCCTGTGGCGTTACTGCTCCTTCCCCTGTGTCCCGACACACACTACTTTGTGTGTGCCCTCCAAGAATGGAGTCTCTGTTTCCCTCAGTCCTTCCAAAGTTCTGCAATCAATTCCCACTAGGCTTCAAAGTCTGATTCTCTACGAATTCCTCCTCCCGTTGCCGGACCCCCAGGTTGGGAAACCTGACGTGGGGCTCAGAACCTTCACTCCAGTGGGTGGACTTCTGTGGTATGTGTTCTCCAGTCTGTGAGTCACCCAACCAGCAGTTATGGGAATTGATTTTACTGTGATTGCACCCCTCCTACCGTCTTATTGTGGCTTCTCCTTTGTCTTTGGATGTGGGGTATCTTATTTGGTGAGTTCCAGTGTCTTCCTGTCGATGACTGTCCCGCAGCTAGTTGTGATTCTGGTGTTATCGCAAGAGGGAGTGTGAGCACATCCTTCTACTCCGCCATCTTGGTTCCTCTCTGTGTTTGTGTTTTTTACAGATTTTTTCCTGTAATTGATTTCTAGTCTCATAGCGTTTTGGTCGGAAAAGATACTTGATACGATTTCAATTTTCTTAAATTTACCAAGGCTTTATTTGTGACCCAAGATATGATCTATCCTGGAGAATGTTCCATGAGCAGTTGAGAAGAATGTGTATTCTGTTGGTTTTGAGTGGAATGTCCTATAAATATCAATTAAGTCCATCTTGTTTAATGTATCATTTAAAGCTTGTGTTTCCTTATTTATTTTCATTTTGGGTGATCTGTCCATTGGTGAAAGTGCGCTGTTAAAGTCCCCTACTATGATTCTGTTACTGTCAATTTCCCCTTTTATGGCTGTTAGCATTTGCCTTATGTATTGAGGTGCTCCTATGTTGAGTGCATAAATATTTACAATTTTTATGTCTTCTTCTTGGATTGATCTGTTGATCATCATGTAATGTCCTTCTTTGTCTCTCGTAATTGTCTTTATTTTAAAATCTATTTTGTCTGATATGAGAATTGCTACTCCAGCTTTCTTTTGATTTCCATTTGCATGGAATATCTTTTTCCATCCCCTCAGTTTGAGTCTGTATGTGTCCGTAAGTCTGAAGTGGGTCTCTTGTAGACAGCATGTATATGGGCCTTGTTTTTGTATGCATTCAGCCAGTCTGTGTCTTTTGGTTGGCGTATTTAATCCATTTACATTTAAGGTAATTATGGATATATATGTTCTTATTACTGTTTTCTTAATTGTTTTGGGTTTGTTATTGTAGGTCTTTTCCTTCTCTTCTTAAAAAAATTTATTTATTTATTTTTTTGGCTGCATTGGGTCTCTGTTGCTGCATGCCGGCTTTCTCTATTGGCGGTGAATGGGGGCTACTCTTGATTCAGTGCACAGGCTCCTCATTGTGGTGCCTTCTCTTGCTGTGGAGTATGGTCCCTAGGCCCTCGAGCTTCTGTAGTTGTGGCTCACAGGCTCTGTAGCGCAGGCTCAATAGTTGTGGTGCATGGGCTTATTTGCTCCACGCCATGTGGGATCTCCCTGGACCAGGGCTCAGACACATGTCCCCTGCACTGGCAGGTGGACTCATAACCACTGCACCACCAGGGAAGTCCTCCTTTTCCTTCTCTTGTGTTTCCTGTCCAGAGAAGTTCCTTTAGCATTTGTTGTAAAGCTGGTTTGGTGGTGCTGAACTCTCTTAGCTTTTACTTGTCTGTAAAGTTTTTAATTTCTCTGTTGATTCTGCATGAGTTCCTTGCTGAGTAGAGTAATCTTGGTTGCAGGTTTTCCCTTTCATCGCTTTAAATATTTCCTGCCACTCCCTTCTGGCTTGCAGAATTTTTGCTGAAAGATCAGCTGTTAGCCTTATGGGGATTCCCTGTATGTTATTTGTTGTTTTTCCGTTGCTGCTTTTAATATTTTTTGTTTGTATTTAATTTTTCATAGTTTGTTTAATATGTGTCTTGGCGTGTTTCTCCTTGGATTTATCCTGTATGGGACTCTCTGTGCTTCCTGGACTTGATTAACTATTTCCTTTCCCATATTAGGGAAATTTTCAACTATAATCTCTTCAAATATTTTTTCAGTCCCTTTATTTTTCTCTTCTTCTTCTGGGACCCCTATAATTCGAGTGTTGGTGCATTTAATGTTGTCCCAGAGGTCTCTAAGAGTGTCCTCAATTCTTTTCATTCTTTTTTCTTTATTCTGCTCTGCAGTAGTTATTTCCACTATTTTATCTTCCAGGTCACTTATCCGTCTTCTGCGTCAGTTATTCTGCTATTGATTTCTTCTAGAGAAATTTTAATTTCATTTATTGTGTTGTTCATCATTGTTTGTTTGCTCTTTAGTTCTTCTACGTCCTTGTTAAACTTCCCTTGTATTTTCTCCAGTCTATTTCCAAGAGTTCGTATCATCTTACTATCCTTACTCTGAATTCTTTTTCAGGTAGACTGCCTCTTTCCTCTTCATTTGTTTGGTCTGATGGGTTTTTACATTGCTCTTTCATCTGCTGTGTGTTTCTCTGTCTTCTCACTTTGCTTAACTTACTGTGTTTGTGGTCTCCTTTTCACAGGCTTCAGGTTCATAGTTTCCTGTTGTTTTTGGTGTCTGCTTCCAGTGTGTATGGTTGGTTCAGTGGGTTGTGTAGGCTTCCTGGTGGAGGGGACTGGTGCCTGTGTTCTGGTGGATAAAGCTAGATCTTTTCTTTCTGATGGGCAGGACCGCGTCTTGTGGTGTGTTGTGGGGTGCCTGTGACCTTATTATGATTTTAGGCAGCCTGTCTGCTGATAGGTGGGGTTGTGTTCCTGTTTTGCTAGTTGTTTGGCATAGGGTGTCCAGCACTATAGGTTGTTGGGTGGAGCTGAGTCTTAGCATTGACCATCTCCATCTCTTGGAGAACTTTCGCTTTTTGATATTACGTGGAGCCGGGAGGTCTCTGATGGACCAATGTCCTGAACTCAGCTCTTCCACCTCAGAGGCACAGGCCTGACACCGGCCGGAGCACCAACAGCCTGTCATCCACACGGCTCAGAAGAAAAGGGATAAAAAAAGAAGGAAAGAAAGAAAAAAATAAAATAAGGTAAAGTTATTAAAAAATAAATTATTAAAAATAAATAATAATTTTAAGTAATTTTTTAAAAAGGAGAAAAAAATGGTCAGACGGAACCCTAGGACAAATGGTAAAAGCAAAGCTCTACAGACAAAATCACACAAAGAAGCATACACATACAAACTCACAAAAAGAGAAAAAGGAAAAAAATATGTATATCTTGTGGGAAGTCTGAAGTCTTCTGCCAGCGTTCAGTAGGTGTTTTGTAGGAGTTGTTCCACATGTGGATGTATTTCTGATGTATCTGTGGGAAGGAAGGTGATCTCTACGTCTTACTCCTCCACCATCTTGAAGGTCTCCCCCAGTCACTGATTTTTGTCTTTACCGTTATACTACACAAAGGTTAGTTTTCCCTCCTATCTCTAATTGAGACAAATAAGATCATTGTGAGTAGGGATCCTCTTTCAGTTTAAGCAGTGTTTTGTGTTTTTTCAATGAGAAAATAGAAACTATGTTCTGTTCAAAGCATTTTCATATACAGGCAGTCCCCTTCTAATGTACACTTGACTTATGAATGTCCCATACTCATCAAAGGCCTCTCTGAAAGGACTTTAAGCTACTCCTACTACCCATGGAAGCTGGAGTTGTTTCTTCCATCTGCAGGAGTTGGTTTCTCCCTCAGCTCTCCTCTTCTGGGAGCCTGAGTTCTCACAAGCTCCCATCAGACCTTTTGGAACAATTAACATGTGAGCACATTCTCCTACTGCTGCTGCCAGGACACAAGAAGGTGCTGGTGACCGTGCGAAGAATCCCCATAGGAGCTGAGCCCATGAAGGAACACAAAGAGTATAAAGAAAATTCTGGAATTCTGGTTGGTGATGGTGGAGAGGTTCTCCATTTGTGCTTCAAAATTCCTTTCCGCTAGAAATAGCATTATACTATAATAACATACCTATGTAAAACTGAGTTTTATGACTGACTCACTTGACCACAGCCAAGAATAAGCAGTAAACAAATGGCCTCTCAGCCGCCAGAGTATATGCACCTTACTTATTGGAAAAGCCATTCAAAAACCCACTGATTGCCTATTTATTCTGTTTGTACATGATTCTAATTAGTTTTAATGAGATGTGAGATGTCAAGCCTATAGGAGGTTATAAGCAGCAAATTTGAAGAGACTGGAAAAATGTTATAAGTAGATGAAGTGAAATATGATAGTTGACAGCAAGGTAAGAGACCGAAAAAGCATTAAAAAGAAGTTTAAGAACTCAAAAGCCAACCACAATAAAAAACTCCTTCACATCCACAAGCATGGCTAAAATGAAAAATCGACAACACCAAACATAGTGAAAATGCAGAGCAGTGGATTGCTCACACATTACCAGTGGGAGTAGGAAAAGGTACAGTCACTGGAAAATAGTTTGACGGTTCCCTTACAGTAAATAGTTACCATATAGCCCAGAGGTTCCACTCCTAGGTGTTTACCCAAGAAAAATGAAGACATATATCCCCTCAAAGCCTCATACTCATATCAGCTTTATTCATAATAGCCCCAAACTGGAAATAACCCAAATGTCCCTCAAAAGGCAAATGCATTAAAAAGTTGTAGTATATCCGTACAATTAAATACTACTCAGGAAGAAAAAGGAATGAACTACTGATACTCACAACAACGTGGATGAGTCTCACAGACATTGTGCTGAGGGAAAGAAGCAACACAAAAATCATATAAACATATTGTATGATCCCATTTATGTGAGGTTCTAGAATGGGGAAAACTAAGCTATGGTGATAGAATCAGAACAGTGGCTGCCTGAGGTTGGAGTAGCACTGAAGAATGACTGGAAGGGACACAAGGGAAAATTCTGGGGTGATGGAATTGTTCCATATCTTGATTTGGGTGGTGGTTACAAAGGTGTGTATTTTTCAAACTGTATGCTTAAAATGTGTGCACTTTATTGTATGTAAATTTTAGCTAAAATTTTCATAAAGTACATAATTTACAAAGGGAGAAAATCCTTCAGAGGACCCCCCTGCTACAGGGTAAAATCTTAACTCCTTAACATGATCTGGCCTTTGTTTAATGTCTCTTGGCTCATTCCTTACCATGCCTCTCCAACTCCTACCACTTACTTTATGCTACTTGTATTTCCAAAAACTGCTTCTCTGTCTATTTCCTCTGAACCTTGAAGCACAATGCTCCCTTTGCCTGGAATTCCTTTTCATTTTCTCATTCATCACTAAATCCTCAATATCCTTCAGGACTCACAGAGGTAGCACCTCCTCCAAAAAGCCTTTTCCACTCCCAGTCTGTATTAGGTACTTTCCCTCTTCCTCCCAGAGAACTTTATGCTTCTCTCTAACAAAGCATGTATTGCTCTGTAATGTTAAGTGTAACTTTAAAAAACCCTGAAAGCCATAGTGGACTGGTGCCATTTAATGTACAGGCAAATAGTCTTCTACATATTCAGTAAACCCTGAGTGAAATCATATATTGTAGACTTAATTTCTATCCAAAATAGCTGAAGTGAGTTTAAGCACTCAAATTTATCATGAAAACTCTTCTATCCAGAATTACTTGTTCTTCTATAGTTGCAAATGATTGAGATTTTAGTGTAAATAGCAGTTTGGTATTATATTATTACTAGTATGATAGCTTATTTATATTGTGGGTTAAGTAACTTTCTATGGGCTTTATCTGGAAACCTAGCCAGACTTTATTACGTTGATTCTACGGGAAAGTGCATTTTACATTCCAGTCAAGTGACAAAAACACTGCTCAGTTGAACCATGTGAAATTGCTGATATTCAACCATTTTTGACATACTAAAATGGCAGTTTCATGTGATTCAACCTAAATATTTTTAAATACAACCCTATGGCAAGTTGGAGATTGTTAATTATGTATTTAATACATGAATATATTCTATAAGATGCTAATTTTGTATATTAAGGCTATTGGGTATAATTGTTTTACATAAACAGTAAATTACAGGATTTTTAAGAAAGTTTGTGTAGAATGTTAAGGCTTACTTGAGTTCTACCCATCTTTTTTCCAGTTAATCACAGATGCAACAGACATGAGGATATTCTGGAATTGTTTATTTTTTGAACCAACAATAGGGTGAAAATGCAGATTCATTTCTTCTTTTTAACCTCCAAACTATCTAACCAGTCTATTTTTAATATTAATTTTAATTACAATAATAGCTAACATTTATTGAGTGCATATTACATGCTGGGTACTGTGCAAACCCAGCTACTTTATGAGCAAAGTACTATTATTGTCCCTATTTACAGATGAGGAAATTAAAGCTTAAGGACCTTGCCCAAGGTTACACAGCTATAAGTGGCAGAGTCGGGTTTGGAATCACTTTCAGTCCTACTACTCTGTCCACTGTTTACCTCAGGCACATTTTTTTTAACCACAAGTAAGCACTCATGCTGAAAAATTATGATTCAATTCAGCAAGTATATATTTAAGCTGTGATTACCACTAGTGATACCAGGCCCATTCACATATGAAATATGTTGTATTATTATGAGAGACCATCATTTGACAGTAGAGGACTAAGTACCAAAATGCTGTAAGCGTTCTGTTGGGATCTAGGAAAGGGAGAGAATAATTGTGTGCTTTATTATTATTAACTCCCAGAAGAGCGTTGGCATAAATGGTACCATCCAATCATAATTGGATACACAGCATTCTGGGAACAAGCCAAAAGTTCAGCATAAATAGAAATGTGGAAAAATCATGGATGTATAATAATGAAGTTCAAGAGGGAGTAGCAAGCCCAAGTCTAATTCTGGGCAGACATCAGTAGTATATAAGGGAACTTAAAAATCTATGACTGGGCTCTCTGAACCCCAGAACTATGCTGACAAGTAGGACTGAATGATTACTCATTAGGTATTTGGGGCAGATGAGAGGGGGGCAGAAGAGATTAACCAAAATTTCGTGCCTACATTTTTGGGATAATAATGTTATCAAAAATAAAAGAATTTGTGCAGTGGAGGGGAGGATGGGCTCAGGATTTAGACACTCTGAATTTTTTTTATTGGAAGTATAGTTGATTTACAACGTTGTGTTAGTTTCAGGTGTACAGCACAGTGATTCAGATGGAAAAATATATATATACATATTCGTTTTCAAACTCTTTTCCCTTATAGGTTATTAAAAGATATTTGTAGTTCTCTGTGCTATACAGTAGGTCCGTGTTGTTTACCTATTCTATACACAGTAGTGAGTATATGTTAATCCCAAACTCCTAATTTATCCCTCCCCCTCTTTCCCCTTTGGTAACCATAAATTTGTTTTCTATGTCTGTGGGTCTATTTCTGGTTTGTAAATAAGTTCATTTGTATCTTTTTTTTTATATTCCACATATAAGCAATATTATATGATATTTATCTTTGTCTAGCTTACTTCACTTAGTATGATAATCTCTATGTCCATCCATGTTTCTGCAAATGGCAACGTTTCATTTTTTATGATTAATATTCCATTGTATATTCCATTCCATATATATAGTATATGTATATATATATATACACACTACATCTTTATCCATTCATCTTAAACACTCTGAATTTAAGGTGAAGGCAGACTGTCTACAGAAAGCCAGTTTTTTATGTTGGCTATAGTTGACTGGGGTCAACCTTTGACTTATCTACTTGTTATTTTTCAGGTGGCCCTTCTGAATTTCTTCATCCCTGAAGAAAAGTCATACTCTGAAGAGGAGAGTAGGCGTGTTCGCCGCAATAAAAGAAGTAAAAGCAGTGAAGGAGCAGATGGTAAGTCTATTTGGGTGATCCTTTATCACATATCAGTTGATGAGAGTACCATTCTGAGAACTACCTTTTCAAGTGTACTTCACCATCTCCTATATTTTCCACAGACGCAAGGTCACAGAAGGTTTTTCTAGCTTAACCTACCTAACCTACTCTTTTGACATAGAATTGACTGTACAAGGATCCTGTCTCCTCCAACCCCAGTACCTTTAGTCCTTTCACAGTATGTCTGATAGCCATGGTAGCATTTGTACCTCTCAAGATCACCCTCCATAAGGACTTCATCTCTCCTGGGGACATCCTATATCAACTAAGGCCACCAAGAGAATTCAGTCCTATTCTTGGAATGACAGAGTACTCTGCCATGGTGGCACTTACATGGTATGTTAAATCCAGTGATAATTATGTCACTGTTGGTGTCAGCTACCATGCCTCTAGAACTCATCTGTAAGTTCCTTGAGGGCAGGGATTCATTTCTCTTTGTAAAGCTCCAGAATCTAGCCTAGTATCTAGCAAATTGTTGGTGTTTGTAATGTAAGTTGGTAATGTTGATTGCCCCTTCAGCTGGGTTATGATGTGCCATGAAAACCATCCCTATTGAAGGTGAAACAGATTTGAGTTAACTAACAATGCATTTTGTGGGGCATAACAAAATGTTGAGCTAGCTCCTGGGCAGGGTCTTTGAATCGCTCTATTTTAACATCATTCTGTCAGTTGACAGAATGCTACCTCTTTAGAGTAGGAGTTTGTAGAATGCATAGCTATGGGCTGTTGTAAAGCCATCTGGATTCAAAGACAGCACGTGGCTGGCTAAATCTGCCAAAGATATATGTTCTGGAGGGTTACAAAGCAATATGACTTTATGAAGGTGAAAATCAGATTTTTTTAAAGCTGACATTTGTCAGTGTAAGTAAGGGCCAGCGATGGAAGCAGTTCCAGACCGCATGAGCAATTGAAGCAATGGGGCCAGGACTTTGTCATTTGGAACAAAAAGAGGTAAAACTGGATGAAGTCTGAAAAAGAGCTCAGAAGAAGGACCTGTAATAAAAGAGAGTCAGAAATAAGTAGGCTGTTTTTAGTCAATGGAGGTGGCAGCTTTGAGCCCTTCAATTGAGAAATGGACCAGCGGGGCCATTCTCTAGAGCAGATACTTTGCATACAATTCATGACCAAGTTCAAGCCTAGGAAATGTGGTCCATGAAGTTATAGGCACCCATTATTCATATACTGCTTGCTGCCAGTTTCCTGGAAGTCTTCAGAAAGCTATGTAGAAACTGAGAACTGAGAATCAAGGTCCCTTTCCTCTCCTTATCATCTTACTCTTTGATGCATGTGGGTCTTTCCACCTTTGACTCTTCCCCAGTACCACAAAATCTTTCATATTCCCTGATTGCTAAGGAAGAGAAAAGAGAGGTGGTAAGAGCAATATCACCTTCTGTAGTGGGCATGGTCTTCCCTTCCTCTCCACAGGGGAGGTCCAATAGCTTCTAAAGTTTACGTCTTCATCTGGCCTTCCAAGTTTTCTCGTAAAGAAGGCAGCTTCCTTCACTCTCCCAAACCACTTTATCTGGATCTGGCTACTAGCATCTCTGCTATTGATTTTCCTTACAGTGTTTATTCTGTTTTGATACAAAATAGTTTTTCCCTCTGTTGAAGGCCAAAGCATATCATTAATTTTTAGTACTTCTTATCTAATTTCCTCCTGGTCTGATACTCTTGTCAGTCACTAGACACTAGTCACTGTGTGCCAGTGCCTAACTTCTCATACAATCCCAGATATTTTCTTTAAACAGTATAGCAGGGAGGAATCCAAGAGCCCCTTAGAGTTAGGAGAATAGAATGCTTGGGGGTTCTGGGATTTGATTAGATTTCCAACCTTTCACCTGGGAGGCTATAGCACCACTTCTTTAGATGTGGTGGGTGCTCCAGTGATTTAGAGGGTGACAAGCCAATCCAAATCTCCTTTACTTTTGAACCATTCCTCTTACTCTGCTGAGTGTATGGTATATTTATTCAAAACATTCTTCAAATATTTACTGAGAAAATACAGCAGTTTCTATAATACTAGAATGAAAATGCCATAAGGATAATCGTGTTTATTTACTTTTACATCCTCATTGCCCAGGAAAGGACCCGGCGCATAGTAGACCCTCAATAAATATTTCTTGTTGCCCTCAAAAAGCTTAACTTCCAGTGTAAAGAGACAGATAATAAACAAAATTGGTGGTGGTAAGTGTTGTGGAGAAAAATATACCAGGGCAAGAGGGAGAGAACGTGATGAAGTGTGCTGTAAGGTGATCAGGGAAGGTCCCTCTAATAAGGGAACATCTGAGAAAAGACCTGAATGAAATGAAGGTGTGAGCCATGTGAATATCTGGACCAGGTGCAGGGAAAGAAGGAGAGAAGAAGCAGTAAATACAAATGCTCTGAAGTAGAAGAATGCTTGATATGTTCCAGAAAGATCAGTGTGGCTGGGAGCAGAGTGAGCAAGAAGGAGAAGGAAGCAGATGAGATCAGAGGGGGGAAAATCAAACTTAGAGCCTTGTTGTAGGCCAAGCTAAGGACTCTGACCTTCACCCTGCATGAGATGGGGAACCATTGGAGAATTTTGAGCAGAGGCATGACAGGGCCTGACTTATGTTGTAAGAGAATCCCTCTGGCTACTGTAGGGAGAAAGAACAGAAGCAGAAAGATGTGTAGTGGAGTGTAACAATAACCCAGGCGAGAGATGATTGTAGTTTAGACCAGGATGGAGGCAATGGGGGTGGGTGGGGAGGAGTGGTCAGATTGTGGACAGATCTTTGAAGGAATAGCTGACAAGATTTGGAGGTTCACTAGATAAGGGGTATGAAAGAGAAAACCAAGGACGACCCCACAGTTTTGAACCTAAGGAACTAGACTAGTGGATTTGCCATTTCTGAGACGGAGAAGCAGGAGAAGAGGAATGTAAAGGGATGTAAAGAAGGAATCAAGAATTCAGTTAGGCATGCTAAGTTTGAGGTGTCTACTAGGCACTAAGTATATATGTTAAAGAGGCAGCTGGGTATATAAATCTACACCGTATATCAAGACAACGTGTCTCAAGACAATGAGCTGACTCTTAAAAGAATAAAGAACTTCTCATTGAAGAAGTGAGTCAGTCTGTAAACCATATGAACAGAGTAAGAGGTTGGATGGGATAGGTAAATCAGAGGGGGGTGAGTTAAGGACAAAAAAAAAGCCTATTAGGTGTTGTTTCTAAATCCACAAGTTACTTGATATATTATAATAAAAAGTTAGCTATCCAGGGACTTCCCTGGTGGCGCAGTGGTTAAGAATCCGCCTGCCAATGCAGGGTACACGGGTTCGAGCCCGGGTCTGGGAAGATCCCACATGCCGCGGAGCAACTAAGCCCGTGTGCCACAACTACTGAGCCTGTGCTCTAGAGCCCACGAGCCACAACTACTGAAGCCCGCACACCTAGAGCCCATGCTCCGCAAAAAGAGAAGCCACAGCGATGAGAAGCCCGCACACTGCAACGAAGAGTAGCCCCCGCTCACCACTAGAGAAAGCCCGTGTGCAGCAATGAAGACCCAACACAGCCAAAAATAAATAAATAAATAAATTTATTTTAAAAAAAATTTACCTATGCAGCTCAGGTTTGCATCACAAATATCAAAAAAAAAAAAAGTCATTTACCTTGAACATTTAAGAGCCTGACAGGGATTTCAGGAAGAAAACATTTTTCAAAGGTCAAAAATAGAGATAAGTTTAAAAAGAGAGCAGGAAAATCAGTTCTAATTCCTTGTATAATTTTTGATGTTACTATCCTTTAATTTCACTTCTCAAAACTTTATTTTATTGTCATTTAACAAGACTTCTAGGCACTACCAGAAGTATAAAGATGAATAAGACCCTCAGAGAAGCTTACATTTTAAGGAGGGAGCAGATGCATTTATTGGCAACAGGTAAAAATTAAGCAAAGGTAGGGTGAAGCTGAGTCCTAGAGTTTTACCTTACACAGTACATAGAAGACACTCAAACATTTGTTAAATGAATAACCAAACAAGAAAATGGGCAGGGGGTGGAAGGAGTCTAGATTTTTTTCTGTCTAGGAACTATAGGCATTAAGCTTGATGATCTTCACTAATCCCTGTGGGAGAAAAAAAGTCTTAACAAATGGTTCATTCACACTTAGGAAAAGCAAGGGACGTCGGGATCCTTAAGAGCCTGCATAGGTTCACCAAGAATAAATCAGACTGTTTTCCTGTTTTCACCAGACTGCTAAACTAGTTGCTTAGGGGCATAACATAGACATAGTCTACCTTTTTTTAATTTATATTTTATTGAGGTATAGTTGATTTACAATGTTGTGTTAGTTTCAGGTGTACAGCAAAGTGATCTAGTTTTATATATATATATGTGATATTTATACACATATATAAATAATATTTATACACACACATATGTATATACACTTTTGCAGATTCTTTTCCCATATAGGTTATTACAAAATATTCAGTATAGGGCTTCCCTGGTGGCGCAGTGGTTGAGAGTCCGCCTGCCGATGCAGGGGACATGGGTTCGTGCCCTGGTCCGGGAAGATCCCACATGCCGCGGAGCGGCTGGGCCCGTGAGCCATGGCCGCTGAGCCTGCGCGTCCGGAGCCTGTGCTCTGCAACGGGAGAGGCCACAACAGTGAGAGGCCCGTGTACCGAAAAAAAAAAAAAATTCAGTATGGTTCCCTGTGCTATACAGTAAGTCCTTGTCTTTTATCTATGTTATACATAGTAGTGTGTATATGTTACTCCCAAATTCCTAATTTATCCCTCCCCCCACATTTCCCCTTTGGCAACCATAACACACAGTCGATCTTGCCTTAAAAAAATGTCAGTGGCTATATCCAGGTCATACCCAATCTTTCTGACCCACCATTCAAGAAATGATTGGATTCATCTCATTTTATTCCTTTGGATCACTCTATAAATGAAGGCATTGACTAGGAAGCGGGAGTCCCAAACACAGGGTTAGTTTTCCTCCAGTATAAATCGTGGCACTTTATAACTTAAAGAAAATGCGTGAGATCTTTTTCTTTACTACATCTCTATCTTAAATTTACTGCTCCTGTTTTGAGTTGGCCAAAAGTAATTGATATCAGCTTTAAGTTCATTTTTGCTAATTATATGAGGCCTTTCGCTTATTGTTGTTCTGCAAGGAAAGCACGATCCCTTCATTGAAGGTGTTGTGAGTCACGACAGTTACAAAAATCTGTGCCAGGATTTCCTGCTGAGATCCATCTTTGTGATATGTTTCTGAAATAATAATAGTTCTAGGTGGCTTGCTTAAACATCTCTTGCTGGGTACTCCAGAAATCTGCAGAACGTAATTTTCTAGTTAGAATGAAATGTAGAATATATTCAGAGGGTCAGGAGGTCTTAGAAGCAGATAAGTGAATCCAGAATTTCCACAGAGATAGTGTCCATATTTTATAAATATTATTGTAAAACCATCTGTTCTCTTCTGTAGGAGCATTTTCAGAAATCAAGCACAATATTAATATCTCTCCATACCTACCATCCCCCCATATTTCTGTCCTAGTAAGAGAATAAAAATAAAAGTGCAGCATTGTGTAATAGAAAAGGTATTAGATTGAGTCACAATTTCTGGATCCTGATCCTGATGTTACTGCCACCTTATCAGGCATGTGACCTTAGAGGAGTGACATCCCTCTGAGCCTCAGTTTCCTTAGCTATAAATGGGAATAATTAGGCTTGCTTACCTAATGCAGTCATTGTAATAATCAAAGGTGTTAATGTACGCAAAAGCTTCAGAAGTTAGCAGCTATTAGTAAATTCTGTCTGGAAAATGAACATAGTAGCATGGTCTCCGAGGCATTTTAGGCACTCATATTCATTAATTTATGAATAACCACTCTAATGTCTACAGAGGTACTCTCTTTCAGACAGACTGTCCTTTTTTGTACTCACAGATACTATCGAAGCCCATAGAAAGAAGACTCCAAGCCTCAAGTTATGGCCTACCTCATCACAAGAAATGATCACATCTGTACACTTCCATGTCACTCTCTTACTCTGGCTGGCTGGCTGTGTATATGTGTCTCTTTTTTCAGTATCTCTTCTTTGTAGTTTTCTTTACCTTTGGACAGATCAAGAAAAACTTAGTATTCATTTTTGGTATAATAAAAGAGTAAAGGGAAAAAACAAATAAGATTGAAATATATCCTTTGTCCTTCGTTTCTTAAAAATAATAATGGAATAAGACTTAGCCAGCATTAAGTTGATACAGATGAAAATGAAAGACTATGATCTCAGAGAAACAGACTTCTGCCTATACAAATATTAACTAGAGTTAAGAAGTGCCCTCATTCTAGTACTGCTCTTGTATTTACTGCTTTTTAGTGAGCCATCACTGTGCTATTATCAAATGAGAGAGATGAAAATCATTTTGAGAACAGATGGAGTGTCAAGGGCTTGTTCACAAGACAAAATTAAAGGTTTTGTGGGTTTACCATGTGTGTAGACTTGAAGAGGATTGTTGATTTCAGCTGTACATTCCCCAAGGTTGCCTACTGGTTATGGAAGCCAACAGCTTAAGTACCTACAGCACAACACTCTGGAGCCCTCTGCCTTTTCATCTTGTCTATCTTTCTGTGAATGTGGTTTTTGTTCCACAGGCTGCCGGATTGTAGTTCTTCTTGCTTCTGCTGTCTGCCCTCTGGTGGATGAGGCTATCTAAGAGGCTTGTGTAAGTTTCCTGATGTGAGGGACTGGTGCTGGGTAGAGCTGACTGTTGCTGTGGTGGGCAGAGCTCAGTAAAACTTTAATCCGCTTGACTGTTGATGGGTGGGGCTGGCTTCCCTCCCTGTTGGTTATTTAGTTAGTTCTTCTTGTTTCTGCTGTCTGCCCTCAACGATGTGATATTTTGATACACATATACATTGTGAAATAGTTACCACAATCAAGCTAATTAACATTTCCATCACCTGACATAATTCCCCTTTTTTTGTGGTGAGAACACCTAGTCTCGTAGCAAATTTCAGGTATAGAATAGAGTATTATTAACTACAGTCACCATGCTATGCATTCGCTCTTCAGAACTTACTCACCTGCGTAACTGAATCTTTGTACCATTTGATCAACAACCCCCCCCACCATTTCCTCTACCCCCAAGCTCCTGGCAACCACCTCTTCTGTGTGTGTGTGTGTGTGTTTATCACATTTTCTTTCTTCATTCATCTGTTGATGGATACTTACATTGTTTCCGTATCTTGGCTATTGAGAGTAATGCTGCAATGAATATGAGAGTACAGATATCTCTTCAAGATACTAATTTCATTTCCTTTGTATATACACTCAGAAGTAGGATTGCTGGATCATATGGCATTTCTATTTTTAATTTTTGAGGAACATGCACTCTGTTTTGCATAATGGCTATACTGATTTACATTCCTGTCAACAATGTACAAGGGGTCCCTTTTCTCCCCACCCTCATCAACACTTGTTGTCTCTTGTCCTTTTGATAATAGCCATCCTAACAGATATGAAGTGACATCTCATTGTGATTTTTGACTTACATTTCCTTGATAATTAGTAATGTTGAGCATCTTCTCATATATCAGTTAGCTATTTGTATGTCTTCATTAGAAAACCATCTATTCAGATCCTGTGCCCATATTTTAATCAGGTATGTATGTATATATGTATGTATGTATGTGTGTATGTATGTATGTATTTGCTGTTGGGTTGTTTGAATTCCTTACATATTTTGGATACTAACCCCTTATCAAATATGTGGTTTGCAAATATTTTCTCCCATTCTATAGGTGGTGTCTTCACTCTGTTGATTGTTTCCTTTTTCGTGCGGAAGATTTTAGTTTGATGCTATCCCACTTGTCTTATTTTTGTTGCCTGTGGGGTTTTTTTTAATAAATTTATTTTTTTTATTTATTTATTTTTGGCTTCATTGGGTCTTCATTCCTGTGCCTGGCCTTCTCATTGCGGTAGCTTCTCTTGTTGCAGAGCACAGGCCCTAGGTGCGTGGGCCTCAGTAGTTGTAGCACACGGGCTCAGTAGTTGTGCCTCGTGGGCTCTAGAATACAGGCTCAGTAGTTGTGGCTCACGGGCTTAGTTGCTCCGCAGCATGTGGGATCTTCCCGGACTAGGGCTCACACCTTTGTCCCCTGCATTGGCAGGCGGATTCTTAACCTCTGCGCCACTAGGGAAGCTCTGCCTGTGGTTTTGAGGTCATATCCAAAAACTCATTGCCCAGACCAATGTCAAGAAGTTTTTCCCCTGTATTTTCTTCTAGTAGTTTTACAATTCCACATCTGTATTTAAGTCTTTAATCCAGTTTGAGGGGTTTTGTTGTATATGCTATGAGATAAGGGTTCAATTTCATTCTTCTGCATGTGATGTCCAGTTTTCCCAGCACCACTTATTGAAGAGACTATTCTTTCTCCCTTCTGTGCTCTTGGCACCCTTGTCGAAAATCAATAGCCCATAAATGCGTGGATTTATTTCCGAGCTCTCTATTCTGTTCCATTGGTCTATATGCCTTCTTTTTTGCCAGGCCCATACTGTTTTGAGTACTATAAATTTGTAATGTACTTTGAAATCAGTACATGTAGTGCCTCCAGCTTTGTTCTTTTTGCTTAAGATTGCTTGGGCTATTTGGGGTCTTTTGTGGTTCCATATAAATTTTATGATTTTTTTTTCTATTTCTGTGGAAAATGTCATTGGAGTTTTGATAGGGATTGTATTGAATCTAAAAATGGATTGGGGTAATATGGACATTTTAACAATACCAATTCTTCTAATCCATTTTGTGTGTGTCTTTTTCAATTTCTTTCATCAGTGTTTTGTACTTTTTAGTGTACAGCTATTTCACTTCCTTGGCTAAATTTATTCGTAAGTATTTCATTCTTTTTGATGCTATTGTAAATGGGATCTTTGTCTTGATTTCTTTTTTTGGATAATTCCTTGTTAGTGTGTAGAAACACAATTGATTTTCGTATTTTTATTTTGTATCCTGCAACTTTACTGAACTCGTTTATTATTTCTAACAGGTTTTTGGTGGAGTCTAGGGTTTTCTAAAAATAGGAACATACCATCTGCAAACAGAATCAATTTTTCTTTTTTCTTTACAATTTGGATGTCTTTTATTTCTTTTTCTTGCCTAATTGCTCTGACTATAGGACTTCAAGTACTGCGTTGAGGATGGCCATCCTGTCTTGTTCCTGATCTTAGAGGAAAGGCTTTCAACTTTTCACTGTTAAATATGATTTTAGCTGTGGGCTTGTTGTATATGGCCCTTATTAAGTTGAGATGCATTCCTTCTATACCTAATTTGTGAAGAGTTTTTTTATCAGAAAAGATGTTGACTTTTGTCAAATGCTTTCTGCATCTTTAGAGATGATCATATGATTTTTATCTTTCATTCTGTTAATGTGATGTATCACATTTGAGAATATAAGTTGTTTCACCCATTTTTGGATATTAATCC
This sequence comes from Pseudorca crassidens, assembly GCF_039906515.1. Taxonomy (NCBI): domain Eukaryota; kingdom Metazoa; phylum Chordata; class Mammalia; order Artiodactyla; family Delphinidae; genus Pseudorca; species Pseudorca crassidens. The sequence goes on along the minus strand of NC_090317.1, from coordinate 73,456,059 downwards.
AACTTTCTAGTAAAATTAAACATTAGAATACCTTTGATACAGTTTTGGGAATTTATCCTACATGTATAACAACACTACATAGGTCAAATATATATAAGGATGTTTATTATAGCACTGTTTTAGTGGCAAAAGAGGGATAACCCTAATCTCTATGAATAAGGAAATGGTTGATTGACTAAATTGTGACATAGCCATAATATTGAATATTATACAGGTATTAAAAGGAATGAGTTAGAGTTTTATAGATGCATCTGAAAGAATAGGCATATTCTTTTGCTGCAAGTTTCAGAGTAATATGTATAATACTATCACATTTTCATTGAAAAGGGAAAGATTTTTACCATATGACCCAGCAATCCCACTACTGGGCATATATCCTGAGAAAACCATAGGTCAAAAAGATACATGCACCACAGTGTTCATTGCAGCACTATTTACAATAGCCAGTACATGGAAGCAACCTAAATGTACATCGACAGATGAATGGATGAAGAAGATGTGGCACATATATACAATGGAATATTACTCAGCCATAAAAAGGAACGAAGTTGAGTTATTTGTAATGAAGTGGATGGACCTAGAGAGTGTCATACAGAGTGAAGTAAGTCAGAAAGAGAAAAACAAATACCATATGCTAATGCATATATATGGAATCTAAAAAAAAACGGTACTGATGAACCTAGTAGCAGGGCAGGAATAAAGACACAGATGTAGAGAACAGACTTGAGGACACAGGGAGGGAGGGGAAGCTGGGACAAAGTGAGAGAGTAGCATTGATGTATATACGCTACCAAATATAAAATGGATGGCTAGTGGGCCATCAGCAAGGAGATCAGCTCAATGCTTTGTGACGACCTAGAGGGGTGGGATAGGGAGGGTGGGAGGGAGGCTCAAAAGGGAGGGGATATGGGGATATATGTATACATATAGCTGATTCACTTTGTTGTGCAGCAGAAACTAACACAATGTTGCAAAGCAATTATATTCCAATAAAGATGTAAAAAAAGAGACAAAGATTTTTAAACCCTAAGAACGTTTATAACTATATAGTTATAGCTATAGATATATAATTACGTAGAAACAGTGGTGGGAAGCAGAGGCACCAAGTGAATTAATGATTACCTCAGGTAGAAGGAGGTTGGATAGGAAAGCGAGAACTGTTTAGTGATTCTTTGTACAGTTCTGAATTGTTTGACTTGTTACAGTAAGCTTGTGCTACTGTAATTTATTTTTTAAATGTAACAGGAAAAATTGTATAAAATGGGGAGAAAAATGGACTGGAAGGGGCATGAGGGAGACAAAGAAGGCAGTTAGAAGGCTGATGCAATGATACACATAAGAGATGGCGGTGGCTAGATTAACATAGCTGCAATGGAGACTGACGTAGACAGATTTAGTTAGTAGGTAGAAAAAATTAAGTGAAAAAATTTTAATTTTTAATTAAAAAATTAAAAATTTGACTGAGGGGAGAAAAAGAGGAGCCAAGGAAGCCACCCAGGTTTCTGGCAAGGTGCTGTACTATTTACTGCGATAATGATCCGAGTAGGAAAATGAGTGTTTTTAGACAGGTCAAGTGTCAGGTCCCTATGGGCAATTCAAGAGGAGAAAACCTATAAACAGTTGGAGATATGTATCTGAAGCTCAGGAAAAATATCTGGTCTGGAAATATAGATATGGAGATCATGAGCTATGTTAAGACTCTCTCAGTTACAGGTGACAGATAGCTGGCCTAAACTGGATTAAGGGTTTTTTTTGTTTGTTTTTTGGTTTTGTTTTGTTTTAAAGAGGGCATAGGATTTATTGGCTCATTTCTAACTATAAAGTCTCTGACAAAGTTGTCTTAAAACATGGCTACATCTTGGAGCTCAAATGATGTCATCAGGACTTTCTCAGTTCTGCTTCCCTTTATATTGGCCTTATTCTTCAGGCAGGTTCTCCCTATAAGGTGGCAGAAATAGCTACTAGCAGCTCTAGGCTTACATTTTACCAATTTAGCAAGCCTAATGGAAGAAGTGTGTCTTGTCCATCCATTGAATTCAGTAAGAAGTTTGTTGTTGGCAACACTGGTTAGGGAAGTCTGAGTAAAGTAATAGGGGCCGAAGGATTGAGAATCAAGTCACAAGAGTAAGTAGAAAATAGCAAATATAAATGAAAGGGAGGGAGAGAATAGCTAGAGATTTATTAACCATCTACTATGTGCAAGGCACTGTATTATATTGCACCCAGGGATACACAAATGGGTAAGATAAGGTTCCTTAGTTCTGGAAGCACATTGTTTTCATAAGAGAGAACCTTATAAATACTTTCCAGAGGCGATAAGTACTTATATGGAGGTTTGATAAGATTGCAGTGGAAGCACAGGGAAAGGGGCCACAGAATGGCCAAATATATTAAATACATCTCCAAGGAGAAGTGCACAATGGCTGGCACATACTAGGCATGCATATATGAATGAATGAAGTGACATTTGAATTGGATTTTGGAGGATGAATGAGACTTTGATGAAGAAAAGTAGAAGGTGCATTTCTGACAAAGGAAACAGCAGGTGCAAAGCTAACCAATCCCCTGCATTTTTTGGCTCTCCTCTTGGCTTAGGAAACCTGATATGTAACATAGGAGACTTGGAGGAAGGACTGAGGGAAGCCAGAACCTTTGAGCAGAGAAAGTGTGACTAGAGCCCAGAACCACCTCAGGGCTTTCCAATGCTCACTCAAGCATTTGATCAATGGTATTTTAATCCCAAATTATTTTGGCATCTTACCCATCTTACTGCATCTCTCCCCTACCCTCCATACACTTGAGAAGTAAATATTAGCAAGGCAAATATAATTCTTCCTTGTTTACTAAAGGTAAGACATGTATGATTGTTCTTAACTTTGGTAGCAGTTTTAATTTTCCTGATCTTCTACTTCCTAATCTCTGGTGCAAAGTAGCACCATTTAGACCCTCAGTGTAATTTAGAAACAGTGACTGATCCGATCCTACTCTCTTTCTTGTTGAGGACTTCAAACTGACTTAGAAGACATAGATCCCATGCCATTAACATGTTGAGAACTTTAGTGAAAGCTATTTTTGAAATGGTGACATACCAAGGATGCTTTGCTGTGGGCTTATGAATCTTAGCTGCATTTTACCACTGCTTCCAGTATACACCCCCTTTAATGAACTTAGTACTGTGATGCATTAGGTCAGTTGTTTAGGGTGTAGCCTCACTGCAGTTCTATATACCCCAACTCAGGGGTCTAACCAATCTGTGCTATTTGGCAAGTGGTATACTAGGAAGAAGGTGACTTTGTGCAGATCTATTCTCCCTATAGCAAAACAACTCATGGGCTTGGCCTGCTGCCAGAAAGTTAGTAGTGTCATCTTTATAAATGAAATTCAGCTCATCATTATCTTACATTATGCCAGAAGAGCGGGAAGAAGATTGACTTGGTAATTCACTATGTTTTGATCCTAATCTGTTTAGGAATATGATTTCTTAAAAAGGAAGTGGAAAAAGAATGTGTTTCTCATGATAGCTTCATGGTATCTGCTGAGAGGATGTTCAGTTATTGTAAATACAGCAATTTGATTCCTCGAATTTCAGATATGTTTCATCACTCTTTAAAAAAAGACTACACTGAAATGATCAAATTTTAAAGTATGAATTGCATAGCTTCCAAAGATGAAATTTTATATTTCAGGTCACACATTTAAATCTCTATTTTGTTCAAAAGAAGCAACAAATTTCTTACCGGAGTCATAAAGTCATTGATCCATAATAGTACATTATCTTTGCAAGTCATCTCCAAAGCTCTTTAAAAGCACATGTTTACATTGTCACCTATTTAAAGGAGAAGAGAGTATATTTGTGGTACAAATATTTTATCTCAGAGGTTGTTTTCAAGTTTCAGTTCAGCGGTTTGAATATAATCTGTTCTTCCTACCCCCTAGCATAGTATGCAAAATCCAGAATCTATCAGAAACAAAACCCAAACGTAGTACAGTAAAGCTCCAGGTGCCTGGAAGAAATCATACATACAAGAAAGAAAAACTCTATTGATATCAAGATGCAACCTTTCTGACCCTTGGTTTCTCTCTCTCAGATAGCTTGGGGTAAGGAAAGAGCATAGAATTTAAAGCCACATATACCTGATTTAAAATTTAAAATCACAGAGACCTAATTTCAAATTCTAGCTCTACTACTTTTAGCTTTGTGGCCTTGGTCAAGTCATATAACCTAAGTTTTCTCATGACCTAAATATAGTAATAATACTTCCTTCCTTTAATGCTAAAAGGACTAAAGATAAAGTAAAATGCCTAACTCAATGCTGGCACTTACAGATGCTCAATAGTTAGTAATTATTAGTGTCAACTATAAAATGAGAATAGTACTAATCCATCTATTTCTCAAGTTTGGGGTAGAAAAATGAGAATGCTTTTTATCAAATATCACAATCTCTTAGCCACTTTTATAGTTGAGAAAAGAAGCTATCCTGTTTATTTCACAGGATTGTGATGATCAAAGAGATAATACATGCTAAAGCACTTAGAAAAATATAAAGCTGTGTTAAAGATTCAGGTAGAGTATTTGTTTTAAATAAGGTTTGTCTTAAGAGTGCTCTTTTTCTTCTCCCACCAATGAATTAAGAATTAAAAATTGGATATCACAAGCTGCTATTACTACTGATAGTTTAAGTTACATCTGCTTTTGTCCATCTTGGAGAAATATACACAATGTGAGTTTTGTAAACAAAATATAATTATTCTCAATATACCCTGATAAGTCAGCGCTCTTTTATTTAGCAACCTCCAAAATCCAGAACACAACCTAAAACCCCAAAAGGAGAGATAATGAAACCCAATGATCTGGGAACAAAATCTCAATCCACTGAGGCCTCTTACTCTACACCTGTGAGAGAAGGGTGGCAACAACCTCACTAAGCCTTTTGGTTTAGCATTGTATATAAAATAAAGGTTACTGGGCCTCCCTGGTGACGCAGTGGTTGAGAGTCTGCCTGCCGATGCAGGGGACACGGGTTCGTGCCCCGGTCCGGGAAGATCCCACATGCCACGGGGCGGCTGGGCCCGTGAGCCATGGCCGCTGAGCCTGCGCGTCCGGAGCCTGTGCTCCACAACGGGAGAGGCCACAACAGTGAGAGGCCCGCGTACCACAAAAAATAAAATAAAGGTTACTTACTGATGTACTGAGTTTAGTTGTCTGATGACCAATGAGAATGGGAAAAGGGGTCTACCAGATGTGAGAAAACTGATACCCTAAGAAGGCACAGTTAGCAGCATGAAGAAAATAAGAATTCTAAAAACGGAATAACCAGAAAAGTGAAGTCACTTGGGACTATTAATGTAGGGGTTCAAACTTCCCTGTATGCCTTGGTAAGACACTGAGCACCTCACTGTATGGTCCAATAGGGGATTTTCATAGTGATGCTTATCCTGTAATAGACAACTCTAACATGACAAGACGGGGAAGTCTCAAAATATATTAGAAAGTTTTCTGCCAGATCTCAAAGTTTGCTGTCAGTGGAGTAAGCTTTAGTTACCCAGAAAACTCACTTCTGTGGAACCTCTTATGTGGTGCCAAGTAAGTGAGGTGTTCACTGTGCATGAAGCCGCCAAGTGAGGACTGTATAGCATTGTAATTGAAAAGAAATCTGAAGGACAGTATTCAACCAACTCTACTAGTAGCCATCTTAAAGATTATATGTTCTAAAATATTTCATACGAGTTTAAAAAATCTTGAATAACAACCAAATATGCTAAACATAAAAAAATGACCCAAGGCATAATTTAATAATTCCTGATGCAAGATATACATCAGAATCTTAGGACCTTAAGAATATCATTTATGGGCTTCCCTGGTGGCGCAGTCGTTGAGAGTCCACCTGCCAATGCAGGAGACATGGGTTTGTGCCCCGGTCCGGGAAGATCCCACATGCCGCAGAGCGGCTGGGCCCATGAGCCATGGCTGCTGAGCCTGCGCGTCCAGAGCCTCTGCTTCGCAACGGGAGAGGCCACAACAGTGAGAGGCCCGCGTACCGCAAAAAAAAAAAAAAAGAATATCATTTATGAATATCAATTATTGGTCAAAACAACATGTAAATGTTAATGATTGGACTGAATCTGATCTGGACTGACGTCCTGAGCTCTGCACTTGCTGGTCCTCTAACTTGTAGCAAGTCAGCCTCCATGTCATTACACAGGATTGCTGTAAGGGTCAAACAAAATGATGTATATGCAGATATTATATAAACTATACAGTGATGTACAGATATGAATTGTTACTTCTCATAAAAGTTGAACACATAAAGCAACATAGTTTATAAGAGTTTATTGGTTTGAGGATTTCAAAGAAATAGGGAATTCCAAGAAAATGAAAGGTCTACTTATGCTTAGTGTATCGTATAACATTGGCATGGTGGCAACCATAGCAGCAATGTAAGTGGTCTTACCTTTTTCACCAGATCTTGCTGGTTACGGCCTCTTGATTTTACTAAATCAATCCCCTTCCTGGACTACCTTCTTACTTCCTTCTAATCCTTATCCATCCTTTCAGGATCCAGTTCTAAAGCTTCATGGCTTTAATGAACCTCCAGTCAGATAGCTTTATCTCCTTAGTTTACATTCTTCCATGTACATGCTTGAAACACTTACATTTTCTAGATCTCTTTCATGTACTTCCCAGCTAGATGATAAGTCACAAGAGGTTAGGGATTCCTTCTACCTCAGCATGGCAACTAGCTAGGACAAGCAAACAGTCAAGTAGTTAATGAATGTTTGCAGATTGAAAGAAAACATACTACAGGTCCATGCTAAAGCATTCCCCTCTTTGAATCGAGAAAACTGCATTAGAAAGATCTTAAGAGACAGGCAGTGGACAATACACATATCTGTGAAGCCACAGGAGTTGTATATAATAACAAGTACTTGGTAAGTCATTGAGAGATTGAGGGAAGGAGTTGTTATAAAAATTTGTTCATGAGAGAGCAACTTGTGGGTCCTTTCCAGTTCTATTCCTGCACAAACAGCTTCTTCAAAGGGCAATTCTGGGCAATGTACACAATGTTCCATTCTCAAAGTTAAACAAAAATGAAGAAATAAAAATTACATTGTATATATTTATTATTTCACCTTTCATTCACCAAATTAGATTACTTCTCTGACTACTGTGGTATATAGTGTGGCGGATCTTGACCTTTTATCAGCGTAATTCAGAGCTTGAATAGACATGTGAGACTCCCTTCCTGGGGTCCCTGGAGTTCTACGCATTTTTCTAGCATGCTGGCTATAACTAGGTTCCTTTCTTTCCTGCTCAAGAAAACCTATCAGAATGCAAATGAGAGTGGCACTATTACAGAAACACCATTAAATCTATTCCAGTTTTTATTTAAGTAAATCATTACTTCAGTACTTAGCAGCAAAGCATTAGCAACACACTTTAATACCTGAGCTGTAAATCACTGGAGCAATAAAACAGTCCTTGGTTTTGTGTTTAGGGACCTGGGTTCAAGTTGCAGGTCTGCTACTTACTTGCTATGAAACTTTGTGAACATGCATATTAATCTTTCAGCCTCAGTTCCTGTAAAGTGGCATAATGGTAATACCTACTTCACTGGATTACTGCGAGGATTAAATATAGTGTGATTTGAAAAGCGCTTTTCAAAATGTAAAGTCCTGAGCAAATCTGAGTTCTGTATCCCCATATGCACCTTGTAATTCCCCCTTTCTTCATTACCAGGCCCCTGGCTTAGGCCTTAAACTTCCTACTGCTGTTTCTCATTCCTAACTTTATATAAATTCCTCAGCCCCTCTTCCTTCAGAATCAGTCCCTTGTAGCTGATCCAGCTACCAATCCCAGATTCATGTTTTTCCATTAGAACCAGCTATGCTAAGCCCTAACTCCTAGAGGTTATTTTTTACTGTGCTCATAGGGATGAATTTAATGCAGTCTAGGACAGAAAAATAACTCTATTTTAGAATTTTCCATCTTTCCCCCACTCTCAGAGAATGCTTTCATATACACCAAAAGTCAAGTTTTTGTCTTACCTCGCCAGTACCTCCAGTATATACCTGCACATAGCCCAGTGCAGAAAGACAATTTAAGGGATGCAGAGGAAAGAGACTGACCACCAAGAACCGGACAAGGGTGGAGAGTTTGGGAACACAGGACCCAAGTTCTCTAGATGTGTTGGCATTGCCAAAATTTGTATGGGAACCTTTATCAGTAGGGCCTGGCTTTACTCACTGCTACTGTTCAAAGCTTTAACTGCACATGGTGCAGCCCAGTAGAGCAAAGTAAGACTGGAAAACTAGAACCAACTGCCACTCACAACGTTTCTGGGGCCTCCACGAGCAACACCATCCCTACCAGTTGCTCTTCCTACTGGTTCTAACCCATACTGGAACTCTCTCTGGCTGATCTCTGTCTGCCTGCTCCCTCATCCGCTATATAGCTGTTTCATTTGGGTAAGAATTGTGAATTCCTAGATCTCTACCCAAAAGAAACTGTTACGTGTATACAATAGTAGATTTAGACAAGAATATGCAGACAAAAATATAACAACCTAAATGCCCATCAACAAGATAGTGTATGGATAAACTGTGATATACTCATACAATGAAATATTAGACAGCAGTCAAACCAATGAACTCTAGCAACACTTAGAGGTATGGATGAATCTTACCAATGTATTTTAAGCTTATAAAAAGTAAGTTCCTTATGTTGAAGTTGTCACAAAAAAACCTATATATGTTCTAGGTATATATCCAAAGGAAACGAAATCCCTATCTCGAAGAGATATCTGCACCCCCATATTTACAGCAGCACTGTTTACAATAGCCAAGACATAGAAACAACGTAAGTGTCCAGCAACGGATGAATGAAGAAAGAAAATGTGGTGTATATATGTATGTGTATACAAACACATACACACACACATATGTATATATAATGGAATATTATTCAGCCATAAAATAGAAAGAAATCTTGCCATTTGCAGCAGCATGGATGGACCTTGAGGGCATTATGCTAAGTGAAATGAGTCAGACAGAGAAAGACAAGTACTGTATAATCTCACTCATATTTGGAATCTAAGAAAACCAAATTCAAAGAAACAGAGAAGAGATTGGCCAGAGGCCATGGCTAGGTAGTGGGGGAAATGGGTGAAGGTGGTCAAGAGGTACAAACTTCCAGTTACAAGATAAATAAATCCTGGGGATTTAATGCACAGCATAGTGACTATAGTTAACAATGTTGTGTTGTGTTGTGTATTTGAAAATTGCTAAGAGTAGATCTTAAAAGTTCTCATCACAAGAAGAAAAATTGTAATTGTGGAGATGGATGTTTACTAAACATTGTGGTAATTATTTCATACTTTATACATATATCAAATCATTGTATTGTACACCTTAACTGAATACAATGTTATATGTCAATTATACCTCAATAAAACCGGAAAAAATTGAAAAACCCGTGTATGTATTAAATGCAATTAAGAAACAAGTCACCTTGGGCCTATAATAATGACAAACCTAATTGAATACTGAAAAAAAAGTAATTCCCAAAATATTAAACACAGCCTAATAATTTTTATATGAAGTTATAAACAGCTAATTCTCTTTTAGGAGTTCATATCAACGTGATGCAATTATATGAGAAGGAGATTGAGGAAATGATGAACACAAGGTTTGGGATAAAGGATGGAGGAAAGAGGTAGGGAAATGAGAATAAGAAGGAAACATGTAATCAGATGTATGTTGTTTACAAAGTCCTAGCTTTTGTTTTGGGTGATTAGTTCCCAGGTGCTTATTACATTGTTTTTAAAAACTAAATAAATAAAGATACACATAGCCAATGTGAATTAAGATATACTGTAAATGTAAAATACCTAGCAGATTTCAGACTTAGTACTCAAAAAAGCAATATTTTGGATATATTGAGTTAAAGTGTAACATTAATTTCACCTGTTTTTTTTTTTACTTTTGTAAAATGGCTAATAGAAATTTTAAATTATATATGTGGCTCAAATTTGTGGCTTACATTTCTATTGGACACTGGTGGTATAAGAATTCTGTAGCACTAGTCTTTATATTATAACCAGCTGTTTTCAGAATTAAAGCTATTTAGTTTGTCTTTTTTGGCTTAATAATTCTGATTTATTTTATTTTTGGCTTCTGAAACCTCAGTTGAAAGTTTTAATGAGTACAAGAGTAATACGTGCTCCTTCTAAAATCAAGTTAAAGCATTAGAGGAATTTATGATGTAACACAGGGAAAGTAACACCACACCTCAGTTCCCAGACGTAGCCACTATTAACAATTAAGTATCATAGAATTTCTAGATATATGTGTTTTTAAGGTTTTAAAATGTGAGCGTCAAAGTTATGCCTCTTCTTTTTCCCTTTCTCTGACACCAGAGAAGCAATGGAGGGTCATGGCTTGATGTCCGTGCCAAGCAGAGAGCTAAAGCTGCAATTCCCACCCCTGGAGTTACAATACTCTATTGTTAGCTGGATTTTGGATTTCTTCCCCTGGCCAAGACTCCTTCTCCTCCCCCAGAGAAGTGCCATTTGGCATATATTTATACTAAAAGCTAAAGTGAACTGAAATTAATGTTTCAAGAATTTCCTAATACCCCTGGAAAAAACGTCAGAGTCCCAGTGGGATATTGTAAAACGAGAACTAAGAATCACTGTTGCAGTGTATCGATCTCCAACAAAGTACCTGATCATTTCTCCCAGTGGCTATGAAGCAGGATTCTGATAGGCATGTAATGATCTGGAGAAAACAAGATGAATCCATTTTTCTTTAATCATAGATTTCTCTCTATTCTTAGGAAACAGTTTAATGGAGGTAGTTATAAGGGGAAAAAAGAATCCAAAGGTCAGACTTAGTTGGATTATGTGTGTGATCTTGAAAATATTCTTTCCAGATTGCCTAAGGCACTATATAAAAATCATTGATAAAGGAATAAGGGGGTTTTTTTTCCCCTAGGTTAGGCTAAGTGCCATGGAGATTACAGAAGCTATCTTCTTTCTTCACATTATTGATTGACAAGTTCAAAGATTTTGGATGCATTTCTTGGAACAAACATCAAATAATTTGACATTTTTCCTTGTTGTCCATTCAATGAAATAAATTCATTCAACATCATATTCTTAGGAAACATACCAATGAATTTTTAAATCATATTCTGTATAATTCCAGTCCTTGCATTTGTTGAGACCTGCATGAGAAAAATAAATGCAAACTGCACTCCTACTGCTGTGCTGATTAGGATCTCTTTCCTCTCCCTTTTACAGTGAAATGGCAGGCTTGAACTAGGCATTCCAATCAAGACTTTTCTGAAATTCTCTCTGTCATTGTTCAGAGCCATCCTATCTACCCTCCAGTGCATTATCATTTTTCTTCTAACCTGACTCTCTTTACTCCTCAATTCAAATTTATTCGTTTCTTTATTGGTCACTTACTTGGTTTTGTCTTGCCGCCTCCTCCCATTACATTGGCAGTTCCGTGAAGTAAGAGACCATGTCTAGGTCTAATTCCAAAGTAATACAATGCACATGTTCAGAAAATGCTTAACAACAAAATTATTACCTAGAACCCATGTGCCCGAAACCCTGTCTGAGTTTGTCTTATGCTATTCATGCCTTGTTTAAAAGCCGTAAGTGCACATAAAATAGTGCACTTGTTCAGAGATCACAAAAAGATAAATTGGAGTTAGAAACACAAATGGACAACTTGTGAGAGTTCTTTATGTTAATGGCCTATTTATATATTTTTCACATTTTTAATTTGCTTTTGCTATATAGAAATGCTTCCTGTTTATGGAGCACTGTGTGATCTAGTTTATTGAATAGAATGGGAGATTAGGCAGAGCATTGGTTGAAAATAGATTTAGTATTCAGATCTAGTTCAGCCACTAACAAGCTATGGGACTTGGGTGGATCAAACCTCTGTTTAATTTCTTGGGCAAGGGAAAATGATGGCCTAACACCCATCCTGATCACCTCACAAGGATATTAACAGGATCAGTACATCAGAAATATATCAGAAAGTGCTTTGTAAATTAAACACCATGTAAATATGAGGTTCTTAAGATGTGATTTTATTTGCAATTCCAATGTTCAGAAGAACATTCATTTCCTGTTGGCTTCTTTTGTAGTTTGCAGATATAGTGACAAGGTACTTTGACCTTTATCAGTATAGTCAAAACTGCCAGCCTTTAGACACAGATGGAATTTATTTGAGAAAATGATAGTAGCTCACTTTTATCTTTTTAAAAAATTAAAATAGAACATGTTATTAAAATAGCTAAACATAGTAATATACATATATTACATATGATAACGTTCATAGCAAAATCCCAACGCACCTAAGTAATACATTGTTCACTAATCATTGACTGTTATAATCCTCATTTTTTAAAAAGCAGCTTAAATTGAGATATAATTCACATACTATATAATTCATCCAGTTAACGTGTACAACCAGGTAGTTTTTAAAATGTTCACAAAGTTGCACAACAACCGCCAAAATCAATTTTAGAACATTTTTAACACCACAAAAGAAACCCTTAGCTGTCATTCCCCAACTCCTCCATGCCCTCTCTCAGCCCTAGGCAACCACTAATCCACTTTCTATCTCAATAGATATACCTGTTATGGACATTTCATATCAGTGGACTCATAAAGTATGTGGTCCTTTGTGTTCGACTTTCTCTTAGCATAATGTTTGCAAAGTTCATCCATTTTGTAGCATGTATAAAGACTTCATTCCTTTTTTATTGTGGTAAAATATATATAACATATAATTTACCATCTTAACTTTTTTTTTTTTGCGGTACGCAGGCCTCTCACTGTTGTGGCCTCTCCCGTTGCGGAGCACAGGCTCCAGACGCGCAGGCTAAGCGGCCATGGCTCACGGGCCTAGCCGCTCCACGTCATGTGGAATCCTCCCGGACCGGGGCACGAACCCATGTCCCCTGCATCGGCAGGCGGACTCTCAACCACTGCGCCACCAGGGAAGCCCCTAACCATTTTTAAGGATACAATTCAGTGGCATAAAGTACATTAACAATGTTGTGCAACCATCACCATTCTGTATTTCCAAAACTTTTTCATCCTCTCAAAGAGAAACTCTGTATTCATTAAACTACTACTCCCCCTTCTCCACTCCCACCAGTACCTGGTAACCACTATTTTTTCTGTCTCTGTGAATTTGACAACTCTAGGTACCTCATATAAATGGAATATTTGTCCTTTTGTATCTGGCTTGTTTCAATTAGCATAGTGACTTCAAAGTTCATCCATGTTGAATCATATATCAGTACTTCATTCCTTTTATGGATGAATAATATTCCATTGCGTGGATATACCATATTTTATCCATTCATCAGTTGATGGACACTTGAGTTGATTACACTCTGGGTTGTTATGAATAATGCTGCTATGAGCATCCATGCACACGTTTTTAATGAAAATGTGTTTTCAGCTTTCTTAAGTACATACCCAGAAGTAGAATTTCTGGGTCAAGTGGTAACTCAATGTTTTAGCTTTTAAGAACCTTCAGACTGTTTTCCAAAGCAGCTGCACCATTTTATACTCCCACTAGAGTATATTAGGGTTCCAATTTCTCTATATCCTCATCAACACTTGTTATTATCTGCCTTTTTGTTTATAGCCATCTATAGTGGGTGTGAGGTGATCTCTCACTGTTTTTTTTTTTAAATTATAGTTGATTTACAAAATTGTTTTACTTTCAGGTATACAGCAAAGTGATTCAGTTATATATATTTTTCAAGTTATTTTCCATTATAGTTTATTACAAGGTATTGAATATAGCTTTCTGTGCTAAACAGTATTTACTTTTTTATTTTTTGGCCGTGCTGCGTGGCATGTAGGGTCTTAGTTCTCTGACCAGGGATCCAACCTGTGCCCCCTGCAGTGGAAGCACAGAGTCTTAACCACTGGACCTCCAAGGAAGTCCCTGTACTAAGCAGTAAATCCTTGTTCCTTATCCAGTTTATGTAGTTTGTTGATCTCATACTCCTAATTTATCCCTCCCCCCTTTCCCCTTTGTTAACCATAAGTTTGTTTTCTATGTCTGTGAATCTGTTTCTGTATAGATTCATTTATATTATTTTTCAGATTCCACATATAAGTGATATAATATTTGTCTTTGTCTGACTTACTTCACTAAGTATAATATTCTCTAGGTCCATCCATGTTGCTGCAAATGGCAATATTTCATTCTTTCTTATGGCTGAGTATTATTAGATTGTGTGTGTGTGACATCTTCTTAAGCTAATCATCTGTCGATGGGCACTTGGGTTGTTTCCATATCTTGGCTATTGTAAATAGTGCTGCTATGAACATTGGGGTACTTGTATCTTTTCGAATCAGAGTTTTCATTTTTTCCAGATATATACCCAGGAGTGGGATTGCTGGATCATATGGTAGCTCTATTTTTAATTTTTTAAGGAACCTCCATATTGTTTTCCATAGTGGCTGCACCAATTTACATTCCCACCAACAGTGTAGGAGGGTTCCCTCTCTCCACACCCTCTCCAGCACTTATTATTTGTAGACTTTTTGATGATAGTCATTCTGACCAGTGTGAGGCGATGCCTCATTGTGGTTTTGATTTGCATTTCTCCAATAATTAGTGATGTTGAGCATCTTTTCATGTGCTTATTGGCTATTTGTATATCATCTTTGGAGAAATGTCTATGCCGATACTTTGCCCATTTTTCAAGTGGGTTGACTTTTTAATACTGACTTTTTATATATTCTGGATTCAATTCTCATAAGTTATATCATTTGCAAATATTTTCTCCCATTCTGTGGGTAGTCTTTTTACTTTCTTGTTGGTATCATTCATAGCACAGAAGTTTTTAATTTTTATGAAGTCCGATTTATCTATTTTTTCTTTTGTCATTTGTGTTCCTCATTTTTTTTATTGCTTTTGTTACAACTTAGAAAAGAAAAATCCAGGATATGTTTTGACTCCCCATGTGATTTGATTTTCGGTCACAGTACAAGTATCTCTGTTTTTACTATGATTTTAGGTCTTCGTAGCGTTTTTGACAATGGTAATCTACCTTTACCATCTTAGTTTTTCTGCAGAACTGGTTGTCTAAACCACGAGACAAGGAGTCAGTATTTTCTCTCCTTCACCGTTTTGTAAGGACTGATCCTTCCTGTCTTGTTGCCAGAAATAGAGTGAGATTATAGTTGTATAGATATATCTGTGCCTTAACATGTAACCAACCTATAGGTGTCTCAATAATTGACTGAATTTTGCCTTCAAAGACCTACTATAGTAAATATCCTGTAACACTTAACTATGACGTTAGCTGTTAGTCTCTTGCAATATGTGCTTTTTCTGATGAGCTTAGTTACAGAAAAGCTCAGCAAAAGAACTTGTCTGAGCTGATTTCTTTATGAGATCAAATTTCTGCCAGAATAAAACTCTTACACATATAAAGAAAAAAAACTTGGATGACTTTCAGCTGTGAAATTATATTAATTTTAAGCAGAGTTGAAATTATTGCATAAAAATTATTGCATCCCTACTATGTTTCCAGCCCTGTGCTAGGCATTCTAATCTTCATATCATCCCTGCACATGAAATAGAGGTTATTTTCCTTTTACATGCATATTTTACATCAACCTCAGGGATGTTAAATAATTTGAGCAGAAGTTACTGGTGGTGAGAAAAATAAGAACAAAAATAAAGTCTTCCTTGTCTTAGTTTGCTCCTCTGGGCAGGTGTTCATTTTGCCTTTTTGATGTTTCTAGACCTAATCTTAAAGTATTCATATTGATCTTCTTTTGCCTGAATCTTGAGCAGGCTGGGCTTTCTTTAGAGCTGCTTGGCTGGAAGGTTTTTCTAGCCATAAGCATTCCACTGGGGTTACAGGGCATCAGCTTGCCTTACTGTCTCTGGGTGGAAAAAGCTAAAACTGAATTGTTTTTTTTTTTTTTTTTTGCGGTACACGGGCCTCTCACTGTTGTGTTGTGGCCTCTCCCGTTGTGGAGCACAGGCTCCGGACGCGCAGGCTCAACGGCCATGGCTCACGGGCCCAGCCGCTCCGTGGCATGTGGGATCTTCCTGGATCGGGGCACGAACCCGTGTCCCCTGCATCGGCAGGCGGACTCTCAACCACTGTGCCACCAGGAAAGCCCTAAAACTGAATTTTTTGAATGAAAGTTTAAAATCTTAGTAAAGCCACATGATGTAGACCCACCAGCAAACTGCTGTTTTGGTGATGTCCATCTCTCTTTACCACTAAATCCTTTTAGGTTGGTTGGATAGAATGTTGGACATTATTGCCAGTGATGTACAGTATCATTAATATACCATTAAAACTCAAAATTTAAGTTCAATTCTCCCATTTCTACACCAGAAAAACAATCTTGTACTATAGAAACAAATCTGTACTATAAAATAGAAGAGAATTGAGCATGAAATATTCAGGTTGCATTGAAATTTTTTTAAGTTTTTATTGTTTTTTTCCTTTCTTCGAGCATCTTGGGCTTCTACTCTGGAGACTAGAGATATTAAGTAATTATAAATATCAGGGTAAAATGAGCATATCAATCTTGTCTGTTCTAAATGAATTATGGCTCTTTGTCCCATAAGCTGTAGCATACATAAGCACAGAGATTGAATTTAAGTCATGGGAGAAGCAGGAAACAGAAGCATGGTCAAACGGGAGAAATATTAGATGAATATAGATATAACTGTCAGATTGGTCATGTTCTCTAGAAGCTTTTTCAGAGTTGTTGAGCACCAACTTTGGGCCCTCACTTTATGTGCATTATGTCATTGAATTTTCACAACAATCTTGTAAATTGGGCATTATTCCCATTTTACAGATGAACAAACTGTAGCTCAAAAAGATTATGTAATTTTCCCAAAGCCATACAGCTAGTTAGTGTCAAATGCAAGAATTGATCTCCAAGGTCTTTTTGACTCCAAAGTTCTTTCAACTGTGCTGCCTCCAAGTGACTTAGCGGGCTCAGACACTTGCTTTTTCCCTGTAATATCCAATGCTGTAATCACTGTGGTACTAGTAATGCAGCAGCATCTGAAGCGTACTGATTTTGGGGGGAGAGGAGTGTTTAAGGACCAGAAAATGGCATCTAAGACAGGAGTTGTAAAATGAAGATATGGGCCTCTTCTGAAATGATGAATTTTAAATTGTATCCTTTATAGCAAGAATCCCAACAAGTAAAAGTCACTAGTACTTAGAGTTGGAAACGTGAGTATAGAAAAATGTTGCTGCCATTACTTTTGAGATTTAAAGCAGCTGCTATTGCAACCTCCTATGGGACCCTACTTCTACCACCGTTTTAATTTTACTTAACAGTAACTGTGAATGTCATATCTTGTTTTATATATACAAGGAGCCAAAGTTTCCCTGCCACTCACATCTTTTCCCCCGCAAAACACAAAGAGCTTTACAAACCCACAAAGGATCATTGTATAGAAAGAGAACTTGGGGGCTTCCCTGATGGCGCAGTGGTTGAGAGTCCACCTGCCGATGCAGGGGACACGGGTTCGTGCCCCAGTCTGGGAAGATTCCACATGCTGCGGAGCGGCTGGGCCCGTGAGCCATGGCCACTGAGCCTGCGCGTCCGGAGCCTGTGCTCCGCAACGGGAGAGGCCACAACAGTGAGAGCCCCGCATACCGCAGGAAAAAAAAAAAAAAAAAAGAAAGAGAACTTGGGCCACACCAAGAGTAATCAGTTTAATATTCCACAAATTTCCAGTGAAATTAGGAAAGGTATTTTGCATGGCTTTCCAAACCTAGTAAATCTCCACCTCTTTAAGTTTTCCCAGATAATCTTTCACTGTGGTTTATTCCTTAAATCATTACTGCTATCAGAAATCCCCTTAGATATTAAAAAATCCATTTTTGAGGATGTTGTATGCTCTGCCGATTTTTTTCTTAAAAAAGAAATTAAGAGGACTTACATTATTGCCAAGGTGAAGAAACTCCATTTCTTCTAGGTCCTCCCTCTTTCAACCCAAAACTCCTGAACATAACACAACAGATAAGACTGAAAGGTGGAAAGAGCAAGGCAGAATGCCTCAGAACTTAAGAAACAGTACAGCAGTGGGCTCCTTTGGTTTCCTTTCTGCCTCCTGTATATCCCAGGCAAGGCACTGCAGAAGCCTCCAAGCCATAACTGCCAACAGGCACAGACAAAAAGAGCTCTAAGAAAAGCCTGAACCTCATACTTAAAGGAAATAGAGAAAGGATCACCTAACAACAGAAAGCCTTTTTGGCAATACCTGCCCTACTCCAACAAAACACTAATGGAAAAGAAAAAATGCACCCTCCCAACTGCCCCACAGCTTCAATGGAGCCTAGTGAGAAGTTAATCTTCCACTCCGTTCCTTGCCACAAAAAAAAAAAAGTGGTATGCTCCTATTCCACTGCTGGTGTAGTGTTGACAGAACTGAGCAGGCAGTCCTAATCCATCATTTGGCAGAAAGAGACAGTGCTCTTATGCTCCTTCCAGAGTAGTGTCAGCCCAGTACAGTAGCAACCTAAGTTGCCACACTCACCCAGAAGCAAGGAGACTTAACAACTTGGTGCAGTGCAGGGCTAGTCATCACTGGACTTCATCTCCATCTCCATGTCAGTGGGGTCCAACAGGGAGGCTGAGCTTCCACTCCCTCCACATCAAAAAGACTGAGCAGAAGGATACATGTCAGGGCTAGTAAGCACTCCACTTTTCCCCCCACCCTTGTGTCAGGGAGGTCCAGTGGGAAGCTGAACCTCCACACCCACCTGGCAGCAATGAGACTGAAAGAGGCAGTGTCAGGCAGGGTTGGTCAGCACACTTATCCCCCCTCCCCTGGTATCAGTGTGGCACAGTGTGGAACTGAGCCTCCACCCCTAGTCAGCATGAGTGAGGCTTAACAAGGTGGTAAAAGGTGGAGCTAGTTGGTTCTTTGCTACTCCCCCCTTCCCCTGGTGTCAGCAGGGCCCACCGGGGAGCTGAGCTTACAGTCCCATTCAAAAATAACAGAAGCCAGAGAGCCCTGTGGGTCAGTGTGCCACTTTCACTGGGATAGTGTCAGCAGAGCCAAGGAGGTAGCTGAACTTCCACTCTACCCATTTGCAATAAGGAAGTATGACTCAATGCCCCACTTTTGCCAGGGTCGTGTCAGTGGGATGCAGCAGGAACATACACAAGTATCCAGCCCTCACAGTATACGTCATTACAGGGACTGCCTGCTTTAAAAAGAAGAATAAATAGGTTCCAGAGTGTCACAGTGTAGTATACAAAAAGCTCCAGTTTACAGCCAAAAATCATCCATGAATGAGAATAGACACCAACGCTGTGATGAATCAGATTTTATCTGACAAGAATTATGAAGCATCCATAATAAAAATGATCCAAAAAGTAATTACAGATTCTCTCAAAACAAATAAAGACATGTAAAATCTCAGCAAAGATGAAAAAGTTATATAAAAAATAAGCAAATAGAAATTATAGAACTGAAAAATACAATAAACGAAATAAACTTAGTGGATGGGCTCAATAAGAGAGTGGAGATAACAGAAGATAGAATCAGTGAACTTGAGGTCAGAGCAGCAGAATTTACTCAATTTGAACAACAGAGAGAAAATAGACTGGAAAAAAAGAACAGAGCCTCAGGCAATCTGTGGGACAGTAACAAAAGATCCAGCATTCATATCATCAGTGTCCAAAAGGAAAGCAGAGAGAAAGAAGTACTGAAAGAGGACTTGAAGAAATAATGGCTGACTTAAAAAGGAAAGAAATTCTGACACATGCTCCGACAGGGATGAATCTTGAGGACATTATACTAAGTGAAATAGGCCAGTCACAAAAAGACAAATACTGTATGGTTCCACTTATATGAGGTATTGAGAGTAGTCAAATTCATAGAGAGAAAAAGAATAATGATGACTGACAGGAGCTGGGGTTAGAAGGGAATGGGGAGTTGTTGTTTCATAGTTATAAAGTTTTTGTTTTGCAAGATGGAAAGAGTTTTGGAGATTGCACAACAATGTGGAGGTATTTAACACTACTGAACTGTACACTTAAAATGGTTAAAATGGTAAATTTTATGTTATGTGTATTTTACCACAATGTTTTAATTTAAAAAAAAGAAATAATGGCTGAAAACTTCCCAAATTTGGCAAAATAAATAAAGCTACAGATTCAAGAAGCTGAGTGAAGCCCAAATATAATAAATCCATGCCAAGACACAACATAGACTTATGAAAACTAAAGATAATGAAAAAATCTTGAGAAGAGCCAAGAAAAAAAAAGTTATTACTTATAGAGAAACACCAATTCAACTGTCAACAGATTTCATATTTGAAAGCATAGCAGCCAGGAGGAAATGGTACAACATTTTTCAAATGCTGAAAGAAAAATGTCAACCACAGATCTACATCAAGAGAATCCCTTCAGAAGTTAGGGGAAAACAAAGGAATTTTCAGACGAAGAGTATTTGTTGTTGCTAGCAAACCTATACTTAATGATGGGCTAAAAGAAGTTCTATAAACAGAAATGATAACAGCTGAAGGCTTGGAACTTCAGAAAGGAAAGAACTACACTACAATGGTGAAAATAGGGGTAAATACCATAGGCTGTGTTTGTTCTCATGAGCTTCTTAAATCATTTCTGATAGTTGAAGCAAAAATTATAACACCATCTGATATAGTGTCCAATTTCCTGTATGTACAGGAAATACTTAAGACTATTAAGACGTACTTATATTGAAAAAGTGGAGAGGATACTCAAAATTATTAGCCATTGGGGATATGTAGCTCAAAACCAGGGTGAGATACAATTTCACACCCACTAGGGTGACTACTCAACAAGATAGATGATATAACAAGAGTTGACAAGGACATGGAGAATTTGGAACTATCATACACTGCTGGTGAGAATGTAAAATGATGCAGCCCTTTTGGAAAAATACAATCTGGCAGTTCCTCAAAATGCTGAACATACAGTTACCATATGAACCAACATTTCTGCTCCCAAGTATATAACCAAAAAATTCAAACAGATATTCAAGCAAAGACTTGTACATCAATGTTCATAACAGCATTATTTATAATGGCCAAAAACTGGAAACAACCCAAGTATCCATCACCTGTTGGGTGGATAAATAAACTGTGGCACATTAATACAATGGAGCATTATTTGGAAATACTACTGTTGTGTTGTACAGCATGGATGAATCCTGAAAATATGCTAAGTGAAAGAAGCCAGTAACATATTTTTTTATTCAGTTTATATGAAATGCCCAGAATAGGCAAATCCATAAAGACAGAAAGTAAATTAGTGGTTTCTTGGGGGTGGGGAGACTTGGACAGAAATTAGAGGTGAACTGCTAAAGGGTACAGGATTTCTTTTCGGGATGATGAAAATGTTCTAAAATTGATTGTGGTGATGTTTGCAGAAGTCTAAGAACCATTGAATTGTACATATTAAATGGATATATTGTATGACATATGAATTATATCTCCATAGAACTTTTTTTTTAAAAAAAAACTGAGGAGCGTAAATGGACCTAAAGAGAAGTAAAGTTTCTACACTTCACTTGAAGTGCTAAATCACTGACACCAGTAGACTGTCATAACTTACGTATGTAAGTTACGTAGAGCAACCACTAAGAACCACTATACTGAATGAAATACTCAAAAACATAAAGACAGAATCCTTTATAAATCTTCAAATTACCCACAATAAGGCAGGAAAGAGAAAAAGGGAATTATAAGCACAGGAAACAAACAGAAAACAAAGTGTAAAATGGCAGACTTAAGTACTAATAGATCACTAATTACATTAAGTGTAAATGGTCTAAATATACCAATTAAAAGGGATTAACAGAGTGGATTATAAAATATCACCCAACTATATGCTGTCTACAAAAAACTCATTTCAAATACAACAAAATAGGCAGGTTGAAAGTAAGAATGCAAAAGAATACACCATGCAAAAATTAATGAAAAAGAAGCAAGAGTGGTATGTGAATATAAGATAACATGCAATTCCAAGCAAAGAAAACTACTGGAGACAGAAGGAACATGGATATGATAAAGGAAAAATCCATCAGGGTGACCTAACGATCCTAAATGTGTACACACCAAACAACAGAGAGTCAAAATACATGAAACAAAGAAGAAATAGAAATATCTACAAATATAATTGGGGACTTCAACAACTTGCAACAATTGATAGAACTACTGGATGGAAAATCAACAACTATATAGAAGAACTGAACAACACGATGAACCCACAAAACATAATTGATGTATATAGAGCCCTACTCCCAACAACACCAGAGTACACATTTTGTAAGCACCCATGGAACATTTATCAAGATAAAAATCTATCCGGGGCCATGGAATAAGCCTCATCAAATTTAAGAGAAATGTAATAATAGAGTATGTTCTCTGATCATAATGGAATCAAACTAGAAATGAATAACAGAAAAAAACAACAGGAAAGTCTCCAAATACTTAGAAATTAAATAGCATGCCTCAAAATAATCCACAGGTCTAAGATGAAGTCTCAAAGGAAGTTTAAAAATACATAGAGCTCAATGTAATTAAAATCTCCCCATCAAGAAATCTCCAAGTCCAGATGGTTTCACTGAATAACTACCACATATTTTAAGAATTAGCACCAATTTTACACAATCTCTTTCAGAAAATAGGAGATATAGAATCATTTCCCAACTTATTTTATGAGACCACTATCACCTTAATACAAAAACCAGACAAAACAACACTAAAAAGGAAACCTAAAGACCAATCTCTCTCATCAAATTAAATGCAAAAATCCTCAACAAAATATTAGCAAATCAAATGCCATGATGTATAAAACAGTTAAGCACCATGACTAAGTGGGATTTCTTCCAGCCATTATTTAAGGCTTGTTCAACATTCAGAAATCAATACATTTAGCCCCACATATTGACAGGCTAAACAAGAAAAATTATATGATTATATCAATTGACACTGAAAAAAATACTTCACAAAATCCAACATGCATTCATGATTCAAACCCTCTGCAAAAAAGAGGGGCACTTCCTCAAATTGATCAAAAGCATCTACCAAAAAAGCTACACCTAACATCATGCTTTATGGTACAAGGATGAATGTTTTACTCCTAAATTGGAAGAAGACAAGAATATATATATATGTTCTCACCATTTTTATGCAACGTAGTACTGGAAGTTTTTTTTCTTGCCAAAAAGTCATACTGATCAGAAAAAAGAAATAAAACTATTTCTGTTTGCAGATGATATAATCATCTATTTAGAAACTCCCGGGGTATCTACCAAAAAATAATCTTAGAACTAATACATGAGTTTAGCAAACTCTAAGACTACAAGATCACAATGCAAAATTCAATTACATTTCTGTGTATTCTTGTCATATTTAAAGTGAGTTTCTTGTAGACAGCTGTAGTTGAATCTTGTGTTTTTTTAATTGAAGTATAGTTGATTTACAATATTTCAGATGTACAGCAAAATGATTCAGTAATATATATTATTTTCAGATTATTTTTCATTATAGATTATTAAAAGGTACTGAATGTATTTCTCTGTGCTATACAGTCGGTCCTTGTTGTTTATTTTATATATAATAGTGTGTATCTTTTTTTTTTTACATCTTTATTGGAATATAATTGCTTTACAATGGTGTGTTAGTTTCTGCTTTATAACAAAGTGAGTCAGTTATACATATACATATACATATGTTCCCGTATCTCCTCCCTCTTGCGTCTCCCTCTCTCCCACCCTCCCTATCCCACACATCCAGGTGGTCACAAAGCACCGAGCTGTTCTCCCTGTGCTATGCGGCTGCTTCCCACTAGCTATCTATTTTACGTTTGGTAGTGTATATATGTCCATGCCACTCTCTCACTTTGTCACAGCTTACCCTTCCCCAACCCCATATCCTCAAGTCCATTCTCTAGTAGGTCTGCGTCTTTATTCTCATCTTATCCCTAGGTTCTTCATGACATTTTTTTTCTTAGATTCCATATATATGTGTTAGCATACACTATTTGTCTTTCTCTTTCTGACTTACTTCACTCTGTATGACAGACTCTAGGTCCATCCACCTCACTACAAATAATTCAATTTCATTTCTTTTTATGGCTGAGTAATATTCCATTCCATATATGTGCCACATCTTCTTTATCCATTCATCCGATGATAGACACTTAGGTTGTTTCCATCTCCTGACTATTGTAAATAGAGCTGCAATGAATATTTTGGTACATGACTCTTTTTGAATTATGGTTTTCTCTGGGTATATGGCCAGTAGTGGAATTGCTGGGTCATATAGTAGTTCTATTTGTAGTTTGTTAAGGAACCTCCATACTGTTCTCCATAGTGGCTGTACCAATTCACATTCCCAACAGCAGTGCAAGAGTGTTGCCTTTTCTCCACACCCTCTCCAGCATTTATTGTTTCTAGATTTTTTGATGATGGCCATTCTGACTGGTGTGAGATGATATCTCATTGTAGTTTTGATTTGCATTTCTCTAATGATTAATGATGTCGAGCATTCTTTCATGTGTTTGTCGGCAGTCTGTATATCTTCTTTGGAGGAGTGTCTGATTAGGTCTTCTGCCCATTTTTCGATTGGGTTGTTTGTTTTTTTGTTATTGAGCTGCATGAGCTGCTTATAAATTTTGGAGATTAATCCTTTGTCAGTTGCTTCATTTGCAAATATTTTCTCCCATTCTGAGGGTTGTCTTTTGGTCTTGTTTATGGTTTCCTTTGCTTTGCAAAAGCATTGAAGTTTCATTAGGTCCCATTTGCTTATTTTTGTTTTTATTTCCATTTCTCTAGGAGGTGGGTCAAAAAGGATCTTGCTGTGATTTATGTCATAGAGTGTTCTGCCTATGTTTTCCTCTAAGAGTTTGATAGTTTCTATCCTTACATTGAGGTCTTTAATCCATTTTGAGATTATTTTTGTGTATGGTGTTATGGAGTGATCTAATCTCATACTCATACATGTACCTGTCCAGTTTTCCCAGCACCACTTTTTGAAGAGGCTGTCCTTTCTCCACTGTACATTCCTGCCTCCTTTATCAAAGATAAGGTGACCATATGTGCATGGGTTTATCTCTGGGCTTTCTGTCCTGTTCCATTGATATATCTTTCTGTTTTTGTGCCAGTACCATACTGTCTTGATTACTGTAGCTTTGCAGTATAGTCTGAAGTCAGTGAGCCTGATTGCTCCAGCTCCGTTTTTGTTCTCAAAATTGTTTTGGCTATTCGGGGTCTTTTGTCTTTCCATACAAATTGTGTAATGTTTAGTTCTAGTTCTCTGAAAAATGCCATTGGTAGTTTGATAGCGATTGCATTGAATCTGTATATTGCTTTGGGTAGTAGAGTCATTTTCACAATGTTGATTCTTCCAATCCAAGAACATGGTATATCTCTCCAAATATGTGTATCATCTTTAATTTCTTTCATCAGTGTCTTATAATTTTCTCCATAAAGGTCTTTTCTTTCCTTAGGTAGGTTTATTCCTAGATATTTTATTCTTTTTGTTGCAATGGTAAATGGGAGTGTTTTCTTGATTTCACTTTCAGATTTTTCATTATTAGTATATAGGAATGCCAGAGACTTCTGTGCATTAATTTTCTATCCTACTACTTTACCAAATTCATTGATTAGCTCTAGTAGTTTTCTGGTAGCATCTTTAGGATTCTCTATGTATAGTATCATGTCATCTGCAAAGAGTGACAGCTTTACTTCTTCTTTTCCGGTTTGGATTCCTTTTATTTCCTTTTCTTCTCTGATTGCTGTGGCTAAAACTTCCAAAACTATGATGAATAAGAGTGGTGAGAGTGAGCAAACTTGTCTTGTTCCTAATCTTAGTGGAAATGCTTTCAGTTTTTCACCATTGAGGACGATGTTGGCTATGGGTTTGTCATACATGGCCTGTATTATGTTGAGGAAAGTTCCCTCTATGCCTACTTTCTGCAGAGTTTTTATCATAAATGGGTGTTGAAGCCAAAAGCTTTCTCTGCAACTATTGAGATGATCATACGGTTTTACTCCTTCAATTTGTTAATATGGTGTATCACATTGATTGATTTCCGTATATTGAAGAATCCTTGCATTCCTGGAATAAACACCACTTGATCATGGTGTATGATCCTTTTAATGATCTGTTGGATTCTGTCTCCTAGTATTTTGTTGAGGATTTTTGCATGTATGTTCATCAGTGATATTGGTCGGTAGTTTTCTCTCTTTGTTACATCCTTGTCTCGTTTTGGTATCAGGGTGATGGTGGCCTCGTAGAATGAATTTGGGAGTGTTCCTCCCTCTGCCACATTTTGGAAGTGTTTGAGAAGGATAGGTGTTAGCTCTTCTCTAAATGTTTGATAGAATTTGCCTGTGAAGCCGTCTGGTCCTGGGCTTTTCTTTGTTGGAAGATTTATAATCACAGTTTCAATTTCAGTGCTTGTGATTGGTCTGTTCATATTTTCTATTTCTTCCTGATTCAGTCTTGCCAGATTGTGCATTTCAAAGAATTTGTCCATTTCTTCCAGGTTGTCCATTTTATTGGCATAGATTTGCTTGTAGTAATCTCTCATGATCCTTTGTATTTCTGCAGTGTCAGTTGTTACTTCTCCTTTTTCATTTCTAATTCTGTTGATATGAGTGTCCTCCCTTATTTTTCTGATGACTCTGGCTAATGGTTTATCAATTTTGTTTATCTTTTCAAGGAACCAGCTTTTACTTTTATTGATCTATGATATCGTTTCCTTCATTTCTTTTTCATTTATTTCTGATTGGTTGTTTATGATTCCTTTCCTTCTGCTAACTTTGGGGTTTTTTTGTTCTTCTTTCTCTAATTGCATTAGGTGCAAAGTTAGGTTGCTTATTCGAGATGTTTCCTGTTTCTTAAGATAGGATTGTATTGCTATAAACTTCCCCCTTAGAACTGCTTTTGCTGCCTCCCATAGGTTTTGGGTCGTTGTGTCTCCATTGTCATTTGTTTCCAAGAATTTTTGGGTTTCCTTTTCATTTCTTCAGTGATCACTTCGTTATTAAGTAGTGTATTGTTTAGCCTCCATGTGTTTGTATTTTTTACAGATCTTTTCCTGTAATTGATATCTAGTCTCATAGTGTTGTGGTCGGAAAAGATACTTGATAGAATTTCAATTTTCTTAAATTTACCAAGTTTGATTTGTACCCAAGATATGATCTATCCTGGAGAATGTTCCATGAACACTTGAGAAAAATATGTATTCTGTTGTTTTTGGATGGAATGTCCTATAAATATCAATTAAGTCCATCTTGTGTAATGTATCATTTAAAGCTTGTGTTTCCTTATATATTTTCATTTTGGATGATCTCTCCATTGGTGAAAGTGAGGTGTTAAAGTCCCCTACTATGAATGTGTTACTGTCAATTTCCCCTTTTATGGCTGTTAGTATTTGCCTTATGTACTGAGGAGCTCCTATGCTGGGTGCGTAAATATTTACAATTGTTATATCTTCTTCTTGGTTTGATCCCTTGATCATTATGTAGTGTCCTTCTTTGTCTCTTTTAATAGTCCTTATTTTAAAGTCTCTTTTGTCTGATATGAGAATTGCTACTCCAGCTTTTTTTTGCTTTCCATTTGCATGGAATATCTTTATCCCCTTACTTTCAGTCTGTATGTGTCTCTAGGTCTTAAGTGGGTCTCTTGTAGACCGCATATATATGGGTCTTGTTTTCGTATCCATTCAGCCAGTCTGTGTCATTTGATGGGAGCATTTAATCCATTTACATTTAAGGTAATTATCGATTTGTATGTTCCTATTCCCATTTTTTTAAATTGTTTTGGGTTTGTTATTGTAGGTCTTTTCCTTCTCTTGTATTTCTTGCGTACAGAAGTTCCTTTAGCATTTGTTGTAGAGCTGGTTTGGTGGTGCTGAACTCTCAGCTTTTGCTTGTCTGTAAAGGTTTTAATTTCTCCATCAAATCTGAATGACATCCTTGCTGGGTAGAGTTATCTTGGTTGTAGATTTTTCTCCTTCATCACTTTAAATATGCCCTGCCAGTCCCTTCTGGCTTGCAGCGTTTCTGCTGAAAGATCAGCTGTTATCCTTATGGGGATTCCCTTGTGTGTTATTTGTTGTTTTTCCCTTGCTGCTTTTAATGATTTCTTTGTATTTAAGGTTTTTTTTGTTTTTTGTTTTTGTTTTTGTTTTTGCGCTATGCAGGCCTCTCACTGTTGTGGCTTCTCCCATTGTGGAGCACAGGCTACAGAGGCGCAGGCTCAGCGGCCATGGGCCACGGGCCCAGCTGCTCCGCGGCATGTGGTATCTTCCCGGACTGGGGAACGAACCCACATCCCCTGCATCGGCAGGTGGACGCTCAACCACTGCGCCACCAGGGAAGTCCTGTATTTAATTTTTGACAGGTTGATTAATATGTGTCTTGGCGTGTTTCTCCTTGGATTTATCCTGTATGGGACTCTCTGTGCTTCCTGGACTTGATTAACTATTTCTTTTCCAATATAAGAGAAGTTTTCAACTGTAATCTCTTCAAATATTTTCTCAGTCCCTTTATTTTTCTCTTCTTCTTCTAGAACCCTTATAATTCGAATGTTGGTGTGTTTAATGTTGTCCCAGAGGTCTCTAAGACTGTCCTCAGTTCTTTTCATTCTTTTTTCTTTATTCTGCTCTGCAGTAGTTATTTCCACTATTTTATCGTCCAGATCACTTATCCATTCTTCTGCCTCAGTTATTCTGCCGTTGATCCCATCTAGAGTGTTTTTGTTTTAACATCTTTATTGGGGTATAATTGCTTTACAATGGTGTGTTAGTTTCTGCTTTATAACAAAGTGAATCAGTTATACATATACATATGTTCCCATATCTCTTCCCTCTTGCCTCTCCCTCCCGCCCACCCTCCCTATCCCACCCCTCCAGGCGGTCACAAAGCACCGAGCTGATATCCCTGTGCTATACGGCTGCTTCCCACTAGCTATGTACCTTATGTTTGTTAGTGTATATATGTCCATGCCTCTCTCTCGCTTTGTCACAGCTCACCCTTCCCGCTTCCCATATCCTCAAGTCCTTTCTGCAGTAGGTCTGTGTCTTTATTCCTGTCTTACCCCTAGGTTCTTCATGACATTTTTTTTCTTAAATTCCATATATATGTGTTAGCATACACTATTTGTCTTTCTCTTTCTGACTTACTTCACTCTGTATGACAGACTCTAGGTCCATCCACCTCATTACAAATAGCTCAATTTCGTTTCTTTTTATGGCTGAGTAATATTCCATTGTATATATGTGCCACATCTTCTTTATCCATTCATCCGATGATGGGCACTTAGGTTGTTTCCATCTCTGGGCTATTGTAAATAGAGCTGCAATGAACATTTTGGTACATGACTCTTTTTGAATTTTGGTTTTCTCAGGGTATATGCCCAGTAGTGGGATTGCTGGGTCGTATGGTAGTTCTATTTGTAGTTTTTTAAGGAACCTCCATACTGTTCTCCATAGTGGCTGAACCAATTCACATTCCCACCAGCAATGCAAGAGTGTTCCCTTTTCTCCACACCCTCTCCAGCATTTATTGTTTCTAGATTTTTTGATGATGGCCATTCTGACTGGTGTGAGATGATATCTCATTGTACTTTTGACTTGCATTTCTATAATGATTAATGATGTTGAGCATTCTTTCATGTGTTTGTTGGCAGTCTGTATATCTTCTTTTCATCTACAGTATTTTTAATTTCATTTATTGTATTGTTCATCGTTGGTTGTTTCATCTTTAGTTCTTTTAGGTCCTTGTTAAATGTTTCTTGCATTTTGTCTATTCTATTTCCAAGATTTTGGATCATCTGTACTATTATTATTCTGAATTCTTTTTCAGGTAGACTGCCTATTTCCTCTTCATTTGTTACGTCTGGTCTGTTTTTATCTTGCTCCTTTATCTGCTGTGTGTTTTTCTGTCTTCTCATTTTGCTTATCTTAATGTGTTTCGGGTCTCCTTTTTGCAGGCTGCAGGTTCGTAGTTCCCGTTGTTTTTGTTATCTGTCCCCAGTGGCTAAAGTTGGTTCAGTGGGTTGTGTTGGCTTCCTGGTGGAGGGGACTAGTACCTGTGTTCTGGTGTATGAGGCTGGATCTTGTCTTTCTGGTGGGCAGGTCCACGTCTGGTGGTGTGTTTTGGAGTTTTTGTGGACTTATGATTTTAGGCAGCCTCTCTGCTAATGGGTGGTGTTGTATTCCTGTCTTGCTAGTTCTTTGGCATAGGGTGTCCAGCACTGTAGCTTGCTGGTCATTGAGTGAAGCTGGATCTTGGTGTTGAGATGGAGATCTCTGGGAGATTTTTGCCATTCGATATTATGTGGGGCTGGGAGGTCTCTTGTGGACCACTGTCCTGAAGTTGGCTCTCCTACCTCAGAGGCACAGCACTGACTCCTGGCTGCAGCACCAAGAGCCTTTCACCCACACAGCTCAGAATAAAAGGGAGAAAAAGTAGAAAGAATGAGAGAGAGAGAGAGAAAGGGAAAGAAAGAAAGAGAAAGAGAGAGAGAGAGAGAGAGAGAGAGAAAGGAAGGAAGGAAGAAAGAAAGAGGATAAAAAAATAAAGCAAGGTAAAATAAAATAAAGTTTTCAAAATAAAAAATGTTTAGGAAAATAAAATTTTTTAAGGAAAAAAACAAAAAACGATGGATAGAACCCTAGGACAAATGGTGAAAACAAACCTATACTGACAAAATCTCACACAGAAGCATACACACTCACAAAAAGAGGAAAAGGGGAAAAAAGAAATCTTTCTCTCAAAGTCCTCCTCCTCCGTTTGGGTTGACTCGTTGTATATTCATGTATTCCACAGATGCAGGGTACATCAAGTTGATTGTGAAGACTTAATCCGCTGCTTCTGAGGCTGCTGGGAGAGATTTCCCTTTCTCTTCTTTGTTCGCACGGCTCCCGGGGCTCAACTTTGGATTTGGCCCCGGCTCTGCATGTAGGTCGCCGGAGGGCGTCTGTTCTTCACTCAGATAGGACGGGGTTAAAGGAGCAGCTGCTTCTGGGGCTCTGGCTCACTCAGGCCGGGGGGAGGGAGGGGTGCAGTTGCAGAGCAAGCCTGCGGCGGCAGAGGCCAGCAAGACGTTGCACAGCCTGAGGCGCGCCATGCAATCCCCCAGGAAATTTGTCCCTCGATCCTGGGACCCTGGCAGTGGCAGGCTGCACAGGCTCCCCGGAATGCAGGTGTGGATAGTGACCTGTGCTCGCACACAGGCTTCGTGGCGTCAGCAGCAGCCTTAGTATCTCATGCCCGTCTCTGTGGTCCGCGCTGTTAGCCGCAGCTCACGCCCGTCTCTGGAGCTCCTTTAAACAACACTCTTAATCCCCTCTCCTGGCGCGCCAGGAAACAAAGAGGGAAGAAAAAGTCTCTTGCCTCTCCGGCAGGTCCAGACTTTTCCCCGGACTCCCTCCCGGCTAGCCATGGTGCACTAACCCGCTGCAGGCTGTGTTCAGACCGCCAACCCCAGTCTTCTCCCTGTGCTCTGACCGAAGCCCGAGCCTCAGCTCCCAGCCCCGCCTGCCCCGGCGGGTGAGCAGAGAAGCCTCTTGGGCTGGTGAGTGCTGGTCGGCACCGACCCTCTGTGCGGGAATATCTCCGCTTTGCCCTCTGCACCTCTGTTGCTGTGCTCTCCTCCGCGGCTCCGAATCTTACCCCCTCCGCCACCTGCCGTCTCTGCCCGTGAAGGGGCTTCCTAGTGTGTGGCAACCTTTCCTCCTTCACAGCTCCCTCCCACTGGTGCAGGTCCCATCCCTATTCTTTTGTCTCTGTTTATTCTTTTTTCTTTTATCCTACCCAGGTACGTAGGGAGTTTCTTGCCTTTTGGGAGGTCTGAGGTCTTCTGCCAGCGTTCAGTAGGTGTTCTTTAGGAGTTGTTCCACGTGTAGATGTATTTCTGGTGTATCTGTAGGGAGGAAGGTGATCTCCACGTGTTACTGTTCCGCCATCTTCCCCTTCTCCCAATAGTGTGTATCTTTTAATCACAAACTCCCAATCCACAAGTCTGTTCTCTATGTCTGTGAGTCTGTTTCTGTTTTGTAAATAAGTTCATTTGCAGCATTTTTTTAGATTCCACATATAAGTAATATAATATTATATTTGTCTTTCTCTATCTGACTTACTTCACTTAGTATGATAATTTCTAGGGAGTCATGTTTTTCAATCCACTCTGCGAATCTGTCTTTTAATTGGTGCATTTAGGTGATTTACATTTAAGGTATTTATTGATATGTTGAGGATTAAATCTGCCATTATTTTCTGTTTTCTCTTTTTTCTGTGATTTTTGTCTTACTTTTTTTCTGCTTTCCTCTGGGGTGCTTGACAGTTATTAGGATTCCATTTTAATAGTGCATTTGAATATATCTCTTTGTGTAGATTGTTTAGTGGTTGCTCTTGACATTACATTATGTGTACATAACTTATCAGTCTACTGGTCTTGACATTCTACCAGTAAACTGTAGAAACCTTACCTCTCTTGAAGTCCCTTTACTCTCCCCCCCCCCCGCCATATATAATATAATTGTCTTAAATATTCCTTGGCATATAATGTGAACCTTATAAGACACTGTTATAACTTTTGATTCAATTTTCAAAGGTAATTCAGAAAATTCAAGAGGACAAAGTCTATTGTATTTTTACCTTATTTTTACTCTTTTCTTTTGTCTTTCTTCCTTCCTGATGTTCCAAGATTCCTTCTTTTATCACCTCCTTTCTCTTTCAGAACTTCCTTTAGCCATTATTTTAGGTTAGGTATGCTGGTGACAAACTCTGTTAGTTTTCCTTCATCTGAGATGTATTGATTTCCCTTTAATTCCTGAACAATATTTCCACTGGATATAGGACTCAGTGTTTGACAGTTCTCTTCTTTCAGCACTTGAAAAATGTTGTGTCACTTCCTTCTGGCCCTCCTTGTTTCTTATAAGAAATCCACTGCCATTTGAATTGTTTTTCCCCCATAGGAAAATTTTCAATTTTTTACTGACTGCAAATGTTTTTCCTTTGTCTTTAGTTTTCAGAAGTATGATTTGATGTGACTTCTGTTGAGCCCATCACCTGAGCCTTTTATTTCACCTTTCCTTTTTCACTTCATATATTACCATTTGGTTCCCCTTTATAGCTTCCGTTTCTTTGCTGAGACTTTATTTCTTTGTGAGACTTCCAATTTTTTCATTTGTTTCAAGCATGTTTATAATTACTCACTGAAGCATTCTTAAGATGGCTACTTTAAAAATCTTTATCATAAAGTCCTATCATCTCTACCATCTCACTGTTGACTTCAGTTGAATATCATTTTTTATTCAGTTTGAGATATTTATTCTTGGTTTTTGGTATGATGATTGGTTTTTTTTCATTGAAACCATGACATTTTGCATTTTGTTTTAATGCTGTGGATTTTATTTTAACCGTCTTCTTTAACTGTGTTTTTGTGACACTGTTCTGTCAGGGGAAGAGGGGGTTGCCACCTCATTACTGCAAGGTAGAAGTAGAAGTGCAGGTCCCATCCTTTCACACCTGAGAGAGAAGGGGCTTCTCGTTACTTCTGGGCAGGGATGGGAGTTCCAACTTACCACATGCTCAGTCTCTTCTGACCCTGCAGGTGGGGAGTCTAGTTACCTGCTGGCAGGGATGAAAGCTCCAGCTCCCTATTAGACATTCTCTGACACCACATGAGCAGGGGTCTGGGGCACCTTGTTATAACTTCGTGAGGGAAAAATTCTAGGGTTCCACTTGGACTTCGATGGTGTGGTGGAGGGTGGGGCTGTAGGTATTTTTCTGTAGTGTTTGTCTGGAGTAAAGAGGTTATTATCTAAAATTTTTCTTTCTTAGATTGCTCCTTTCCTGGTACTTGGGCTCAGAGTGGAGGATTTTGTTAGAGCTTTTTCCTTGTCTTCTGTTCTTCTTTCTCAAGATTGTTTTGGCTATTTGGGGTCTTTTGTGTTTCCATACAAATTTTAAACTTATTTGTTTTAGTTCTGTGAAAAATGCCATTGGTATTTTGAGAGGGATTGCATTGAATCTGTAGATTGCCTTGTGTAGTATGATCATTTTAACACTATTAATTCTTCCAGTCCATGAACACGGTATATCTTTCCATCTGTTTGTGTTGCCTTCAGTTTCTTTCATCAGTGTCTTACAGCTTTCGAGTATAGGTCTTCTACCTCCTTAGTTAAATTTATGTGTATGTATTGTATTCTTTTTGATATGATTGTAAATTGCATTGTTTTCTTAATTTATGTTTCTAATGGTTCATTGTTAGTGTATAGAAATGCTACAGACTTCTGTATGTTAATTTTGTATTGTGCAACTTTACTGAATTCACTGATGAGTTCTAGTAGTTTTTTGGTGGTGTCTGTAGGATTTTCTATGTATAGTATTATGTCATCTTCAAATAGGGACAGTTTTTCTTCTTCCTGTCCAATTTGGATTCCTTTTATTTCTTTTTCTTTTCTGACTGCTACGTCTAGGACTTCCAATACTATGTTGACTAAAAGTGGCCAATACCAAGTTTGGGACACCCCAGACCACATGGGCCATGTCAGGAACTGGTCCCACCCACCAGCAGGCTGGCACTACATCTGAGATCCCCAGCTCCACAAACACCCACCCTGGATCCAGGCTCCACCCACTACTGGGCCAGCACTAGCCATGAAACCCACAGGGCTCCATAGCCAGCCACCTCATGACCTTGCCCAACCAACCAGCAGCCAGCCGCCTCTGCACAAGGCAGAAACTAAAAATTTACCAGACTGGATGCCAGCCACACCTACCAGACACCCACAGTAGTCATCCCACCATAAAAGAAGTACTCATGCAGCCCACATAGGAAACACCCACAGAGCAGATAGTTCTGGTGACCAGAGGGGAGTGCACTGCTGGGACGGAAAGGACAGCTCCTACACAAGGCCATTTCTCCAAGGCTGAGAAATGTAACCAACATACTGAATACATAGAAATAAAAACAGCAAATTAGACTAAATGAAGCAACAGAGGAATATGCTCCAAAAGAAGGAAGAAGATAAAATCCCCAACGAAGTACTAAGTGAAGTGGAGATAAGCAATCTACTCAGTAAAGTGTTCAAGGTAATGATCATAAAGATGTTTAAAGAACTCTGGAGAAAGTTGGATGAACAAAGCAAGAAGTTAGAAGCTTTTAATGAAGACTTAGAAATATAAAAAAAGACCAAACAGAGATGAAGAATACAATAACTGAAATAAAAAATACACTGGAAGGAATCAACATTAGATTAGATGATACAGAGGAACAGATCAGAGACTTGGAAGACAGAGTAGTGGAAATCACTGAAGCTGAGCAGAAAAACAAAAAAGAATAAAAAGAAATGGGGACAGATTAAGAGACCTCTGGTACAGCATCAAGCATACTAACATTCTCATTGTAAGGGTCACAGAAGGAGAAGAGAGAAAGGGGCAGAGAACATATCTGAAGAAATATTAACTGAAAATATCCTTAATCTGGGAAAAGAAACATACATCCAAGTCCAAGAAGCACAGAAAGTCCCAAACAGGAAGAACCGAAAGAGGTCCACATCAAGACACATTGTAATTAAAGTGGCCAAAATGATAGAGAATATTAAAGGCAGCAAGGGAAAAGCAACAAGTTACATACAAGGGAACTCCCATAAGGCTAACAGCTAACTTTTCAGCAGACCACAGGGGGATGGCACAATATATTTAAAGTGATGAAAGGTAAAAACCTACAACCGGGCTTCCCTGGTGGCTCAATGGTTGAGAGTCCGCCTGCCGATGCAGGGGACACGGGTTCGTGCCCCGGTCTGGGAAGATCCCACATGCCACGGAGCGGCTAGGCTCGTGAGCCGTGGCCGCTGAGCCTGCGCGTCCGGAGCCTGTGCTCTGCAACGGGAGAGGCCACAACAGTGAGAGGCCCATGTACCCCCCCAAAAAAAAAAAAAAAACCTACAACCAAGAATACTCTACCTGGCAAGGCTTTCATTCAGATTTGATAGAGAGATCAAAAGTTTTACAGACAAGCAAAAGCTAAAAGACTTTAGCACCAACCAAACCATCTTTACAAGAAATGTTAAAGGGACTTCTCTAAGCAATAAAGAAAAGGCCATAACTAGAAATATGAAAATTACAAAAGTAAAAGTCTCATGAGTAAGGGCAAATATACAGTAAAGGTACTAAACAACCATATATAAAGCTAGTAGAAAGGTTAAAAGACAAAAGTAGTAAAATCTTCTATATCCCCAATATGTAGTTAAGGGAAACACAGAACAAAAAGACGTAAAATATGATGCTAAAAACAATAAAGGGGGGTGGGGAGAGTAAAAATGCATTTGAATTTAAGAGATCAGCAACTTAAAATATTCACTTATATCAGAGAAAAAACATAATTCGAAAAGATACATGCACTCCAATGTTCATTGCAGCACTGTTTACAATAGCTAGGACACAGAAGCAACCTAAATGTCCATCAACAGAGGAATGGATAAAGAAGATGTGGTACATACATACAATGGAATATTACTCATCCATAAAAAAGAACAAAATAATGCCTTTTGCAGCAACATGGCTGGTCCTAGAGATGGTCATACTGAGTGAAGTAAGTCAGACAGAGAAAGACAAATATCATATAATATTGCTTGTATATGGAATCCAAAAAAAGGGTACAAATGAACTTATTTACAAAGCAAAAATAGAGTCACAGATGTAGAAAACAAACTTATAGTTACCAGGGGGTAAGGGGGTGGATAAATTGGGAGATTGGGATTGACATATGCACACTACTATGTATAAAAGTAATAAGGACCTACTGTATAGCACAGGGAACTACTTGATACTCTGTAATGGCCTATATGGGAAAAGAATCTAAAAAAGAGTGGATATATGTATTTGTATAACTGATTCACTTTGCTGTACACCTGAAATTAACACATTGTAAATCAACTATACTCCAATAATTTTTTTAAATCACATATACATATAGATTGTGTATACATATATATAAACCTCATGATAACCACAAACCAAAAATCTATGATAGATACACAAAAAAAGAAAGGAATCCAAATATAACACTAAAGATAGTCATCAAATCACAAGAGAAGACAGCAAAAGAAGAAAAAATGAATAAAAAAGAACTACAAAAACAATTAACAAAATGGCAATTAGTACATACCTATCAATAATTACTTTGAATGTAAATGGACTAAATGCTGCAATCAAAAGAGTGGCTGAATGGATACACAAATAATACCCATATATATGATGCTTACAAGAGACTCACTGAAGATTTAGACACACACAGACTGAAAGTGAGGGGATGGGAAAAAATACTTCATGCAAGTAGCAACAAAAAGAAAACCAAGGTAGCAATACTGATATCAGAAAAAAATAGATTTTAAAACAAATACTATATCAAGAGACAAAGGAAGACCTTACATGATGATCAAGGGATCAATCCAAGAAGATACAATTGTAAATATATATGCACCCAACATAGGAGCACCTAAATACGTAAAGCAAATATTAACAGACATAAAGGGAGAATTAACTTTAATACAATAGTAGTAAGGGACTTTAACACCCCACTTATATCAGTGGACAGATCATCCAGACAGAAAATTGATAGGGAAACACTGGCCTTAAATAACACATTATGCCAAATGGAATGTATAGCTATATAGAGAGCATTCCATTCAAAAGCAGCAGAATACACATTCTTTTCAAGTGCACATGGAACATTCTCCAGGATAGCTCACATGCTAGGCCACAAAACAAGTCCCAGTAAATTTAAGAAAACTGAAATCATATCAAGCATCTTTTCTAACCACAGCACTAGGAGACTAGAAATCAGCTACAATAAAAGAAAATACTAAAAACACAAACACGTGGAAGCTAAACAATATGCTACCAAATAACCAATAGATCACTGAATAAATCAAAAAAGAAAATATTATACCTGGAAACAAATGAAAATGAAAGCACAACAATCCAAAATCTGTGTGACACAGTAAAAGCAGTTCTAAAAGGGAAGTTCATTGTGATACAAGCCTACCTCAGGAAACAAGAAAATCTCAAACGACCTAACTTTACACCTAAAGAAATTTTAAAAGAACAAACAAAACCCAAAGTTAGTAGAAGGAAACAAATCATAAAGATCAGAACAGAAATAGATGAAATAGAAACTAAAAAAGAAATAGAAAAGAGCAATGAAAATAAAAATTGATTCTTTGGAACAATAAAATAGATAAACCTTTACTCAGATTCATCAAGAAAAGTGAGGGCCAAAATCAATACAATCAGAAATGAAACAGGAGAAGTTACAACAAACATCGCAGAGATACAAAGGATCATAAGAGGTTACTACAAATAGTTATATGTCAATAAAATGGACAACCTAGAAGATATGAACAAATTCCTGGAAATATATAATCTCCCAAGACTGGATCAGGAAGAAACTGAAAATAGGAACATGCCAATTACCAGTAATGAAATTGAATCAATAATAAAAACAACTCCCCAAAAACAAAAGTTTTGGACCACATGGCTGCACAGGTGAATTCTACCAAACATTTAGCAAAGAATTAACACCTGTCCTTCTCAAACTATTCCAAAAAATTGCAAGGAAGGAATGCTTCTGAACTCCCTCTACAAGACCAGCATCACCCTGATACCAAAGCCAGACAAAGATATCACAAAGAAAGAAAATTAAGGGCAATATAACTGATGAACGTAGATACAAAACTCCTCAACAAAAATACTAGCAAACCGAATTCACCAGTACATTAAAAGTATCATACACCATGATCAAGTTGGATTTATCCCAGGGAAGCTAGGATGGTTCAATATCTGCAAATCAATCAATGTGATACAGGACATTAACAAATTGAAGAATAAAAATCACATGATCATCTCAATAGATGCAGAAAAAGCTTTTGACAAAATTCAATATCCATTTACTGCCAGAACTCTCAATAAAGTGCTTACAGAGGGAACATACCTCAACATAATAAAGGCCATATATGACAAACCCACAGCTAACATCATACTTGATGGTGAAAAGCTGAAAGCATTTCCTCTAAGATCAGAACAAGACAAGGATGCATCCCATAAATTTTTAGGTGTTGTGTTTTCATTTTCATTCCATTCCGTGTGAGTTTTTTTGTTTGTTTCCTTTGAGATTTGTCTTGCTCAATGGTTGTTTGAAGGGTGTTTTTTAGTTTGCAAGTGTTAGTACATTTTCATATTTTCTTTTATTACTTATTTCTAGTCTGATTCCCTTTGCTTGGAGAACACACTGTATTCTTTCAATGCATCTAGATTTGTTGAAATTTGGTTTTTGACCCAGGATATGAATGTTCCATGAATGTCTTTGTGAATGTTCCATGGCACTTGAAAAAAAAATGTGTATTCTGCTGTTTTGGGGGGAGGGTGTTACATAAATGGAAATGAGACCCTGTTGGATTATTCTAGTTCTCAGTTCTGCTTTATCTTTGCTAATTTTCTGTCTAGTAGGTCTATCAATTGCTATGAGTCAGGTGTTAAAGTCCCTAACTATAATTTCGATTTGTCTCTCAGTTTTTTCAATTCTATCTTGGTTTCATGTATTTTGAAACTCTATTGTTTGGTGCATACACATTAAGGATTGCTATGTCTTCTTGATATATTCATTCTTTTATCATTTTATGTTGTCCCTTTCTGTCTCTGGGCATTTTTTTTTCTAAAGTCTACTTTATCTCATAATAATGTAGCCATTACTCCTTTTTTGATTAATATTAGCATGATATGTCTCTTTGCATCCTTTTAACCTATGTCATTGTGTTTGAAGTGAGTATTTGTTGACAGCATATAATTAGGTCATGTTATTTTTTAGTCCACTCTGCCTGCATCTGTCTTTTAATTAATATATTTAGACTTTATATTTTAAGTAATTGTTGATATGTTAGAGTTTGAGTATGCCATTTATTTACTTGTTATTTTTGTTTCCTCTGTTTCTTTTCTCTTTCCTCTTTTTTTGCACATTTTTTTCTTTCCTGGAGTTTTTGCACATTTTTTAGGATCTCATAGTTCTATTTATACAGATTTTAGTATATCACTTAACATAATTTTCTTAGTGGTTGCTCTAGATATTAGTATATGTCTGTGTGTGTGTGTAAAACTTACCACAATCTACACCTATTAACAAGTTACCATTTTGAGTTAAGTATTGAAGCCTTACTATATTTAGGACCATTTAAATCCTTCCCACTTTTTAAATATAATTGTCTCAAGTATTTCCTCTACATACACTGAGCACTGCAACAGACATTGTCATAATTTTTATTTAAACCATCAAATATGATTTAAGAAACTTGTGAAAATTAGGATAGTTTATTATATTTACCCTTATTTTTTCCCATTCCATTGTTCTTTTCTTTCTGAACTCTGAGCCTTCTGTTATCCTTTTTCCTTTTTGTTTGGAGAGCTTCCTTTAGCCATTTTAAAGGATAAATCTGCTAGCAAGAGATTCTCTTAATTTACCTTGAGAAGCTCTTTAATTTATTTTTATTCCTAAATGTTAGGTTTGCTGGATATAGAACCCATGGTTAACAGTTCTTTTCTTTCAGTATATAAATAATGTTGTGCCACATCCTTCTAACCTCCATGCTTTCAGATAGGAAATTTGTTTACCCTCTGATCTGTGTTCCTTTAAAGGTAATGCTTTGATTCTCTCTAGTTGCTTTCAAAATAATTTCATTGTTTTTAGTTTTCAGAAGTTTAATTATGATGTTTATTGGTGTGGGTGTCTTTGGATATATCTTACTTGATGTTCATTCAGTTTGTTGAATCAGTATGTTTAAATCTTTCACCAAGATATGGGGAGTTGTCAGCCATTATATGTTTGAATACATTTTCAGTTCCACTCTTTCTCCTCTCCTTCTGGGCCTCCATTGATATTAACTTTAGCCATTTTGTTGTTCTACAGGTCCTTGAGGCTCTCTTCACTCTTATCAATGCATTGGTCAGATTGAATAAACTGTGTGCAGATTGAATAAACTCTACTCATCTGTCCTCAAATTCATTGTTGCTATCTTCTGTCATCTCCACTCTACTGTTGAGCCTCTTTAAAAGAGTAAGGTTCTTATTTTAGTTATTTTAATTTTTAGTTTTATAATTCCCATTTCATTCTTTTTTATAACTTTTCTTTGCTGAGGTTTTTTGTTTTTTTCATTTGTTTCAAAGGAATTTGTAATTAATTGTTGAGACAACTTTATGGTGGCTGATT
Organism: Pseudorca crassidens; assembly: GCF_039906515.1. NCBI lineage: Eukaryota > Metazoa > Chordata > Mammalia > Artiodactyla > Delphinidae > Pseudorca > Pseudorca crassidens. Next base: position 73,414,742 of record NC_090317.1, on the reverse strand, counting down.
TAAAACCTGTGTCAGACAGTTTCAACAATCTGATTCATCTCAGTATTATATCAGTTGATTTTCTTTTCTCACTCATATTGTGATGTTTATGGGTTTTGGTATGATGAGTTATTTTATTATATCCTTGGATGTTATATGAGAAGACTCTTGGTCCTATTTAAATCTTCTATTTTAGCAGGCATCATGCCTGGTTAGGTGTAATGTGTTCATTTTGGCCTACTACTGTGAGCTATAATTTCAACAACAATTTCATTTTCTGAGGGCTTACAGTGCTACTCTGGTCTGCTTCATGATCTAGCTCAATTTCAGCTCCTGCTTGGTCTCCACTGGTGCCACCTATGGGAGCAGAAGGTGCTTCTATGGCCCACCCAGTGTCATTAGGTAGAAGGCCAGGAATGCCAGAACTGTAGGGCAGAGAGTGTTTTCCCTTGCCTGTTCTCTGGACAGCCGGTGCTGGTGGACTCTTCACTTCATCCCTCCTGGTGCCTACAGAGGAAGAAATCACCTAACTGGGCTGCCTTATGCTGCCAGGTAGAATAGCAGGAAATACAGATTCTGTATGGGTCTTTGCCACCAGGTAGAGGTTTAGGAATTCCTGACCCTGATTCATCTTCTGCCATTCATTGAAGGGACAGGAAACACTTCGTATAGGAATGGATTTCATATTTTAAAGCTCCCTAATGTGATGCTGATGTGATATCTGCCTTTGTGTGATTTTTATCATATTGCCACCACTGGATGTTTGTTTCTTATTGAACTATCATTTTTTTCCCTGCTTTGAACCCAATATCTATTGCTTTCCAAGACTGTTACAAAGAAAGTTGTAACAAGTGGCAAAAATGAAAGATTTGGCATCAAATAACCCAAGTTTGAGTCTTGATTCTGCCTTTGACTGTGGGATACTAGACAAGTGATCTTCTCTTCCTTGAGTTTCTATTGTATTCCTTGTAAAATGGACCTACTGCCACCCACCCACAGTTAATGGAAAGATTAAGTCAAAAAATAATTGCAAATTCACTTTGTAAAATGATATGGAAAGGGGGTGGCACTTTTCTAACTCATCTGCTGTTCTCTGTAATCATTTCTGTTCTTGTCATCTCTGTACCATGAGCACCCCACTAGATGACCTTATTGTGCCAACCCTAAAGCTCTTGTTCTTAAATTCTAATCCTTGGACTGGTGCCAGGCTGACTACATAAGAATCATCTAGGGCTTGCTTTTGAAATACAGATTCCCTCGCTCTACCCCCAGATTTTATTTAGTAGATCTGAGATGAGGCCCAGATTTTTTTTTTTTTTTTTTTTTTTTTTTTTTTTTTTTGCAGTACGCAGGCCTCTCACTGTTGCGGCCTCTGCCATTGCAGAGCACAGGCTCCGGATGCGCAGGCTTAGTGGCCATGGCTCACAGGCCCAGCCACTCCACGGCATGTGGGATCCTCCCGGACCAGGGCACGAACCCGTGTCCCCTGCATTGGCAGGCGGACTCTCAACCACTGTGCCACCAGGGAAGCCCCAGATTTCTTAAACTCTGTATTTCTAAAATTCTCTCCAGACAATTCTTCAGACACAGCCAGTTATGAGACCCACTTTGTCTGAAACACTTAGCACCATACCTTGCATATGGCAGACAGTCAGAAAATCATTATTAAATTAAAGAAATTCTGGAAAAGAGAAATCCATATGACTAAAAAGAAGTTGGATCTTAGAAAGAGAGGAGAAAGGAGCTAGAGTATATGAGACCAAAGAAAGGGAGACATTTCATGGCTGTTTTCTATTCCACGGTGAGTTATTTTGAAGACTCAGACAAGTTGTTCTCCATTTGTGGAATGAACTAAACAATAGACAATATGTGTAAATGATAGCAAGAGCAACTTCCATTATATACCAGGAAGAATTTGTTGACCCTGGGTGGGATTCAGGGTTAAAGCAGATTACAGCAACATGTTGCAAACTAGCCATCCATAATGTTTCAAACTCCTACCCCTCCTAGGTCAAAGGGGACCTAGCCACATGATCTCTTAACATTCCCTTCCACTTCTGTGATTCCAGCTACATCATGAGTCCTTACAAGCAAAGTAAATTAAACTAGCAATTATTGCCTTTTAAATGCTAGTGATTTTAAGAGTTTTCTTTGAAAAGTCTTAGTCAATAGGAACATAAGACTATGAATAACACCAAAATATTTAGCTGTCTATTGAAACTTATTCACAGTATCAAATAAAATGGGAACAGATGCAACTGGACCAGAGCTTGGTTAAGTAGGTAACAGATTTATTGGACTTGCTCATTTTTTAAATTAAGGTTATAAACAACATATGTCAAAAATCTTATAAAACTGCTCTGGAAATCATCTTCCTGGAAAGCCAGAATCCCTGCTAATGTTCTGAATTTGCTTTTCAGAACTGAAAGATGACATCGTATACATCTGCAGCACTGTTTGAAACAATGCTTCTTTGAAACAGAGTTTACTCTGTGTGGGTGTGCATTCAGTAGCAACCCCAAAGTTTCAAACACCTGGTCTCTTCCCAGAATGTAATCCAGCCAATCCCTTGAGAGAAGACAGCTTTTCTATTTACAAATACAGGTGGTGTTGCTATGAGTTACAGTTTTCTGGAAGTTTTCATACATAGTTCATGATTTTAAAGCAAAAGGAAATCATATGAGAGTGAAATCACCAGATCTTCGGTCTATCCTGAAGGCTAGAGACTTGAGGAGAATCTCAGTTGGCTCTTTTTATTTTTGCTGTCACATATGTAAGTCTCCTGTTGAATCTCTCTGGTCCACTGTTCCCTCTAATGAAGTCATGTTCTGTGCTCAGGATAGTAATATCCTCAGAAGCAGATGTCTCCCATAAAGCATGACCTCATTCATTGGAATGGGAAGAGCGAGCAGTAGACTGCTAGGGTAAAATGGAGGGAAGGGCTTTGTTTAAAAATAGTTTTCTTAAATAATGTGTTCAACTTTTTATGAATTTCTATAAAAAGGCAAATCTAATTTGTTACAGTTTTTTGTTAGACTCATTCCTCAAATACAGAAGGGGCAACAACTAGGCCAGAAGGAACAGAGTCCTCACAGAGCAAAAATACTTCCATCCAGTTGTTTTTTATAGTGTGACAGATTTGGGTATAAAAGGGTGAAATTTGGGGTTTTCCAGATGCTAAATCTAGGCTCCGTATCGGACCCCACTGAATCACAGCCTAGATTTCAACAAGCGTTTTATAACAGCCCTGGAGCTCAGAAGAAATAAACTTAAGTGCTCAAGGAAAGTTACTGACCCAGATGCTCTCAGCAAATTAGGCAAGTGGGAACATTGCTAGAGAAGGAAAGGGTAGAGGAAAAGAGTGGACGAGTTAGAAAGATGCAGTTTGAAGCAATCCAAACTTGCTCAGGAGAATGGGCTTTCCAGGTTATTCCTGTTCCAGTTGTAGGGCAGCTCCTGAGCACTGACTTCTCAAATAATTAGGAATAATTGAAATTTATGACATCCTATAACCAGGCCTTTCAGTCACAGCCCACATGTTCTAGTGTGCTCTTTGCTTCTGTTTGTGTCTATACAGAAAGTGAGCATCCTAAGGTAAGAAGCTACAAAGAGCTACTTTCCTAGACAAAAGGCAAAGAACTTTCCACAAACAGCATCACAAGGAAATATAAGGTACTTATCATCAGAGCTCAGCATCTGTAATTTGTAAATTTAATCACTACATTCCCAGAAGAAGTCTGTTTCGTGGAAGCTTCAAGATGGCAGAAGAGTAAAACATGGAGATCACCTTCCTCCCCACAAATACATCAGAAATACATCTACATGTGGAACAACTCCTACAGAACACCTACTGAACGCTGGCAGAAGACCTCAGACCTCCCAAAAGGCAAGAAACTCCCCACGTACTTGGGTAGGGCAAAAAGAAAAACAGAGACAAAAGAACAGGGGCAGGACCTGCACCAGTGGGAGGAAGCTGTGAAGGAGGAAAAGTTTCCACACACTAGGAAGCACCTTCGTGGGCCAAGATGGGGGAGTGGACGGGCGGGAAGCTTCGGAGCCACAGAGGAGAGCGCAGCAACATGGGTGCAGAGGGCAAAGCGGACAGATTTCCGCACAGAGGATCGGTGCGACCGGCACTCACCAGCCCGAGAGGCTTGTCCGCTCACCCGCGGGGGCGGACAGGGGCTGGGAGCTGCGGCTCGGGCTTCAGTCGGATCGCAGGGAGAGTGGGGTTGGCTGCATGAACACAGGCTGAAGGGGGCTAGTGCGCCACACCTAGCCGGGAGGGAATCCGGTAAAAAGTCTGGAGCTGCCGAAAAGGCAAGAGACTTTTTCTTGCCTCTTTGTTTCCTGGTGCGCGAGGAGGGGGTATTAAGAGCACCACTTAAAGGAGCTCCAGAGACGGGCGCGAGGCGCGGCTATCAATGCGGACCCAGAGATGGGCATGAGACGCTAAGGCTGCTGCTGCCGCCACCAAGAAGCCTGTGTGCAAGCACAGGTCACTATCCACACCTCCCCTCTCGGGAGTCTGTGCAGCCCACCACTGCCAGGGTCCCATGATCCAGGGACAACTTCCCCGGGAGAACACACAGAGCCTCAGGCTGGTGCAACGTCACGCTGGCCTCTGCTGCTACAGGCTCGTCCCGCACTCCGTACCCCTCCCTGCCCCTGGCCTGAGTGAGCCAGAAGCCCCAAATCAGCTGCTCCATTAACCCCGTCCTGTCTGAGCGAAGAACAGGCACCTGAGGCGACCTACACACAGAGGTGGGTCCAAATACAAAGCTGAACCCCAGGAGCTATGTGAACAAAGAAGAGAAAGAGAAATTTCTCCCAGAAGCCTCAGGAGCAGTGGATTAAATCCCCACAATCAACTTGATGTACCCTGCATCTGTGGAATACCTGAATAGACAACGAATCATCCCAAATTGAGGAGGTGGACTTTGGGAGCAACGATATATATTTTTTCCCTTTTTCTCTTTTTGTGAGTGTGTATGTGTATGCTTCTGTGTGTGATATTGTCTGTATAGCTTTGCTTTTACCATTTGTCCTAGGGTTCTGTCTGTCCGTTTTGTTTTTTTTTTTTTCTTAGTATAGTTTTTAGCAATTGTTATTATTGGTGGATTTGTTTCTTGGTTTGGTTGCTATGTTCTTTCTTTTTTAATATTTTCATTACTTTTTAAAAATAATTTTTAAGAATTATTTTTTATTTTAATAACTATTTTATTTTACTTTATTTTATTCTATTTTATTTTATTGTATCTTCTTCTTTCTTTTTTTCTCCCTTTTATTCTGAGCTGTGTGGATGACAGGCTCTTGGTGCTCCAGCCAGGCGTCAAGGTTCTGCCTCTTGGGTGGGAGAGCCAAGTTCAGGGCACTGGTCCACAAGAGACCTCCCAGCTCCACATAATATCAAACAGCGAAAATCTCTCAGAGATCTCCATCTCAACGCCAAGACCCAGCTCCACTCAACAACTAGCAACCTACAGTGCTGGACACCCTATGCCAAACATTTGGCAAGACAGGAACACAACCCCGTGCATTAGCAGAGAGGCTGCCTAAAACCGTAATAAGGCCACAAACAACCCAAAACACACCATCAGACGTGGACCTGCCCACCAGAAAGACAAGATCCAGCCTCATCCACCAGAACACAGGCACTAGTCCCCTCCACCAGGAAGCCTACGCAACCCACTGAACCAAACTTAGCCACTGGGGACAGACACCAAAAACAACGGGAACCACGAACCTGCAGCCTGCGAAAAGGAGACCCAAAACACAGTAAGTTAAGCAAAATGAGAAGACAGAAAAACACACAGCAGATGAAGGAGCAGGGCAAAAACCCACCAGACCAAACAAATGAAGAGGAAATAGGCAGTCTACCTGAAAAAGAATTAAGAATAATGATAGTAAAGATGATCCAAAATCTTGTAAACAGAATGGAGAAAATACAAGAAACGTTTAACAAGGACCTAGAAGAACTAAAGAGCAAACAAACACTGATGAACAACACAATAAATGAAATTAAAAATTCTCTAGAAGGGATCAATAGCTGAATAACTGAGGCAGAAGAACGGATAAGTGACCTGGAAGATAAAATAGTGGAAATAACTACTGCAGAGCAGAATAAAGGTAAAAGATTGAAAAGAATTGAGGACAGTCTCAGAGACCTCTGGGACAACACTAAACACACCAACATGCGAATTATACGGGTCCCAGAGGAAGAAGAGAAAAATAAAGAGACAGAGAAAATATTTGAAGAGATTATAGTTGAAAACTTCCTTAATATGGGAAAGGAAATAGTTAATCAACTCCAGGAAGCACAGAAAGTCCCATACAGGATAAATCCAAGGAGAAACACGCCAAGACACATATTAATCAAACTGTCAAAAATTAAATGCAAAGAAAACATATTAAAAGCAGCAAGGGCAAAACAACAAATAACACACAAGGGAATCCCCATAAGGTTAACAGCTGATCTTTTGGCAGAAACTCTGCAAGCTGGAAGAGACTGGCAGGACATATTTAAAGTGATGAAGGAGAAAAACCTACAACCAAGATTACTCTACCCAGCAAGGTTCTCATTCAGATTTCATGGAGAAATTAAATCCTTTACAGAAGAGCAAAAGCTGAGAGAGTTCAGCACCACCAAACCAGCTTTACAACAAATGCTAAAGAAACTTGTCTAGGCAGGAAAAACAAAAGAAAGAAAAGACCTACAATAACCAACCCAAAACATCTAAGAAAATGGTAATAGGAACATACATACCGATAATCACCTTAAATGTAAATGGATTAAATGCTCCAACCAAAAGACATAGACTGGCTGAATGGATACAAAAACAAGACACATATATATGCTGTCTATAAGAGACCCACCTCAGACCTAAGGACACATACAGATTGAAAGTGAGAGGATAGAAAAAGATATTCCATGCAAATGGAAATCAAAAGAAAGCTAGTGTAGCGAATCTCATCACAGACAAAATAGACTTTAAAATAAAGGCTATCACAAGAGACAAGAAAGGACACTACATAATGATCAAGGGATCAGTCCAAGGAGAAGACATAAAAATTGTAAATATTTATGCACCCAACATAGGAGCACCTCAATACATAAGGCAAATGCTAACAGCCATAAGAGGGGAAATTGACAGTAACACGATCGTAGTAGGGGACATTAACACCCCACTTTCACCAATGGACAGATCATCCAAAATGAAAATAAATAGGGAAACACAAGCTTTAAATGATACATTAAACAAGATGGACTTACTTGATATTTATAGGACATTCCATCCAAAAACAACAGAATACACATTCTTCTCAAGTGCTCAGGGAATGTTCTCCAGGTTAGATCATATCTTGGGTCACAAATCGAGCCTTCATTAATTTAGGAAAACTGAAATCATATCAAGTATCTTTTCTGACCACAATGCTATAAGACTAGATATCAATTACAGGAAAATCTGTAAAAAATACAAACACATGGAGGCTCAACAATACACTACTGAATAACCAAGAGATCACTGAACAAATCAAAGAGGAAATCACAAAATACCTAGAAACAAATGACAATGCAAACACGACGACCCAAAACCTATGGGATGCAGCAAAAGCAGTTCTAAGAGGGAAGTTTATAACCATACAATCCTACCTTAAGAAACAAGAAACATCTCAAATAAACAACCTAACCTTACACCTAAAGCAATTAGAGAAAGAAGAACAAAAGAAACCCCAAAGTTAGTAGAAGGAAAGAAATCATAAAGATCACATCAGAAATAAATGAGAAAGAAATGAAGGAAACGAAAGCAAAGATCAGTAAAACTAAATGCTAGTTCTTCGAGAAGATAAACAAGATTGATAAACGATTAGCCAGAGTCATTAAGAATAAAAGGGAGAAGACTCAAATCAATAGAATTAGAAATGAAAAAGAAGTAACAACTGTTACTACAGAAATACAAAGGATCATGAGAGATTATTACAAGCAACTATATGCCAATAAAATGGACAACCTGAAAGAAATGGACAAATTCTTAGAAATGCACAACCTTCTGAGACTGAACCAGGAAGAAATAGCAATATGAGCAGGCCAATCACAAGCACTGAAATTGAAACTGTGATTAAAAATCTTCCAACAAACAAAAGCCCAGGACCACATGGCTTCACAGGCGAATTCTATCAAACGTTTAGAGAAGAGCTAACACCTATCCTTCTCAAACTCTTGCAAAATATAGCAGAGGTAGGACACTCCCAAACTCATTCTGCGAGGCCACCATCACCTTGATACCAAAACCAGACAAGGATGTCACAAAGAAAGAAAACTACAGGCCAATATCACTGATGAACATACATGCAAAAATCCTCAACAAAATACTAACAAACAGAATCCAACATCACATTAAAAGGATCCTACACCATGATCAAGTGGGGTTTATCCCAGGAATGCAACGATTCTTCAATATACACAAATCAATTAATGTGATAAACCATATTAACAAATTGAAGGAGAAAAACCGTATGATCATCTCAATAGATGCAGAGAAAGCTTTCGACAAAATTCAACACCCATTTATGATAAAAACCCTGCATAGAGTAGGGTTAGAGGGGACTTTCCTCAACATAATAAAGGCCATATATGACAAACCCACAGCCAACATCATGCTCAATGGTGAAAAACTGAAACCATTTCCACTAAGATCAGGACAAGACAAGGTTGCCCACTCTCACCACTCTTATTCAACATAGTTCTGGAAGTTTTAGCCACAGCAATCAGAGAAGAAAAGGAAATAAAAGAATCCAAATCGGAAAAGAAGAAGTAAAGCTGTCACTGTTTGCAGATGACATGATACTATTCATAGAGAATCCTAAAGATGCCACCAGAAAACTACTAGAGCTAATCAATGAATTTTGTTAAGTAGCGGGATACAAAAGTAATGCACAGAAATCTCTTGCATTCCTATGCACTAATGATGAAAAATCTGAAAGTGAATTTAAGAAAACACTCCCATTTACCATTGCAACAAAAAGAATAAAATATCTAGGAATAAACCTACCGAAGGAGACAAAAGACCTGTATGCAGAAAATTATAACACACTGATTAAAGAAATTAAAGATGATGCAAATAGATGGAGAGATATACCATTTTCTTGGATTGGAAGAATCAACATTGTGAAAATGACTCTACTACCCAAAGCAATCTACAGATTCAATGCAATCCCTATCAAACTACCACTGGCATGTTTCACAGAAGTACAACTAGAAAATCTCACAACTTGTATGGAAACACAAAAGACCCCGAATAGCCAAAGCAATGTTCAGAAAGAAAAACGGAGCTGTAGGAATCAGGCTTCCTGACTTCAGACTATACTACAAAGCTACAGTTATCAAGACAGTATGGTACAAAAACCAAAATATATATCAATGGAACAGGATAGAAAGCTCAGAGATAAACCAACGCACATATGGTCACCTTATCTTTGATAAAGGATGCAGGAATATACAGTGGAGAAAAGACAGCCACTTCAATACGTGGTGCTGGGAAAACTGGACAGCTACATGTAAAAGAATGAAATTATAAAACTCCCTAACACCATACACAAAAATAAACTCAGAATGGATTAAAGACCTAAATATAAGGCCAGACACTATCAAACTCTTAGAGAAAAACATAGGCAGAACACTCTGACAGAAATCACAGCAAGATCCTTTTTGACCCACCTCCTAGAGAAATGGAAATAAAAACAAAAATAAACAAATGGGACCTAATGAAACTTCAAAGCTTTTGCACAGCAAAGGAAACCATAAAGAAGACGAAAAGACAACCCTCTGAATGGAAGAAAATATTTGCAAATGAAGCAGCTGACAAAGGATTAATCTCCCAAATTTATAAGCAGCTCATGCAGCTCAATATCAAAAAAACAAACAACCCAATCAAAAAATGGGCAGAAGACCTAAATAGACGTTTCTCCAAAGAAAATATACAGCTTGCCAAGAAGCACATGAAAGAATGCTCAACATCATTAATCATTAGAGAAATGCAAATCAAAACTACAATGAGATATCATCTCACACTGGTCAGAATGACCATAATCAAAAAATCTACAAACAGTAAATGCTGGAGAGGGTGTGGAGAAAAGGGAACCCTCTTGCACTGTTGGTGGGAATGTAAATTGATACAGCCACTACGGAGAACAGTATGGAGTTTCCTTAAAAAACTAAAAATAGAACTACCATACTCCCCAGCAATCCCACTACTGGACATATACCCAGAGAAAATCATAATTCAAAAAGAGTCATGTACCAAAATGTTCATGGCAGCTCTATTTACAATAGCCAGGACATGGAAGCAACCTAAGTGTCCATCAACAGATGAATGGATAAAGAAGATGTGGCACATATATACAATGGAATATTACTCAGCCATAAAAGGAAACAAAATTGAGTTATTTGTAGTGAGGTGGATGGACCTAGAGTCTGTCATACAGAGTGAAGTAAGTCAGAAAGAGAAAAGTAAATACCATATGTTGACACATATATATGGAATCTAAAAAAAAGAAGGAAAAAAATGGTTATGAAGAACCTAGGGGCAAGGTGGAAATAAAGACGCAGACCTACTAGAGAATGGACTTATGGATACGGCTGGGGGAAGGGAAAGCTGGGACAAAGTGAGAGAGTGGCATGGACTTATATATACTACCAAATGTAAAATAGATAGCTAGTGGGAAGCAGCCGCATAGCACAGGGAGATCAGCTTGGTGGTTTGTGATCACCTAGAGGAGTGGAATAGGGAAAGTGGGAGGGAGGGAGATGCAAGACGTGAGAGATGTGGGGACATATGTATATGTATAAATGATTCACTTTGTTATAAAACAAAGTAACACACCATTGTAAAGCAGTTATACTCCAATAAAGATGTTTTTTACAAAAAATAAGAATAGAATCCTTTCCAAAAAAAAGTGTGTTTCAGTTACAGTTGTGTGTTAAAAAGTGAAGGCGTGCCAATTATTCTGCAAATATGAATTGATGGTGATACATACTGAAATTATATTTATTTCTCCAACTCCTCAATTAGTCATCTTTGCTGGCAACTAGCCCTCCTCCAAAGATCAATTTAAGCTCATCTCTACCATAAAGCAAACCTTCCCAGAGAAAACCTCCCAGACTTCATTTCTCATGCTCCTTGAGCCAATCCATCTCCTTCTTCCTTCCACATATCTCTCATCTTTCCCTCTAAAGGCAATGGCATTGGTACCTGAAATGAAAATACACAGAAAACAGGTAAGAAGAGATCAATAGACTTTTTTCTAAATTAGTGTGTTGGGTAAGCTGTTACAAAAAAACTGAGACTATATATCAGTTGTCCCTCAGCAAGTGCTACAAACCAGGAGTAGCTGTAAATGTTTTAAATGAAAGCTATTGTACATTTTTTTCCACCACGGAGAAAAACCACCCAATGACATCTTAGGGAATAAAAGGAGTTAGGCCCAAATCAAGATATTATAGCACTGATACTTCCCTTGCTCTATAAACCTGCAAAGTAAACAAAGAGAAGGAATACTTCTCAATACAGTTAATGAAATTGGTATAACCTTGATAACAAACCCTTCCAAAAAGCAGCACCAAAAAGAAAACTAAAGTTGTCTCACATAAAAAAATCCTAAATAAACTACTACCAAGTCAAACCCTGCAAAATATTTAAAGTATAACATGTCATGACCAAGTAGGGTTTGTCTTAGGAAAGCAAAGATGGTTCAATAATAGGAAATCTCTTAATATCACATTACATCATTGGCTCAAAGGATATGTTATATGATCAGTTCAGATAGATTTGATAAAAATTTAACACCGTTTTCTGATAATTCTTAGTAAACTAGGAATAAAATAAAATAAAGGGGTATTATTTAATATGATAAAGAATTTCTTGTGCTTTATAAGAAATAGCATAGTACTTACTGGCAAATATATTAGAGACTTTCCTGCCAAAATCAAATCAAATCAAAGATGCTCATTATAACTTCTGATGTTCAAATTATTCTTTTTTTTAATTCTCTTTTTAAAATTAATTTATTTATGTATTTGGCCACACCACACAGCTTTGGAATCTTAGTTCCCCAACTAGGGATTGCACCCGGGCCCCCTGCAGTAGAAGCATGGAATCCTAACCACTGGACCGCCAGGGAATTCCCTTCAACATTATTCTTGAAGTGGTAGCCAATGCAATGAGGCAAGAAACTGAAATAAGAAGTGTTAACTATTGAGCAATTATACAAGCTATCATTATTTTTACAGATATGATTCTATAGATAGAAAACCCAAGATAGTTGATCGAAAAGATAAGACAAATTTGAGAGATCACCAAGGTGGCCAGGTCTTATATTGTCTGTTTCATGTAGTACAAATATAGTGTTAAACATCTTGTGTTCAAACAACATTTATGAGTTGAATATAATTGAAAGAATTAACTGAAAAGAAAAGAACTTTCTACAGGAAGCTGAATCCTTCAACACCATTTCATAATGTTGCTGTGCCTTAGGATTTTCACTCTGAACACTAATTTTTTTAGATTAAAGTCTTGGTTATTTGAGCTTTCTGTTTTCTTGGTTTGGGGATGAATTAAATTTATATGCTTATGAAATTTTGCAACGAACTTATATTTATTGTGTGCCTAAAGAATGTCTTGTACATGTTATTTATGTTATCTTTTATAATCCTTAAAACTCTCTAAGGTAAGTAGTAGTATCCCCATTTTACAAATGAGGGTGCACTCAGAGGGATGAAGCAATTTTCTCTGTGTCATTACAGCACTTAGTAAGTGGTGGAGCTGGAGCTTGAATGCAATTCTGTGGCTTACAATAATGTATCCAATATCCCTGCAAAGGAAAATGTATTTCCTGGAATAAAGTTCTGCAGAATACAATGTGTAGAACATGGCATGCACAATTGGGGTGGCAATACTGAAAATAGAAAAGCAAGCTCACATTTTCCATGTTGAAGGATAACCTCAGGTGAAGCCAGATAGGTATACCCTTTTTGGGAAAAAAATAAAATTGAATTGGCTCTTCCTAAATTAAAGTATTGAGCAGCACTTCCATCCTAGGGCAGGTACTAATGTAAATGACCAGAGAGTGTACACAAACTGAGCATTGGAAGTTCCCAGTTTGTCCTGTTATAAGAAGAATCCAATGTGACTCAGGTTGAGCCTTGTCTCTGATTAAAGGGACAGTATATGCACAGCAGGACAGCATCTAGCCATCTCGGACTATTCTGGGACACAGTCAAGAGCCATGTTGCATACGTGTGGTTCTCAATGTAACTGCTATGTGTGGTTTGGCTGGTCAGCTGTCATGGCTGCACTCCTCCCCAGTGAAAGGGAACCAGAGGACCACCCGCCCACCCTTAGCAACGCTGACAAAATTACTTCTGGGGATAGCACATGGCA